>NC_139220.1:300316537-300977787 GCF_055691185.1 Crinia signifera | reverse complement strand
AGGACAAATCATTAGATGATCTGTGATTTGTCTATGGATTTGCGCCAGGATAACGAATCGCGTTATTTTTTGCAGATTTGAACGGGGCGGGTTTTCCTTCTGTCTGGATGGCGGATATCTCCCCCGCCCGCAGCTGCTGTGTGACATGTGGCCACTGTGACCCAAAAAAATGTCTGCACCGTGCCTGGCTTTGCCGCTAAGCTGCGCAGCTAGGAAGCTGCCAGTCATGATCGACCTAAGCACTCGCATTTATCGATGTGACCACAAATATTTTTCCCTATGCATCTCCCCCCCCCCCCCCCCCAGACTGCCACCAGGAGTTGCGGATTTGCTAAATTTTACAGAACTGCAACCAGCTCTGAATCAGACCCTAAACTGGGCGCCTCTGCCTCCAATGGGAGACGCACACACCGCAAGATCTATATTGCATAACGTAAATCTCAAGGTTTGTATTGGATGACAGTTTTAGTACTGTAATTGGTGTGAGAGACGGATATTGATTCTGAAACGCAGCATTCATTTGGTAAAATGGTTAAAACTTTTTCAAATAGCCTTTATATTAATGTGATGGTTTTACGTTAAAGTACCACCTGATTTCTGCCTCATTTCTTTTTGTTGTGTAACATTTCATCACATTTCTGTACAACTAGCTTTTTATAATTCCAGTTCCCACTCTCCTGGAACCGCGGCCTTGGTCCTGCTCTGTACGCAGTGCCGCGTTGCGCTGCCACGCTGAATGCACAGTAGCACTTCTCCTTATGTCATCTCCAGACGCTGTTATGCAATTGGCTCCCATTGTTCTGTGTATAGCGTGTGCAGGATTCCACGTCGTTTTGTAGTACTACTGAGGGTGGCTCCGTGCTCGATATTGCCCTGGGCCACAGCTGATGTGAAACAGGCTCTGGTTCTACCGCTAAGACCACATGCATCACACTCTGACAGTGATCCCAGCCACGTCCCCTGATCTTACTCTGCAGCAGCTGGCTGTGGTCAGTCACCCGGCTACCTATTCTGGCTGGGGGGGAGGGGGGGGGGGTTATGCGACAGAACTGCTTCCCCTACTGGCGGAACACTCCTCAGAACCCTCTTCTGTATGAGGAAACACGGGACAAGTGGAAACTACTGTTAATAATCAGTTGTGACTAAATAACATCTGACTCAACAGAAGCTTATAGTAACACTATTGACTGTACAAAAGAGTCTGTTGCAGGGGGTATGGGTCATAGGGTCAACTAAATGAAAGTCGACATACATTGGGTCGACAGGGATTAGGTGGACACCAGAAATAGGTCGACATGGCTAAGGTTGACAGGGTAAGACAAGCTTTAGGTCGATAGTTAAAAAGGTCGACATGAAATTTTCACGTTTTTTTTTTGCCCCAAATGTCGACACAGTTGACATGGGCGCCATCTAAGTGTACCGCATCCCCTCGTATGGCTCGCTGCGCTCGGCACCCGATTATATTCTCCCACTACGCCGTAAATACAGTGAAAAACTCAAGTCTACCTTTTTGAGTGTCGACCTTCCCATTGTCGACCCAATGCTTGTTTCGACCTTCTGACCCTGTCGCCCTCAGCAATGTTGACCTACTTCAGTTTTTTTGACCCAATGTATTTAGACCTTCATTGAGTCGACCTAATGACCGTATTCCATTGCAGGCAGGGACGTCTTGAGAGAGGAGGAGGCCCGTGTGCAGCCTCTTCCGGCTGGGCTCCTCCTATCTTCCAGGACCAGTTTGGGGGGCGTCGGAACAGTAGAGTCTGAACACTAGAGTGCCCAGACTCCACTGCACATGAGCATATCTCTGGGAAAATGGCGCCGGGGCCATTTTTCTGGCGATTTTGTCAGTGCTCCTGCCACCACTGCTGGACTCCAAAAATGGGTGCAGTGTGCACAGTGTGGGCCCCACATGGACTCAGGGGCCCTTGTGCACCGCGTACACTGCACCCATTACACTCAAAGCGCAGCACACAAACGGAGAACGGGGTCTAGTAAGAGCAGAGAATGGCCCCAATCTCTGTCACCTACTAGCTGTAAATATAACTCATGTCCTTTATCTGACTGGAAATAGCTGAGTGCAGAGGTGGAATTACCATTAGCGCAGTAGGTGCAGTGCACTGGGGCCCCGGAGGACTACGGGGCCCAATACTGCCCCATCACCCTCTTCCTGTGTCACCCCCACTGTTTCACCCTGCTGCACTCTGCCTCCCCCTTCTCAAAGAAAGCTACAGCAGGTAGTGAAATGCGTTAGTGGTTATTGCCACAACTCCAGGACTAGTCCACCCATTTGGGAATATACCATCTACATCAGGACTTTCATCTACATCCAACCTGGAGTAACCTATTGCTGCTATCACCGGTGGCCCACTCCCACCTACAACAACTTTCCAAGGAGGATGGGAGATTTTAGCTGATGTTATTTAGCCTTGCCATCTGCCCCCCTCCCCCCCACTCTGGATCTCCTCTGGTGGCCTATTACCATCCAGTGATGGGATCTGCCAATTTAATGTTTTCTCCAGCGTTCTACAACAGAACACCGCACCAATAGTGAGGACTCCGTTACCCATTTGTGGGTCTATTTAATTCTTTACACCAGTGAGGCAGCCAAAAGTCACCTATGGTAAAGTGCACTTACCTTTATTCATCATACTCCAATACCGGATGTTCTATAACCATTATTCTTGAAAGGCAGTAGTGCATGCAGGGGGGGTTTCTTCTGAGTACCCAGAACCCCCCCAGGAATCTAAGGATCCTACTCTGAAAGCAGAGGGTCCCCTCTTTCCATGGGTACAAGAATTTTCAAAATCGGCCCTGGGGAACCAGAGATATGTGACTTCAAAGCAGTGGTCCCCATCCAAGCCTGTTAATTGCTTTTCCCAGTCAGATATTTCAGGTTCTGTCTGACTTAGAGTTTTTGTGAGGGTATATTCCAAAAGCTGGGACTCTCCCCCTTTGATGGACACTAGCAGCTTGTCTCTACTGTGCCCAGAACCAGAGATATCAGCCTTCTAGCAGCTGGTTACTGCTCCAGCTCCACACACCTGGTATGTAGTTTTATATTCTCGTTGGCGGATTGCTCTGCCTCCTGAACTCTGATCCCCTAGTCCCCAATACCATTTGGTAGGTGGGATCCTCTAGTTCCATTAAAGGCTAAGAAATCTAGTTCCAGGAACTGGAGATATCTGTCAAGCAAGCTGTCCTCCCACCAGAAAATAATGAATAATAAGACCACTCCCTAACGGCGGGGGGGCGCCCCCCCTGCCCCGCTAAGCACCCCTACCCCCCCCTGCCCCGCCGCCCATGCAACCCCCCCCCTCAATCCCCTTACCTATCGCGCTGGTCCCGGCAGCTCCGTTCTTCTGAGGACCACCAGAAAATGGCCGCCCCCATACAGCAGACAGTTTCAGAGAACTGTGTGCTATATGGGGGCGGCCATTTTCTGGTGGTCCTGAGCGGAAGAACGGAGCCGCCGGGACCAGCGCAATAGGTATGTCTGCGGGGGATTGGGGGGGTTAACTATAGCACCGCAGCCCCCGGCGCCCCCACATGCACAGCGCCCCCCCCGCGCGGTGGCGAGGGCTGCGGTGCTATAGTTACGCCCCTGACTCCACTATACACCCCTCCTCTGCGTATCAAACATCCTCTACCACCCTGGAAGTTATGTATCAGGGCCCCTTCATTCAGCCCAATGCCCCCTTCTCCCACCATCTGTGCAGTAAAGGGGTAATTAGTGGAAATTACTGATACAGGCCCTACATGCTGAGCGGTTGATATAATACCCCCTAACACTCGCCGGACATCAAAGCTTCCGCTCATAGCTCCCCCCACCCCTACCGCTGGAGGATAGGTAGGGGCCTCAATACATTGCTATGCCCAGGGGTCTACACTGTTGTTATGTATATATACATATATATATATACACACACACAGTATATGTGTATATTATTATTATTTATATACATTTGGTCTATCTATAATACTTTAACTGACCCGACATATACTGGGTCACCTAAGTCATACCTCCCAACTGTCACGATTACAGCGGGACAGTCCCCATTTTCGGGTCCTGTCCCGCTGTCCCACCCGTGGCAGGCATTGTCCCGCTGCGGGGGGTGGCAGTTGGGAGACCCCCAATCTAGTAGAATAGACGCTGTGCGCATGCGCACAGCGTCTATTCTCGTATGAAAATGAGGTTGCAGCTAATTAGCATAAGCCGCACCCTCATTTGCATACACCCGCCCCCTTTTCGGGCGCTCACTCGGCTTCGCCGCGCGAGTGTCCCTATTTCGTCCGGACAAAAGTTGGGAGGTATGCCTAAGTGTCCATCTCTGTGCTTTGCTCCGCCCCTCTCTGGAAACCCCCTTCTGAAAATCCTGCGTTTGCCCCTGAAAGTGTGGCATTTATAATATAATTTTTATCTTGTAGTGGTGTATTTATGTGTTTTGCATGTTTAATGTGAGTAAAATACTGTCATTTATCTTATTCACTTTTTTTTTTTTAAATTAGCGCTGCTACTGTTTTTTTCCTTGAGGCAAATGCATACCCCTGTTAACCCCTACAATACTGTTATTGTGGTTACCACTGATATTGCTGTTCCATTTTACTCTGGTATCAATAAACCGCCACCCTGTATAGGGGTCTCTGTGCGTCACGTTCACATCCGCTGTGCACCTTCTGTGACCAGTGGCGGAAATGGGGTCAGTGACACCTGGTGCAACCAAGAGCTCCCCTTTACAAAAAGGGGGCTTGGCTTTGTGGATGGGGGTGTGGCCTCATGGATGCCCCAATTGCATCACTATGGGGCGTGGCCTTGAAAGAAGACAACCCCCCCAGACATTACTATGGGGGTGATGGGCTGCTCCCTGAGACTGGTGCTCAGGGCCTGTGCTAACTATAAATGTACTTACTTTACAATGAATTTACTATTATTACAAATAGGCGCTTCTTTCACTAATTAAATGAATTGATGTCGCTTATTAATGTGCTTATCTTCAGCTGTTATAGGGACACGCTGTGCTGCCCTAAAGTGGGCCAGGCTGTCTATTATTGTGTTATATCATAAGCGTAACAAGCACAGAGATAATTATAAGACCTTATTAAGTATTATACTGTTAGTGTTGTTAGCGTGGGCAAGGAGACTATTTATGACTGCAATGAGTTAAAACAGGTTTCTGTTTTGTTCTCTCCCCTGGTTTGAACTGTGCTGCTTTCATAAGGATTGTCCCACATCTGGGTGTGTATGTCATCGCCTGGTGCATTCACATTCCTGCTAGCATGACATGTTATGTATTCACTGCCTACCTGTCACCTGCGCACTGTGGAGGACGCCATTGTGTAATGCAATTGTTCCCAACCTGGGGCATAGACCAGTTGGGGGTACTTGCAAATAATATTGGTAATGGTGGAAGAAGTCTGTCATTGCCGTGGAGATGAACCACATTGCGTCACTTCCGGTTCTCATTGCAGTGTCCTCAGCATTTTCTTGTGCTTTTGCCCGATCAGCAATCTACGGGGAGCTACCTGCGCTGCCCCCAGACATCAGTAATCATCTGCCCGCTATGACATGGGTGGAGGAAGCAGCGGCTTTGATCCTAGAGGTGCTAGCGGTAACCCCGGGGACCGTACACAGCCGGCGGCCAGACACACGGATACCCCCGATTCCTGACCGCACACTACTCATCCACTACTCCTTAATATAAGGACACGCATACCACTCACTGCGTATGGGTGATTGGGTTGACCCCATTTAGGTCGACATACATTGGGTAGACCACATGCCTATGGTAGGCAGGTTTGGAAGGTCGACCCAAGCATAAGGTTGACAGTCAAAAGAACTACATAAGTTTTCCTTTGACCCGAATGTCGACATAGTCAACATGGACACCATGAAAGTGCACCGCATCCCCTCGCGTGGCTCACTGCGCTCGCCATACTTTGGGCACGGTGCCTCGCTGAACTCGGCACACTATTATATTCTCCCACCACACTGTACTGGATGGTAGGGCATGAGGTACCGCCTGTCGGCACATGTCGGCTGAACAACACATGAAAACTCATTGTCAACCTAATGCTTGTGTCGACCTTCCAACCCTGTCCACCTTCAGTGGTCTACCCAATTCATGTTGACCTAAATAAGGTTGACCTAGTTCTGTGGGTATTTCAAATTGAAAATACTCATAATTGAAAAGCTTAATCGAGGGGTACAAGAGAGAAAACAGGTTTGGAAACCGCTGGTGTAATGCAATGGTTCCCACACTGTGTGCCATGGGCTGGTGGTTCAGGAACACATTACATTATAGATGGTCCATTTTTTGATTGAAAAAGCAGGTCTTTATTGTACATAAAGAATGCAAAAAAACAGACGATAACAAATATCACACATATACCGTGTCGCAGCACAGCCAAAACACAGTACACATGCAAACAGTATAGTACATATTATAAAATACAGTACAAGATAAACTCACACTATAGACTATACTATGCACTATGCATTCTAAGTTCTAACGGTAACATTTACACAACAGTATACAAGACTATGGGTGTGGAGGGTAGGGGGGGGGGGGTGAGGGAGGAGGAATCACATGCCCAAAGCTTTATTGACCAGACAGACACATATAAGGGGAGGGCAATAAATAGAAATACATCAACAAAACAACATTGTGAAGTGAGGGGGAAGGGGCCACGGTCCCAAAGTCTTATAAAACAGTCCAAACAAGGGGAAAGGACCAGAAGAAAAGGGGTTTAGTCCTCTTCTTCCTCAGGGCTATCCCGAATGGAATAGTCTCTGTGAACCAGCCTGCGGCAGTCCTGAACGGACATTCTCTCCCTCCGCAATATGAGACGATTTCTGGCAAACCACAAAGCGTCCTTAACACAGTTTATAAGGCGCCAGGCTTCCTGGGTCGCCCCATATGTGTGGGTGCCATATGGTCCATGTGATAGGCGGAACCAGCGCTGGTGACTTCCAACCATAACCGATGTGGACTAGCAGCAGGGCTGTGTTATACACCCCCATACCAATAAACCTAAGGGCGACAGGAAGCACAATTTACTTTAATATTTTTTCCCCTATACAAAACTCGTGGCCTAATGACACCGTGAAACAATTTCAGATGCTATCGGGTTCTGTGATTCAAGAAAGTTTCTGAACCACCTATCGGTTCACTAGAAACTAGTGACATCATGCAGTGTAACCAATCAGATTCCCAGAGGCAGGAACACCGCCGCCGCCTACCTGTGGGATCAGATTAACCGACTCCAAAGAGCGAGATACCCTAGGCTAATTGGCCTACTTTCAGCTTTGCATCAGCCACATAATACAGCCGACCACATTGACCCGTCATGGCGGCACACAATGCAACCAACACAGATCCCACTACCGGTAGAAACGTTGCCCAAGTGGAATTGGCTCGTAGGAATTTCTTCATCGGTCATTTCAAATGAAAAAGAGTCATGTGACACCGGGAGGCGGATTTACTAAAGCTTCTAAAAAAGAAAAGAGATGATGTTGCCCATGTTCTAGGACGCAATAGCAAAATGATGGACACGATCTGATTGGTTGCTATGGGCAACATCACCTCTTAGGTATAGAGTACATACATCTGCCAGTGCACCTGATGGGGCCATACAGAGCCTCTTACTCTTGGCATGAGAAGAGAAAGCGAATAAGAACATCCTAAGAACCTGATTGACAGCCGCTTGGCTCGGATGTCGCACTGAAAATACTTTCAGTCATTAATTAGCGTGTTCTCTAAGATTCATGACCTACATTGGAGATGTGCTCTGCGATCTGACACTATATGAGCTGACCAAATATAATGACACTTGGTAATAGGATTAGTCCTCGTCCCAGCAACATTTATCACCATTTATGCTGGAATTAAGATATGTGTGACTCGTACATAACACGGCATTAATCTACATATCAGAGGTTACATATGTTACACGTTTAGCCAGCAATTAAGCAGTTCATCTTCTACGGGAAGGATTGTGGCGTGAGATTCCGGCAAGTTTCCTATATGGAATAGAAGGTTAATGTACACAGTCACCTGAAACACTACAAGTCCCAGCTAGCCCTACCACACCCTGGGCCAGATGCACTAAGCTTCAAAAAGTGACAAAGTGGAGAGTGATAAACAGCCAGCCAATCAGCTCTCAACTGCCACGTTACAGTCTGGGTTTGAAAAAGCAGCTGATTGGTCGGTTGGTTATCACTCTCCACGTTATTACTTTATGAAGCTCGATACAATTCTCTTTCTCCCATCTATTATCATACTGTACCTGCCAACTGTCCCGCTTATCGCGGGAATGTCCCGTTTTTTTGGGGACATTCCCGTGTCCCTTCCGGGGCCAGCAGTGTCCCGCGGCGGATGCGCACAGCGCCTATTCCTGCAGCTAGGGGGGCTGGCCAGCAGATCACGGAGCTGCTGGGCATGCCCCCACAGCGGCAAAAATAGGGCATGGCCTCGCGGGAGAGCCGCAAGTATAGGCCACGCCCCCTTTTGGTAGGCCATGCCCCCAAAATTTTGCAGGTGGGTGTCCCTTCTCCTCCAGATTGAAAGTTGGGAGGTATGTATTATTCATTTAAGAAGGTTCTTCTTCTAGGCATCTGTGAACCCCATGAGGAATGGAGCTGTACATCTCCCAACGAAGCCAAGGAAAAAGGCAGGTCACTAATGGACACTGCTATAAAAAATAAATAGGAAAGCTCTGATTGGGCAGCTCCTACCCTCTGACCCCCCCCAAATCTATTATATTCTTCCTATATTTTTATTGTATGCTATGAGCTCTAGCTCTATACACTACTGAAATTAAGTATTGCGTCCTCATGGAAAATTGGAACCTAAAGTTGCCCTATAAAGATGTGTAAAAGATAAGACTTGTGTTAAAATGTTCCCTTGAACTCCACGTCAGTCCTGTACAAAAGGTTTATCTTAAGATTTCAGGTCGTGTTATGACCGAAGAGGTGGTATTCTCTGGGCTGAGCTGCACTACTGGCTCCCTTGGAAGATTTCCGTGCATACCTCTGTAGGTGTGCACCCATCGTCGCTCCCCCCCCCCCCCCCAAAGACCAGACCCCACGTCTTCCCCCTGCCAATCACCTGGGGGCCCCAACAAGCCTGAGATCCCTAATACCCGAGCGCTTCTGCAAACCCGAGCACCCATCGCACCCAAATACCCGTGCACGCCTGAATGCCCGCACACGCCTGAGCACCCCAATACCCGAGTGCTCCCGAGCACCCAATCGCACCCCAACTCCAAAATAACCGAGTGCCCGAATACCCATGCACCCGAATGCACCGACCGACAAATATCCGGGCGCCTTATCACCTGAGCGTGCCCATGCACCCCAACTCCCAAATGCTGTGTCTGAACACACCTAAATGCGCCCGAGTGCCCCAACTCCAAATATCCAACCACCTGTTTGCGCCCGAATACCCAACAGCCCGAAGTCACCTGAGCACCTAAGTGTCTGAACAGCCAAGCGCCCAATTACCAAATACCGGAACACCTAAATACACGAGCATCCAAGCGTGCCCAAACACCTGAGCACTTGAAGACCTGAGCACCCAAACACCTGAGCAACCGAACACGACTGAACTCCAGAGCGCAAATCCCAACCACACCCAAACACCGAATGCCACAGACCGCAGGGACATACATTCCCCCAAAAGGATTGCATATTGCAATGCGACCATGGGTGGTAAATATCACTCAGATGGCATTTCATATGCGATCCTATATTAAATGGGCCCCTAAAACAGCCAAAACATAAACCTTCAAAGAGTCATCACCTCCTGTCCAGACCGTCTTCTCCGCATACTTGCGTGGGTTTCCTCCGGGTGCTCCAGTTTCCTCCCACAATCCAAAAATATACTGGTAGGCTATTTGGGTCCCAACAAAAATTAACCCTAGAATGTCTGTGTGCACGTGTACATGTGGTAGGGAATATAGATTGTAAGCTCCACTGGGGCAGGGACTGATGTGAATGTTCAAATATTCTCTGTACAGCGCTGCGGGATATGTGTGCGCTATATAAGAAATTGTTAATAAATAAAGAAAAGAATAACTTGAAACCAGAAATTAACATCACCCATTACAGGGAAATAGAGGGGAGTCTTGTGCCTTTCTTCAGTCAAGAGGAGGATTTTGTATTCTCTAGTAACATTACTGGTCTAAATGTCAAAAGTTTACCGTCAAATAATTATTAATGTTGAGTGTCCTCGGTTTCTCTCTAGGAGTTGTAGTAACTTATACATGCTAAGCGGCACAGTTCTGCTCATCCCAAACTTAATATGCGTTTTACTGTTTTTCAAGTAAAACCAATCTGGGAAAACCAATGTCATATTCAGAATCAGCCTAATAACACTGAAAAACTATACTATAGGCATAGCGGTAACCAGTTATCCATATATATGTGAGCTTTATTAGTCAAGGGAAGCTAGCTATACTTATAAAGTACTCCTTCATACAGCTCATACAGGCCAGCCCACCTGGATCCTCCTAGGCATTGAACAGCAATGATGCGATTACGCATCCACACCCAGTACCATTATACAGAGCAGTGTGATCACTATCAGTGTATATATACTCAGTACCATTATACAGAGCAGTGTGATCACTATCAGTGTATATATACTCAGTACCATTATACAGAGCAGTGTGATCACTATCAGTGTATATATACTCAGTACCATTATACAGCGCAGTGTGATCACTATCAGTGTATATACTCAGTACCATTATACAGAGCAGTGTGATCACTATCAGTGTATATACTCAGTATCATTATACAGTGCAGTGTGATCACTATCAGTGTATATATACTCGGTATCATTATACAGCGCAGTGTGATCACTATCAGTGTATAGATACTCAGTATCATTATACAGCGCAGTGTGATCACTATCAGTGTATGGATACTCAGTATCATTATACAGCGCAGTGTGATCACTATCAGTGTATATATACTCAGTACCATTATACAGAGCAGTGTGATCACTATCAGTGTATATATACTCAGTATCATTATACAGCGCGGTGTGATCACTATCAGTGTATATATACTCAGTACCATTATACAGAGCATAGTGATCACTATCAGTGTATATATACTCAGTACCATTATACAGCGCAGTGTGATCACTATCAGTGTATATATACTCAGTACCATTATACAGAGCAGTGTGATCACTATCAGTGTATATATACTCAGTATCATTATACAGCGCAGTGTGATCACTATCAGTGTATATATACTCAGTATCATTATACAGCGCGGTGTGATCACTATCAGTGTGTATATACTCGGTATCATTATACAGCGCAGTGTGATCACTATCAGTGTATATATACTCGGTATCATTATACAGCGCAGTGTGATCACTATCAGTGTATATATACTCGGTATCATTATACAGCGCAGTGTGATCACTATCAGTGTATAGATACTCAGTACCATTATACAGCGCAGTGTGATCACTATCAGTGTATACTCAGTATCATTATACAGCGCAGTGTGATCACTATCAGTGTATATATACTCAGTACCATTATACAGTGCAGCGTGATCACTATCAGTGTATATATACTCCGTACCATTATACAGAGCAGCGTGATCACTATCAGTGTATATATACTCAGTACCATTATACAGCGCAGTGTGATCACTATCAGTCTATAGATACTCAGTATCATTATACAGCGCAGTGTGATCACTATCAGTGTATATATACTCGGTACCATTATACAGTGCAGTGTGATCACTATCAGTGTATATATACTCAGTATCATTATACAGCGCAGTGTGATCACTATCAGTGTATATATACTCGGTATCATTATACAGCGCAGTGTGATCACTATCAGTGTGTATATACTCGGTATCATTATACAGCGCAGTGTGATCACTATCAGTGTATATATACTCGGTATCATTATACAGCGCAGTGTGATCACTATCAGTGTATAGATACTCAGTACCATTATACAGAGCAGTGTGATCACTATCAGTGTATACTCAGTATCATTATACAGCGCAGTGTGATCACTATCAGTGTATATATACTCAGTACCATTATACAGCGCAGTGTGATCACTATCAGTGTATAGATACTCAGTATCATTATACAGCAGTGTGATCACTATCAGTGTATAGATACTCAGTACCATTATACAGAGCAGTGTGATCACTATCAGTGTATATACTCAGTACCATTATACAGCGCAGTGTGATCACTATCAGTGTATATATACTCAGTACCATTATACAGAGCAGTGTGATCACTATCAGTGTATATATACTCAGTACCATTATACAGAGCAGTGTGATCACTATCAGTGTATATATACTCAGTACCATTATACAGCGCAGTGTGATCACTATCAGTGTATATACTCAGTACCATTATACAGAGCAGTGTGGTCACTATCAGTGTATATACTCAGTATCATTATACAGCGCAGTGTGATCACTATCAGTGTATATATACTCGGTATCATTATACAGCGCAGTGTGATCACTATCAGTGTGTATATACTCGGTATCATTATAAAGCGCAGTGTGATCACTATCAGTGTATATATACTCGGTATCATTATACAGCGCAGTGTAATCACTATCAGTGTATATATACTCGGTATCATTATACAGCGCAGTGTGATCACTATCAGTGTATAGATACTCAGTACCATTATACAGTGCAGTGTGATCACTATCAGTGTATATATACTCCGTACCATTATACAGAGCAGCGTGATCACTATCAGTGTATATATACTCAGTACCATTATACAGCGCAGTGTGATCACTATCAGTCTATAGATACTCAGTATCATTATACAGCGCAGTGTGATCACTATCAGTGTATATATACTCAGTACCATTATACAGTGCAGTGTGATCACTATCAGTGTATATATACTCAGTATCATTATACAGCGCAGTGTGATCACTATCAGTGTATATATACTCGGTATCATTATACAGCGCAGTGTGATCACTATCAGTGTATATATACTCGGTATCATTATACAGCGCAGTGTGATCACTATCAGTGTATATATACTCGGTATCATTATACAGCGCAGTGTGATCACTATCAGTGTATAGATACTCGGTACCATTATACAGAGCAGTGTGATCACTATCAGTGTATATATACTCAGTACCATTATACAGAGCAGTGTGATCACTATCAGTGTATATATACTCAGTACCATTATACAGAGCAGTGTGATCACTATCAGTGTATATATACTCAGTACCATTATACAGCGCAGTGTGATCACTATCAGTGTATATACTCAGTACCATTATACAGAGCAGTGTGATCACTATCAGTGTATATACTCAGTATCATTATACAGCGCAGTGTGATCACTATCAGTGTATATATACTCGGTATCATTATACAGCGCAGTGTGATCACTATCAGTGTGTATATACTCGGTATCATTATACAGCGCAGTGTGATCACTATCAGTGTATATATACTCGGTATCATTATACAGCGCAGTGTGATCACTATCAGTGTATATATACTCGGTATCATTATACAGCGCAGTGTGATCACTATCAGTGTATAGATACTCAGTACCATTATACAGCGCAGTGTGATCACTATCAGTGTATACTCAGTATCATTATACAGCGCAGTGTGATCACTATCAGTGTATATATACTCAGTACCATTATACAGTGCAGTGTGATCACTATCAGTGTATATATACTCCATACCATTATACAGAGCAGCGTGATCACTATCAGTGTATATATACTCAGTACCATTATACAGCGCAGTGTGATCACTATCAGTCTATAGATACTCAGTATCATTATACAGCGCAGTGTGATCACTATCAGTGTATATATACTCAGTACCATTATACAGTGCAGTGTGATCACTATCAGTGTATATATACTCAGTATCATTATACAGCGCAGTGTGATCACTATCAGTGTATATATACTCGGTATCATTATACAGCGCAGTGTGATCACTATCAGTGTATATATACTCGGTATCATTATACAGCGCAGTGTGATCACTATCAGTGTATATATACTCGGTATCATTATACAGCGCAGTGTGATCACTATCAGTGTATAGATACTCAGTACCATTATACAGAGCAGTGTGATCACTATCAGTGTATACTCAGTATCATTATACAGCGCAGTGTGATCACTATCAGTGTATATATACTCAGTACCATTATACAGCGCAGTGTGATCACTATCAGTGTATATATACTCAGTATCATTATACAGCAGTGTGATCACTATCAGTGTATAGATACTCAGTACCATTATACAGAGCAGTGTGATCACTATCAGTGTATATACTCAGTACCATTATACAGCGCAGTGTGATCACTATCAGTGTATATATACTCAGTACCATTATACAGAGCAGTGTGATCACTATCAGTGTATATATACTCAGTACCATTATACAGAGCAGTGTGATCACTATCAGTGTATATATACTCAGTACCATTATACAGCGCAGTGTGATCACTATCAGTGTATATACTCAGTACCATTATACAGAGCAGTGTGATCACTATCAGTGTATATACTCGGTATCATTATACAGCGCAGTGTGATCACTATCAGTGTATATATACTCGGTATCATTATACAGCGCAGTGTGATCACTATCAGTGTATATATACTCGGTATCATTATACAGCGCAGTGTGATCACTATCAGTGTATATATACTCGGTATCATTATACAGCGCAGTGTGATCACTATCAGTGTATATATACTCGGTATCATTATACAGCGCAGTGTGATCACTATCAGTGTATAGATACTCAGTACCATTATACAGCGCAGTGTGATCACTATCAGTGTATACTCAGTATCATTATACAGCGCAGTGTGATCACTATCAGTGTATATATACTCAGTACCATTATACAGTGCAGTGTGATCACTATCAGTGTATATATACTCCGTACCATTATACAGAGCAGCGTGATCACTATCAGTGTATATATACTCAGTACCATTATACAGCGCAGTGTGATCACTATCAGTCTATAGATACTCAGTATCATTATACAGCGCAGTGTGATCACTATCAGTGTATATATACTCAGTATCATTATACAGCGCAGTGTGATCACTATCAGTCTATAGATACTCAGTATCATTATACAGCGCAGTGTGATCACTATCAGTGTATATATACTCAGTACCATTATACAGCGCAGTGTGATCACTATCAGTGTATATATACTCGGTATCATTATACAGCGCAGTGTGATCACTATCAGTGTATATATACTCGGTATCATTATACAGCGCAGTGTGATCACTATCAGTGTGTATATACTCGGTATCATTATACAGCGCAGTGTGATCACTATCAGTGTATATATACTCGGTATCATTATACAGCGCAGTGTGATCACTATCAGTGTATATATACTCGGTATCATTATACAGCGCAGTGTGATCACTATCAGTGTATAGATACTCAGTACCATTATACAGCGCAGTGTGATCACTATCAGTGTATACTCAGTATCATTATACAGCGCAGTGTGATCACTATCAGTGTATATATACTCAGTACCATTATACAGCGCAGTGTGATCACTATCAGTCTATAGATACTCAGTATCATTATACAGCGCAGTGTGATCACTATCAGTGTATATATACTCAGTACCATTATACAGTGCAGTGTGATCACTATCAGTGTATATATACTCAGTATCATTATACAGCGCAGTGTGATCACTATCAGTGTATATATACTCCGTACCATTATACGGCGCAGTGTGATCACTATCAGTCTATAGATACTCAGTACCATTTTACAGCGCAGTGTGATCACTATCAGTGTATAGATACTCAGTATCATTATACAGCGCAGTGTGATCACTATCAGTGTATATATACTCGGTATCATTATACAGAGCAGTGTGATCACTATCAGTGTATATATACTCGGTACCATTATACAGCGCAGTGTGATCACTATCAGTGTATAGATACTCAGTACCATTATACAGAGCAGTGTGATCACTATCAGTGTATATATACTCAGTACCATTATACAGCGCAGTGTGATCACTATCAGTGTATATACTCAGTACCATTATACAGAGCAGTGTGATCACTATCAGTGTATATACTCAGTATCATTATACAGCGCAGTGTGATCACTATCAGTGTATATATACTCGGTATCATTATACAGCGCAGTGTGATCACTATCAGTGTATATATACTCGGTATCATTATACAGCGCAGTGTGATCACTATCCGTGTATATATACTCAGTACCATTATACAGAGCAGTGTGATCACTATCAGTGTATATATACTCAGTACCATTATACAGAGCAGTGTGATCACTATCAGTGTATATATACTCAGTACCATTATACAGCGCAGTGTGATCACTATCAGTGTATATATACTCAGTATCATTATACAGCGCGGTGTGATCACTATCAGTGTGTATATACTCGGTATCATTATACAGCGCAGTGTGATCACTATCAGTGTATATATACTCGGTATCATTATACAGCGCAGTGTGATCACTATCAGTGTATATATACTCCGTACCATTATACAGAGCAGCGTGATCACTATCAGTGTATATATACTCAGTACCATTATACAGCGCAGTGTGATCACTATCAGTCTATAGATACTCAGTATCATTATACAGCGCAGTGTGATCACTATCAGTGTATATATACTCGGTACCATTATACAGTGCAGTGTGATCACTATCAGTGTATATATACTCAGTATCATTATACAGCGCAGTGTGATCACTATCAGTGTATATATACTCGGTATCATTATACAGCGCAGTGTGATCACTATCAGTGTGTATATACTCGGTATCATTATACAGCGCAGTGTGATCACTATCAGTGTATATATACTCGGTATCATTATACAGCGCAGTGTGATCACTATCAGTGTATATATACTCGGTATCATTATACAGCGCAGTGTGATCACTATCAGTGTATAGATACTCAGTACCATTATACAGAGCAGTGTGATCACTATCAGTGTATACTCAGTATCATTATACAGCGCAGTGTGATCACTATCAGTGTATATATACTCAGTACCATTATACAGCGCAGTGTGATCACTATCAGTGTATAGATACTCAGTATCATTATACAGCAGTGTGATCACTATCAGTGTATAGATACTCAGTACCATTATACAGAGCAGTGTGATCACTATCAGTGTATATACTCAGTACCATTATACAGCGCAGTGTGATCACTATCAGTGTATATATACTCAGTACCATTATACAGAGCAGTGTGATCACTATCAGTGTATATATACTCAGTACCATTATACAGAGCAGTGTGATCACTATCAGTGTATATATACTCAGTACCATTATACAGCGCAGTGTGATCACTATCAGTGTATATACTCAGTACCATTATACAGAGCAGTGTGATCACTATCAGTGTATATACTCAGTATCATTATACAGCGCAGTGTGATCACTATCAGTGTATATATACTCGGTATCATTATACAGCGCAGTGTGATCACTATCAGTGTGTATATACTCGGTATCATTATACAGCGCAGTGTGATCACTATCAGTGTATATATACTCGGTATCATTATACAGCGCAGTGTGATCACTATCAGTGTATATATACTCGGTATCATTATACAGCGCAGTGTGATCACTATCAGTGTATAGATACTCAGTACCATTATACAGCGCAGTGTGATCACTATCAGTGTATACTCAGTATCATTATACAGTGCAGTGTGATCACTATCAGTGTATATATACTCAGTACCATTATACAGTGCAGTGTGATCACTATCAGTGTATATATACTCCGTACCATTATACAGAGCAGCGTGATCACTATCAGTGTATATATACTCAGTACCATTATACAGCGCAGTGTGATCACTATCAGTCTATAGATACTCAGTATCATTATACAGCGCAGTGTGATCACTATCAGTGTATATATACTCAGTACCATTATACAGTGCAGTGTGATCACTATCAGTGTATATATACTCAATATCATTATACAGCGCAGTGTGATCACTATCAGTGTATATATACTCGGTATCATTATACAGCGCAGTGTGATCACTATCAGTGTATATATACTCGGTATCATTATACAGCGCAGTGTGATCACTATCAGTGTATATATACTCGGTATCATTATACAGCGCAGTGTGATCACTATCAGTGTATAGATACTCAGTACCATTATACAGAGCAGTGTGATCACTATCAGTGTATATATACTCAGTACCATTATACAGAGCAGTGTGATCACTATCAGTGTATATATACTCAGTACCATTATACAGAGCAGTGTGATCACTATCAGTGTATATATACTCAGTACCATTATACAGCGCAGTGTGATCACTATCAGTGTATATACTCAGTACCATTATACAGAGCAGTGTGATCACTATCAGTGTATATACTCAGTATCATTATACAGCGCAGTGTGATCACTGTCAGTGTATATATACTCGGTATCATTATACAGCGCAGTGTGATCACTATCAGTGTGTATATACTCGGTATCATTATACAGCGCAGTGTGATCACTATCAGTGTATATATACTCGGTATCATTATACAGCGCAGTGTGATCACTATCAGTGTATATATACTCGGTATCATTATACAGCGCAGTGTGATCACTATCAGTGTATAGATACTCAGTACCATTATACAGCGCAGTGTGATCACTATCAGTGTATACTCAGTATCATTATACAGCGCAGTGTGATCACTATCAGTGTATATATACTCAGTACCATTATACAGTGCAGTGTGATCACTATCAGTGTATATATACTCCGTACCATTATACAGAGCAGCGTGATCACTATCAGTGTATATATACTCAGTACCATTATACAGCGCAGTGTGATCACTATCAGTCTATAGATACTCAGTATCATTATACAGCGCAGTGTGATCACTATCAGTGTATATATACTCAGTACCATTATACAGTGCAGTGTGATCACTATCAGTGTATATATACTCAGTATCATTATACAGCGCAGTGTGATCACTATCAGTGTATATATACTCGGTATCATTATACAGCGCAGTGTGATCACTATCAGTGTATATATACTCGGTATCATTATACAGCGCAGTGTGATCACTATCAGTGTATAGATACTCAGTACCATTATACAGAGCAGTGTGATCACTATCAGTGTATACTCAGTATCATTATACAGCGCAGTGTGATCACTATCAGTGTATATATACTCAGTACCATTATACAGCGCAGTGTGATCACTATCAGTGTATATATACTCAGTATCATTATACAGCAGTGTGATCACTATCAGTGTATAGATACTCAGTACCATTATACAGTGCAGTGTGATCACTATCAGTGTATATATACTCAGTATCATTATACAGCGCAGTGTGATCACTATCAGTGTATATATACTCGGTATCATTATACAGCGCAGTGTGATCACTATCAGTGTATATATACTCGGTATCATTATACAGCGCAGTGTGATCACTATCAGTGTATAGATACTCAGTACCATTATACAGAGCAGTGTGATCACTATCAGTGTATACTCAGTATCATTATACAGCGCAGTGTGATCACTATCAGTGTATATATACTCAGTACCATTATACAGCGCAGTGTGATCACTATCAGTGTATATATACTCAGTATCATTATACAGCAGTGTGATCACTATCAGTGTATAGATACTCAGTACCATTATACAGAGCAGTGTGATCACTATCAGTGTATATACTCAGTACCATTATACAGCGCAGTGTGATCACTATCAGTGTATATATACTCAGTACCATTATACAGAGCAGTGTGATCACTATCAGTGTATATATACTCAGTACCATTATACAGAGCAGTGTGATCACTATCAGTGTATATATACTCAGTACCATTATACAGCGCAGTGTGATCACTATCAGTGTATATACTCAGTACCATTATACAGAGCAGTGTGATCACTATCAGTGTATATACTCGGTATCATTATACAGCGCAGTGTGATCACTATCAGTGTATATATACTCGGTATCATTATACAGCGCAGTGTGATCACTATCAGTGTATATATACTCGGTATCATTATACCGCGCAGTGTGATCACTATCAGTGTATATATACTCGGTATCATTATACAGCGCAGTGTGATCACTATCAGTGTATATATACTCGGTATCATTATACAGCGCAGTGTGATCACTATCAGTGTATAGATACTCAGTACCATTATACAGCGCAGTGTGATCACTATCAGTGTATACTCAGTATCATTATACAGCGCAGTGTGATCACTATCAGTGTATATATACTCAGTACCATTATACAGTGCAGTGTGATCACTATCAGTGTATATATACTCCGTACCATTATACAGAGCAGCGTGATCACTATCAGTGTATATATACTCAGTACCATTATACAGCGCAGTGTGATCACTATCAGTCTATAGATACTCAGTATCATTATACAGCGCAGTGTGATCACTATCAGTGTATATATACTCAGTATCATTATACAGCGCAGTGTGATCACTATCAGTCTATAGATACTCAGTATCATTATACAGCGCAGTGTGATCACTATCAGTGTATATATACTCGGTATCATTATACAGCGCAGTGTGATCACTATCAGTGTATATATACTCGGTATCATTATACAGCGCAGTGTGATCACTATCAGTGTATAGATACTCAGTACCATTATACAGAGCAGTGTGATCACTATCAGTGTATACTCAGTATCATTATACAGCGCAGTGTGATCACTATCAGTGTATATATACTCAGTACCATTATACAGCGCAGTGTGATCACTATCAGTGTATATATACTCAGTATCATTATACAGCAGTGTGATCACTATCAGTGTATAGATACTCAGTACCATTATACAGTGCAGTGTGATCACTATCAGTGTATATATACTCAGTATCATTATACAGCGCAGTGTGATCACTATCAGTGTATATATACTCGGTATCATTATACAGCGCAGTGTGATCACTATCAGTGTATATATACTCGGTATCATTATACAGCGCAGTGTGATCACTATCAGTGTATAGATACTCAGTACCATTATACAGAGCAGTGTGATCACTATCAGTGTATACTCAGTATCATTATACAGCGCAGTGTGATCACTATCAGTGTATATATACTCAGTACCATTATACAGCGCAGTGTGATCACTATCAGTGTATATATACTCAGTATCATTATACAGCAGTGTGATCACTATCAGTGTATAGATACTCAGTACCATTATACAGAGCAGTGTGATCACTATCAGTGTATATACTCAGTACCATTATACAGCGCAGTGTGATCACTATCAGTGTATATATACTCAGTACCATTATACAGAGCAGTGTGATCACTATCAGTGTATATATACTCAGTACCATTATACAGAGCAGTGTGATCACTATCAGTGTATATATACTCAGTACCATTATACAGCGCAGTGTGATCACTATCAGTGTATATACTCAGTACCATTATACAGAGCAGTGTGATCACTATCAGTGTATATACTCGGTATCATTATACAGCGCAGTGTGATCACTATCAGTGTATATATACTCGGTATCATTATACAGCGCAGTGTGATCACTATCAGTGTATATATACTCGGTATCATTATACCGCGCAGTGTGATCACTATCAGTGTATATATACTCGGTATCATTATACAGCGCAGTGTGATCACTATCAGTGTATATATACTCGGTATCATTATACAGCGCAGTGTGATCACTATCAGTGTATAGATACTCAGTACCATTATACAGCGCAGTGTGATCACTATCAGTGTATACTCAGTATCATTATACAGCGCAGTGTGATCACTATCAGTGTATATATACTCAGTACCATTATACAGTGCAGTGTGATCACTATCAGTGTATATATACTCCGTACCATTATACAGAGCAGCGTGATCACTATCAGTGTATATATACTCAGTACCATTATACAGCGCAGTGTGATCACTATCAGTCTATAGATACTCAGTATCATTATACAGCGCAGTGTGATCACTATCAGTGTATATATACTCAGTATCATTATACAGCGCAGTGTGATCACTATCAGTCTATAGATACTCAGTATCATTATACAGCGCAGTGTGATCACTATCAGTGTATATATACTCAGTACCATTATACAGCGCAGTGTGATCACTATCAGTGTATATATACTCGGTATCATTATACAGCGCAGTGTGATCACTATCAGTGTATATATACTCGGTATCATTATACAGCGCAGTGTGATCACTATCAGTGTGTATATACTCGGTATCATTATACAGCGCAGTGTGATCACTATCAGTGTATATATACTCGGTATCATTATACAGCGCAGTGTGATCACTATCAGTGTATATATACTCGGTATCATTATACAGCGCAGTGTGATCACTATCAGTGTATAGATACTCAGTACCATTATACAGCGCAGTGTGATCACTATCAGTGTATACTCAGTATCATTATACAGCGCAGTGTGATCACTATCAGTGTATATATACTCAGTACCATTATACAGCGCAGTGTGATCACTATCAGTCTATAGATACTCAGTATCATTATACAGCGCAGTGTGATCACTATCAGTGTATATATACTCAGTACCATTATACAGTGCAGTGTGATCACTATCAGTGTATATATACTCAGTATCATTATACAGCGCAGTGTGATCACTATCAGTGTATATATACTCCGTACCATTATACGGCGCAGTGTGATCACTATCAGTCTATAGATACTCAGTACCATTTTACAGCGCAGTGTGATCACTATCAGTGTATAGATACTCAGTATCATTATACAGCGCAGTGTGATCACTATCAGTGTATATATACTCGGTATCATTATACAGAGCAGTGTGATCACTATCAGTGTATATATACTCGGTACCATTATACAGCGCAGTGTGATCACTATCAGTGTATAGATACTCAGTACCATTATACAGAGCAGTGTGATCACTATCAGTGTATATATACTCAGTACCATTATACAGCGCAGTGTGATCACTATCAGTGTATATACTCAGTACCATTATACAGAGCAGTGTGATCACTATCAGTGTATATACTCAGTATCATTATACAGCGCAGTGTGATCACTATCAGTGTATATATACTCGGTATCATTATACAGCGCAGTGTGATCACTATCAGTGTATATATACTCGGTATCATTATACAGCGCAGTGTGATCACTATCCGTGTATATATACTCAGTACCATTATACAGAGCAGTGTGATCACTATCAGTGTATATATACTCAGTACCATTATACAGAGCAGTGTGATCACTATCAGTGTATATATACTCAGTACCATTATACAGCGCAGTGTGATCACTATCAGTGTATATACTCAGTATCATTATACAGCGCGGTGTGATCACTATCAGTGTGTATATACTCGGTATCATTATACAGCGCAGTGTGATCACTATCAGTGTATATATACTCGGTATCATTATACAGCGCAGTGTGATCACTATCAGTGTATATATACTCGGTATCATTATACAGCGCAGTGTGATCACTATCAGTGTATAGATACTCAGTACCATTATACAGCGCAGTGTGTGATCAATATCAGTGTATACTCAGTATCATTATACAGCGCAGTGTGATCACTATCAGTGTATATATACTCAGTACCATTATACAGTGCAGTGTGATCACTATCAGTGTATATGTACTCCGTACCATTATACAGAGCAGCGTGATCACTATCAGTGTATATATACTCAGTACCATTATACAGCGCAGTGTGATCACTATCAGTCTATAGATACTCAGTATCATTATACAGCGCAGTGTGATCACTATCAGTGTATATATACTCAGTACCATTATACAGTGCAGTGTGATCACTATCAGTGTATATATACTCGGTATCATTATACAGCGCAGTGTGATCACTATCAGTGTATATATACTCGGTATCATTATACAGCGCAGTGTGATCACTATCAGTGTATATATACTCGGTATCATTATACAGCGCAGTGTGATCACTATCAGTGTATATATACTCGGTATCATTATACAGCGCAGTGTGATCACTATCAGTGTATATATACTCGGTATCATTATACAGCGCAGTGTGATCACTATCAGTGTATAGATACTCAGTACCATTATACAGCGCAGTGTGATCACTATCAGTGTATACTCAGTATCATTATACAGCGCAGTGTGATCACTATCAGTGTATAGATACTCAGTATCATTATACAGCAGTGTGATCACTATCAGTGTATAGATACTCAGTACCATTATACAGAGCAGTGTGATCACTATCAGTGTATATACTCAGTACCATTATACAGCGCAGTGTGATCACTATCAGTGTATATATACTCAGTACCATTATACAGAGCAGTGTGATCACTATCAGTGTATATATACTCAGTACCATTATACAGAGCAGTGTGATCACTATCAGTGTATATATACTCAGTACCATTATACAGCGCAGTGTGATCACTATCAGTGTATATACTCAGTACCATTATACAGAGCAGTGTGATCACTATCAGTGTATATACTCAGTATCATTATACAGCGCAGTGTGATCACTATCAGTGTATATATACTCGGTATCATTATACAGCGCAGTGTGATCACTATCAGTGTGTATATACTCGGTATCATTATACAGCGCAGTGTGATCACTATCAGTGTATATATACTCGGTATCATTATACAGCGCAGTGTGATCACTATCAGTGTATATATACTCGGTATCATTATACAGCGCAGTGTGATCACTATCAGTGTATAGATACTCAGTACCATTATACAGCGCAGTGTGATCACTATCAGTGTATACTCAGTATCATTATACAGCGCAGTGTGATCACTATCAGTGTATATATACTCAGTACCATTATACAGTGCAGTGTGATCACTATCAGTGTATATATACTCCGTACCATTATACAGAGCAGCGTGATCACTATCAGTGTATATATACTCAGTACCGTTATACAGCGCAGTGTGATCACTATCAGTCTATAGATACTCAGTATCATTATACAGCGCAGTGTGATCACTATCAGTGTATATATACTCAGTACCATTATACAGTGCAGTGTGATCACTATCAGTGTATATATACTCAGTATCATTATACAGCGCAGTGTGATCACTATCAGTGTATATATACTCGGTATCATTATACAGCGCAGTGTGATCACTATCAGTGTGTATATACTCGGTATCATTATACAGCGCAGTGTGATCACTATCAGTGTATATATACTCGGTATCATTATACAGCGCAGTGTGATCACTATCAGTGTATATATACTCGGTATCATTATACAGCGCAGTGTGATCACTATCAGTGTATAGATACTCAGTACCATTATACAGCGCAGTGTGATCACTATCAGTGTATACTCAGTATCATTATACAGCGCAGTGTGATCACTATCAGTGTATATATACTCAGTACCATTATACAGTGCAGTGTGATCACTATCAGTGTATATATACTCCGTACCATTATACAGAGCAGCGTGATCACTATCAGTGTATATATACTCAGTACCATTATACAGCGCAGTGTGATCACTATCAGTCTATAGATACTCAGTATCATTATACAGCGCAGTGTGATCACTATCAGTGTATATATACTCAGTACCATTATACAGTGCAGTGTGATCACTATCAGTGTATATATACTCAGTATCATTATACAGCGCAGTGTGATCACTATCAGTGTATATATATATATACTCAGTACCATTATACAGCGCAGTGTGATCACTATCAGTGTATATATACTCCGTACCATTATACGGCGCAGTGTGATCACTATCAGTCTATAGATACTCAGTACCATTTTACAGCGCAGTGTGATCACTATCAGTGTATAGATACTCAGTATCATTATACAGCGCAGTGTGATCACTATCAGTGTATATATACTCGGTATCATTATACAGAGCAGTGTGATCACTATCAGTGTATATATACTCGGTACCATTATACAGCGCAGTGTGATCACTATCAGTGTATAGATACTCAGTACCATTATACAGAGCAGTGTGATCACTATCAGTGTATATATACTCAGTATCATTATACAGCGCAGTGTGATCACTATCAGTCTATAGATACTCAGTACCATTATACAGCACAGTGTGATCACTATCAGTGTATATATACTCAGTACCATTATACAGCGCAGTGTGATCACTATCAGTGTATATATACTCAGTACCATTATACAGCGCAGTGTGATCACTATCAGTGTATAGATACTCAGTATCATTATACAGAGCAGTGTGATCACTATCAGTGTATAGATACTCAGTACCATTATACAGCGCAGTGTGATCACTATCAGTCTATAGATACTCAGTACCATTATACAGCGCAGTGTGATCACTATCAGTGTATATATACTCAGTACCATTATACAGCGCAGTGTGATCACTATCAGTGTATATATACTCAGTACCATTATACAGCGCAGTGTGATCACTATCAGTGTATATATACTCAGTACCATTATACAGCGCAGTGTGATCACTATCAGTGTATATATACTCAGTATCGTTATACAGCGCAGTGTGATCACTATCAGTGTATATATACTCAGTATCATTATACAGCGCAGTGTGATCACTATCAGTGTATATATACTCAGTATCATTATACAGAGCAGTGTGATCACTATCAGTGTATATACTCAGTATCATTATACAGCGCAGTGTGATCACTATCAGTCTATAGATACTCAGTACCATTATACAGCGCAGTGTGATCACTATCAGTGTATAGATACTCAGTATCATTATACAGCGCAGTGTGATCACTATCAGTGTATAGATACTCAGTACCATTATACAGCGCAGTGTGATCACTATCAGTGTATAGATACTCAGTACCATTATACAGCGCAGTGTGATCACTATCAGTGTATAGATACTCAGTACCATTATACAGCGCAGTGTGATCACTATCAGTGTATATATATTTAGTACCATTATACAGCGCAGTGTGATCACTATCAGTCTATAGATACTCAGTACCATTATACAGCGCAGTGTGATCACTATCAGTGTATAGATACTCAGTACCATTATACAGCGCAGTGTGATCACTATCAGTGTATAGATACTCAGTATCATTATACAGCGCAGTGTGATCACTATCAGTGTATAGATACTCAGTACCATTATACAGCGCAGTGTGATCACTATCAGTGTATATATACTCAGTATAATTATACAGCACAGTGGGATCATTATCAGTGTATATATACTCAGTATCATTATACAGCACAGTGTGATCACTATCAGTGTATATACTCAGTATCATTATACAGAGCAGTGGGTACTTATGTAATATCTGG
This sequence comes from Crinia signifera, assembly GCF_055691185.1. Lineage (NCBI taxonomy): Eukaryota > Metazoa > Chordata > Amphibia > Anura > Myobatrachidae > Crinia > Crinia signifera. Next base: position 300,950,307 of record NC_139220.1, on the reverse strand, counting down.
GCTCCCGTTTTTAATTATGAGACCGCGTCCCCTCGCGGGGCTCGCCACACTATATAAAATCAACTCCATGCGTAGTTGTATAGTAGGGGTATGAAAAAATGGGGTGCATTTAACATGGGAGCCCAGATAATACATAAGTACCGAGCAGTGTGATCACTATCAGTGTATGTATACTCAGTACCATTATACAGCGCAGTGTGATCACTATCAGTGTATAGATACTCAGTACCATTATACAGCGCAGTGTGATCACTATCAGTGTAAAGATACTCAGTATCATTATACAGCGCAGTGTGATCACTATCAGTGTAGAGATACTCAGTACCATTATACAGCGCAGTGTGATCACTATCAGTGTATACTCAGTACCATTATACAGCGCAGTGTGATCACTATCAGTGTATAGATACTCTGTATCATTATACAGTGCAGTGTGATCACTATCAGTGTGTATATACTCAGTACCATTATACAGCGCAGCGTGATCACTATCAGTGTGTATATGCTCAGTATCATTATACAGAGCAGCGTGATCACTATCAGTGTGTATATGCTCAGTATCATTATACAGAGCAGTGTGATCACTATCAGTGTGTATATGCTCAGTATCATTATACAGCACAGTGTGATCACTATCAGTGTATTGATACTCAGTACCATTATACAGCGCAGCGTGATCACTATCAGTGTGTATATGCTCAGTATCATTACACAGAGCAGCGTGATCACTATCAGTGTATATATATACGCAGTATCATTATACAGAGCAGTGTGATCACTATCAGTGTGTATATACTCAGTACCATTATACAGCGCAGTGTGATCACTATCAGTGTATTGATACTCAGTATCGTTATACAGTGCAGTGTGATCACTATCAGTGTATATATACTCAGTATCATTATACAGAGCAGTGTGATCACTATCAGTGTATATACTCAGTATCATTATACAGCGCAGTGTGATCACTATCAGTGTATTGATACTCAGTACCATTATACAGCGCAGCGTGATCACTATCAGTGTGTATATGCTCAGTATCATTACACAGAGCAGCGTGATCACTATCAGTGTGTATATGCTCAGTATCATTATACAGAGCAGTGTGATCACTATCAGTGTATATATACTCAGTATCATTATACAGCGCAGTGTGATCACTATCAGTGTATATATATGCAGTATCATTATACAGCGCAGTGTGATCACTATCAGTGTATTGATACTCAGTATCGTTATACAGTGCAGTGTGATCACTATCAGTGTATATATACTCAGTATCATTATACTTTGCAGTGTGATCACTATCAGTGTATATACTCAGTATCATTATACAGCGCAGTGTGATCACTATCAGTGTATAGATACTCAGTACTATTATACAGCGCAGTGTGATCACTATCAGTGTATATATATGCAGTATCATTATACAGCGCAGTGTGATCACTATCAGTGTATTGATACTCAGTATCGTTATACAGTGCAGTGTGATCACTATCAGTGTATATATACTCAGTATCATTATACTTTGCAGTGTGATCACTATCAGTGTATATATACTCAGTATCATTATACAGAGCAGTGTGATCACTATCAGTGTGGAGGAATTATGGAGTATCAGGATGAATACTGTGTATTACTATCACGCAGCCGCACTGCTCCCGTCTGCGTCTCCTCCTGGAATGAGGTCAGGGCAGGCTGCTTCTGTAACATGCTGTAACATTAGCTGCACTCTGGAGAGACACCGGAGAGGAACTTACATAACCCGGCCAGGAAAACAGAGCAGCGTCTGATGTGTTCCCTGTGCCTGTAACAGTCAGTCCAGAACTGCTGACTGAGGTTACTCATTGCTCACAGGAAGCTGGACGGGTCAGACCTGATCATGGTGAAAGCAGGACATTCATATACCAGGGTTGCCGACTTTTTCTGTCTCCTCTCCGGGAGAAGCCCGGAGAGGAGACTTCCAGCTGCAGGTCGGGGGGCGGGGCTTGAGCTTTACATCATTAAGCCCCGGATGCGCGATTTTAGCTCCGCCCCCTCCTCTGAGACCCGCGGATTGACGATTTCAATCCAAAAGGTATGGGGAAGACGCCGCAATCGGGGGGTGGCGTGGGGGTCCCCCGGAATCCGGGAGGGTTGCCCACCTTTCCGGGGGGCCAGGAGGAGGACCCGATTTTCGGGATCCTCCCGGTAATACCGGGAGGGTCGGCAACCCTGTCATATACTACTTTTCTTCCAGAAGATTGGAAGTGCTTAATACCTACCAATTACAGCAGGACAGTCCCAATAAGTGGGTACTGTGCCACTCTCCCTCCCGCAGGCCGAAGTTTCCCGCAGGTGAGGGGCACAGCTGGGGGAGCTGATGCTCTACTTTGCAGAGCAGCCGGTGGGTGGTCCTTGAATAGATGCCGTCATACATCAGGTCGCACATGTGCAGGGGTGGTTACCGAATGTTCAAGGAAACAGATAAGATAATTGCTGCCCACAACTTTTTTTTTGGATACACATACCGCCCAACTTTTTCAATTTAAGAATAGGGACACAGCCGAAAAGGGGCGTGCCTTATGCAAATTAGACGCCCGTCCAGCCCACCACAGGGTGACACAGACAGGAAGGAGCTATGTGATGTGAGGTCTGTCCCTCTCAACACAGGGTGACACAGACAGGAGGGAGCTATGTGACATGGGGTCTGTCCCTACCACCACAGGGTGACACAGACAGGAGGGAGCTATGTGACATGGGGTCTGTCCCTCCCACCACAGGGTGACACAGACAGAAGGGAGCTATGTGACATTGGGTTTGTCACTCCCACCACAGGTTGACACAGACAGGAGGGAGTTGTGTGACATGAGGTCTGTCCCTCCCCCCACAGGGTGACACAGACAGGAGGGAGCTATGTGACGTGGGGTCTGTCCCTCCCACCACAGGGTGACACAGACAGCAGGGAGCTATGTGACGTGGGGTCTGTCCCTCCCACCACAGGGTGACACAGACAGGAGGGAGCTATGTGACGTGGGGTCTGTCCCTCCCACCACAGGGTGACACAGACAGGAGGGGGCTATGTGACATGGGGTCTGTCCCTCCCAGCACAGGGTGACACAGGCAGGAGGGAGCTAAGTGACATGGGGTCTGTCCCTCCCACCACAGGGTGATACAGACAGGAGGGAGCTATGTGACATGGGGTCTGTCCCTCCCACCACAGGGTGACACAGGCAGGTGGGGGCTATGTGACATGGGGTCTGTCCCTCCCACCACAGGGTGATACAGACATGAGGGAGCTATGTGACATGGGGTCTGTCCCTCCCACCACAGGGTGACACAGACAGGAGGGAGCTATGTGACATGAGGGTTAAGCATATTTACTCCCCTGTTGGGATGCACTTCTTTCACATCCTGACTGACAGTCATCCCTATGTATCCTGTAATGGGCTCTGCCTCTCGAGCTTCGGAGCACCGGAGCCGGCAAGTCACGTCGGCTGCAAAAGTAATCTGGTAGATTGCTTACGAGCCGGGCAAGCTTGGTTAGGACCGCATGTTATATATTGCATGTGATCATGCCATCCAGGAATCAGAATCAGCTTTGTTGGCCAGATATACTTCCGTATACTAGGAATTTGTTACCGGTTACAATGCAACTGCCAAGAGGGGGAGGTGTATGATACAATATACATAGACAACGTGTTAGTGGTTTGCAGGGCTTGCTAGAATTGTTCATTAGGTGGACAGCTTGGGGAAAGAAGCTTTCTAAGATATTAGTTGACTTTACAGGAATGGCCCTGAAGTTTCTGCCAGATAGAAGCATTGTGAGCAATTCGTGGCCAGGATGCAGATGGTCTTTTACAATTTTACTGGCACATTCCTTCTCTGGACAAGTACAGGGGAGAGGTCAGTACCGATACTTTTTTCAGCCGTCCTCACCACCCTTTGTAGCCTGCATCTGTCCCCATCACTGGTGGATCCATACCAGACTATGATTGAGGAACTTAGCACAGACTCCACAATAGTGGAGTAGAAGAGGAGCAACATCTTCTGAGGGACGTTGAACTTCCTGAGTTGCATCAGGAAGAAAAGCCTCTGCTAGACCTTACCAATGATGGCAGCGGAGCTGGGCCCCCAATTTAGGTCTAGGGAGATCTTGCAGCCCAAGAACTTGAAGGAATCCACTAACGCCACCACATTGTCAGCGATCATGAGCGAGGCCATCACAGTCAATTTCCTTCTGAAGTCCGCTACCATCTTTACCGTTGTGAGCAAGGTTGTTGATGCCACCCAAGCCATTTCCTGTCTGTAGGCAGACTCGTCCCCATCGATAATTAGACCTATGATGGTGGTGTTGTCGGCATATTTTAATAGCTTTACCGATTGGTTCTCCGAGGTGTAGTCATTGGTGTATAGAGAGAAAGCAGAGGGGAGAGTACACATTACTGGGGACCTCTGTGCTGATCGTGTGTACACTTGAGGATAATTTCCCAGCTTTCACCGCCTGGTTCCTGTCTGACAGGAAATCTACTAGACAGGAGCAGGTGGCTTCTGGGAACCCTAAGGGGAGTAGTTTGGAGAGCAGGATGCTAGGAACAATTGCATTAAACACTGAGCTAAAGTCAACAAAAAGGACTTGTGGACGATGCAGGTGCTGCAGGATATAGTGCAGTCCCAGGTTAACTGCATCCTCGACACGCCTATTTGCCTGGTAGGAGGACTGCAGGGGATCCAGGTGAGGGCAGGGCCAGCGCCACCATTAGGCAGCTCTAGGCATTTGCCTAGGGTGCCGGCCACTGGAGGGCGCCAGTTTGCAGCAGGGAGCAGAGAGGTGAGTGGCGACCGAAACCCCCCCCAGAAAATGATGCGGCGGCCTGCCACCGCATCACACTACACCCCCCTGCCAACCCCCCACCCCACCCTGGAACGCCGTGGCGGCCTGCCGCCGCAATCACCGGCACCCCCTGTGTACAGTAGCCGGGGGGTGGGTGAGCATTGGAGCGCTCCCCACCCGGAACGCCGCGGCGCCCAGCCACCGCAATCACCGGTGCCCCCCCTCCCTGTACAGCGCCCGGGTGACGGGTGAGCACCGGAGCACCCCCCCCCCCCCACCTTGGGCACAGGCACTGGGTAAGGGCCAGATATAGCTTTGAGGTAGATCAGCACCAGTCGCTCAAATGCTTTGAGGACCGTGAGGCTCAAAGCTGGATCGTGGGGGATTCTCCAAGGGGAGAAGTCACCCAGTGTATGCCCAACTTCAAAGTTCTATGAACACAAATTTTCTTGTGGCCTCCTGTTGTATATGGTTAATTATCTCTTGCTGATGTCTGCTGTATTTATAATACACATTAGAAAAACCATTAATCCCCTATAGAAAATTATGATATTATACATATAACGTATATCAGTGCCACCAATCCTTTCACCCTAACTGACACTATTTACTTATTATTGAATACAATTTTCTTATATAGTGCAGAAAATATTATTGCGCTTTACAGTTGGAAACAATAGTCATAATACAAAACTGCATAATAATAACCCTTTCACACCAGAAAATGCAGGGACCCACCAGGAATACAGCCCAGGGATCATGTCGGGGCCCCTTTCACACCAGAAAAGTCCCCGCATTTTCTGGTGTTGGAAGGAGGCAGGCACGAGGTGGGAAGGACTCAGGAGGCGGGCAGGGGATGGTGGCGGAGGCGGTGGACAGTACCCATCCCAAGTTGCAGGTCGGGGATCCACACAGGCGGCGGGAGCAGATGACAGGTCAGACGGCAGGTGCAGATGACATAGCCTCCAACATGACCCATTCCATTAGGTACAAAATGCTCTGTTCCTGGACTTCTCTGCCAGTGGCAGTTACAGGGGTTGGACTCCAGCACAGTCCAAAATTCAAAAAGGGGAGCCACACCTACTGCCACCTCAAACATCACTGTCCTGGGCTCATGGACAGTTGATGTGACCCCCCTCTTTGAATTTTGGAATGTGCTGGACTATCTAATCCGATTGCTGGCGTGCCTATAACACAGAGCAGCTGGAGCAGGCAGGGTACTACCATGCTCGGGTGAACCACCGGTTTAATTTCGTAGATCCGGAGCCTGGGGTTCATACACAGAACATTGAGCGCCTTTGGCGATCCTGTAAATGGCGCAACAAACGTCAAAGAGGCACCGCGCACCAGAATCTCGACTCCTACCTACAGGAATTTATCTGGCGAAAGACTGTCGACGCAAAAAATGCTTTTGAACGTATTCTTTATGCCCTTTCTCTTCTCCCAAAGGCTGAAGCAGAATCAGAAGAATGACTGCTTTATTATTAATTATAATTAAATTTTTTCTTCTTTATTATTATGTAAAATCCAGTTTACAGTTAACACATGTCGTCATTACTGTCTCAGATATATGATATGGCAGGTGTGAATGTATTCCTGAAACACCCCTCCCTCCCTTTATATGCCAGCCCGAAGCGTGGCGAGCGTAGCGAGCCCAGCAATGGGAAGCGTTACGCGTCCTTCCAATCTTTTCATACCCCCACTATCCACGTCGGCGTGGAATTGATTTTCTGAAGTCTGGCGAGGGGACGCGGATTACTTTACATGTGTTCCGTGTCCCCTCATGGGGCTTGCTGCTCTCGCCACACTTCAGGGGGATGTGGATAGTGGGGGTGTGCTAAATCCCATTGCATCGCATAGACATGTACACTGGGGGTGTTGTGCTAAATCGCATCGCACACAAAATCGCAAGTCTGATTGACTTGGTAAGCTGCGAGTCCCTGCGACGCTGCCCCACCCAATACCCGTCCCCCTCATCCCTTGCAACCATGCGAGGGGATGTGTTAGGAAGACGCCTCCCCTCGCATGTGCCCGCAGCAGGAGAAATCATTCAATGGTTGCCGGGCAACAAATGATTCCTCCTGCCGTTGCAGATATGTCAATCTCAACTGACCGTGACCAAGACAGGGTGGGCGGCTGACGTCATGTGATATCAGCCACCCTCCCTCGGCAGGCATCGGCTTATGGGGATGCCCATGAAACGCTGGGCGTTCCTATGGCCCAACACCACCACAGCCGTCGTCACCGCTCACTGCGAACAGCTTGGCGACAGTGTTTAATCGCAGAGGGCAAATGCGCAGCCTTGCGAGTCCACCAAATGCCACCCGGGAGAACGCCCGCCTCACCCTCACACGCCGTAATCCCGCCACTGTCATGACCTTGGTTCCACCCCACTTGGCCTTATGTCCCTCAAAATGACACCCTCTGGACCATGACTACTGCTGGTAGGTGTGTTGGAGGCAGTGGGCTGCGGGCTGGGGGTTGGACTGAAATCCGGACGGGAGACTTGTCCTCTCTTCTGGGAGGCTGCGAGTGCCACACGATATTCAGGAGCCTCCCATCCATGCCGAGAGTATGATCAGAGTCAGAGTTATCCCTTATGGCAGACGTGGCCAAAATGTTGCCCTCCAGCTGTTGTGAAACTGCAAGTCCCAGCATGCCTTGCCACCGTTTTGCCAATAGGGACCTAAAACTGTGGCAAGGCATGCCGGGACTTGCAGTTTCACAACAGCTGGAGGGCCACAGTTTGACCATGCCTGATGAAGGTCACAAAATCTGGACACTTTGGTACAGGAAACTCTTCACTACTGTATGTGACACAGGTCTCATCTCATTGCAGAGAGCACGTTAGGCTAATGAACTTTAGATTGTGTTTTAGATGTATTTCCTCAAATTTTAGTTAAGCAGAAATGGCAATCAATTAAACGGTCCTTCAGTTCCATCCAAATAATAGGAATTGCGAATGGCACATGATGAAAACCATTTTTCCAGCCAGTGAGAAGCCTAACACATGATACACAGCATATATGCTGGGCCCACTTCACACCTTTACACCCAAATAAAGTCTTTACACCCATAACATTGGCCCTTATTCTGATTGATGCGTACTTTTCCGCATACTTTCGGATAGCGTCTTTACGGCGTCTGCGCATGCGTGGAGAACGCAACGCGCATGTGCCACGCATTGACTCCGTACCTGTTCGGGCAAATCCCGTACAAAACTGTGCACCGCAATCAGTCTGGAAATATGGGCGTATTATGGGCGTCATGCGGAATGACACATGGGCGTAGTTTCAAAGTGGGCAAAACTGGGAGGAAACATGGGCGGACACGGGGGAGTACACTTATGTTGGGGGGCGTGCATTCGGATAGCACTCCGAATGCACGCGACCAAAACCGATAGAAATGTGCGGTGTCCATAAGTGAAGTATTGCTTTGCGGAAACCACTCGGTCTTGCGGTAGGCGAACGGAACGCCTAATGACTACAAGCATTAACACCTGAACCCAATACAATCCACTCCTTTACTCATTACTCACTAATAGGACGCTTGTCAGTGCTTTAATTGAAACTATTGCTGCTTCAAGGAACCTTTACTAAACACACACATATGCTGTACTTGTCCCACACTTTTAAACTGCTAAGAATGGACATCACTGAATATTAATCCTATCAATACACATGTGTATTCTACATGTACTAATTAAACCACACAATTTTGGTAAAGTAAAGAAATTTATTTAAATACATTTCACAGACAATGAAACTGTGAAGCAATAAAAAAATAAAAAAAAAATAATAACAAAAACCATGGCAGGAATGTACCAAAATAACTTAGAATCCAAAATAAATATAATTGCACACATTCATAGCCACAGCAGAATCATTTGGAACACAAAGGGACTTAGCAACATCACTTCAAGTACAGCTGACAGTAATGGCAGGCAAAAGAGGCCAACAGGGGAACCAAAAATGACATATGAAGCAAGGGCTCATCTGGTTACCCTCAGCTCGTGATTGGACACAAGAAGCTGACACACACAGCAGAATGAAAGAGTTGGGACCACATAACGGTGGAGATTAATGCAGCCACAAGTTCATTTGCGAGCACGTTTGCCCTTGGTAGGCTCCTTGGCCTGTGCAGCAGCTCTTCGGCCACGGCCAGATGCTGGGGCAGGTGGAGCAGATGCTGGTGAGGGGGTGGATGGTCTACCCCTCCTGCCAGCAGGGAGTGTTGCAGGTGGTAATGCACCAGAAACAGATGACATTAGGACCCTATTGCTGTTAACTAGCTCCACCATAAGCTCATTATGGTGGAGGAGGAGCAAGTGGAGGAGGAGGAGGAGCAAGTGGTGGAGGAGATGGTGGAGGAGGAGGAGGTGCCTGAGGAGGTGGTGGTGGAGGAGGTGGAAGAGGAGTTGCTGGCGGAGGAGGAGGTGGAGGAGGTGGTGGTGGCGGAGGAGGAGGTGGAGGAGGTGGTGGTGCTGGAGGAGGTGGTGGTGGCGGAGGAGGAGGTGGAGGAGGTGATGGTGGCGGAGGAGGTGGCTGAGGAGGCCACGGTTGCCCCAGAGTTGGCCGAATCCGAGGGGGAGGAGGCGTGTGAGGCGGTGGAGGCCCAACAGATCGGTATGTATACATAATGCATCATACATGAAGTAGTTGTACTGGTATTTGTTATGTAGCACTGGTGATGATAAATTTTGTTACAATACTATTAATACAGAACCCAAAGTGGGTAGCTACAGATACAGGTACGGGTTAGATGGGGTGTCCAAGGCATCCCTTTCATCCAGGACACCTCTGAATTACACAGGTTTGTGGGATGGCTTGGAGCTCCATTTTGACTGCCACATAACCGTTGTAGTTAAACAGGATCCTGGAGTAAAGGGATGAGTGTATCATTTGTGGATTAAATTCACCTGCTGCAAGCGTCGATTCTGACCCATCATATAGTGTAATCTATCTTTTTGTTGAATGTTATTTATAAACTATATGATGTATGCTATAAATGGAGTATGGCCCGGCCTACCTTGGAATGGAGTCACAAGTTGCCAGTGTCCCTGGAGCCTCCTCTACCTAAACACCCCCTGTAGTTCAGATTGTTTTTTTGCCCTCACAGAATTGTAGGTTGGTTTAGACTGAATTATGATTTTGAGGATGTGTACTGTGCATTCCTGACATTTGCATAACTCCCATGCCACGAACCATCACTGAACTTAGACTGAGGAGATTGTGACAAGTTCTTATTGACGGAGGCCATGACATACTTGTCATTGGTTAGTCATGGGTGGGTTGTGAATGAGAAGAAACACTATGACTGTTATGTCTTCTGCAGAGTAAAGGGTAGAGGGCCAAAAACACAGTATGTAGTAAATAAGTTTGCATGTATGTATGTATATATGTATGTGTCATATCTATTTATCTATGTGTGTCTCTATCTCTCTACATATATATATATATATATATATATATATATATATACACATGTCACCTAGCATTTCTGCAATTTATGTAGCAGTATGTGAAATGTATGCATGAATATCATGACTAATTTTTTCCCCTTTGACATGCCCACAGATGCCACAACACCGGCAGATGAGGGGGTTCGTGGGGCCCTCCTGCGGATGGGCCACCATTTGCGGCTCCTAATAGCCGATCTACAGGACCTCCGAGATTTGCTGCTATAATTGTTTATTTTATCCTTTTCTATTTAATTGTTAAATTTCCAATACAATAAATGTTTTATGCAAGTTCAAAGTTGTTGGTTTTATTTGCATATTAAACAGTATATGTGTAGATTGTTTATAATGTTTTACACAGGGTCTAATACAAACCATTGCACTTCAATTGCTGTAAGGGTTAATGTGTGCAATGCATGTGTTAGGCATGGTTGTAAGGATATATTGGCATCTAATTGATTCCAATTCCAAATAAGCATTTTTGTACGAGGATAGGTAATTGAATAAGTGGGTCATGTGATGTATTGCAGAATAGACATAATAGTGAGTAGTTTTGCGTAAATACACCGCTTCCGTGCGGAAGCACCGCTTGCCATCCGTTTGGATGCGGGATTCCCGTGCATACTCTGTAATACCGTGCAGAAACTGAGTGTTTCCCCCGCACACGCATGGTTTGTATGTCGTCCGTAAACACGCCCTGTTCTTAAAGAGTGAGTCCGTCCGAATGCGGAGGACACGTGGGCGTTTCTACGGACGATGGCCGCACGCGGCAGCACAGCGTGGCGTGCGGACCGCACCGTAAGAATTCGGGAATATCCGCACCGATCAGAATAAGGGCCATTGTTTTACAAGTGGAGTCAATTTTCCCCTCTGAGATTTGGAGGTTGCATAACTGATATTGTTTGGATGATTTAAAAACTTTCTTGGCATTATTAAAAATATTCTAACTAATAGTTGCACTAAAAGGCTCTTCTATGATGGGGGACACCCAGGGGTTCGCAGAACAGTGTGCTCAGCCCTTGGCTCCACATAAAGTTTAGGATATGGGGTCTGTGCCAACATGGGGTCCTATAGTTTGTATGCCCAAGTCTGCCAGTATGTGACAGGCCAAAAAGAACACTAAAATAGGAAAAAGAAAATGAACTGTCACTAAACATTCTAATCACATGTTTGAATTGGGAATTTAAAACTGCATCGGGGACACTATTCAGTGGTCTTGTCAATATAAAAACATGATGACCCGTTTTATCATTCTGCTTCTGGACATGAGAAATAAGACAGGGTACAGCCTCTGTTGTAAGCTGCGTTATCGCCTCATCCTGAAAGCCAGATCCCGAAGCTCAAGTAACAGCTGTGGCTGTAACAGGTGAACTTTTATTAGTATTTAGGGTAGGGATTACAGAGGTACCTTGCATCGCACTAGGCACATCCCAGGGGGAAGTGGAAGAGGAGAAAACCAGAGAAAGAGGAGGAGTTCTTCTAAGAGTTTAACCACACCCACAAACTCTTATACGCTGAGACGCAGGAAGAGGTAGAGTTTATGGGACAGAGACAACAACAATGGCTCTCTGCATGCAGTGTTTATTGTAGAGTTAACAAAAGCTAGTGTACCAACAGAAACAAAGTTATACATTAGTCTTCTAAAATGTGATTTACACAAAGAGAAAAAATAAGTTAGTGTTCCTTTAAAGTCTTTAGAATGTATTATTATATCTCCTTATGGGTATTTGTGGTTTATTGTTGACTTTCCTTATCTTACAAAAAGAATAAGAAAAAAAAACATACAAAAACCGTAACAATCAAAAAATGACTATCACGCACTCAGTAATAGATAGATAAAGAGCATTGGTGGCAAAAGAAAAATGATTATCAACATCAGAGCGCACGCACGTTCTCCTCCCTCCCCGAACATTACATAAGAGTTACGCTGCACTGGGTTGTTCTGCCAAGTTGGCAGACGAAGGGGAGAGAGAGAGAAAGCAGAGAGGGGGACCCTGAAAGACTTCCTCCGTGTCCCTGTGCCAAGGGGACTAGCCAGTGACACAGCTAGCAGCATAAGAATCCGCATTGCGCGGTGAAATACGGGTATGAGGAGGGAGCAATGAAATGAGTGACCGTGTAATAGGGCTGAAAGTACTTCTGGCTTACTCAGGTAGTACTGTAATTCTACATGATACCACATGAGCTTGTGTAGTATACTGCAATGTTACCGGAGCAAGCACTCAGGATCTGGGTCACTGTTTTAATATGCTACTGAGTTAATAAACACAAAGGCACTGGATTATGCTACATGGCAATAAGACGCTCAGGATCCGGGTTACTGTAATAAGATGTTACAGGGGTAATAAGACGCTCAGGAGCTGGGTTACTGTAATAAGATGTTACAGGGGTAATAAGAAGCTCAGGAGCTGGGTTACTGTAATATGTTACAGGGGTAATAAGACGCTCAGGAGCTGGGTTACTGTAATAAGATGTTACAGGGGTAATAAGACGCTCAGGAGCTGGGTTACTGTAATACAATGTTACAGGGGTAATAAGACGCTCAGGAGCTGGGTTACTGTAATACGATGTTACAGGGGTAATAAGACGCTCAGGAGCTGGGTTACTGTAATAAGATGTTACAGGGGTAATAAGACGCTCAGGAGCTGGGTTACTGTAATAAGATGTTACAGGGGTAATAAGATGCTCAGGAGCTGGGTTACTGTAATACGATGTTACAGGGGTAATAAGACGCTCAGGAGCCAAGTTACTGTAATACGATGTTACAGGGGTAATAAGACGCTCAGGAGCTGGGTTACTGTAATAAGATGTTACAGGGGTAATAAGACGCTCAGGAGCTGGGTTACTGTAATAAGATGTTACAGGGGTAATAAGTCGCTCAGGAGCTGGGTACTGTAATACGATGTTACAGGGGTAATAAGACGCTCAGGAGCTGGGTTACTGTAATACGATGTTACAGGGGTAAGAAGACGTTCAGGAGGCGGGTTACTGTAATACGATGTTACAGGGGTAATAAGAGGCTCAGGAGCTGGGTTACTGTAATAAGATGTTACAGGGGTAATAAGATGCTCAGGAGCTGGGTTACTGTAATAAGGTGTTACAGGGGTAATAAGATGCTCAGGAGCTGGGTTACTGTAATAAGATGTTACAGGGGTAATAAGACGCTCAGGAGCTGGGTTACTGTAATATGATGTTACAGGGGTAATAAGATACTCAGGAGCTGGGTTACTGTAATAAGATGTTACAGGGGTAATAAGACGCTCAGGAGCTGGGTTACTGTAATATGATGTTACAGGGGTAATAAGACGCCCAGGAGCTGGGTTGCTGTAATAAGATGTTACAGGGGTAATAAGATGCTCAGGAGATGGGTTACTGTAATAAGATGTTACAGGGGTAATAAGACACGCTGGGTTACTGTAAAAAGATTTCACAGGGGTAATAAGACGCTCAGGAGCTGGGTCACTGTAATAAGATGTTACAGGGGTAATAAGATGCTCAGGAGCCGGGTTACTGTAATAAGATATTACAGGGGTAATAAGACGCTCAGGAGCTGGGTCACTGTAATAAGATGTTACAGAGGTAATAAGACGCTCAGAAGCTGGGATACTGTAATACGATGTTTCAGGGGTAATAAGATGCTCAGGAGCTGGATTACTGTAATAAGATGTTACAGGGGTAATAAGAAGCTCAGGAGCTAGGTTACTGTAATAAGATGTTACAGGGGTAATAAGAAGCTCAGGAGATGGGTTACTGTAATAATATGTTACAGGGGTAATAAGACGCTCAGGAGCCGGGTTACTGTAATACGATGTTACAGGGGTAATAAGACGCTCAGGAGCCGGGTTACTGTAATACGATGTTACAGGGGTAATAAGACGCTCAGGAGCTGGGTTACTGTAATAAGATGTTACAGGGGTAATAAGACGCTCAGGAGCTGGGTTACTGTAATAAGATGTTACAGGGGTAATAAGACGCTCAGGAGCTGGGTTACTGTAATAAGATGTCACAGGGGTAATAAGACGCTCAGGAGCTGGGTTACTGTAATAAGATGTTACAGGAGTAATAAGACGCTCAGGAGCTGGGTTACTGTAATAAGATGTTACAGGGGTAATAAGACACTCAGGAGCTGGGTTACTGTAATACGATGTTACAGGGGTAATAAGACGCTCAGGAGCTGGGTTACTGTAATACGATGTTACAGGGGTAATAAGACGCTCAGGAGCTGGGTTACTGTAATACGATGTTACAGGGGTAAGAAGACGCTCAGGAGCCGGGTTACTGTAATACGATGTTATAGGGGTAATAAGAGGCTCAGGAGCCGGGTTACTGTAATAAGATGTTATAGGGGTAATAAGATGCTCAGGAGCTGGGTTACTGCAATAAGGTGGTACAGGGGTAATAAGATGCTCAGGAGCTGGGTTACTGTAATAAGATGTTACAGGGGTAATAAGACGCTCAGGAGCTGGGTTACTGTAATATGATGTTACAGGGGTAATAAGATGCTCAGGAGCTGGGTTACTGTAATAAGATGTTACGGGGTAATAAGACGCTCAGGAGCTGGGTTACTGTAATATGATGTTACAGGGGTAAGAAGACGTTCAGGAGCCGGGTTACTGTAATACGATGTTACAGGGGTAATAAGAGGCTCAGGAGCTGGGTTACTGTAATAAGATGTTACAGGGATAATAAGATGCTCAGGAGATGGGTTACTGTAATAAGATGTTACAGGGGTAATAAGACACGCTGGGTTACTGTAAAAAGATTTTACAGGGGTAATAAGACGCTCAGGAGCTGGGTCACTGTAATAAGATGTTACAGGGGTAATAAGACGCTCAGGAGCTGGGTTACTGTAATAAGATGTCACAGGGGTAATAAGACGCTCAGGAGCTGGGTTACTGTAATAAGATGTTACAGGAGTAATAAGACGCTCAGGAGCTGGGTTACTGTAATAAGATGTTACAGGGGTAATAAGACGCTCAGGAGCTGGGTTACTGTAATACGATGTTACAGGGGTAATAAGACGCTCAGGAGCTGGGTTACTGTAATACGATGTTACAGGGGTAATAAGACGCTCAGGAGCTGGGTTACTGTAATACGATGTTACAGGGGTAAGAAGACGCTCAGGAGCCGGGTTACTGTAATACGATGTTACAGGGGTAATAAGAGGCTCAGGAGCCGGGTTACTGTAATAAGATGTTATAGGGGTAATAAGATGCTCAGGAGCTGGGTTACTGCAATAAGGTGGTACAGGGGTAATAAGATGCTCAGGAGCTGGGTTACTGTAATAAGATGTTACAGGGGTAATAAGACGCTCAGGAGCTGGGTTACTGTAATATGATGTTACAGGGGTAATAAGATGCTCAGGAGCTGGGTTACTGTAATAAGATGTTACGGGGTAATAAGACGCTCAGGAGCTGGGTTACTGTAATATGATGTTACAGGGGTAAGAAGACGTTCAGGAGCCGGGTTACTGTAATACGATGTTACAGGGGTAATAAGAGGCTCAGGAGCTGGGTTACTGTAATAAGATGTTACAGGGATAATAAGATGCTCAGGAGATGGGTTACTGTAATAAGATGTTACAGGGGTAATAAGACACGCTGGGTTACTGTAAAAAGATTTTACAGGGGTAATAAGACGCTCAGGAGCTGGGTCACTGTAATAAGATGTTACAGGGGTAATAAGACACTCAGGAGCTGGGTTACCATAATAAGATATTACAGGCATAATAAGATGCTCAGGAGCTGGGTTACTGTAATAAGATGTTACAGGGGTAATACGACGCGCTGGGTTACAGTAAAAAGATTTTACAGGGGCAATAAGACGCTCAGGAGCTGGGTCACTGTAATAAGATGTTACAGAGGTAATAAGACGCTCAGGAGCTGGGATACTGTAATATGATGTTTCAGGGGTAATAAGATGCTCAGGAGCTGGATTACTGTAATAAGATATTACAGGTGTAATAAGACGCTCAGGAGTTGGGTTACTATAATAAGATGTTACAGGGGTAATAAGACGCTCAGGAGCTGGCTTACTATAATATGATGTTTCAGGGTAATACGATGCTCAGCAGCTGGGTTACTGTAATAAGATGTTACAGGGTAATAAGACGCTCAGGAGCTGGGTTACTGTAATAAGGTGTTACAGGGGTAATAAGATGCTCAGGAGCTGGGTTACTGTAATAAGATGTTACCTGGGGTAATAAGATGCCGGGTTACTGTAATACGATGTTACAGGGGTAATAAGATGCTCAGGAGCCGGGTTACTGTAATAAGATGTTACAGGGTAATAAGACGCTCAGGAGCTGGGTTACTATAATAAAATGTTACAGGGGTAATAAGACGCTCAGGAGCTGGGTTACTGTAATAAGATTTTACAGGGGTAATAAGATGCTCAGGAGCTGGGTTACTGTAATAAGATGTTACAGGGGTAATAAGATGCTCAGGAGCTGGGTTACTGTAATAAGATGTTACAGGGGCAGCACGGATGGTGTAATGGTTAGCATTACTGCCTCACAGCACTGAGGTCATGGGTTCGATCCCCACCATGGCTCTAACTGTGCGGAGTTTGTATATTCTCCCCGTGCTTGCGTGGGTTTACTCCGGGTACTCCGGTTTCCTCCCACAATCCAAAAATATACAGATAGGTTAATTGGCTACCAACAAAATTAACCCTAGAATGTCTGTGTGTGCATGTACATGTGGTAGGGAATATAGATTGTAAGCTTCACTGGGGCAGGGACTGATGTGAATGTTCAAATATTCTCTGTAAAGCGCTGCGTAATATGTATGCGCTATATAAGAAACTGTTAATAAATAAATAAATAAATAAATAAATAAGACGCTCAGGAGCTGGGTTACTGTAATATGATGTTACAGGGGTAATAAGATGCTCAGGAGCTGGGTTACTGTAATAAGATGTTACAGGGGTAATAAGACGCTCAGGAGCTGGGTTACTGTAATATGATGTTACAGGGGTAAGAAGACGTTCAGGAGCCGGGTTACTGTAATACGATGTTACAGGGGTAATAAGAGGCTCAGGAGCCGGGTTACTGTAATAAGATGTTACAGGGATAATAAGATGCTCAGGAGATGGGTTACTGTAATAAGATGTTACAGGGGTAATAAGACACGCTGGGTTACTGTAAAAAGATTTTACAGGGGTAATAAGACGCTCAGGAGCTGGGTCACTGTAATAAGATGTTACAGGGGTAATAAGATGCTCAGGAGCCGGGTTACTGTAATAAGATATTACAGGGGTAATAAGACGCTCAGGAGCTGGGTTACCGTAATAAGATATTACAGGCATAATAAGATGCTCAGGAGATGGGTTACTGTAATAAGATGTTACAGGGGTAATACGACGCGCTGGGTTACAGTAAAAAGATTTTACAGGGGTAATAAGACGCTCAGGAGCTGGGTCACTGTAATAAGATGTTACAGAGGTAATAAGACGCTCAGGAGCTGGGATACTGTAATATGATGTTTCAGGGGTAATAAGATGCTCAGGAGCTGGATTACTGTAATAAGATGTTACAGGTGTAATAAGACGCTCAGGAGTTGGGTTAATATAATAAGATGTTACAGGGTAATAAGACGCTCCAGAGCTGGCATACTGTAATATGATGTTTCAGGGTAATACGATGCTCAGCAGCTGGGTTACTGTAATAAGATGTTACAGGGGTAATAAGATGCTCAGGAGCTGGGTTACTATAATAAGATGTTACAGGGTAATAAGACGCTCAGGAGCTGGGTTACTGTAATAAGGTGTTACAGGGGTAATAAGATGCTCAGGAGCTGGGTTACTGTAATAAGATGTTACAGGGGTAATAAGACACTCAGGAGCCAAGTTACTGTAATATGATGTTACAGGGGTAATAAGATGCTCAGGAGCTTGGTTACTGTAATAAGATGCTCAGGAGCCGGGTTACTGTAATAAGATGTTACAGGGATAATAAGATGCTCAGGAGTCGGGTTTCTGTAATACGATGTTACAGGGGTAGTAAGATGCTCAGGAGCTGGGTTACTGTAATAAGATGTTACAGGGGTAATAAGAGGCTCAGGAGCTGGGTTAATGTAATAAGATGTTACAGGGGTAATAAGACGCTCAGGAGCTGGGTTACTGTAATAAGATGTTACAGGGGCAATAAGATGTCCAGGAGCTGGGTTACTGTAATAAGATGTTACAGGGGTAATAAGATGTTCAGGAGCTGGGTTACTGTAATAAGATGTTACAGGGATAATAAGATGCTCAGGAGCCGGGTTATTGTAATATGATGTTACAGGGGTAATAAGATGCTCAGGAGCTTGGTTACTGTAATAAGATGCTCAGGAGCCGGGTTACTGTAATAAGATGTTACAGGGATAATAAGATGCTCAGGAGCCGGGTTATTGTAATATGATGTTACAGGGGTAATAAGACGCTCAGGAGCTGGGTGACTGTAATAAGATGTTACAGGGGTAATAAGATGCTCAGGAGCTGGGTTACTGTAATAAGATATTACAGGGTAATAAGACGCTCAGGAGCTGGGTTACTGTAATAAGATGTTACAGGGGTAATAAGATGCTCAGGAGCTGGGTTACTGTAATAAGATGTTACAGGGGTAATAAGACGCTCAGGAGCTGGGTTACTGTAATAAGATGTTACAGGGGTAATAAGATTCTCAGTAGCTGGGTTACTGCAATAAGATGTTAGGGGTAATAAGACGTTCAGGAGCTGGGTTACTGTAATAAGATGTTACAGGGGTAATAAGACGCTCAGGAGCTGGGTTACTGTAATAAGATGTTACAGGGGTAATAAGACGCTCAGGAGCTGGGTTACTGCAATAAGATGTTAGGGGTAATAAGATGCTCAGGAGCTGGGTTACTGTAATAAGATGTTACAGGGGTAATAAGACGCTCAGGAGCCCGGTTACTGTGATAAGGATTTTACAGGGGTAATAAGACGCTCAGGAGCTGGGTTACTGTAATAAGATGTTACAGGGGTAAAAAGACGCTCAGGAGCTGGGTTACTGCAATAAGATGTTAGGGGTAATAAGATGCTCAGGAGCTGGGTTACTGTAATAAGATGTTACAGGGGTAATAAGACGCTCAGGAGCCCGGTTACTGTGATAAGGATTTTACAGGGGTAATAAGTCGTTCAGGAGCAGGGTTACTGTAATAAGATGTTACAGGGATAATAAGACTGAGGATCTGGGTTACTGTAATATAATGTTAACGGGGTAATAAGACAACAGCAGTGTTACTGTAATGTGTTGTTATTACAGGGTTAGAAAGACAATGAGTATTTGGGTTACTGTAATAATTTTAATGTGCAATGAAGCACTGAATTACTCCAACAGCATGTTACAGGGTCACTGGGTTGAGAGGGGATCTGAGGTCTGTTATGTCCGCTCCCCTCCCTCTCTTTTGGATCCCTGCAGGGGAGTAAACAGACTTGTGTAACGAGGAGAACAGAATGTACTTTGACAAAGCTATTAATAGATTTCTCAGTGACAGGAACGGTGTTAGTGTGAGAGAACTGGAGAGAGAGACAGAAGGGAGGGGTGAGGAGAGAAAAGGGAACAGAAGAGAGCGATTTTAGAGAGAGGTCATATGGGGTAAATGGGAGAAATTGTGTTGAGGAAAGGGTGGAAATAGAGGAGAGGTTCTATGGAGCAATAGGAGGGGTTACAGAGGATGTAATATGGAGTAAACTGAGGTCATATTAGGAGAGGGTATACGGGGTAACAGGAGGAGATATAGGGAGAGGGTACATGGGGTAATAGGAGGTGATATAGGGAGAGGGTATATGGGGTAATAGGAGGTGAATTGGGGGGTATATGGGGTAATAGGAGGAGATATAGGGAGAGGGTATACAGGGTAATAGGAGGAGATATAGGGAGAGGGTATATGGAGTAATTGGAGGAGATATAGGGAGAGGGTATATGGTGTAATAGGAGGAGATATAGGGAGAGGGTATATGGGGTAACAGGAGGAGATATAGGGAGATGGTATATGGGGTAATAGGAGGTGATATAGGGAGAGGGTATATGGAGTAATTGGAGGAGATATAGGGAGAGGGTATATGGTGTAATAGGAGGAGATATAGGGAGAGGGTATATGGGGTAATAGGAGGAGATATAGGGAGAGGGTATATGGGGTAATAGGGGAGATATAGGGAGAGGGTATATGGGGTAATATGAGGAGATATAGGGAGAGGGTATATGGGGTAATAGGAGATATAGGGAGAGGGTATATGGGGTAATAGGGGAGATATAGGGAGAGAATATATGGGGTAATAGGGGAGATATAGAGAGAGGGTATATGGGGTAATATGAGGAGATATAGGGAGAGGGTATATGGGGTAATAGGAGGAGATATAGGGAGAGGGTATATGGGGTAATAGGGGAGATATAGGGAGAGGGTATATGGGCTAATAGGAGATATAGGGAGAGGGTATATGGGGTAATATGAGGAGATATAGGGAGAGGGTATATGGGGTAATAGAAGGAGATATAGGGAGAGGGTATATGGGGTAATAGGAGGTGAATTGGGGGGTATATGGGGTAATAGGAGGAGATATAGGCCCTTATTCTGATTGAATGGGATGGACAAGAGTTTAGCTGCGCATTTGCGGCCATCCACCACTATGTACGTACGTAACACAGCGACCAAAAAACTCTGCCGTGCACGGTGGGACACAGTGGGAGTAACAGGGCGCAGCATCAAAACTGGGCGTTAACCTGGGCCATGCTAAAATTGTAGCAAAGCATTCTGGGATGTGTAGTTCAACAACAGCTGGAGGGCCGAAGGTTCCCGGTGTATGCAGTAATATGAGGAGATATAGGATGGGAAGCGTCAAGCATTGCATTTTGAATTTGTTGCGCTCCCGCCTCTAATCACATGTATATTAGTATTTGTGCAATACCATAAATTTATAGCATTACCAGCATTACAAAACTATGATTACACAAATCAGCGCCAACCATGTCATCAGCCCGCCAACCTTTCCTCCGTGAGCAGGGATGCAGCAGTGAGTGGCGGGGGAGGGGGAGCAGGACGCGGGATACTTGCCTGCTTTTCCAGGTGGCCGGGGGTTCCACATAGTGTTCGAGAGCCTCATGGCCATTTCGGAATTGTAGGCAGGTATGATAATGTGCAATTACAGGAGGTATAGAGAGATGGTTTAGGGATTAAAGCTCATCTTGAATAATGTAGGTTATCTGACTAATACAAAGAAAAGTATAAGAACAGAGGTGGTTTGTGGCACTGGGAGGAGTAATGCTGATAGGGTACAGTATGTAGCAATAGGGTAATATTGCAGCTCTCTCCCTCTATACATGCACACCACACCGCCCTAGCCCCTGTTCATTTATCACACAGACTGCCCTTAATGTCCTGCTTTTCTTAGAAAAACACAGCCAAGGCTGTAGGGAGGGGTATGGTGTATTTAAGGACACCGTCTGCATATGGTGACAGCAAACCTTTTACATTGCTACTAATCCCTCTCAAAAGAGAGCTATAGAGACCATTGCTCCTTTCATCCCCCACAATAAGAACATCACTTTAACCCATTCCTAACAGGACCTGTAGAGCATTGATTCCGTAACCCACGCCTGACACCCCTCTAGCCAGACATCTGTGGAGCAAAGCATATTCAGATCCTCATAGACCTGATTCGTTCTCACGTGACCAGTGGTTCCAGGACTGCTGTGCTATTATTGTAACTGCGGTCACAATGGAAGCTGCAAACCAGCGGGTCGTCATTGTGTCGGGGACATGCCGAAGCTAATGGATCCTCTACTCAATGCAGTCACTGGCTGGGGCAGGTCAGTTTTGGCGGACAGCATGAGAACTGGATGCACTATGCTGAAAAATGCAGGCAAGACTCCAAAAATGCCACATATGTCTCTGATTGCGATTCCGGGGCTTGGAAGTGGTGGGCACCGCCATTTTGAGATGCAAATGACTATAGAAGTCTATCGCACTGTGCTTCTGAGAGGGATCTAACGGGATCTCCCCAGCACCTCAAGCAGTATATGTGTCACTAGAAACTAAACTGTTGGCATGTGTGCTGTGTTTTGACTGTGCTGCGACACAGTATATATGTTTCAATGTTATCGTCTGTTTTTTGCTTTCTTTATGTACAATAAAGATTTGCTTTTTTTCAATCAAAAATGTGTCACTAGAAGCATGGGCAGAGAGGACTCTGAGCACAAGAGATGCCATTTGCTAAAAATCTTAATGCATACAGCATTAATAAACACCATTACATATGCAGCAAGTGGCAGGACGCATCCCGACGTGGATGTTGTGTCTATGAATGCAGACTGTGGCTCACAAAGGCAGCAATCCTTTTAGAGTGCACATATGAATCAGGCCCAATGTAATAACCTAAATCCACGTAGAACGTCCCTTCTTTAAGCATTCGTTCCGGTTTCAGATCCGCAGAGCATTGCTCCTTTAACCTACATTTCATTATTAGTGTATCTCTCTGTTCCCTTTCCTGGAAAGACAACAGTATAGCGCATTTACCTCTTCCTGGAAATCAGCAGAACACGGTCTAATTACTCCCCACCGGTGGCAGAAAGCAGTATTGTATAATTATATAGCCGCCTTGCCCTGCAGGTAACCAGTCCTGGCACGTAGAGTGTTTGTTCCCATCCACTGCATATGCTGAACAACAGTGAGCGTTAGCTGTGTGGCTAGTGTGGGTGAGGAAGTACAGGGCAGCTCTCTGGTTGTACAAGGAAAATATACTACAGTACGTGGTCAATTCAGTTAGCCAGAAGTGGGACCAGCTGCCATTGCAGTGACTTGGAAATGGCGATCATTCGCAGCCCAATCTTCACCAGGACTCAACCCTTTTTGTACTTCTGGGAGTCTGGAGGTACCAAAATTGCGGCATATATCAGCATTTACATGCAGAGTTCTTAGTCACTTGTACGCTTCGTGTGATGCAGACGCAGTGATGGATTGGTCCCATCTAGTGGCGGCTCCAGGGATGGGGATGCAGCCCAATTCAAAATTCAAATGGGGAGAAACACCAACTGCTAGTGAGTCATTTTGGAATGGCAGTTGGTGTGGTTCCCCTATTTAAATGTTGAACTGCGCTTCAGCCTCCCTCCCCCCTGGAGCCGCCACTGGTCCCATCCTTCCAATGGATTCCATTGGTGGTGAAATGGGGCAGAGGTGCAGAGTCTCTGACAGCATTACAGAGACCCTGCACCCTTCCAAAAATGGCCATCACCACAGAGAAGACACGACAGAAGTATTCCTGCACCTCTAGCGGCTGTCTCCTTTGCGGCGGTGGCCATCTTTGGAGGGGAATCTGCTGTCAGAGACTCTGCATTTCTGTGACACTGATCCCTCCATGATAAACAGATTTACCTCCCCTGGGCAACAAGCATTTAACTCCCTCTGGGCAACGAGCATTTACCTCTACCTGGGCAATGAGCATTTACCTCCCCATGGGTAAGGAGAATTTACCTCCCCCTGTGCAATGAGTATTTACCTCCTCTTGGGCAACAAGCATTTACCTCCCCCTAGGCAATGAGCATGGAAGCTCCTACGGCAAGAGCATGTAATCCCCCATGGCAATGAGCATGGAACCCCCGGCAACAAGCATGGAACCCCCTATGGGAATGAGAATGTAATCCCCCTGGAAACGAGCATGGAACCCCTAGCAACAAGAATGTAGGTAAGTGGCACTTATGTGCCTTAAGGGGTGTACACACGGGGGCGATCTGTGCTATTTTCTAAGCAATCTTACTAGCTTGCTTAGAAACTAAGCACAAATCTCACCGTGTGTATGCTCCGGGCGATCCCGATGCGCGGGCCCGCACATCGGGATCGCCTGATTAGTAAGTCAGTGCATGCAGACGCAATCTAGTAAGATTGCTTAGAATATCTGCATGTCTGACTGCGTGTGTGTACAGGACGCGACCACTTCCGCGATCGCGTCCTGAATCCACTCCCCCCTCATCACTTATCCCTCCCCCCCCCCCGTTTTCCCGCGCGGAGAGGGACTGAGGGAGACGAATTTTGCCACGCGGCTGCCTGCATCTACAGCCACCGCCGGACGCCCGCCCGCCTCAGCTTACCAAGGTATATTGGCTGCACAGAACAACAAGTCCGGTTTAGGGATTCAAGTCAGACCACCGCCGGACTTGAATCCCTCTCTGCAGCTTCCCCTTTCCTCCTGTTCCCCGCCGCATGGCCGCCCTCACACACGGTGTCACCTTGCTGGCTGCCCACCAGCCAAAATGGCTGACACAATTTATGCCCTCAGAAAAGGAATCCTCCCCTCTGGGAAAATCCGCCCACTATTTAAATGTTTGGCTTAAGCGAAATTGCTTAGCAAAATTGCTTAGCACAAAACTCTGCGCGTGTATGTGCTCCTCATGGGAGATCTTGACACCAGCGAAATTGCTTAGCAAAATAGCTAAGCAAAATTGCTTAGCACAGATTGCCCCCGTGTGTACACCCCTTAACTGTAATTAATTGCAGTTTATTTATCACATATACACACATGGCAGTACTGACATTACGCAACATTTTCCATCTGATCTGTTTGTTTCAACGTGTATTGTAGAAATATACTTACACCCAGACGGTAATCTCTTATCCGGGAATCTCTTATAAAGGACAGGTCTATATATAGTATGCAGATGACCAACTGCCACACAGGATTGTGCATGACCTCAGATTATAAATTAGATGCGGCAGTAATCTGGGTTTGTAATCTGGGCTTTAAAAAGGGGGAGTCTGCAGGTGACGGCTGGGATTTACTCCAGATGAAGAACATAATTGCACAATTGTCCGGGATAAATATAGACGGATCTCCTTCAAGTTCAACCTTTCATCACCAGCCTAAGCCAATTTCCTTTATAGATTATCCTGGCCCCCACGGCAAGGTGTCTGCACTGTACCCTTGTCACCAGGAAAGGCCTGGGTATGAATGTTAACATGGTTGAACTGTTGACATGTAGCATGCCAACATTCAACTTGTCTACATGCACGACGTGTCGACAAACCATCCCTGTTTTACCCTTCGTGGTAGGTCTACCGGCTCCAATATCTTCTTTTGGGTCCTGGCGGTCACGTAAGGATACTCCCGCTAGTGTCTAACCCTAAGAACCCTGGATGCGTATAATTAGGTCAACAGCGACAATGTCGACAGTCATTAGCTTGAACACTATTAGTCGACAGGGAAAAGGTTGCCACATTAAAAAGATTGACATGAACTAGGTCTAGGTGGACAAAAGGTCAACACAAGTTGCTTTTGGATGGCGAGGTTTGGGCAAATTATAAATAGGACGGCATAACCTTATATCTCCCATGCATGCCCTCCCTAACTCCTGTGAGCACAGAGCCAGCCTGCACAATCACCGCTGAAGATGCTGGTTCTTAGGAAACAGTGATGTTGGTGTCCCCAACGTAATGGGGGCCCCCGCTCTACGTGAGCGATCAGCGGACGTCAATGTCCGAGGCGACAATGATCACCTAACGTTCCATTTTCCGAATAACTAAGCTTCAAAGACATGTGCGTGCCAGGAGCAGGAAACAATATAGGGCAGCACATCAGACTCTTCCTAATGGCCTATGCAGTGTACTTGTAGTTCTGTAGTACACCAGACGCTGAGCTCGCTAGACACTTACAGGCCCAGGCTGCCAATTGATGGATATTAAAAATGAATGTGTATCCTGCTTCACTCATCTGGCGGAGCCCATGGGGCCGGAGACACAATGCTGGGCAGGCTCGCTAGTGTTCTGCACTGTATCACCCCCACAGGTGCAGGCGCGCACACTCCCAGCCCCTGTGCAGGGGGATATACTACACAGCTTGCACAGATACACTATTCCTTACACAGATGGGTAGGAGCAGAGTGACCCCAATCACTACATTACTAGTAGGGAGATACTTCCAGCAACTCGGATGACTTTTATCAATTGTTCTCCTATTACTAAATACATTGTTATATCCTTCCAACATTCTTCTGCTGTTCTCAGCAAGGTATTTATAGCATCTTGGTTGTTGCACTGTTTATTTTTGTTGCCCTTGGAAACACACAAGTATAGTATACTCCAGGGGTGGCCAAACCAGTCCTCAAGATCTACCAAAAGTTTGTGTTTTCCAGACCACCAGCTGGTGCACTGGTGTAGTCATTACTAACTGCCACACTTCCCAGACCACCAAGCTGGTGCACAGGTGTAGTCATTACTAACTGACACATTTTCCAGACCACCTAGCTGGGACACAGGTGCAGTCATTACTAACTGCCACACTTCCCAGACCACCAAGCTGGTGCACAGGTGTAGTCATTACTAACTGCCACACTTCCCAGACCACCAAGCTGGTGCACAGGTGTAGTCAATACTAACGGACACATTTTCCAGACCACCTAGCTGGGACACAGGTGCAGCCATTACTAACTGCCACATTTCCCAGACCACCTAGCTGGTGCATAGGTATAGTCGTTACTAACTGCCACATTTCCCAGACCACATAGCTGGGACACACGTGAAGTCATTACTGTCACATTTCTCAGACCACCTAGCTGGTGCACAGGTGCACTCATTACTAAAGGTCAAATTTCCCAGACCACCTAGCTGGTGCACAGGTGCATTTATCACTAAATGTCTCATTTCTCAGACCCCCTAGCTGGTGCAAAGGTGTAGTCGTTACTAACTGCCACATAGCTGGGACACAGGTGAAGTCATTACTGTCACATTTCTCAGACCACCTAGCTGGTGCACAGGTGTAGTCATTACTAACTGCCACATTTCCCAGACCACCTAGCTGGTGCACAGGTGCAGTTATTACTAACTGTCTCATTTCCCAGACCACCTAGCTGGTGCACAGGTGTAGTCATTACTAACTGCCACATTTCCCAGACCACCTTGCTGGTGAACAGGTGCAGTTATTACTAACTGTCACATTTCCCAGACCACCTACCTGGTGCACAGGTGTAGTCATTACTAACTGCCACATTTCCCAGACCACCTTGCTGGTGCACAGGTGCAGTTATTACTAACTGTCTCATTTCCCAGACCACCTAGCTGGTGCACAGGTGCAGTCGCTACTAACAGACACATTTTCAAAAATGCTGCATTCT
The DNA here is from genome assembly GCF_055691185.1 of Crinia signifera. Classification (NCBI taxonomy): domain Eukaryota; kingdom Metazoa; phylum Chordata; class Amphibia; order Anura; family Myobatrachidae; genus Crinia; species Crinia signifera. Next base: position 300,922,938 of record NC_139220.1, on the reverse strand, counting down.
TTCATACCCGACGCATTCTACAGAGCTGGAAAGTTATTAGATTTGTACTGCTCCCATGATACCTGCAGAGGGTATAAGGCCTCAGGTGATTGGATAAGGTGTGTACAATGTATATTCAGGCCGTGATGGTCTGGACCGTTCCAGATCCCCACTAATATGTAACAATCTGTGTGTCCCCCCCGTTTATGTGACAGCTGTCACACAGCAAACAGTGCAGGAGGAAGCACACAGTGGCAGCGAGCCAGTCCTTTAACCTGGGTGTGGTATAGGGTTCCGACAGTCAGGATCCCGACAGTAATTAACCTGACTGGCTGGACTTAGACAGCATGGTGAGCGCAACAAAGCCCCTTGCGGGCTTGCTGCGCTGCGCTCGCCACCTATTCTCCCTCTATGGGGGTCGTGGACCACCATGAGGGAGAATAGCCGGTGGCCGTCGGGAACCCGTCTGTCTGTGTTTTAACAGTCGGGATCCCGACGTCGGGTAAATGACCCCGTCCGGCACCCCTTTGACCTATTCTCCCAATATTGTGTCTACAGGTGGCAGGAGATTGTGACAGACATTTGGCCTCATTCAGTATAGATCATTAATTAGAGAATTCGCAATCCGCTCGATTATCAAACAACTTTGCAGCATGCGCGGCTGCAATTTGCAAATAAATTAGGCCCATTGTTCTCTATTGTAAGACAAGCAGCAAGTTGTGGGCCAAAAGGACAATGGTAGCCCGAATGTGCAGGAACAGCGGCGCGCTCAAGATGGCGCGAGAACCGCCGGCCGGCCTAAACGCTGGACCCTAACGATATGATCTCCGGGAGCTGGGGGTTTAGTTAGCATCTGCAAACAACACTGAAAACTCAGTCTTCATCAAAATAGCCTTTAAAACTTTCCAGTGGCAAATACTGACCCCCCCCCCCCTCCCTCCTCTGCCCCCCTTCAGTGTCCTGGTAAAACCGGGACACAGGACGTACAGCCAAATATTAGACTCGCTGTACAGTGATAGATAGTCAGGCAGTTGGATAGATATAAACAACTGCCAGCTATAGTAATAGCTGCGTGTATAGGAGGGGACGAGCTGTGCCACTTCCTTATACTTCCTTGTCCTCAAACGCCCGTCTGGACAGGGGCCCGGAGCTTGTTAATGTAAAACTGACAGTCTGCACGTAGCTGTCTGCAGACTCACAAACACACACAGCTAATGAACAACCAAGACATTACAACTTGTACCGCTTGGCCACAACAAAGCCGGTTCCAGCACAGTTTAACCCCGCGCCCTCTGCATCGCCTGGCTCTAGTACCCCGTAAAGGTATCGCTGGGATGTCCACAAGCTGCTGTGTGCGGGGGGAGAGACGCGAGGTCCTGGATTGGGCGGTACCATAGGAACACGCCCGGAGGCAGTAATGACAATTAATTAAAGGATGTTACTTAACTCTGACGCACGCCATCCAGTGTAGTCACACACAGGATCCTGTCTAGTAAAGCAGTTTTAAAGCAAACGCATTCTCTCTTTCCATTTTAACTGATTACAAAAGTCAAAAAAGGTGGGGTGCCCACCGTGTCTTCTCTGTACGCGCAATGAACAATTTGATACACTTGTGAAAGATGTTGGAACGCTTCCGGCATCGTTCTTTGTGTGTGCACCTTAATAGTAAAAAAAAGAAATATGCAGACGTTGTACTACTGGAGAGTGATATGGTTTTGAGAGATAAATTGCCAGCCAATCAGCTCCTAACTGTCATGTTAAGGGCTGTCGTGTAGATATATGATGCACTGAAGTAACATCTATAATTTACATAATATAAAATATTACAGAGCAGCTGATTGGTTGCCATGGGACACTTCTCCTCTGACTCACTTCTCCTCCCTTATCACCTGTGTTTGAAAAATGTCAGGAGCTGATTGGTCGGTACTTTCTCTCCAATGCTTAGTACATATCCCCGAAAGTAAATATATGTTGTGTATGTTTGCTCAGCTTGCGACACCATACTTTCTAATCAGCTCTGTTATCAGGATAATATGGCAAACTACAAAAGGATGGCATAACAGCAAGCTGGCACGCACACACACACCTGGCATCCATTAAATGGTGATTCACACTTGTCAGGGGCAACTTAGGGCAAGGCCAGGATTATGGATGTGTTGCTCCCAATGTAAATGCTAACACTAGTCTCAGCCTTGCTGTGGGGCGCAGAAAAGCCACCCTGCTCCAATATGACTTGCGACGGTTACTAGGCCGGTCAGGCAGCCGGACTGGAGTTCTGTGGCACAGCCCGGAATCCCAGCCCTGCAGGGGTGTGAGGAAAGGTAATGAGACTGGGACACGGGCCTGTTACTAGATACTTTGGCGACCATGTCTGGAGCGATAAATTGTGGGAACAGGACAGGTTCTCAGCCATTATAGGGAAAGTGTGAAGCTGAGGTGCAGGGATATGGTGCAATTCTAGGGGGAACCGGATGGAGTGTTACACTCTGGGGGAAGAGCCTGCGGTGGGGAAATAGGGTAAGGTTCCTCTCCCCAACTGGGACATGGGCCAGTTTCTAAGACTGTTCCTGTGTGTTTATAATTTGACCTGCAAAGGAACATCATCGCTGTCAAGAGTAAGTACCAGAAAGCAGGATGAAATAAAACAGGTCATCATGACGCAAAAGCCAGGTAAATATTATAAATAACTCCTTGGTATCTCAGAAATATGTTTTAGATATATTTAGATCAGCGGTTCTCAAACTGTGGGCCCAGCCCCTCTAAGTATGGGGTCACACCTCCGTGTTGCTGCCCGTCAAGCTCATCACTCTGATCCCTCAGACAGTTTTGTCTCTGCAATGCTACTGTGCACATGCCGATTGCTAACCACACATGTGGCGGCCATTCTGCAGTAACTTGCTGGAGTCCTGTAATCATTTTTACTGTCTGACGGGGTCCCGGTGCAAAATATTTTGAGAACCTGTTTTAGATAATGGGTTTACAGTGTCCTGATATGCCTCCATAAGACTGTATTGCAGCATGTAATGTAAAACATAATAATGTATGGGTCCCTGCCCAATCAATAACCAGCCTCAGGCCTCTCAGCCTGGGCAGGAATTGGGAAGTAGAGGAAAAATCTGTGTGGGGATTCCCCCTTTTCTCCATTAACTAGTACCAGGTTGAACCAGTAGTGGTTGATTACACTGTAGCAGGGAGGAGTCCCGTCCCTGCCATAACAACAACCCAAAATCGGTCAGCTGTGAGGTCCGGGGCTGATTTTTGATTTACCTCACAACATTGACATCAGATTTCACACGCAGAAAAAAAAAGGGGGCATGGCCTCATCTCGTTTAAGGGGATGTGCCATTTTGATGGGGTGTGGCAGTGTCACGTGACCATTTATCATCACACTGTGGGTGAGCCCAGCACTTTGTGACCTGCAGGTGGCTGGGAAAGCAGCTGTCAATGGCCCACGGGTAGGACAGTGGGACTGCCCGCAGAAAAAAAGGGACACTTTGTCAGTATGGTCTATGCACCTGGTAAGAAGATCGACTTCTCTAGATCCCTCTCCGACAGCCCCAATGACGTACGAGCCAGCCGGACATGCACAGCGATGCGTGACAATGCCTAATTCTGAGGCAGAGTAATACTGGTTGCATCTAGGTATTCAATTTGAAAGTTCTACCCCGGCACCCAAAACTGTGTAAGTGCCAGCGCTCCTTTCTTATGATCACATTGCGAGTCGAGGTGGAATACTCTTACCACAACTGCTTTTTATGTGCAGTTGTTGGTATCTAGGCCCCTAAATACTGTTTTGAATCATGGGTTCAGTTCCCACCATGGCTCTAACTGTGCGGAGTTTGTATATTCTCCCCGTACTTGCGTGGGTTTACTCCGGGTAATCCAGTTTCCTCCCACAATCCAAAAATATACTGGTAGGTTAATTGGCTCCCAACAAAGGATTGTAAGCTCCACTGGGGCAGCCAAGGAATGAGAGTTGTCAGCTCTGGATGACAACCGTACCAGGAACCTCAAGCAATCAGCATCCCTGTACCATGCTCCCATTTGGCCTGCATAGGCTTTATTACCGTGACACTACAGTGGTTCCCAAAACATTATTGAACCATGGCATCCTAGAGTATCAGAATATTTTTCACGGCACCCCTAGGTCAAACGTTTCTGGTTGATAAATTTAGAAAAAAATATAAAATAAGTAAATTGTGTTTATAAGTCATCCTTAGGGTCATATGTAGTGAGGAACCAAATTTACTTTTGTTTGCCCATATATTTTATGATTGGTGGCGACCAATTCTGGTTTTGCCTATTGCTTTGCCCATAACGATTATGAATTTGTCCTAGACCACCAATCCAAGGCACCCCTGCAAGTGTCCCGAGGCACCCCAGTTTGAGAACCACTGCACTACACTACACGATTCACACGGAGGATACACCTGGCGGTGCAGGCTCTAATACACGTACTTGCTTTAATGAAAATAGTAATAACTGGCAGAAATGGCTTTGTGGAGACAATGCTCGGATAATGCACTTCCGTGTCTCATCTATGACTGGAATGAATCACTGCACATTGTACTCGGTCAGCATCACCACACACCACAAGTGTGGAAATACAATAATAGATGATGGTATACTGCCACCGTATGGTTATAGCAGGTATTGCAAGCTAAATGCTCAAATCACAGCATAAGACTAGAACACAAACTGCACATACACAAACATGTATTACAGGGGAAGTTTAGGGCAAGATCTCATATTACCATGTTTTATGTCCTTCCTTAGGGTTCAAATAAGGTTTAAAGTAAATATTTGTTTTCTTTCTGTAATTTATTACACCCTACCTACAATATATTATAGTGCTGTGGTAGAATAAGGCTAGGTGACGTCGTACAGCCACTTTTGCTGTGATGGTGGTATAAAAGGTTTATGATCACTCCTATAGGTGTCCCTCAGGATAAGCCCATGTGGCGGCAGTGGCAGCCAGGCCAGAAGCTGGAGACCTTACCTGCAGGAGGCGGGGAAGCTGAAGGACCAGTTTGGAGATAGACTAGGGGTCTGTGCTATATGGGCAGATGTATTAAGCCTGGTGAAGTGATAAAGTGGAAGGCGATAATGCACCAGCCAATCAGCTCCTAACTGAAAGATTGAGTTAGGAGCTGATTGGTTGGTACATCATCACTTTCTGCTTTATCACGTCACCAGACTTAATAAATCTTCCCCAATCTCCTGTATAAGATGGCAGAGGAGCCGGGTGGGAGAGAACTCAGTGAGGCCAGCGACTGGATAGGCAAGAAATATGCTGGAGCTAAAGAGTATTTGGGTCAAATAATTTATAACCTGATTTTTATTTTTACTTTAAGGTGATCTGTTTATTAAAACAAGGCAGATATCCCAGTAACATACCGTCACTGACAGAGCTGGGGTACATACAGTATATGTATAATGATGTACACAATATAAGTACAAGGATGAGATCTGTCTGAAAGGACACAAGTAACCTATAGGTAACATGATAAATGATGAAAACCACCACTGACAATGAGAACATAAACATCTAAGCAAGGAAAGGAGCAAGGAAATAGTGGTTGGGTCAGAAACATAGGAGAACAAAAACATTTGGTGGGTTGCTAGTCTCTGTCGCACACTATTTTGCATATACCCATACTCATAGCTGCCCGCCCTCCTGCATTCTGCAGGAGACTCCCTGAAATAGCAGCAATCTCCCTCTCTCCCTCATTAGTCTAGAAATCTCCCTCATGTCACCTAGCCCACATTACACTGTTACATTTTGGGGGGGATAGATAAATTTACATTGAATCATCAGCACCATTTCACTTTAGCAAGTACAGATAGAGCGTGTCCCGTCTTTGGCCAGCGCTCGCCAGATCCCTTGCACTGGGACGTGTGTGCATCTCACACGCACGTGCGTCCCAGTTTCCCGTCGGCGGGGGAAGGGAACCCTGTATGTCTCCGCTTCAGGGAGACGGACAGGGTTGGGGGGGGTGCACCAAGGCGGCGGGGACCCGGGGCGACCGTCGGCAAGGACCCCGGGGGGGGGGCCCCGTTGTAAGGGGACGCGCGCGCATCTCATGCGAGCGTCCCCTGGCGGGGGATGGCTGCTGGCGAATCATCCGCCATCCCCTGCAAAGATGGGCCACGCTCCATCTGTATAGTATCTCTTACTAACTGCTTTGGGGATCATCTACATTTGGTTACAAGTCATTTTAAATGATTTCTCTCAGATGTAGCAGTACACAGCCACGCTTCTAGGTGCCACGTTAACAACCTCTTTTTACAATCTCTCCATATATGGAACTAGACACGCCCTTTGGGTGGAGCATGACAATAGGGCACTGTGAAAAATTCTACTGGCACTTATAATCTCTCTTAAACTTTTTTTAAAAAGTATTCAAGTATGCCCATACTCCGCCTGTATATACCACTCTATGTAGACAAAAGTGATGGAACACTGACAGCAAAATGTTACTGGAGTCAGTACTTTGTAGGACCACCATGTGCAGTCATTACTGCAGACACCTTCTTAGCAAATTGTCCGCAAGTTCCTGGACAGCAGCAGGAGATACATTTTGCCATTCCACCTCAAGTACAGTAACCCACTGTGACACTGAAGCAGGTCTAGTCCTAGAACGCTAATGCCTCTCCAATTCCTCTCAGAGGTTTTAAGTGGGGTTATACAGATGGAGCGTGTGCCATCTTTGGCCGGCGCTCGCCAGATCCCTTGCACTGGCGAGCGCCAGCGATAGAGACTTTGACGCGCATGTGTCTCACACACACGTGCGTCCCAGTTTCCCGTCGGCGGGGGGGACGGGAACCCTGTCCGTCTCCGCTTCAGGGAGACGGACAGGGTTGGGGGGGGGGGGGGTGCGGCAAGGCGGCGGGGACCCGGGGTGACCGTCTGCGAGGCGCGCGCGTCCCCTTACGGCGGCTGGCGAAGCTTCCGCCATCCCCTGCAAAGATGGGCCACGCTCCATCAGTACCTTTGTTTCTGCTGCAGGAGCACACCACTTTGTTTGTCCACTTTTGTCTACATAGCGTATGCTTTGTTTCCTTTCGAATGTATATTTCTCTGGATCTCTCAACAGTAAAAATATTATTAGCAAAAAAATTTTTTATAAAAAGATTGATCTATTCAGTAGTAGTTGGTCATGACGGCAAATCTATCCAGAAGAACGGGTTACAGAAACGAAATGCCTCGCAGCGACCAACAGCTCCCCCTCCTACCTGAAGGCGCGCAATCCTCTCTGAGGCTTAAGGTCCCCGGTGATAAAGCTTGCAGCTGACAAATGCAAATAATGATCGTTTTCCCCTGAGGCATAGGCACAAGACATCAGAATCAGCTTTATTGGCCAGGTATACTTGCGTATACTAGGAATTTGTTTTCGGTTTGCTGTGGAGCAGCCAGGTGGGTAACAAGTAAACAGCATACAGTATAAACAAGAGGGACAGAGATTGGTGTGCCAATCGCACAGGATACGGAATAAAGACAGATAGGACCCTCTATATGAATATGACAGATATAATAAGTCTATATTTTATGAGGGTGTGCGACCACTGGACAAAGGGCCTTATTCTAGTTCACTCTTTCTGACAAAATCCTTCTTAGATGGACAAAACCATGTGCACTGCAGGTGGGGCAGATGTTACTTGTGCAGAGAGAATTCGATTTGGGTGGGGTTTTACTTCAAAGTGAGATCTATATTGCAGTGTAAAAATAAAGCAGCCAGTATTTACCCTACACAGAAACAAAATAACTCACCAAATCTAATTCTCTCTGCACAAGTTACATCTGCCCCCCTGCAGTGCACATGGTTTTGTCCTGCTAAGAAGGATTTTGTCAGAAAGAGTGAACTAGAATAATGCCCAAAGAGTAGATGCAAACAAGAGGAGAGAAAAGTATGTCCTTGATGTGGTGCACCTAATTGCTTAAAAATTTACTTTTAATTCATTAAGAAAACTGCGAAATATAAAAAACACATTTAACACGAAGTGACAATGGAGTGTTTTAAAACAAAATGGTGGCGAGCAGGTGGCACATTTGTAATAAACCTTTTAAATTGATGTAGTCTCAATGACTATTTTTATTTTGTGAAGTTGCTTTGACTGTGGTATTTGGTTTAAAGTGTTCAAATGTATTCCCTAATAGTACTGGCTGCGTAGCCTGGGAGTTATTTGCAACTTATAAGAACATAAAGTATCCTATTTTATTGGCAGAGGGAAATTGCAACAATTTGTTGCAAGTGCTAGATTTGTCAGTTTGAGTAGGTGTCTTGGAGATATACTTTGTTTAAATGTATAGGAAGCTAATATCTCACTCCCTTTGTATTATCTCGTTGAGGGGAGGAGTTAGTTATTTGTCATTCATCCGGCAATGTTGTAACATCCAGACCACATGTGTCTGGATTATTCATATATCACTTATATGTAGCGCCACTTGATTAGCAGTTCCCTAAGGGATAAATCCGTGGGTGGACACAGTTAATATGTTAGTTTGGAGTGCATTTTATTTGTCAGGGACACGGCGAGCGCACTTTGTCAGTGCAAGATTGTTTGTGTGTGTATCAACTGGTGTAATATGCCAGGTTGGACAAATTACATGTATATGGCTTGTTAAAACTGAAATAACGCATCAATAATTCTATACTTTTGTTATACTCTGTTTTCTCAAATATTGTTATTTATTGCTGCAGGTGGCGTTAGCTTGTTGCACAAGGTACTAGCCACGGCGTATGAGGCCTACCCTTTGCGCTAAGCAGCAGGTGTTTGTTAGAAGCAGCAGCCATTTTGTTGAATCATGACTTGCATAATAACATTATAAAATGGCTGATCATTCAGAACAGTGCTGTAAAAGTGATTTCTTATAGAGAATTGTTTTTGGTTTTAGAAGCTTAAGAATGTGATGTTGACAGTATAATAGAGCAAGGACAGACACCTAAACTCCACAAACATCAACTATATGGGAACAAGGCCACACATGCGTAGACCCACAAGGCCACTGAAGTTGGGTGTTGGGTTAATTATGACATCATGATTGAAAGTGATTAAGGTTTAAATATCAGAGTTAGAGAAGGAGGAAGGGAGGCAGTTGAGGAAGAACAAGGAAGCACAGGGGGCTGGAGGTAACTATGAAGGAGGTTTAATCATGACTGATCACTGTCCTTGAAAGGTGTCCATTTTGATTTGATTTAGAATTACTGTTTAAGTATTAGCTAGTCAGTTTTATGTTTCTTGTGTTAGTCTGCATTTGCAAATACCTGTAATGAAGCTATTCTTTAAGTAAAGCATTGTCATACATTTTATAACAAGGTTGTGTGGGTGTGCAATCATTTCAGCGTTGCCGTTATATTTAAAGGTAATAAAGTAAATATACAAGTTTGGGTTATCAATCATATCTAATCTTATCAAACAAATCTCTGCGTTATCACACAGTTAATATGGCAACTGACTGTAGACCCACTCACCCACTGACTTTAGCGTCTGCCTGATGGCAACAGATTAAACAAGCCATGGCCAGGATGTAGTTGGTTCTTTGACTATCCTTGTTGCCCGCTTTTTTGCTCTGGACAGGTACAAGTCCTGGACAGAGGGAAGGTCCGTCCCGATGATCTTCTCTGCAGTTCTGATTACCCTTTGAAGTCTGCATTTGTCTCTCTTGCTGGCGGAGCCGTACCAGACCAGTATTGAGGAGCGCAGTAGACTCCACAATTGCAGAGTAGAAGAGGAGCAGAAGCTTCTGTGGGATGTTGAACTTCCTCAGTTGCCTAAGGAAGAATAGCCTCTGCTGAGCTTTTCCAACAAGTGTTGGGCCCCCATTTAAGGTCCCGGGAGATTGTGGTTCCTAGGAACTGGAAGGAGTCCATACAGGACTACAAGCATAAGAATATCACATCAAGTGTCTGCAGGATATTGTTATAGTCAAGTATACAGGTGTGATCGTGTACATAAGCCACAGCCATTTTGCAACCACGTCTTGTGGAGAAGTGTCCTCCTACACATGACCCCTAGCCTTTATGCAACCACGTTGGTGAGCGGAGTTAGTTTCAGAGGACATGGATGTAAATACGTCTCACGCTATAAGGACTGGAAGATCCCAATCTATAGAGCACCTTCTCTATTCCTGAATAAAGCCAACAAGAAGACCGCTTTAGATGTGTTCTAGGTAACCATGGAAGGTCACGCATGAGCTCCACATGAGGACTATCTGGCAGCAGAGGAGAAGCCGGCATATGGTTATTGCAGGGGGACACAAGGCTGATGATGATGCTTTAATGGTCAGTGACCGATTCTCAGAAAGTTACTATATTAATTTATAGTTACTTCTCCATGCCTATAGCTGAGTCCAATATTGGGTTTGGAGTTCGGGACATGGAACTAGGTTAGGTCTTGGCTAGAAGCAACCACAGGCATAGGGACTGGCTGATACTGGAACTTGGGAGCCTTGATGAGGGCATGGTGCATGCCAGGGACCCTCAGACAGTAGCAGACGTGACTACTTGATATAAAAGAAACCGTCTTTATTGACAATAACAGATAAACAATTGATAAGCTGAGGAATGGTATTGCAGAAGATCACAGGCAGTAATGAAGAAGCATAAATGACATTAGCAAGATTGGCATTTACCTGCAGTGTGTATGCACTGATGAAGTCCAATGATATATATCATGGATGGAAAGAAACTGGTGCAGTGCTGACGCACTGATGGAGTCCAGAACATATATAAGGAGCTGTGTAACAACACAGATGAAGTCCTCTATATATTATGCAATGCAAATGTAAAGGATACTGACCACTGTGAGAAGCTGGATACCAAGGAGGATGGTCACGGGATGGAAATATTAAAGGTAATGGGCACTTCTTGAACAATATCGATGATGGCAGCAATCGATGTAACAATGGTAGTGGATATCGATGTAGAAGGTACCTGTGTGATCAGCTGTGATGGGATGACAGCGATGGTGACGTGGAAGGATGAAGAGCCCAAACGATGAAGTTGGTGTTTGGATGACGGATCACCGATGGTGAAAAGGAAACGATGACGGAGCACCGATGGTGAAAAGGAAACGATGACGGAGCACCGATGATGTGGAGGAATGATGACAACGCACCACTGTTGAAGAGGGACAATGGTGAACAATGTCAGAGCACCGATATTGCAGAGGAACGATGACAGAGAATCGATGTTGTAGATGAACGATGACAGAGCACCGATGTTGGAGATGAACGATGACAGAGCACCGATGTTGGAGATGAACGATGACAGAGCACCGATGTTGGAGATGAACGATGACAGAGCACTGATGTTGGAGATAAATCCTCAGGGACTGGAACCTGCAACAAAGCTTGGAGACAGAACACACCAACAGGTAATAACCTCAGGATGAGATCAGTAGCACTGGCCCAGCTCTGAGTTCACCCAGCCTATTTATAGGAAGCAGTGGAAGTGGAAAGGCGGGGCACTGAGCCAGACTGAGGGATTGCCAGGATTGGCTGGGACTGGAACATGTGACAGGAAAGACATGGCTGCTCCCATGTCTGGGAAAGGCGGGAAGCCTTGTTTGTTTGTCTGAGCTACTGTAATGGCGATGGCATGGAAGCCGCAGGAGGCTGAAGCTAAACCTCGGGAGTGACAGGCAGGTAGTGAAGCGCAAGTGCTGAGTCCATGGCAGCGGGAAATGGCAGATGCTGTACAGTGCGGGCAGCGCGGACATGGCGCAAGTGGAAACCATGTCTGGTGCGCAGCGCCAGTCTTCTCAAGCATCTGAACGGTAAATAAGTTTGTTGTGATACCCGGATCGTGACATCAGTTACTTGAAACCTGTTGCAGAATTTGAAAGAGCTGTCCAACTTATGGATATAGTCTTGAGGATACTGGTACTGTGAAAGAGTCTGTCCCCAGCAGGGGCCACTAGAGGGCAGTAGTCCAGAGCTGGGAACCCTCCTGGATTGGATGAGCAGCTAAGTGGCTCCCCGCCACCCCCCGCAACCTCATCGGGTGCCGATGCATTACACCCTCCCCCTGTCACTTTACTGCCGACAACCCACCCGCCCAACGCCGCTATGGAGAGACGCGGCACCCAGCAGGTGAGCGGCTTCCCCCCCACCCCCAGCAAACTCAGCGGCTACCGCCGCATAACTGCCCAACCCCTGCCCAACGCTGCTGTGGATGTGTGGCAGGCACCCGGCAGCTGAGCGGGTTCCCCCTAACCCCAGCAAACTCAGCGGCTAGCGCCGCACCGCTCCCGCCCCCCCCCCCCCCCCGGAGCGACCGCATCCTCCACCCCCCCTCCCGCAGCGGCCGCATCATCCACCCCCCCCCCGTAACAGTGCGACGGTGGGCGCCGGGGCGTCCCCCTCGCCTGGGGCGCTCCGGTGCCTTGCACCGGCCCTGGTCCCCAGGAAGCGCTATCTGAGGGAGTCTGGTCCTGCCTGCAGTGTCTTGCTGGACAATGTACCACCACAGAGCCATTCAAAGCTCATTAGGACCTTTCCCGAAGTGGATGTCTTGACCCACCTAGGGACGTATACAGTCTCTGGAGTTGCTTGCTTCATTTCCGACATCGCAACCCCTGTGCAGGAAGCTGATCCTATTAATTTGCCACCTGATGTGGGGACCATTGTTGAAGTTCTTCATTACCGCCAAGAAGATCGAGGTTCAGGTAAAACAATGGAAAGACTTGACACCACAAAAGGGTGGATGTATAATGTATTAAACTGAGTTAAATGATTGTCACATTAGAAAACACGATTACACAGCTACTGGAAGATTCACATAAATGTTGGAAATTTCGCAAGGTCAAAAAAAAAAAAAAAAGAAAAGAAAAGAAGAGGGTATCTTGACGATGAGACCACCACTGACAGCGGTGTAAGGGTGGTGTTCTTCAAGGAGGTGCTGTCACTCACCACTGACATCAGAGGACGCTATTTATTCACCTATGACATCAGAATGATGACATCGTAGGTTGCCGTCACTCACCAATGGCTTCTGGTAACCTAACAAGTGACATTGGTTGGTTCTGCCTCCCAAGAACTGTTCCTGCTACTCATTTTCCTGTGCTGTGCCAATATAGTCATATACATGCCACTTCTCTACACCACTATATTGTGCCTTAATCCACTGATATCAGTTACACTTGCTGTAGTTAGACACCAAGGTACGGAAAGATTTCCAGATGACAGGGTCCGAGCTGCACACTGTGCCCCCACCTCTCTGCTCCTCCTCCGCGTTTCGGTTCATATCACCAACGCAGGCCCAGCCGGCGGTGTCAGACCACGTCACACACCACTTGGAGTGGTCCATATGTGAGCTGAAAGTGACGGCGGAGCTGAAGGAGATCCTCTGGACGTTGTAGGTGTGCTGCGGCAAAGAGCAGTTGGAGGAGAGGATGCCCCTGGAATTCAACCAAAACTGCACACACAGGTCTGACTTCAGCACCTCGGCCACCCATCCCGAGTACAGGTCTGTGGGGGATATAGTTTACTATTATTACTACCAGTTATTTATGTAGCGCACACATACTAAGCTGAATATGTTTATATGACATCTTTAGGTTCAGTTCTGTGGTGGTGAACAGGATTTGCTTCTGATTGTAATAATATGTTATTATTGGCAGCCACTGGCGCTGGTTTTGTCTTTTACAGTGACCACAGATAAATTCAACTGGACCTGGACCACCAACCCAAGGCACCCCTGCAAGTATCCCGAAGCACATGAGAGTGGCTATGCACAAAGTCTGGGAACCACAGACATAGAGGAACAAAACAATCTGAATATATCATGTTACATTCACAGTGTTTGCATATTAATACAGTAACCCAGCTCCTGAGCGTCTTATTACCCCTGTAACATCTTATTACAGTAACCCAGCTCCTGAGCGTCTTATTACCCCTGTAACATCTTATTACAGTCACCCAGCTCCTGAGCGTCTTATTACCCCTGTAACATCTTATTACAGTAACCCGGCTCCTGAGCGTCTTATTACCCCTGTAACATCTTATTACAGTAACCCGGCTCCTGAGCGTCTTATTACCCCTGTAACATCTTATTACAGTAACCCGGCTCCTGAGCGTCTTATTACCCCTGTAACATATTATTACAGTAACCAGCTCCTGAGCATCATATTACCCCTGTAACATCTTATTACAGTAACCCAGCTCCAGATCGTCTTATTACCCCTGTAACATCTTATTACAGTAACCCAGCTCCTGAGCGTCTTATTACCCCTGTAACATCTTATTACAGTAACCCGGCTCCTGAGCGTCTTATTACCCCTGTAACATCTTATTACAGTAACTCAGCTCCTGAGCGTCTTATTACCCCTGTAACACCTTATTACAGTAACCGGGCTCCTGAGCATCTTATTACCCCTGTAACATCTTATTACAGTAACCCAGCTCCAGATCGTCTTATTACCCCTGTAACATCTTATTACAGTAACCCAGCTCCTGAGCGTCTTATTACCCCTGTAACATCTTATTACAGTAACCCGGCTCCTGAGCGTCTTATTACCCCTGTAACATCTTATTACAGTAACCCGGCTCCTGAGCGTCTTATTACCCCTGTAACATCTTATTACAGTAACCCAGCTCCTGAGCATCTTATTACCCCTGTAACATCTTATTACAGTAACCCAGCTCCTGAGCATCTTATTACCCCTGTAACATCTTATTACAGTAACCCAGCTCCTGAGCGTCTTATTACCCCTGTAACATCTTATTACAGTACCCAGCTCCTGAGCGTCTTATTACCCCTGTAACACCTTATTACAGTAACCCAGCTCCTGAGCGTCTTATTACCCCTGTAACATCCTATTACAGTAACCCGGCTCCTGAGCGTCTTATTACCCCTGTAACATCATATTACAGTAACCCAGCTCCTGAGCGTCTTATTACCCCTGTAACATCTTATTACAGTAACCCAGCTCCTGAGCATCTTATTACCCCTGTAACATCTTATTACAGTAACCCAGCTCCTGAGCATCTTATTACCCCTGTAACATCTTATTACAGTAACCCGGCTCCTGAGCGTCTTATTACCCCTGTAACATCTTATTACAGTAACCCAGCTCCTGAGCGTCTTATTACCCCTGTAACATCTTATTACAGTAACCCAGCTCCTGAGCGTCTTATTACCCCTGTAACATCTTATTACAGTAACCCGGCTCCTGAGCGTCTTATTACCCCTGTAACATCTTATTACAGTAACCCGGCTCCTGAGCGTCTTATTACCCCTGTAACATCTTATTACAGTAACCCAGCTCCTGAGCGTCTTATTACCCCTGTAACATCTTATTACAGTAACCCAGCTCCTGAGCGTCTTATTACCCCTGTAACATCGTATTACAGTAACCCAGCTCCTGAGCGTCTTATTACCCCTGTAACATCTTATTACAGTAACCTGGCTCCCGAGCTTCTTATTACCCCTGTAACATCTTATTACAGTAACCCAGCTCCTGAGCTTCTTATTACCCCTTTAACATCGTATTACAGTAACCCAGCTCCTGAAAGTCTTATTACCTCTGTAACATCTTATTACAGTAACCCAGCTCCTGAGCGTCTTATTACCCCTGCAACATCCTATTACAGTAACCCAGCTCCTGAGCGTCTTATTACCCCTGTAACACCTTATTACAGTAACCCAGCTCCTGAACGTCTTATTACCCCTGTAACATCTTATTACAGTAACCCAGCTCCTGAGCCTCTTATTACCCCTGTAACATCCTATTACAGTAACCCGGCTCCTGAGAGTCTTATTACCCCTGTAACATCTTATTGCAGTAACCCAGCTCCTGAGCGTCATATTACCACTGTAACATCTTATTACAGTAACCCGGGTCCTGAGCGTCTTATTACCCCTGTGACATCGTATTACAGTAACCCAGCTCCCGAGCATCTTATTACCCCTGTGAATACCACCTGCTATAGTAGTAGTAGTACGTTTATTTATAAGGCGCCGCAAAGTGTCCGCAGCGCCGTACATAGCAAACAAAAAAACAAATTACAAGGTAACGTACAGGGTGTGTTGAAAGATACAGTATAAATAGGGGTATAGCTGGTAGAACTAAAATCAGCATCAGTTCAGAAGTAGGTGTCAAAATTGTTAAGGAGACTGAAGATGAAGTAGAGGAAGGGAAGATAGGTAGGTGGACGAACGAAATACAATAGGATAAGTAGGAACGGAGGCAGGATAGGAGGATCAAAAGAGGTTAGGAGGAGGGATAGGCTAGTCGAAAAAAGTGGGTTTTGAGGGAGCGCTTGAAGGAGGTAAGGGAATCAGATAGCCTGATGGGTGGCGGGAGGTTGTTCCAGTGCAGGGGGGCAGCGCGAGAGAAATCTTGGACACGGGAGTGGGAGGAGGTGATTAGGTGAGAGGTCAGTCGGCGGTCAGTGATGGAGCGAAGAGGACGGGAGGGAGTGTGGATAGAGATCAGTGAAGAGAGGTAGGGAGCTGTGGAGGAGGAGAGAGCCTTGTAGGTGGTGGTGAGGAGTTTAAAGAGAACTCGGAAAGGAATGGGGAGCCAGTGAAGAGATAAACAGAGGGGGGAGGCGGAGGTAGAGCGGCGGGAGAGGAAGATGAGCCTAGCACCAGCGTTAAGAATGGATTGGAGAGGTGCGAGGCGGGTGAGAGGTAGCCCAGAGAGAAGGATGTTGCAGTAGTCAAGGCGGGAGATGACAAGAGAGTGAATGAGAATTTTGGTCGCGTCAGTGGAGAGGAATGGTCTGATGCGTGAGATGTTGCGTAGGTGAAAGCGGCAAGACTGTGAGAGAGCACGAATGTGGGGGGTGAAAGAGAGGGAGGAGTCAATGATGACACCGAGGCAGCGCGTTTGGTCGGTGGACGTGATCTCGGTTTCACCAATGCTGATGGAGATAGTGGGAGAAGAGGGGATGTTCGGGGGATGGAAGATTAGAAGTTTAGTTTTAGCCATGTTTCAGGAAGCGTTGGGTCATCCAGGCTGAGATGGCCGTGAGGCATTCAGAGACCTTGGACAGGAGTGATGCGGATAAGTCGGGGGAGGAGAGATAGATTAGGGTATCATCAGCATAAAGGTGGTAATGAAAACCATAGGAGCTGATGAGGGTGCCCAGAGAGGTGGTGTAGAGGGAGAAGAGGAGAGGGCCAAGGACTGACCCTTGGGGAACACCGACTGGCTGGGGGGTAGTAGGAGAGGAGGAGCTCGGAGTGGAGACGGAGAAGGAGCGATCGGAGAGGTATGAGGTGAACCAGGAGAAGACCGTGCCAGTGATGCCAAAGGAGCGGAGGGTGTTGAGCAGGAGCTATGGGCTTATTCTAGTATCTCACCATCTCCGAACCGTGCGTGCTTGGCGAAACTCGTGAACTGTTTGCCACCAGCTGAGGTGAGGATCACTTGCCGGTTCCAGGGTGGCGCAGTTACTTCCTTCCTCATTGCTGCGGACTTCAGGTCATGGAGGTCATCACAGAATGCGTTGGGTATAGAGGAGTCGTACGGCGAGATGGTGTTATACAGGAGCTGTTTGCCTAAGAGAGATAAACATATAAATGTTATTACTGGCCAGGATTCATCGCCCTTATTCTCCCCCCACTCGCACTGCTTACCGATATCTATAAAATGTGTATATGGGTACGTGACGCAGATAAAGGACTGCCCATTGCGAAATGCGCTGGTCGGCCAGTCGTAGTGAAGAGAACTGGCAGGGGGGAAATGAGGCGTACTGTGTACCAGCCAGAACCCTGTTTCTTTGTCCAGGAGAACCACACCTGATGAAGTGAGGATGATATATATAAATGGAGACATATTAGTATTTATTTCTAATCAGTTGGCACCAAGACTGCTAATTAATATATAATAATGGAGTTATTGCGCCCAATGGAGAAGTGATGCCAATGAAATCTTCTTTTCCATGATTTGGCTGCAAAATAGCTAACAGATAGATATGGTTGAGGCAGAGCACCGCACACACAGGGTGGAATGCAGTAAGTACCTCCAGCAACTAGTGATGCCTGCCGCCAGTCTCCGCATGCATACTGGCATCTAGTAACGCTGTATGCATGAAGAATTTGGCAAAGGACGGTTCTTGCGGTAAGAGTCGTCCTTCACAATGATTGGACTTCTGGGTTTTGGACCCGGAGTCCTATCTGCGAATGCATCAAGTGACGTGCGCATCACCGGGGCTGCTGGAATGGATCCGTTTGGATCCTTTACAGCAAAATTCTGCAATAGACAACCATAGGCTTCTATGGGCAACTCCGATTTGAACATGGCGTTCCCTTCCGCACTGAAGCCCCGGACTGTATTACATTCCGGTCTTGTTGCCTATGCTGACCGCACCCAAACCTCCAAAAATAGCATTTTTAGAGGTTTGGCTGCATTTTTCTCTCTCATGCATCTCGCCCATGGAGAGAGGAGGCCTTTGTACAATGCAACTTATTAATGCAATAAAAACCATGCAGAGAGCAGATGCTTTCAATTTAAATGAAGTAAATTGAGATATTTACATTATTCAACATTAACACATTAGTTTCATAACTATTCAGGTTAGGCTGGGAGACAGAAAAAAACCCGGGGGAGATTCATCAAAGTTTGGAGAGAGATAAAAGTACCAACCAATTAACTCCTGAGATTTTTGAAACAGTGGGGCAGAGGTATAAAGCCCGGGGACGAGATAGAGTGGGAGAGAAAGTGGAAGGGGATAACGCACCAGCCAATCAGCTTTGTTGGAAATATGACAGTTGGGAGTTGATTGACAGGTGCATTGAATGAATGGTGAGATGAGGAGCAGCCGGCAGGAAAATACAATCATTTGTTTAAGTACCTTTGGTGTGGCCACGAATGTTGCTGCTGGCCAGATCCTCGGGGGGCTGATCATTGTACAGTACATATGCCACATCCTACAAGACAGAGATGAAATGTATTGTACTGTGCAACCAATAACCTATACACATGCACAGGATATATTATGCACACACACGCGTACACACATACTGTAAATACTGCATATATGGACCGATGGTCTGTGTACATCTCCGATGTCAGTGTTACTGCACTGGGCCTGTACTGCACATGAGCAGATGTCATGGCGGAAGGACTATATATTGGTGGTTTTGTGGCTGGAACTTGCCAAAGGGGGGGGGGGGGGGGGGGGTGTATTAAGCCTGGCAAATTTATAAAAAGGAAGGTGATAAAGCACCAGACAATCAGCTGTGTTTGAAACAAATTTCAGTTAAGAGCCAACTGGCTGGTGCATTATCACCTTCCACTTTATCACCGCAACATCACTTTACCAGGCTTAATACACCTGCCCCTGAGAGAAGGGGAAGGAGGGGGGATCTGAAGGCAGCGACAAAGGTTTCAGGTTTGGGAGGAGATGGAGCTGTTTGACGTCAGATAGTTTAGGGACTGAGAGAAGGTGAGCTTGTGCCGAATGACGAGACGTCCCAGAGGGCGTCTGAGAAAATAAGGGGCAGAAGGAGAGATGTGGTTACATGGGGTTGCAGGATTATTGGGTTTCAGGTGAGGGGAGTGAATGATTGGGGGTTAGGAAGGATTGAGGAGTGGGGGGTGGGGGAATGACAACTATGGTGCCGGAAGCCAGGAACATAAAGTGGGAGCTGTTGAGATTAAGACCTACAGCATCAGAAATGCTGGCAGCGGCTAGCAATGTGCGCTACATTGGACGTTCAGTGGGAGTGGCAGGGAAAGGGACGCAGGCAAACAAGGCCATGGTCAGGAGGAGAAGCTGCACCTACCTGGTGCGACCGATGATGGCAGCACAGACGCTGACACATGGATGTACAGTAAATACAGGAGTTAGTTGCAGTGCCTGCATAAAGCAGCAGATGGACAACTGCCAACAGACGCTGCTGTGCAGGACTCGGAATCAGGCCTGATGTGCGACAGTGACAATGCACGCAATGTGGTAGCACAATGGGGGAGGAACAGAGGGGTAGATTTATGAAGCAGTGATAAGGGAGGAGAAGTGATACAGTGCCTGGTAATTTATCACCGGCCAATCATCTCCTATTTTAACCCAGCCTGTAACTTAACAGTCAGGTGCTGATTGGCCAGTGATAAAGTACCAGGCACTTTATCACTTCTTTTCCCTTATCACTGCTTCATAAATCTACCCCTCTGTCACAATTACTCTCCAGCCCCGGGAGCGGTGTCAGGAGGAGAGGTGACTGTGGCTGAGTGACGCAGCAGACGAGCGTCCCGGCAGTGATCCGAGCATGGGGCGGCTGATTGCAGGAACACGCAGGGGAGTATCGGGTATTCCAGGAACAATGTTACCCTCTGGTGTAACTCGTACTGGTAACTCTGCACAGACACATGCAATAAACCCACACAGACACTGAAGCGTATTAACTAGAACATCATCCGCTTTCGCAGGCTGGAACACTCAGGGTTACACAAGTCATATGGTTAGTGCCCGCAAGCAGGGGAACAACACTATTAAACAAGCAAACCGCTTAGAGAAGAAGTAAGGATACCACTGATGATAATATACAGAACTTGGGATCCTATACATTATATAACTGGTGCATAGGGTCTGATTCATGTTTTTAAGCAAAGCAAAAAAAAAAAGGCAACTGGGCAAAACCATGCTGTGCTGCAGGCGAGGCAGATGTAACATGGGCATAGAGAGAGTTATATTTGGGAACAGGGGCGGGGTTTCAACTGTTTAAAAATAAAGTGGTCTAATATTTGTGGGCTACATGCAATATCAGCCAGTATTTACCCTGCACATTAAAAAAAAAAAATGTATTTGCTTCCGTTGCCTGGCAAGCATGGTTTTATGCAACCCAGGAATTTGCTCTATGGCGGCAGTCAAATTTTAGCCAGGAAGGAAGAAAATCTCCCTTTTTAGCTCACTCTCTGCAATTAAGAACAGGGGGCCTTATTCTGGTTGGTGCGTTTCTGTCCGCGTGCGGTCGGTCCGCCGATGTTTTGTGTTTGCGCATGTGCGGAGGCATATCTGCGCATGTGCGAACGGGACGCACGTCCAAATACCGCATGAATTGTGTACACTACGAACAGGGGGAGGAGAGGGGCGTGAAGGGCTGTTTGGGCTCATTACCGTATGTGTACGCCCCGCGTTTCATGGGCGTACCCATGAAAACGCTGGGTGTACGTATGGTAATGCTGCCGTGACGCACGTGTAGGGGGCGGACATATGACATAGCCGGATGTCAGCTGCCCGCCCAGATCCCTGCTTTTGCACGGAGAAATGCCCGAGTGGTCTGAGGTTGCGGGAGCTGGTGGGCCACTCTGCGACCATCGAATGATGGGGGAGGTTCCCTGAGATGGAGGAGGTGTATACATGAGAAATCCCCTCGTGCTCCGTGCGGGCAGCGGCTTACCGCATTCGGACGCAGTGAGCGATCCGTACGGAAGGCGGGGCTCAGGATGCTCGGTCCTGGCCGCATATTCTGATCCGACCGCACCAACCAGAATAAGGCCCAGGGTGAGCAGCTTCTCAAGAGCATCATTTGATGTGTAAAACAGCAACTACCCCACAGAAATCCACCTCTCTATGCTAAACGAGTGCTGAACCCAGCAATGCAGCATTATGGGAAACTACACCCAGTCCAATTATAGGCTGGCATCACCTTCGCATGATCTCATAATGGTGTGCTTTAAAAAGAATGACACTCCCTTAAAAACTATAAAAAAAACAGATAATACCCCCTTTTAGATATACAACTTGGTAATTACCCGGCATTTTGAGTGCCGTGTCATATTGCCGGGTGACCCCCTTTCACATTGAGCAGCAAATGACTGGTAATTTTCTGAATTATACCCCTTTCAGACAGAAAAGTTAGAAAATCCCTGCAAATTCAATTCAAATCCCTGCATTTCAAATGCCGTGTCATTTTGCCGGGAGCAGCCTGACCCCCCTTCACACAGAAGAACAAATTACCGGGTTGAAAATTTCTACCCGGTAATTTGCTGAATAACATGGGTATTTCTTGTGTGTGAAAGGGTCAACACGGGTCAAAAATCCCGTGTTCTCGACCCTGGTCAATTCCAGGGTCGGAGACACGGGATTTACGACATGGGTGTGCCCTTTCACACAGAAAAAGGACCCGTGTATTTAATGAAATTCCCGGGTGGAACTGCTTCACCCAGGTATTTAATTTTCTGTGTGAAAGGGGTATTACACAGGTATTTCTTCACTGGAAGGGTCAACCCGGTTTGAAAATCCTGGGATTTAAGACCAGATTTGACCCTTTTAACACTGAACAAATTACCGGGTAGAACTGCTTCACCCGGTAATTTGATGTTCGTGTGAAATGGGTATTACAGTATGTCTGAAAGGGACCAACCTTGGAAATTCCGGGGTCTGTGACGTAGTGTAAAAGGGGGTCTTGAACAAAAACCTGCATTATAGAAAAAAGTCTGGATCCGAGCAGGAAGATTCCTGGGTCCTATGTCTGAAAGGGCCATAAATGAACACTGTGGGCACGCAATTCCTATTGCGGACTGATCTTGCTTTCCTGAACCAGCTTTTAATATCTAGTGGCCTGCAAACGCAAATAATACCCCTTTCACAATAAACATCATATTACTGGGCGAAGCAGTTCTGCTGGGTTAACATTTTTAACCCAGTAATTTGCTAATCAGTGTGAAAGGAGGTCAGACTGGATCTGGCAAAATGACCCGGCAATTTCTGTGTCGCATGTCTGAAAGGGGTATAAAACAAATGGTTCTCAGTCATCACAAGGGGATGGTCACAGGAAGATGCGCGCAAGAGATTTCTGATCCTAGAAGCAGCCTGAATTTGTGATGTCATCATGTGCGACACTACAGTTATACAATAAGCGCCGGTTTGCACAAAAGTTTATGGCCGTGTAGACCAATACTGCGAAAACGCCAGTTTACGGTTTCATTCTACTTTATCAGAGTACGTGACCTGAAAATGTCTGCTCCTATTTCTTGGTGCCCATATATGGAGGAAGCAGAAGCTACATATAGAGATAAAGACAACATATAAAGCAGGCTAAAAATAAACTATTTGCAACATCAGCAAAATGAGAGATACACTTCCCTTTTTAGCACTGCAGCTGGTGGCAGCCAGTCTCTCTGTAGGGGTGCCGCATGACGCTCCGACAGGGGGGATCCTGACAGTCGATATCCCGATGTTGGGATCCTGAATGCTGGTGCTCCGACAGGGGGGATCCCGACTCACAGTGGCTATTCTCCCTTGTGGGGGTCCACGACCCCCATAGAGGGAGAATATAACCTGTAGCGAGATACAACCGAGCCAGGAACTCCCTAACAAAAGAAATCAGGCTAGCAAAAAAGCGGTTCTCTGACAAGCTGACAAATGACCTGTCCACTGTTCTGTGTGGAAAGGAATGCAATCTATAACCAGCTACAAGAAAACACCCAAACCCACCGCCATGTACCATACCCTCTGTGCTGCCCCAAATGTCAACAGCCAACTCCAGGTTACCCAAGTAGAGGTGGAGGAGATGTTCAAGAGGACCAAACCAAGGAAAGCACCAGGTCCTGACGGGGTGTCACCATCTGCCCTGAGAGTATGCGCAGTTCAACTTGCCTAGTGTTCATTCTAGCACCAACTTTGAAAACCCCTGCAGTTCCACTTCCCTGCCTGGGGTGTCACTGTCTGCTGTGGTGCTTCTAGCACCAGTCTGGTTTGCATATCAGTGCTGATATACAGACATCACTGTGCTAGAAGCACTACAGCAGACAGTGACAACCCAGGCAGGGAAGAGGAACTGCATGGGTTTTCAAATTTGGTGCTAGAATGAACACTATTGCCCCCATATTCACCAGGATCTTCAACAAATCACTGGAGCTACGCAAGGTTCCCTCCTGCCTCAAAAGCTCCACTAGTGTTCAGGTCCCCAAGAAATCATCTATTACAAATCTAAATGACTACCGGCCGATAGCTCTGACGTCTATGATGATGAAAATATTTGAGTGCCTGGTACTGAACCACCTGAAAGCTGTGACTGGCCACCAGCTAGAATCGATGCATTGAGGATGCAATCAAACTGGGCCTGCACTACATATTGCAGCACCTGGATATGCCTAGTACCTATGCAAGGGTCCTGTTTGTGGACTTCACCTCGGCTTTCAACACAATCATCCCCAACATCCTCCACCCCAAACTACTCTGCCTAGGAGTCCCTGAAGCTACGTATTCTTGGATTGTGGACTTTCTGACTGATAGAAAACAAGTTGTGAAAGCTGGGGAATTCACCTCCCAAGTGCGGTCCATCAGCACAGGAGCCCCCCAGGGCTGTGTACTCTCACCCCTACTCTTCTCCCTGTACAGCAACGACTGCATCTCAGAGGTGCATCAGTAAAGATAAT
Organism: Crinia signifera; assembly: GCF_055691185.1. Classification (NCBI taxonomy): domain Eukaryota; kingdom Metazoa; phylum Chordata; class Amphibia; order Anura; family Myobatrachidae; genus Crinia; species Crinia signifera. Next base: position 300,898,626 of record NC_139220.1, on the reverse strand, counting down.
CAAATTCCCCGATGACACTACCGTCATTGGCCTTATCAAGTACGGGGACGAATCGGCCTACAGACAAGAAGTGGACCGATTGGCCCGGTGGTGCAGCAGCAACCATCTAGAGATCATCCCACTCAAAACCATAGAGATGGTAGAGGACTTTAGGAAGAAGGCTGTTGGTGTTCCTCTGCTAACAATTGCTGACAGTGTGGTGTCGCTAGTGGACTCCTTCAAATTCCTAGGAACCACAATCTCCCGGGACCTTAAACGGGGGGCCCAACACTGATACTATTGTTGGAAAAGCGCAGCAGAGGCTATTCTTCCTTAGGCAACTGAGGAAGGTCAACATCCCACAGAAGCTTCTGCTCCTATTCTACTCCGCAAGTGTGGAGTCTGTACTGCGCTCCTCAATACTGGTCTGGTGCGGCTCTGCCAGCGAGAGAGACAATGCAGACTCCAAAAGGTAGTCAGAACTGCGGAGAAGATAATCCGGACAGACCCTCCCTCTGTCCAGGACCTGTACCTGTCCAGAGCAAAAAGGCGGGCAACGAAGATAGTCAAGGACCAACTACATCCTGGCCATGGCTTGTTTAACCTGATGCCATCAGGCAGACGCTACAGGCCTATTCCCACCAGAAGCCTAAAAAGTTTCTTTCCTCAAGCTGTTCACCTGTTGACACGTCGCGCCTTAACCCTTTGCACATAATCTAACACGGTGTCCCCTCTGAATAACTTTCTATATGACTGTACATGTTCCCCCACCTGTTTATATTGTTTATACTGTATGCTGTTTACTTGTTACCCACCTGGCTGCTGCACAGCAAACCGAAAACAAATTCCTAGTATACGCAAGTATCCCTGGCCAATAAAGCTGATTCTGATCACAGCGAGCCTCCGAGCCCGCATCATGGCAAGCGCAGCGAGCCCCCAAGGGGCTACTTTGCACTCGCCCACCTGTCAGAGCACCGGCAGTCGAGATCCCGACGTCGGGATCCCCCCCTGTCGGAGCGCCATACCACACCCCTCTATAGAAGCCCAGTCAGTACTGCACTGTGAGGCAGAATGCTGCTTGGGGCTTCGCACTCAGCCCAGGTACTGATCACTTGTATAGAATATTCCGGTGATCTGCGGCACTGTGCGCACACTCTGCCTGGGATATGAAATCTGCCAGCCACAGGGGTCCCATGCAACAAGCCAGAGCGGAAATGGATTCTTTGTATAATATTGCAGGATCACCTGGGACATGGAGGATTTGTACAGCTGGCTGAGGGTCCTTCCCACAGCGCTCTCTGTGCAGTTCATCAGCGAGGTCCCCGGCAACCAGCCGCCGCTGTTACTGTCCTGGTACATGTACTTCATTCCACCCTCAGGGCTGCGATCCTGCCGGGGCAACTTGTACACGATGAACCTGGTGACAAGAATTATTTATTGCATGTTGCAGATTTAGAGTCTGATTCAGACCTGTTCAAAGCCTAGCGAACAGGTCAACGCTTACACATCCACTCACACGCGGCCGCACGGGTGAAAATCGTTTGATGGTCGTTCACCATCGAAAGATTTTTCTCCCATTCGTAGATACTGACTTTTATTCTGGATGCAGATGGTCGAATTCGGGCCGGCCACCCAAAGCAGGCCTCGACATACCTTTGTTTGCCGGGTACCCCCCAGCATTGCTATGTGATACTCGCCGAAGGTGATTCGCTCAGGAGGTTTGGACATGCGCAGACCCCCGCCATTGCCCGGGGGGACCGAATTCGTCCCACTACGAGCTGGTCTGAATCACCCCATTAGTCACATGATAATGAAACTGGAACCACTAACCACAGAGAGGAAATGACTATACAGAAGCCAGATATGACCTCTCTCTCTAACTTGGTTGTTGTGCAGCCAATGAGAACTCACCAGTCAACAGGTTTTCCTTGGTCTCCGTAGCAGGAGATGGCAGCTGAGCAGAGATAAGGCAGTAACAGGGTCAGCAAAGCCCGGAGTGCCATCTTCTGGTTGGAGGGATCTGAAAAAAAAGAAAAGAGTGAAGATCTTCTAATTGGCACAGTTATTCAACTTCTTAATTACATATACCTAAAGGTGTGTACACACGGTTAGATATGGGATTCGATTTCATATGCTGTTTGATTCGATCTGGCATTTGATTAAGTTTTTATAATACAGTCTGGCCTGGCAAGTCTATTTTTCTTTTTGATTTCCACTAAATGTGAATGCACATCGGGATCGAATCTGTACCGAATGCTGCTAAAACCATTCAATTCGATTCAATTTCGACTGTATAGTCAAAATTGAACGTGTACAAAGCATTAGTCTGAAGTTACAGTATACTAAGATCTGATGTTACATTTACCATGAAATCGACTAACACATCCTATTTATTTAGGATAGATAATGTATATATAGGGGTCGGTTCAATTCAAAGCCATGTTAATAGTGCTGCGAGCAAAGTCCCTGGCTTCTCAACCAGAGCAGATATATGACTTATCTAGTGCAGAAATGCTGGTCCCTGCCTATGGCTTGGTGCAAACATCATCGTGTCAAGCGCTTAGGTCAGAGAATGCCGGTTCTCACAACTACACACCCTGGGCTGCTGCTGCTGGCACAGTCTGGTCTGTAACTCAGCGCTCAGATACAGCGAACTTCTGGGACGCACTGGACAGGTGGGTGGATTTTAGGCCGACTCGACCCTCTTCAGTGTCACAGTTGGCCACTGTACTTACGGTGGAGTCAGTGGCCTAAGTTCGTCCCAGTTGCCCGGAGGCAAGAAAAATATTGGTGCCCCCCCCCACACACACACACACACCACCTTATATAAATATATGTATGCATGTGAGTATGTATGCATGTTATGAATATTATATTTAAAAAAAGGGAGAGTGTGATGTCTATGGTCCTACTAGGAGGGGGAGTCAGCCACAGAAGCGATACAGACAGCTTTCAATGAACTGATTCAAACTCACAGGGGAGGGGAGGTGCCCCCTTGGGAGCAGGAGCCCGGTGGCAGATGACCCCATTGCCTCCCAGAGTTACGCCTCTGGGTGGAATGGCAAAATATACTGCCTGCTGCTGTCCAGGAACTTGTGGACAGTTTGCCAAGAAGGGTGTCTGCAGTAATCACTGACCGTGGTGGTCCTACAAAGTACTGATGCCAAGAACATGTTGTTGATCTGTCAGCGTCCAATCACTTTTGTCTATATAGGGTCAGATGAACCAAGCTTCAAAAAGTGATCAAAGGGAAAGTGATCAGCAACTAACCAATCATAGTGTTCCTTCTAGGAACTGGGCAGTGCAGGGAGGGGGCAGAAAGAAAGGGGTGGACCGCGCCCACAGACATCACCAAAGGGGGCGGGACCAGGCTGTGATGTTTCCAAAGTGGGCGGGCTCGTCTGCCGACATCACCAAAGGGGGCGGGGCGGGCCCTGCCGAAGTAACTGCCGGGGAAGTGCCGGGCTTCAACGTGGGCTCTGGGCTTCCCTGTGCGCATCGGCAGCAGGCTGATCTAGCAGGGCGCTGCTAGAGGGGCAGGGCACATTTTGCCCTTTAAAAATCGGGCAGGGCGCAGCACCCTGCTAAAATGGCCTAGCGGGAACACTACAATCAGAAACCATCATTTTTTAAACCCAGCCTGTAACAGGACAGTTAGGAGGTGATTGGCTGGTCATTTTGAGGCTCAGTGCATAGGGACCTTAGTGTGCCTAATGCAGACACAAGCTATTAATGATCGTGACAACTGAAACATAACGAGCCTGTCCCAGAGGTTACACAGGCCCATCCTATTTTTTTTTCTTCCATTTTTTTTTTGCTGACATAGAATCCACAGATCAGCTGCAAATGACCTCAAATTTCAGTCAATTGATTAGAAATTATTTGAATGCCTGCTTTATCCAGGCTGATTTCTTTGTGCATATAAATCCCAGTGAGAAATCGCTTGTGTGGCATTTGCCTTGATCGTTAATTATACCGTTCTGGCTGCAGGCGAATACAAATCTAAATAAACCATTTGTTGCTGAATAAATTATAATATTATGCTAGACTAAATGCATGAGTCTCGTATCTCCATAAGGGCAGCCTGAGCATCAACTCAGCAAATACGCTCATTAATTCCACCAAGTCCTATTTATGTAAATGTATTCTACTCTGTAACACTGTGGTATGTTTGTTCTATGATCGATGGATCGTCATTTTGGGTTGTGTAACGGACGGCACCAGCTCTGCACCTTCCTGCGAGCCCCTGATAGCGTCAACAGGAGAAAACAGAGACAGACAGAGAGGAGGAGGCCGCGGCAGCCACCTCAGCACTTTCCCCATCCTTGCCGACCACAGGGTAAATAAGGAGGTGTGCCCTCACAATGACGGCAGTTATGGAATTAGGTAGAGGTACAGGTAGGAGGGCACTTTGGCCAAACGGATGCATACAGCGCTGCATATGGGTGAATTTAGCCTATATGTAATATCCACCAATGAAGTGCAAGCTGATCAGCAGCCGACAGAAGATGCCAGGAGCTCCAATGGATCTCATGAGCCCCAGGTACCAGGGAAATGCACCCTGCCCATAATTGTGCTCCCCACTGATCTCCAGACAAAAGCTGTCATTGGCGGAAGGGTAGTTGCAAAATTCTAGTAGGCTAAAGAACCTTTTACTCCCAGGGGGAGGAGCAAGGCCGGGGGCCTGGATCCTTCACTATCCATGACAACCTTTAGTAACCAGGTGGCGATCAAAGAGGAGCGAGTCACGTGCCCTAAGCGTGACGAGCGAAGCGAGCCTGCGAGGGTCCGCCTGGGTCTTATGTTCCAACCTTGCTCCTCACTTGTCACATGAGCAGGTCCTTTAGCCCACTAGAATTTAGTCCGGTAATTGTTTCCTAGCACAGCACCCCCGATTTTGATCGAAGTGCATCTTATACAATCGCATCTCATGCAATATTGCGGCATGCGAAGCGATTTGATTTTTAATTGTACAAGCATCCTGATGGGTGCTTACAATGTTAAATGCACCCCCATTGTCAACGCCACCCCCACTATCAACGCCAACACGAAGTGTGGCGAGCACCCGAGGGGTGGCGGTACGCGTCCTCCGACCTTTTCATGCCCCAACTATCCACGTCGGCGTGGAGTTGATTTTAGATAGTGTGGCGAGCGCAGCGAGCCCCACGAGGGGACACGGATTACTTTACATGTATTCCGCATCCCCTCGCCACGGGCTCGTATTCCGTGTGCGCTCACCACACTAATATCACAGGCTAGGATTCATTTTTATCAGGAGCAAATTAACCTACCAATATGTATTTGGAATGTGGGAGGAAACCGGAGTACCCGGAGAAGACCCACGCAAGTACGGGGAGAATATACAAACTCCACACAGTTAGAGCCATATTGGGGATTGAACCCATGACCTCAGCACTGTGAGGCAGTAATGCTAACCATTATTCTATTAGTCTATAGCTCCCATTTCTATTCATCCAGTTGCTCTACAGATGCCGCATAGTTTTTTGCAGCACAGGTATGGATTCCAAATAAGCATAACGGCCCATACACACTGGGTGACTTTGAGCTGAAAGCAGCTCCGTTTACTCATTTGAGCTCTGCTATTCTGAAAACGTACGATTGTCTGAATATTTCGGTTTTGGGATACCCAACCTGTACCAGCAGATGAGTGACAGGGTAGACAGCTTTCCATAGCAATTTTTACACCCCCGGGAAAAATCACTTAAACGGGCGAAAAACGCCCAGTGTGTATGTACTGACCGTTTTTTTCAGCCCAGCGATTTTCCCCATCATCTGGCAGCGTACACGCTGGGCAAAATCGCTCAGTGTGTATGGACCTTTCAAGGGATCTGTTCAGATTTGTATAGATGAAAATACTGTAGATCAATACATCAAAACTCATGATACAACAAACCTGCTAGGTCACTCTGACCTGTAGATGAATTGTATTACAATGTTATGCACTAGAATGAGAAAATATTAAAGTAAGAGAAAACTCACATCTGCCTGGCACACAGCGATCCCGGGAGGAATGTGATGTGTAACCGTCTCACAACACTACACATACATGTGACTTGCCCGACACATTCACTTCCCTTTTCTCATAACTTGTCCCTTGTGCGATAGCTCCGTCAAGCTTTATGGCTGACAACTGTGCAGATTACTGACATAGATTATACCGCACCTTAGGGCAGCGTGGTAAAACAAATCACATTGTACCGGACTTCTTCAGGACGCTCAGCTGTGTGGTTACTGGTTTGTACATTTCCTGTGCAAACACTACGTATGATGAAGTATCTACATTTATATCAGACAGAGGGTTTCTGGTGCATCCTAGTCGCATCGTATCACCACAAAGACACACTTTGGGGTAAAAAGATGCAAAATAGGACACACGGCGCTAGTACAGTCGCTTGGGACCAGCTCAGTCGCGCCAGGTGTCCCACGGTGAATGGAAGCTGGCTGTAGGAGGACACATCTGTACAGCATAATAGATCGGTGTGCCTATCTTCCCCTTGGTAATGGATCAAATGGTTGACAGTTTCTCTGTAGTCAAAAGGTCGACGCTGACAAAAGGCAGCCTGGAAAAGGTTGACACATTAAAAGCTTGGCATGAATTTTTTCCAGGGGGTTTTTTGGTGTCAGTGCACCCTCACATGGCTCGCGGCTTTGGGGCAGATACATTGCACGCGGCACTGTTTACCATTCCCGGTAAACCACAAAGAAACAAATTGCTAAAATCAAGTGACTTTTTGTTTTAAGCTTGTGAGGCCAAGGACACTGGGTGTTCCCATGGGTACACGGGCGGGGTCATCCGGCCGACATCACAGGATGTCAGCTGCCCGCCCAGTCTTCCACTGACCTTTATTTGCCTTCGTTACACATCCCCCCTCACATGATACTGAGGGGAAGCGGCATCACAGGCGATCGGTAAGCTGCGAGCGAGCTTCGCAACTCACTGAGCCAACCAGAATGACCCCCTTAGTGTAGGCCAATAGTCCCTAAACTTTTTTTGTTTCATGGCACCCTTAGGCCAAACATTTGTTACTGTGAATTTCAGAAATAAATATAAGATATAATAATTTCGGTACTTGTGTACGAGCACGGCGCCCATCGCATCGCAGACCATATCGCATGCGATGGTATGTGATGCGACGCTATATCGGCCGATGTTGTACAATGTCATACAATTTTAAAATTGTATGCCATTGTATATGGCATACAATGCGATTATAAATTGTATAAGTACCCTAATGGGTGCTTACAATGGTTAAATGCACCCCCACGCCACCCCCAAGTATAAACGCGAGCCCGAAGCGTGGCGAGCGCAGCGAGGGGACGCTGATACCTTCACAGGTATCCGCGTCCCCTCGCGGCCTTCACAGGTATCCGCGTCCGCTCGCCACACTTCGGGCTCGGTGGCTCGCTGTGCTCGCGACACTTTCAATTCTCAACTCCACGCCGACGTGGATAGTGGGGGTATGAAAAGGTCGTAGGACGCGTACCGCCACCTCACTCATCATCGATTCCTGGAGATCCCCCTCTTGTAAGTAATGCGCGCGCCTCCGAGCTCACGGAAAAGTGGGCGTGGTCTCATGAAATGGGCATGGCCTACTTGGCTGTTCAAATTTGCCTAAGACCAGGTTGGCAGAGAAGCTGGCTGGGCAGTGGAGGCAGGAGGACTAGACCAAAGCTGGGGGGACAGTCACAGGAGGAAGCATGCTCATGGGGCAACACCAGCGGTTGGCAGACGGCAACACCAGCGGTGGGCCTGGAGACGGGCTCACAAGACGATGACATCATCATCATCTCGTGCGCATCTGTCTCTACGCGGCGGCACTGCCACACTGGGGAGAGAGAGGGTGTATGGAGGGCTGGACTGCAGGCTTTTTCAGAATCCCGGAAACCGAAAAGGCCTCCTTGAGGGTTGCCACCAAAAATGGGAGAATCCCGGAAATCCGGGAGAGGTGGCAACCCTAATGACCATCGATAGTTTGGTCATCCAGTTTCTTTGACTGACTGGCCCCTGGGCCAATCAGGACATGAGGGCGGAGAGTCAGAACTATGCTTTGGATCCTGGCACTTTGAGAAACAAAAGCAAAACATGGCATTGGCTGTGCCATCGATGGATGGAAACCATCTGATTCTCCCCCATCGATGGCAAAAGTATTTGACATTGACCATAAACCACTGATTATTTCGAACATCGATTATCGATGACCATCCCTAGGGGGCAGGGGAAGTTTCTTTAGGCATGCCTTGGCTGGGATCTGCATCTTTCAACGCAGCTTTCTTCCACAGCACAGTGAAAACAGTGGCCAAAAACAAACAAACACCTGAGTGTTTGTGCAAAAACTGATCCGATGCGGTGTCCATGGACGCTGCAGCCGATCACAGAACCTTGCATACAGTATGCCTCTGATTCAGGACCTGAGCTTGTAAAAGATACTGGCTGTGCAGCACAGAGTCAGACTGATACAAACAAGCATTTGCTGTGCAGCAGGGGGTTCCGGGGAACTGGAATCCCCCCCACCGTTTGGATAAGAAGTCCCCTGTAATTTGCCCACATGGCTACAACAAAGAAATAACTGCAGCATGCACGCAAAGTTTAAACCAATATTCCAATTAAACCAAGTTGCCCTGCACATTTGCATTACATTGCAGACGGTGCTAACGTAGGAACGCTTGCGTGCCACACACGCAACCTTACACAGAAACACCACGCCGTCCATCACATACTCAGCGCTAACCACTGCACCTGACCGGCCGCGCGGCGCGTCCCGGACAATCCAGATGCGCATTCGCAGAACCCCGCCGCCGCTTCCCTGAGTTCCCTCATTTTGTGCGCATGCGTGAACAGATTCCGTACGGGCACGGGCGCGCCAACTGCGCGCATGCGCAGTGCGTCTTTCCCCTTCCCGCTCTTTTGCAGGTACCGTGGTGACTGACGTGGCCGTCGCCGTTCGTGCTGGCGAACATTTACTCATATATTAATGTAACTAATATATTACATACACTAGGAGCCAGCAGGAACACGTATATAGTGTGGTTTTCTTCATACAAGTTAAATTTAGTTAATCATTAATTAATGACAATTCTTAACCCCCCTCTGTAAATGTCTTTTTAGGTACTGTGATGTATGTTTATTACAGTGAGGATGCTGGCCATATTAACCAATCAGATTCTAACTATTATCTTATAGAAAGTGCAAAGTAAATGATAAGTATAATCTGGTTGGTTGCTATGGACAACATCTCTTCTATGACAAACTAATGGGCTGAACCAATACTTGTGACTTTGCTGCCCCCTTATCTGGGATGAGGTATGGCAATCGGCGTATACAAGGATGTGGTGGCTGCAGAGATGGGCTTGAGTGACAGCACTTTCGTCTTATTTTGGCTCCACCCACTCCACTATATCAGTGTCCTGTGAGGAAAGGCATACCTCCCAACACTCACGATTTCAGCGGGACAGTCCCGATTATCGGGTCCTGTCCCGCTGTCCCACCTGCGGCCGGAGGTGTCCCGCTGCGGGGGGGGCAGTTGGGAGCCCCCCAATTTGACAGAATAGACGCGTCTATTCCCGGCCGAAAACGGGGACGAGGCTCATTTGCATAAGCCGTGCCCCTATTACTGCAGCTACAAAGTTGGGAGGTATGGAAAGGGGGGGAGTAGCCAGAGGTCACCGCTGCTCTGCAGGGGGTGGTCCAGTCACTAGGGGAGCTCTGGGCACTCCCTGAAAAATTTGCACCGGTAGGCCAGGCCCCTTTTTCTGAGGCTGCATCCACCCGCCTAATTAGCCTCACCCTTTTTCGGGACAGACGTGCCTTTGGCGCGGCATGTCCTGATTTGGGATTAACAAAGTTGGGAGGTATGCACTTTCCACTTACACAGGGTAGGCCAGAAGTACCACCCAATTTTTGGAAACTCCCAGCCGTTCTGGTAGAGTAGGCATGTATGGGCTGGTATAATAGTACTAATAAATAAAAAAATATATATATGTATTCACTACACTTAAGAGTAACACTAGCATTATTCGCTATGAACAAAAGAATAAGATAAATATCTCTCAGAGAGCGCAAAAGTTTATTAATTAATCATTTCTCTTATTCTTTTGTTCCTAAATTATTTGTAATTCTCCAGATTACAATTGGGAGCTGCATATACACTTCAGTTAAAGTTATTTTTTTTATTTTTGCGCCTGATTTGCTTTTATTATTCACTATGAGCATACTGTAAAGCTCAGCGTTAATGTAAATTGCATTGTACGTGTGTGTATAGCCAGGACCGGCAACAGAAATCTTGGGGCCCAGTACACTGATATCTCTGGGGCCCCCCAACGACACACCCAGATTTTAATAACATTGAATGTGTTTTTGTTATTAGTAACAAAAATGATAATTAATATTCACTATGCAATATAATTGTGCAGGGCAGATGGGAGAGCGCAGCATTGGTTCGTCCTATGGTTAGCTCTGTTGCGTGATGTCACTGGTAGCCGGACAGGTGACCAGACTGAGGGGGGGGGGGGGGGTTACTGGATTGGGATACATGTAAGTTTCCTTCCAGGAAGCCAGGTGGGCAGGCAGCACCTTTATAAACTAGCCATGTTTATATCCCCTGAGCCCCTCAGAGCCTTGGGGCCCCTCACAAGCTTGGGGCCCGGTACGAGTGTCCCCTTTGACCCCCCCTGTCGCCTGCCCTGTGTATAGCACTTAGCAGTGACATCAGATGTGTTTTAGGTCTGTAGTCATTAATAGGCCCCAAATGTGAACATTTTTTAAATGTGTTTAAATGTTATTAAGCTGGCAGCCACTAGAGGGCACCCAAGCAGCAATTCCAATGTCGCTCCAGTCCCGGCATTTCAGCTCCAACCCCCAGGGGGCGGCAAGCTGAAACATGCAAAAAAAAGTCAATAGTTTAAGTGCACAATCTGGATTTTCCGCGGCTCAATCATTAATTTTGCAGAGTTCAGCCACTCACCCGACCTTAAAAAAATTGCATATCGCCCCATGATCTGTCGCTTTAGACAGATGGATGTAGATGGTCGCATTTGCACTATTGGTTAATGCAGTGGTTTCCAAACTTTTTTGCATCAAGGCACACTAGATTATCAGAATATTTGTTAAGGCACCCCTAGGGGCAAAGTTTTCTACCGAGAATTTCAGAAAATAATATGCTTATATGTCATCCTTAAGTCCAGTTATGTGGTGAGGGACAGAATTCACTTCTGTTTATCCACATATTTAAAAACTGGAAGCCACAAGCACTGATTTTGCCTATTACATTGACCATAAATAATTTGAATCTGTTCTGGACCACCAAACCGAGGCACCCCTGCAAGTGCTCCGAGGCACCCCAGGGAGCCTAGGCGCACAGTTTGGGAACCACTGGGTTAACCATTTGAAACATGACATTAAAACTTAAAAAAAATGCCAAATGAATACATTAAACATATTTCTTGCATTTTAGTACTGTTAGGAATTCTCTCTAAATCAGCAATTATAAGAAAAAAGGCCTATTAGTATATACTTACCTTTCATTTCGTAGGTGTTGCTGGTGTCAAGTTGTTCAGTAAAAGATGGATAATGATAATGAAACTGATGGCTCCAGACTCCATAATGTCTATAGCTGCATGAAATACACCATGGTCATCATAAACGCTGTGATATTTGTGAGTCTAGTTATATAAGTCATATTCTACTGTGATAGAAGCTATACTGATTAAAGGCAGTTCAGTGGTTACACCGGAGGCCCATTGTGTTATATGTACTTCTTACATGACTCATTTTAGTATAACAATGAGCTACTGTATTTTTTTTTTTATTCCATTGTATGTCAGGAAGCCAGGAGTACACACAGAACATAACTAAAGCTCCATACACATTAAACGCTTCCTTGCATCGTTAACGACCCCTCCCTCGTCTGAACATGTACAGAAAAGGGAGGTCTTTGTTAACAATGGCAACACTGTGGCCGCTCCTCCCATTGCCTGCCACCATTGCTCTTAGCGGGGGGTGCCGTCATCGGCAAATGCAACGGCGGGCAAACAATGGGGGTAGCAGAGGCCATGCTGCAGTCGCAGCATGGCCATTATTACCGAGGACCTCCCTCGTCTGTACATGTTCGGACAAGGGAGGGGGTTGTTAACAATGAGCCGGAGCAGTAGTGTTGGGTTTCTGGATTTCATGTTGTTCCTAAAGGTGGCCACAGACTACTGTGATTTCTCACAGCAGTATACTGCGTCATCAGGCACTTTGCATGGGAAGGCCCATCATTCTCATGGGACCGCCCATGAAACGCCAGGCGTCCCCATAAAAATAACAATAATCTCTATGGCCAGAATATCTGCACCACATCAAAATAAGAGTGCATGTGGCAACATGCTGTACATTATCCATCCAATATCAGGGCATAAGCAAATGGATCATCTTATTCGTAAAATAACCACTACAGGTCATCTTTTTGCCATGTAGGCCCAGGTAAAGGGGGTTATTCTAATCCACTCTTTCTGACAAAATCCTTCTTAGACGGACAAAACCATGTGCACTGCAGGGGGGGCAGATGTTACATGTGCAGAGAGAATTAGATTTGGGTGAGTTATTTTGTTTCTGTGCAGGGTAAATACTGACTGCTTTATATTTACACTGCAATATAGATCTCACTTTGAAGTAAAACCCCACCCAAATCTAATTATCTCTGCACAAGTAACATCTGCCCCACCTGCAGTGCACATGGTTTTGCCCATCTAAGAAGGATTTTGTCAGAAAGAGTGGATTAGAATAAGGCCCAAAGTCAGAAGTGATCTGGCTACTTGGTGAAATGCGTAGAGCTGTGTCTGACTTTCACCTTCCCTTACATATGTTCTTTTCACCTTATCTTCTAGACGTGTGGCGGCATACTCATAGGACTGGGTCTGTGGATTAAATTTGGAAGCAGCTCCTTTGTGCAGATTCTCGGAATCCAATTTGCATATTTCCTGAATGTGGGATTTTTCTGCATTGCAGCAGGATTTATCATATGCTTCCTGGGATTTTTGGGTTGCTGCGGAGCCCTTAAGGAGAAACGATCCATGCTGTTAATTGTGAGTTGTAACTGAATGGTTTCCATGGAGGCACATTTTTTATATTTAAACACATCTGTACCTATACATTTTTTATGTCTACGTGTATTTAACAAAATTTCAATATAATAATGGTACATTTTAGTTTATATGTTGAAAAAAAAAGACCCCCACTTAATATCATTAAATGTGCGCGCTCCCACGTGTTGTTAACAAGCCTCGCTGTCTGCTTAACGTGCAGGTCAATTTATTTATTATTTATTTATTAACAGTTTCTTATATGGCGCACACATATTTCACAGTGATTTACAGAGAATATTTGAACAGTCACATCAGTCCCTGCCCCAGTGGAGCTTACACTCTATATTCCCTACGACATGTAGACAATCTAGGGTTCATTTCTTTGGGAGACAATTAACCTACCAGTATATTTTTGGCTACATAGTCAACAACCTGCATGTTCCCGCTGACGACACTGAACGATATTGATTACCGATATCGTTCAGTGTGTATGCTCAATTTTGGTGACCCACCGCCGATATTGTTATCTATATCGGCAACGATTTGCATTGTGCAGTGTGTATGCAAACTTTCATGGTAGTGGTGGGTATGGATCATGAGAGTCGACAAAGTGTAGGTCGACACCAGAAGGTTGACATTGACAAAAGGTTGACACAAGCAAAAAAGCCGATATGGAATATCCTGTCCACATATGTACAAAATAGCAGTTAATTGACTTCACACAATTTGAGAATACAACTCCCGAAGTGTTAAAGGGAAACAAAACCGAAATACAATGTGGCCACTACTGCATCTGTATGCTGATGCTGTGGCCAATGGGCATCCCACTGAGATGTCCACCAGCTGCAGTGCAAATCTGCCAATGTGCATACATAAATGCACCATTTACCACACCATCAGGCATTATGGCCCTTATTCTAGTTGAATCGGATGGATGCGTATTTCGGACAGGAACCGAGTGTTCTTAGCCCCACCTATCGTACGGATCGCTCACACCATCCAAATGCGGTAAAACCCAGACAGAATGGACCGCGAGTGGGAACCTCTGTGGGAACCATCCATCTGTGGGAACCTCCCCCATCCTCCGATGGTCACCGACCATCGAATGATGGACCGAGTGCTCAGACAGCACCGAGTGCTCCAGACCACTCAGACATTTTTCCGTATGAAATTAGGGATATGGGCGGGCATCCGGCTATGTCAGCTGTCTGCCCCCCACATGTGTGTCACGGCCGCATTACCATACGTACGCATATGGTAAAGAGCCCAAACTGCCTTCACGCCCCTCTCCATTCTCTGCTCAGATGGTTCTGTATGATCATTTTCTGCACGGAACTCACGCCGTGTTCGTACGTGTGAGGCGTTCGCACATGCGCAGATACGCCTCTGCACATGCGCAAAAACCAACCATCGGCTGTCCGTCCGCAATCAGAATAAGGGCCTATATGTCTTTAGATGCAGTGCAGTTACTGACATGCTCACATCTTGTCACCACCCCTTCCCAGTTACCAAACAGCAACACCCATCAAAACAGCATGAATCTTTGTCTCTGTGTGGTGACCATCAGGACGCATGCACAGAGACAGCCTTCGGCCATCGGGACGCATGCACAGAGACAGCCTTCGGCCATCGGGACGCTTGCACAGAGACAGCCTTCGGCCATCGGGACGCTTGAACAGAGACAGCCTTCGGCCATCGGGAGGCATGCACAGAGACAGCCTTCGGCCATCAGGACACATGCACAGAGACAGCCTTCGGCCATTGGGGAGGCATGCACAGAGACAACCTTCGGCCATCGGGACCCATGCACTGAGTCAGCCTTCGGCCATCAGGACGCATGCACAGAGACAGCCTTCAGCCATCGGGATGCATGCACAGAGACAGCGTTCGGCCATTGGGACGCATGCACAGAGACAGCGTTCAGCCATCGGGACGCATGCACAGAGACAGCGTTCGGCCATCGGGAGGCATGCACAGAGACAGCCTTCGGCCATCGGGACGCATGCACAGAGACAGCCTTCGGCCATCGGGACGCATGCACAGAGACAGCATTCAGCCATCGGGACGCATGCACAGAGACAGCTTTCGGCCATCGGGACGCACGCACAGAGACAGCTTTCGGCCATCGGGACGCACGCACAGAGACAGCCTTCGGCCATCGGGACGCACGCACAGAGACAGCCTTCGGCCATCGGGATGCATGCACAGAGACAGCCTTCGGCCATCGGGACGCATGCACAGAGACAGCATTCAGCCATCGGGATGCATGCACAGAGACAGCGTTCGGCCATTGGGACGCATGCACAGAGACAGCGTTCGGCCATCGGGACCCATGCACTGAGTCAGCCTTCGGCCATCGGGACCCATGCACTGAGTCAGCCTTCGGCCATCGGGATGCATGCACAGAGACAGCGTTCGGCCATTGGGACGCATGCACAGAGACAGCGTTCAGCCATCGGGATGCATGCACAGAGACAGCGTACGGCCATCGGGAGGCATGCACAGAGACAGCCTTCGGCCATCGGGACGCATGCCCAGAGACAGCCTTCGGCCATCGGGACGCATGCACAGAGACAGCATTCAGCCATCGGGACGCACGCACAGAGACAGCCTTTGGCCATCGGGATGCATGCACAGAGACAGCCTTCGGCCATCGGGACGCATGCACAGAGACAGCATTCAGCCATCGGGACGCATGCACAGAGACAGCCTTCGGCCATCGGGACGCATGCACAGAGACAGCTTTCGGCCATCGGGATGCACGCACAGAGACAGCCTTCGGCCATCGGGACGCACGCACAGAGACAGCCTTCGGACATCGGGACGCATGCACAGAGACAGCATTCAGCCATCGGGACGCATGCACAGAGACAGCTTTCGGCCATCGGGACGCATGCACAGAGACAGCCTTCGGCCATCGGAACGCATGCACAGAGACAGCCTTCGGTCATCGGGACGCATGCACAGAGACAGCCTTCGGCCATCAGGACGCATGCACAGAGACAGCCTTCGGCCATCGGGACGCATGCACAGAGACAGCCTTCGGCCATCGGGACGCATGTACAGAAACATTCGGCTTGATTTAGAGTTCCGCACAATGATTCAGTGGAGCAATGTTTTGCCACTGTGACATCAGTGTTTCGGGAAGGTAATGGGGATGGCTAGAAAAATGCAGGTGTGTCAGGACTGTTTTCTGGGTGTTCCATAATCAGCTACTGCAAATTCGCACACAGCTGAAGAGGTTCCAGCATCTTATTTATGATACCCATCCTTACAGCATAAGCAGAGGTTTGATAGTACACCTGATGTACGACCAATGTTCCGATAACCTTACCGTCCATACCTCTGTAAAACATCTGTATTATATGCGATATCAGCATATGAAGAGTTACCTGAAGAGTCACAGCACTATAATAAAGATACAACCAAGCACCAAGAAAATGTTTCTATCCGCCGTTATTTGCTGATGCTAAGCAGGGAATCTTATTGATTCCAACTCAGAAGGTTGAGTTAATAGGATCTCTGACAACAACAAAGAGAGAGATATACAGGATGACACCTCACAAGCCAGTATTTATCTTTCTATAAGGACAGACGTTGAAGGTAGGTCGCTTAACACCATGTGCCTCATTAAGAGTAGTGCGCTATAACAATATTCACTCAAATGGGCAATACTTTTATCTTCTGCGCACACACATCAGAGTCACACAGAAAATGCATCCCAATTGTTAACGCACAAAGACTCAGAACAGATTTCAGTGGGTGTGGATTTCAATAGATGTTCCTTGCATGTAGCGGGGTGGCTAAGCAGATGAGGTCATGCCACTGTAAGTGGCTGCTTCCAAAGATGCCCAGCCACCCACACCGGAGGCATCCGGGATGCCAAACAGTGAGTAACTGTGGGAAGGGTGGGTTAGAATAAGGGGGGGGGGGGACAGGGGGAAGGTAAATATACTTACCTTTCCCCTGTTGGGATTCTCTCCTTAATTGATCCCGGCATCGGTATTCTGACTGCTGGTCATTTGTATGTATCCCGCTGTGGGGATGGAGGATTAGGGGAGGGCAGGGGGAAGGTGAGTATACTTAAGAGGGATTCTCTCTTTCAGGATGCCGGAGGCGAGATTCTGACCGCCAGTATCTTGGCGATCTGATGCCGGTGGCGAGATTCTGACCGCAGGTACTTTATTCGCCGGTCATCCGTATGTATTCCCTGTATTGGCACCTGGACTATAGGACAAGAGAACATTTCCTTATCAGCAAATCCATTGTATTTTTAACTGCAGAAGTAGCTGTAGCTGTTGCTCACCAAGCTTCTGTGGTGGTTGGCCTCCCGGCACTTTCATGAAACAGGCTGTTTTCAGGATTACATTAACCTTGGGAAGCATTTTGGAGGACCTACAAAGCTACAATCCTTCTGTTGTCATGAGCAAAGGATACAAAGCCTTATACCATTTGTGATCCTTAACCATTAGCTGAGTAAACATACATTTCGAAAAACAAAATGTTAATAATGTGACATTGAATTCAGCCCCAAGTGCATAGTACACCACGGTGAAATAAGTTCTGAGACATTAATCAGTGTTCTTCTAACACTGTGTTAAATCAAGGACCAACTACAAGGTTTGCCTGTGCTTTTAATAGTATATTTTTACTTTCAATGGCCTTATGTAGGAGCTCTTCAAGGTAACTCAGGAACAAATTGTATGCAGTACAAGGCTTGGAACATGTCTGACTCATTCTGCATCTGTCCCTGGACAAAAGAATTATGGATGCAGCCAATGATAGGGAAACAAGGAAGTAAATAGTGAAATAAAAGATATGAGTTCAGATTAATCTACTCCGAGGATACTGTATGTCATGTATTTGAGATCTCATGGATCACTTTTTTTTATCAGTTGCTATGTAGCCGTTAATTGGTCATATGCTTTCACAAAACATTTGTGAATAGATGGCATGAGATTTCTGCAACAATGGTCTAGATCAATTCTGTGCAAAAATGCAAAATTGTGATTTACTTTTGCAGAAAGACATTGGGTGAAATTTAATAGGATGAGAAATTCAGAAAGTGAGAGATTTGGTAAGAAATCTCCAGTTTTTTTAAAGCGGCAATCACTTACACGGCAAAAGTGTTTGATTATGAAGTGTAAATGATTGCCGCTTTAAAAAAACTGGAGATTTCTTACCAAATCTCTCACTTTCTGAATTTCTCATCCTATTAAATTTCACCCATTGTCTTGTTGTCCGCAAGAAATGGACACAGCGTATATTCTGAAGTATTAATGATTTAGGCCAGTAGTCAATGAGAAAAATTTGCCTTGTTTTATGGCGAGTTTGTGCTATTTTCACGTTGGAAGGAGCATTTTGCTCTCCAAAAGTGAACCACCCTATTCAATGTGATATTTTCGCCGTCTTTTTAAGTGATTTTCGCCGTGTCTCTCCGTGTAGCAATTCTCCATCTTTTCATGGAGAACTGGAATGTGAACTTTTAAACTAAAAGGTTTTTTTTTTTAATTTTGGTGTCAAAAAATCAGGATTTTTTTTCTGTGAAGGGGCATGTTATTTTTATTCATGTGCTTATAGCACATGAATATATATTTAATAAAAAAAAAAAAAATAAAAAAAAAAAAATATTTTTACACAGAGCAGCCAGCAGGGGGCCGGAGCTCTCGAGCCGCTCATTAGATATTCATATATTCACTGCATCCGATCATTACATATGCACGATCGGGTGCAGTGAATACACGGTCCCCCGCTGGCTATAGGGGGGGGGGGCAGCTTGTGCTGGGGAGCCCTCCTCCCCTCCACATATGTTCTGGGGCAGCCAGGGAGACTTTAATCTCCCTGGCTGCCACCGTCCCCCGGCTCCCTGCCAGCTCCCTGCCGCGGACGCTCGTCCGCTGTAGGGGTTAAGACTCGCCGCGAGTGGCGGTAAGTCTTAACCACATTGTATAGTGGGAGCAGGAGTGGCAGCGAGCCCTCCGGAACAGGGCGAGTGCATGGCGAGAGAAAAAATCTCTCGCCATGCACGGAGAATTATTCTCATTAAATACTGCCCTTAGTATATGTTTGCAGAGCCATGTAAATCAGGGGAACAGTCACATTTTTATACAACATCAAAGGTGGTAAAATATCCTGGTTAATACTTTCTGGGGGACGCCTATTGCTCCATATAGATATTATCAGTGCTCAAAGTGGGAATTTAGAAGCAAGCGTATGAAAATTTAACAAGCACCACCCCTCACTGCCTTCTTCCCTCCCTGCACATCTCACTAACCTTTTCCTCTCTCACCACCCTGCACTTCTCTTCTCAATTCCATCCCTCACCCCTTGCACCTCTCACTAACTGATTCCTCTTTCAACCTCTGCACCCTTCAATAACTGTTTCCCTCTCACCCCTTGCACCTCTCACTAACTGCTTCCCTCTCGCCCACTACTCCTCTCAGTAACTGCTTGATCTTGGCACCCGCCACAAGCCAATCGGTACTTGTTTCCTAGCACGGTGCCTGTGGGGTCCCATCGCATACCTTAACTTAAGGTATGCGATGGGACCCGACCGACCCGATTTTCGGGCTTTAAAGACGTTCTTAACGCACTTTGAAAATCGGTCGCATCGCATGCCATTACAATGGCATGCGATGCGACCGACGCTACCGACCCGAGTTTTACATTGGACCCAATGTAAAAATGGTCCCTGAGACCCGATTTTACATTGGACCCAATGTTAAATGCCCCCCCAGACCCGATTTTTATTTGTAAACCCACCCTGATGGCTAATTATGTAAAATCCCCCCCCCCCATTGTTAACGCAACGCCACAATCAACGTCAACCCAACCTTTTCAGAACCCCACTATCCACGTCGGCGTGGAGTTGAATTTATATAGTGTGGCGAGCGCGAAGCGTGGCGAGCAGATGCGTAATACGCCTGAAGTAATGCTCGTCCCCTCGTGGGCTCGCTGCACGCGCTGCGCTCGCCACGCTTCGGGTTGACGTTGATCGTGGCGTTAACAATGGGGGGGCATACAATGAAAAATGGGGTCTGTGGGGCATTTAACATTGGGGCCCATGTAAAATCGGGTCTTAGGGACCATTTACAGTAACATTGGTTCCAATGTAAAAATCAGGTCGGTCGGGTCAATCGCATCGCATGCGATTTGATTTCATGCGATGCGTTCGACCTGATTTTTGCTACCCGATTTCAATTCAATTCGGTGGCGCCGTGCTAGGAAACAAGTACCAGCCAATCATGGATTGTGGATTAGCAACCAATCCAAAGAAGTGGCAGCAATTTTTTTAAATGTACGCCATGTGCAAGCCAAATGTGGTTTGAAGGCCAACAGCTGTGAGTATGGGACCAAGTATGGAATCCTAGATTTTTTATATATATAAGGGACACCATACTTTCTGGTGTTATTGTATAAAGTAATTTCCTTAAACTTGTTTTAACTGTGTAAATGTGTGTTGTTTCTGTGCAGTTTTCGCTGATCATGCTGGTACTCTGCATCTCCGAGATTATAGCAGCTGTTGTGGTTTTGGCTTTCTCTGATATGGTGAGTGTTAGTACTTGTTCATTCAAGGTTATTTCCAAGCCCTTCAAAGTGGGAAACCACAGAGCAAATGCACCTACATTTCTGCCTGTACACATGGTTCTAGGTCCTTGATGGCTAACCTTGACACTCCAGCTGTTGTTGAACTACACATCCCAGCATGCTCTGCTTCAGTTTTGCTATTTGGCCATGGTAAATCTGATGCAGCGCATGCTGGGATGTGTAGTTCAACAACATCTGGAGTGTCAAGGTTAGCCATCAAGGTTCTAGGTGGAAGTGCATGCATTCTGCCACCCAGGATGGTGTTTCTCCTGGTTTGTGACAGGCAGAGCCGTAACTCGACTTTTTGGTGCCCTGGGCCAGAAAAAGCATTGGCGCCTCTTTGTGCCTGCTTTTTTCCTCTCACACTTGCAGAAATCCCGGGTTGATGCGTGTTCACGTGCAAAAACCAGAGATACAGTATAGCTTCCTGTGTGAAAGGGGTATGAGAAGATAAAGGATATATGGGGAGGTATATCGGATCTTCTAGAGTGATAAAGTGGTCTTACCAACCAATCATTGTAAGGACTGTGCGAGATTAATGAGACATCTCCCTTTTCGGTGAGAGAGCTGGAAAGAATGGTAGTCTACTGAATGGTGACTTTAGCAATCCGATTTAATAACATTATTATAAAATCGTATTATTTCCTACAGAAAATAATTTTTTTTATACTGTTATTTATAAATCATTCCTCTAGGCAAAACAAGAGTAAATGAAAACTAAAAATAAAGTTACATAGAATCCTATATAAAGTTTTCTGAGGCTTATATTACACAGCAAGTACAGTACATCTAGAAGTGTGACCATGGAACCCTGCAGCGAATGCAGCCGGTACACAAGAATGCAGAAGTGAAATAACAGAGGGAGATTAAACAGAACGTTCCACCTGGGGCAGATTGGGAACTGAAAGTAGCCCTGGAAAATGTTGTTGAAGTGTCTCGACATGGGCAGCACCAGAGGTATTATATGCTGTGTAGCCATGGCAGGGTCTACTGTACTAGTGGTCCCTCCATGATCACGGCAGGGCAGGGCCCTGGGGAGAAAGGGGGCACTTTGAATGTGGACGGGCCTCGGCATCACTTCATGAATGTTTGTAGGCTGATGAATATGGGTGGGGTGGGCCAGGTGGCCCTATCCCACCCTACTCACTTCTTTTTTTTTGGGGGGGGGGCTTCCCCTGAGCATTCTGGAGAGCGGAGCCGAATGGGCTGGGCTGTATTAGCAGGGCGCCACTAAACGCACAGGGGAGCGATGGCGTGCGACTGCGCATATACCGTTATGCGCACGTGCAGGCGATTGGTGTGATTGGGCATGGCGAACTGCCATCCCGTTTGTACCTAGCAGTGCGGGAGGGGTGTGTGGGGTGGCGGCAACAGGCACACAAGCTGCGAATGGACGTTTATGCTAAGCATTCATTCGCACGCGTGCGGGGGAGCTCTGTGTGGTAGAAGGGAGGCCGTTTGCGCGAGCGGCGTTGGGCATTTGCACCACACGCAAAGCTGCGAAATTTGCAGCTTTGCGTGTGGACCATAATAAGGTCCTAAGGGTAGGCTGTCTGCAAGTGTGCGCGGATAATGCTGGAAGGTATTAAACCAAGCGTATGTATAGAGGCAGTCACAGTACTGCGTAGGGTTCACGGTGCATTCAGTGCTGGTGCCGTTATGGATGGCTTGCATTCAACTCTGCAATGGAGCTGCCAAACCACTTATGACACCTTACAAATAAAATGTAATAATAATCATCATCTCATTATTTTTAGTTTGGCTACTCTATAGCACTGTACCTCTCAGAGTTAAGTGTCGCAACCTTGTTAAAATTAAAGCCGAATGTTATAATCCACATGACACCAAACAAGTATTGTCCGAATCGTTTTAGTATATGGCTGTAACAAGATTTCCTGCTTATCAGGCTGAGAGTGTCCTAAAAGACAAAGCTGTGAAATCCCTGAAGGAGTCCTACTACCACAGCGGTGGCAAAGGGCTGTTAGAGGAGGCCTGGAATGCTGTCATGGATAAGGTGAGTTTTGGTACTTCAGTCAAAATGCAGGTACAGTAGATTGGGTGCGATTGTCCCAACAATAGATGATTTTTATTTTGCAAGCATGTCTGTCTGTCTGTGTGTGTGGTTATGTCAGCAGAAATTATGTTGGTCCTAGAGGTCCGTTAGTCCAGTCCACCCTATCTGACCATTCACATGTAGAGGCAAACTGGAAACAGAGGCTTATTTGGTGCACATGTAAACAGATAGCAGCTGATATAACTTGTTATGTGGGAAGTACAATATAACTAATCAGTAGTTGTGTTAATGGGTTCAGGGTGTGGGGTCCCCTTATTAATATTATGTTGGCATAGCAGACTCCTAAAAGGCTGCAATGGTCCCTAGTCTAACCCACACCTCCAGCCTATCACTCGGGTAGATAGTCCGCCATCGAGAGCAAGCAGACAATGTCATTGGAAGCCTTAAATCAGGACATCCCAGGGGCTGCTGATTGCACCTGGAATTCTGCTACTGCTAACAAAACCTGGTCTGGATCCTCCACATTACTTTCATGTGGGGGAATGGTGACTCTGCCACAATATATATATATATATATATATATATATATATATATATATATATATATATATATATATATATATATATATATATATATATATATATATATATATATACACATCATTGCAATGAGCATAATTATGTAGAGAAGACAAAGGGGAGAGGGTTCCGCTTATATAAGCTTACAATCTATGTATTCTGCCAGCAACGCCATCTTTCCAGTGATATCCATAGGCGTGCGCACGGGGGGTGCCGGAGGTGCACAGGCACCTCCTAATGCCTGCCAGCACCCCCAACACAATTGCATGCAAAATTCACAGCAACAGCACCCAGTGGCCGGCGGTGGTCAGGACTGCATTACTTGCCTGCCGCCGCCGGTCTCCAGCCTACACTACAAAAATATCATGCGGCTGGGTGTTGCTGCTGCGGCGGGTGGACCTGAAGCGCTGGCTGGGCTCCCTTCAAGTCAACTCCCAGCCCCGCCTCTATAGACACAACGCGCGCACAACGCAGTGACGTCACAGCGCGTATCCGACCTCCCACCCATGCTCCCCTCCCCCTGCTGCCTCAGAGCCAGCTGCATGTGCGCCACAGGAGTCACTGTCAACAGCGGACTCTCAGCACCACCTCCTCGACCTCAGGCAGGCAGGTAGTGATAGCCAAGCTGAGCAGGATCCAGTGTGAGCCGCAGCCAGACAGCCGGTGTTCCTCCTAGGATGAAGCAAGCTAAGTTAGGTATTTTCTTGCTGCTTGGTGAGGAAAACAATAGCAATTAAATTGTAAAGTAATACATTTGAAACTGACATGCACATGGAGTACTGTACAGTACTAGTACTGACTGATTATACTGTGGTGGGTAGGACTCAGTGTCTGCTGCAGCCATCTGTTAGGGAAGGGGGGAATGTATTGTAACAAACGTACTGCTTGGTGGACTAAAGGTGCCCATACATGCGAGCTCCCACGTGCATCCCATCGCACAGTAGAAAAAGTATGTGCTGGTTAGCAGTGATGCCCAGTAGGCAGTGATAGCCACGCCCAGTAGGCGGTGATAGACACGCCCAGTAGGCGGTGATAGACACGCCCAGTAGGCGGCGATAGACATGCCCCTCCAATTGCGCACAAACGAATAAAATAGGCTGCGCACGCCTATGGTGATATCTTTGGAAATATGCTGCAGGAGCACATGATAGCTAAGACTCTGCCATAGCCATTGCTATATTTTGTGCATGCTCCCAAAAATATGGCATCACTATGGCCCCCAAACAGCGCCCGCAGGCATTAACCCCGTTTGGACATTATTCTAATATTATTTCTTAATTTTCTTTTTTTTTTTTAAGTTCAACTGCTGCGGATTCTTTGGTTACAGCGACTTCACCAACTCCACGTTCACAGCCAAAACAGATTGGAAGTACCCCAGGAGCTGCTGCAGAAATGCCACGCTGAGAGAGTGCGACGGCTCTAATGCATCCGACACAGTTATCTACACAGAGGCAAGTGTGGGCCAGGTGTACGAGGATGTGCTGAAGTCTGTGCAGGGCATTTACTCTGAACTGATAGAAGATAATAGATAGTATTGGTTGCTATGGGCACCATCCCATCTTCGATAGAACTCCCATCTTAGTAAATGTATCCTGGTGTGCCTGTGCTACAGTGGGATCTATCCATATTGGGAATGTATGAAGTAACCTCTCTATACATATAAGTTTTCATTTTTTTTTTTTTTGTAGAGATTTTTTTGCATCCATTTTTAACATACCTGGCCACCAAAATGTCACGGCTGCGGGTCAGAATGTACATTGTGCTAGTTCCATTGGGTGAATGCCGGAGTCATACAGCGTGCTGCAAAGATGAGCATCTCATATTTTCTGTGGGGTGTTGTAAAGCAGGGTTGCCTACCCTCCCGGATTGGCCGGGAGGATCCCGAAAATCAGGTCCCCCTCCTGACCCCCCGGAAAGGTGGGCAATCCTCCAGGATTCTCCCTCACCCTCCGCAATCTGCCTGGCCGCCTCCTTGAATTACCGCAATTTGTGGCTTTTCGCAGGGTGGGGGCGGGGCTAAATATGCAAATCACACCATGTAGTCCCGTCCCCTCCTCGAGGTCCCGCAAATCAGGGGGGGATTTCCTGTGCTGGAGGCGGGGCTTGATGACATCTACATCAGGCCCCGCCCCCAGAAGTGATGCTGTCAGTCTCCTCTCCGGGCTTCTCCCGGAGAGGAGAGTTCAAAAGTAGGCAAGTATGTTGTAAAGTTCCCCCCCATGAACACCACGGACCACGAGAAAGCAAGGCCCACGGCCACAGATTGGCTTATTGTGTAATGATCCCCATAACCTCACTACAGCCATGGGTAGATGGACCTGTTATACAAACCTGAAACATCCCCAGTATATAACACTGCAGCACAGATCTGCAGACCGGTCTCATTTAGTAAATAATTCGATAAATGAAATGACATGAACCCTCTGAGCGCCAACATTGCTGTGAGCAGTCCTCAAAATATCCGCTAAATATGCCAGCGTCGCTCACGGCTTAAAGCACCCAAAAATAGAACAGTCGCTGTGAGCGACGCTGGCATTTTTAGCGGATATTTTGAAGTTCTCTCACAGCAACGTTGGCGCTCAAAGGGGTTTACAAAAAGGTTTGCTTGGCAATTTCCACACCTATTTTGACAAATTCACCTGGCACTCAAAGGGTTAATGTGTCTCTTTCCCCCAATGTGACATACAGTAGCAGATAAAAAAAACAGGAACAAAGGGGCCGACTTATCAACAACCTACGAATGATAAAACTCATTGTGTATTATAAATGATGCTCCAGCCAATCAGCTCCCAACCACATGACAGGGGCTGAGCACATGACAGTTGTGAGCTGATTGGCTGGAGCACCATCCATCATACACTTGTTAATAAATGAGACCTTTAGTATGGTGTTACTACCCAGTGTCTTCACTGTTCCTAAGATGATTCGGGGGGTGATTCAGGTTTACTCGCTATTTAAAGAGTTCGGTTCAGGGACCGATGTTGCGGGTCTGCTCATGCACATGGCCGCCAATACGCAAGTGCTTCCACCTAGAGCCGGGGCGGGCAGGGGCCTGTCCCATGGGAATGCAGGCGCGTCGAAGCCTGCACGTTGACATCACATGACTTCAGCGCCCGCTACTTAGCGAGGGGATCTGAATCAGGTCCTAGCGTTGTAGTGTTGTGGCTTGATGCATCTCTCCCAACACAAAAAAATTGTTAAATTTAATATATTTGATGTATTTTATTGGCACAGTGTGCCTGTGTATATTATTATTATTGTAACCATACCTCCCAACTCTACCAGCGATGGAAGTGGGGCAAACGAGAATACAGAGCACAGAAGCCTCTGGATTCCCTCTATAGTAATATACACCTCAGAGAAGTCTAATATGGAGACGTCCTCGTACAGTATGCCGCATCAAACATAACACAAATGCTTCCCTCTAGATACAGCAGCAATTCATTCTGATTATCTTTCGGCACGCAGGGCTGTTTCATGGCAATATTACATGCGGTAAAGAAGCACAGTGCGGCTATAGGGATAGCAGCAGCCGCCATATCTGTTTTTGAGGTAAATATTTAAAATATTCCATCTTATTTTTACCATGCAAAAGTTTTATGGATTTATATATCTTCCTAGTAATCCTGGATGTCTTTATATTTAAGCAGGAATTAAAGGTTTATTTATAGTCTTAGCCTCTTGGCAGTGTGGAAACAATTTTATAGAGGGGGCTACCCCTTTTAAACTGCCGCAAAAACCTGGGTCAGCGGCGGTGTAAATGGGTCATGCAGTGTCCCTTTACACCTTTACCTAACACGGCTAGGACCTGGGTAGAGGGTGGTGTAAACAGGTACGTGCCTGTGTGTGGCATCCATTCACCTCCCGGACGATGGTTGGGGGGGTTCACAGGGGCTGGGGGCAGCCCAGCAGCTTACCTTGGTGCTGGGCTGCCCCCAGCATGGTGATCAACAGTCCCGGCAGGGATGACCGTGGTTCCGGCGCTTGGAGATAATGTCATCTCCAAGCGCCACCTCCGTCTACACTGCGGGTGGGCACCGCAGTGTAAATGGTGTAAACCCCAGATCCGACCCGGCTTGGATCCTTGTTCCAAATGCTGGGTCGGGTCTGTGATTTATGGTGTAAAAGGGGTATTATACAGTGCAGTGAATGGGCTGGATTCTAGAGGGGTGGGATTGTAAAAAAAAGAACAACTATCTGGGGGGGGGGGGGGGGGGTGTTTGCAAAGATAAAGAAAAACAAATGGATTTTCCCCTGTGTGCATGTCTACAAATGCATTTGCAGCCGTGCGCATGGGCGGGATTACGAATGCGCGTGGTGGCGTATTCCTGATCACTAGGCTCTGAACACTCGCAGCCCAGTGATCAGGACTGAATTGGGTCCATAATCTAAAGTGCAAGGAATACATTTCATTTTCAATTGGTTTTGAAGATGACATTGTCTGCATGGTGGCCCTCATTCACGATACACATTTGTAGTTGAATTCTGACGTTTCGCATCACTCTGTGTGTCATTCCCAGCATTTCCGCTGCAATTTCTTGGCGTATAACCAAAAGTGCATAGACCTGAATCCAAGTACAGTTTGATTGGATACAAAAGGTCAAAGTATGCATCTCTTATAGCTAACGGACTTTTACCTCTCAGGTAACAACTGGTCGCTCTCACTCAACCTCTTTTTCAGCATCTTCACTGGCTCCACTTTCCCTACAGAATCCAGGTTCAGCTCCATACCTTCAGTTAAAAAAGCGCCCCAATCGGTAAGCCCCGAGCTTATCTACTGTACTTTTCCAGGATGTCCAGGAGAGTCACATGCTCCCAATGGAGTGGCCAGTTTCTCGCAGGCAACTCACTCTGAATGACATCATTGTGGCCCATCCCTGCTATAGAATGCAGCAATATAAATGGTTCTGAACAGTGGTACGGAGCCATGATGATTATATTGCAGTGCGGCACCCCTGCACTTCACACATGATTGCTTACAGTACCTTTGGGACTCTCCTATATGGGAGTCACCAAGTATGTTCCTCCCTTTCCTATCATTCCAAACTCATCTCATACTCCCTCTCACCTTCTCTGTTCTCCCTCTGACTGATGCCTTTTCTCCTTTTCTTCCCACTCTCGCAACCAAGACTTTTCCCATGCTGCTTCCCGCCCTCAGGAACTCACTCTCCTACAGTGCAGACCATCACAGAACATGGACAAGGTTTATACAGATTGCTGCATCAGCATTCATCATACCCAAATAAGCAGCAGGGAGGTAGAACCCAGGTTAGGTGCCCTTGTTGGCAGCTGGGAGGAGATGATGGTATAAGTGATGGATAGGGCCCTGCACATAAGAACAAACTATCTAAGGGGTGAGGCTGACAGACAAGTATACATTTATCTGTTACAATATTGACTTACAGATGAGTCTTTGCTCATCTATGCTGCTAGCCAAAGCAATCACTGGGTCATTGGATGTGACTAGCGAACCCGCAGCCATGCTTGTGCATCGCATACGGGCCCGCTATCCATAGAATGGCAGTCATGGCTAGCCGCGGTCGAGATACGGCCACACATGTGCCACAGTTGGAGCCAAGATACATCTGTATGTTGTGTATTATCAGATAAAGCTACAAATCTCACGTTTGTCATTTCAGATGTCATCCCTTATTGTTGCCTTGGTGTTGTATGTCAAACTGGGATAATGCAATGTACCAACTGGGAGATGTTACCCTTCTGCTCCACCATCCAGTGCCCGATGTCCCGGTAGCACCGTTCAACATGGCAGCACCTCACTTGCAGAAGATCAGCCAATAAGCACAGATGTATTACATGTGTAAAATGCAGTTTTTATATTACATTATGTTAACATTTTATTTGTACGTTGTATTTGTATTTGATGTTGTTTACTGTTAGTGTTCTTACATGGAGTTTATTTATGCTTATCCCAGTTCTTGAGGGAGAACACTTAAATGTAAATTTAAGTATAACTGAATGTTCTTAGAGTTATAGTTTTATATAAAATGTAATACATATAGTACTGGATGTTTTATACTCTGGCACTGAGCTATTCTTTTGTGTATAAAATATAGTAGGTACTGTAGCTGTAATTGCAGCAATTATGATATGAACATTGACAGAATGAATGTTTGGCTGGTGTGCAGTAATGAGAGGAAGACGTAAAGTTGTTATAGAAACAAATGTGGAATGGTATAATTATCCCCTACTTCACTGGAACATATTATTCTACTACTAGCAACCCACCCCGTCGTCACACAGGAGCAATTTTTAAATTCTGATGACAGGTTTTATAAGATTAGTTTGAGGAAAATGAATAGTTTTTCACATACATTAAATAGGCAAAACTGATCTTTCTATCAATAAACACAATTTATAGAAACCAGATAATATGGGATACATATTTGGATGACCGGCAGACAGGATGCCGGTTGTCAAAATACAGACGCCGGCATCCTGATAGTGTGAATCTTGACAGGGGTTCAGTAAGTATACTTACCTTCCCCCCCTGCACCCCCGTACCCTAACCTTCTCTCCTCAAAGCCCAACGCTAAACCTCCTCGTAAGTACCTAACCCTAACCTTCCTACCGTCTGCCTAAACCTCCACCCCCTGCCCCGCAGCCTAATCCTAATCCCTTTCTAAGTGCCTAACTGTAACCCTCCACGCAACCTAACCCTAACTTCTCCCCCCACAGCCTAACCCTAAGTCCCCAGCTAGTGGCAATAATATGTATCAATCTCTACATAGTATGAAATATAGTTGTGATATATCTTTAACCTTTGAGTGCCAACATCTCTGTGAGAGATATGCAAAACATCCATTAAAATGCCAGCGTCGCTCGCATTTGTTATATAAATTCAAATAAAAACTTTATAAAGTAGACATTACAGGTCATTATAATGAATACAAAATTTTGCTTGCCAATTTTCACACATATCTTGACAAATTCACTTGGCACTCAAAGGGTTAATTGTTTAGACAGCATAGGCCGAGAAAATGCCCAGCTGGTCGTTGTTTTTTGGACTGGCTTCAACATAATCTTCACTGCTCGGCTACTTTTGTCATGGATACATTTTTCATACACCTAGACGTTCAACAACACGAGCTCTATTGAATTGGGGAAACTGTGGAAGCTCTATAGAATTTGGGAAGGGGAGGTGGAGCGTGGCATACAATAACAATATTAAATTGTATACTCTCGCACCTGCTGCATATTTCCTGACGCTACAGAGTGGTAAAACTGCATGTGGCTCTGTGGATCCCATTATTATTAGTGATCAAACCTCTCTCTACTTTTGTGGAGACACTTATCTTTCCTCACCCACCACCCATCAGTGCACTTTCTCCAGCACACTAAGTGGACTACCGAGTTTACTTCTCCACTGTGGGCTAGCCTTATCCCTGGACAATAACTTTCTTTTATCTCTTCTTAATGCAGGCACACTATGTAATGTAGAGAGCCCTGGCACTTAGTGAATCCATGTAGCTGTCCTTTGTCCATCATGCTGTCTTACTTACGGGGGAATATGACCCTTGTCATCCTCTCTCTCAACAGTGCTATTAACCTTAATAGCTCTTACTCACTTGCACTGTCTTAATGGGCAGACAAAAAAGACTGGCAAAAGCAGAATGTCCGAGGTTCATGCAACAGTGTCTCTCAACCAAATCTACATTCCTATTTGTCTATCCCACAGTCAGCATATACATCTTTTGCGCCGCCTGCGTCTGTTCCTCCAGCCTCCACCATCATGACTCAATCGCTCCCCTCCAGTGATCTACATGCTCAGATGTCTCAGCTACAGAGTGAAATTGGGAAAATCCTGACACATGTCCGGTCACTACCATCTAAACAAGACATGAAGGCTCTTGAGTCTTGTCTACTGGATTCTCTTCAGGCCCAGATCTCTGCTGTACAACCTAATGTCAAACATTTAGATGCCCTCGTTGCCACCCTAGACGAAGGGTCTGAATCGGTGGATGTTCAGTTAACATGCCTTTGTGAAACAGTCTCTCAACATTCCCTCGACATGAAGGCCATGCAAACCAGACTGGTAGACTTGGACAACAGGGATGATCAAAATAACATTCGGGTCTGGGGACTACCAGAAGAGGTCCTTCCATCTGGCCTTATTGATGCCCTCACTAAGATCTTTGGAGAGATTCTTGAACTGGATCCTATTGAATTTGATTGCGGTCATAGAGCTCTCTGACCAAAAGGTCCAGAGACTGATCGCCCAAGAGATCTTGTCTGCTGATTTCACTACTTCTCACAAAAAAAGGACATCCTATGGAAAGTTTGTGACCTAGAGGGAGTTGAATTCAATGGCACGCATGTACAGATTTAACAGGATTTCTCATGTCATACGCTACAACAGTGGAGATTGCTGAAGCCTCTGACAGATGCACTTTATCACAAAAACCTCAAGTATAGATGAGGTTTTCTGTTCTCCAAGTATTCCATGCTGGCAAGCTTCTGACCATCCAAACACCAGCTGACCTTCTGGACTTATGTTCTTCGCTTAAATTAGAAAAAATAGATCTTCCCATTTTGCAAGCTTTTACTCTCCCCACACCTATGTCCTCTAGCCTACCCAGGAGGGATAGGTGGCAACAGGTCCAGAACCCTAAAAAGAAGCGCAGTGAGCATCTGACCCTACTTGACTCTAGCCTGTTATGTTGCCTCTTATAGTCCTTTGATTATGTTTTTGCTGATCTGTTTTTGATTCTGCATTTAATGACCTACTGTATAGGTCCTTGATGGCTAACCTTGACACTCCAGATGTTTTTAAACTACACATCCCAGCATGCTCTGCTTCAGTTTAGCTATTTTGGCCATGCTAAATCTGATGTAGAGCATGCTGATATGTGTAGTTCAACAACAGCAGGAGTGTCAAGGTTAGCCATCAAGGGTGTAGGTGGTGTCAGGCCCCCTATACCCCTATAGGATTTTTATAACATTTCTTAATAACATTTGATTGATAAAGATTTGATAGTGTATTACGAATTTCATCAAAGCCCTTTATTGCCTATAGTTCTTTGTTTTTCTTGTTTTGTTTAGTAGCCATAATTAGATTCTATTGTTATTTGAATAGCACTGTTTAGTACTATTTTTGCCATGATTTTTATTAACGTTTTTCAGATGATGAGGCCACTAACCCCGTGTGCCCCATACTGCGGTATTTTTTCCATTACTGGGTTTTCCGATGTTCCCTTAAGGTCCGGAAGTGTTTTTTTTTATATTTCCACCGATCTGTTGTTTCATTATATTTATCTGTTCTCTTTTTGTTTCCTTTTCTGGTCCTTGTTTCTCTCTTGTCTTTTTATTTCTTTTTCATCTTCCCTATTTACTACTTCATTTCTGTTTTTTCGGATCCAGACTACTGTACCAGACAGATTCCTTAATCCACTCTTGCCATGGCAAGGTAATTTCTATGAATGCTTTTTATCCCAGATAAAAGGGCTAATACGCTCCGCTCCTGACATTTTACTTCATCACGAAACACACTTCCGTCATTCTTTATCTTCCCCACAACTTCTTCAATTCTATCCTACTGCTTATTACTGTAACTACCCGCAATCAAAGTCCAAGGGAATGGGTATTTGTTTGCAAAACACTTGCTTGTGATGAATGTTGCAGTACATAGATTGGAAGCAGGTAGATACCTACCTATAAACGGTTATCTTTAACCAACTTTGCCCCGACGGTCAATTGCCCTTTATTGACAGGATACTGGATGAGATTGATTTGCTTAGGGTGATCCTGGTGATTTCAATTGATCGCTCAATCTCCATCAAGATGTTTCCTCGGGTTCCTCTTCACTCTTGTGTCGTTCATTACTGAAGGGGTGCCGGATGACGCTCCAACAGTGGGGATCCCGACAGTCAGTATCCCGACTGCTGGTGATCCGACAGGGGGGATCCCGACTCACAGGGGCTTTATATTTGTATGTAGATTGCAATGTCACTCCTGACATCTCTAGTTTGACTACCAGGGAAGCCCATAAATGCTAAATTAGGGTAAAATGCATTCAGTTAGGCTCCTACTTAAAGCGCCATTGAGGATTTGGTTAAATAAAATAGATTTCTATATGGAAATGGAAGATATATTGAACTCTGTAGATGGCGGTTATACATCTTTTAGGGACCAGTCTGTTATAATCATTATTCTGTTTTTGAAAATATTTGTCCATGTTGTATTCTTATTAAAATGTAATAAATAAATAAATTCCATCTTGGGGTTCTTGAGATTAGCCTGCACAATCAGGAGCCCACTGTGGACTTTATTTTTTACTATGTAGAGATACAAGACATACAGTACCACTTACTTCAGATGCTTTCAACAGCATACTTTCAACACCAGAGGGCGCACTTGGGTCTACATTCTGAAGTCAACGCTATTTATATTAATTTTAACTGTAAGTTTCTAAGCAAAGCCGAGTAGTCTCAAAAGGTGACTTTCATGGGCTCCAGCATTCAGGCTGTTCAGCAGGAGGTGTTCAACTTGTCGCTGCTCAACTTGCTCCTGAATCCTGTGCATGCTAGTCATTGGAGAACAAGCTAAGTAGTCTGATCTCCATACCTCAGATATAACACCTTTGTTAGCAGGTACATGTGTGTTTTAAAGATACATAATACCTTATTGTGATTGGCTTGCTCGGGTGCGAATTTGCATCCTTGTGAGTCACCCTAACCCAGCCTTGTGAATGGTTTGCTGGCGCCACCCATTTGCAAACGGTATTCGTTCGCAAGGATTGCAAATGGATGTATTACATGAACATCCATTCGCAATTCGCATGCCAGTGGGAACCTCCCCATCTTTCGATGGTAGCCAGCCATCGAATGATGGTGAAGGCGCACGCATATGTAAGGACCACCAGGAAATTGGGCGGGCAGCTGACATCCGGTTATGTCAGCTGTCTCCCTACCTGTTTTCTGCATCCTACCTTCCTTAAAACAGCTACATGGATCGTACAAGTGCAGAGAGCTGAATATTTGTAACCACCCAGCAATATTTCTGTTATTGGTAATGTGGGGTACACACCACGACGACCCGCTCACGATGCACAGTGTTTCTTCAGACCCGCTCACGATGATGCGGGGGGGGCACGACCCGCTCACGATGTGCACCGTGAGCGGGTCCGATCCGATGGCGACCCACACCCGGGTGTATGGTCGTTATTCAGATCCTACCTGCAGCAGGTAGGATCTGAATAGCGACCGACCGACCCACGGGACCGCGCATCGGATCAGTATCGGTCCACACCAGGACAGAAAAGGGCCCAATCACCACACAATCTACATCCAATTGGTCGGAATTGGATCTAGATTTGAGGGGATTGGGCCCGAGTCGTCCTGGTGTGTACCAGGCATAAGAGTAGAAGACATGCAGTCCCAATCTGTTGTAAAACACGTTATATGTGAGCGCAAAATAGGAAAGTACCCACCTTACACTCCTGCTCTCAGTAAAGGGTTAGTTTTCAAGGTCTCCATTCTTTTGATTGGTCTATTTCCATGTGTATCACCGGACTCTGTTGTATGGTGTAGCTGTATGTAATTGCTGTAAATTCTGCTTAAAAAAAAAAAAAGCCTCTTAAAAGGGGTTATATTTTACTACCCTTCCTTCCACATTATATTGCTATGTTAGAACTCTTTCCCATTTGCTGCATTGAGCAACGCCCTAATGCTTCTATATAGATAGGTCCTCCGCTGCTCTTCTTCAGCAACATTCTGGACGATCTAGAGAAGGAGAGTCCAAAGCAGCAGCTGAAGATGATGACCAGCTGCTGATTGGAGGGACACCCTGTAATGTAAGGGGAATAATAATTGGATATTTAAAAATAAATTATTTATGTTAAAAAGGAAAAAAACACACAAAAACAATCCAAAACCCTTTGCTCCCATAATCTGTAAATTTCTATTTAGCAGTCTCTCATACCTTTGTTAAACACTTTGGCCCTTATTCTGGTTAGTGCTGTTCTGTCCGCGTGCGGTCAGACGTCCGATGTTTGGTGTTTGCGCATGTGCAGAGGCGTATCTGCGCATGTGCGAACGCCGCGCACGTCCGAATACGGCGTAAACTTTGTACAATTCAAACAAGGGGTGGAGAGGGGCGTGAAGGGCTGTTTGGGCTCATTACCATATGTGTATGCCCCGTGTTTCATGGGTGTTCCCCATGGGCGTACGTATGGTAATGCGGCCGTGACACACGTTTGGGGGGCAGACATATGACATAGCCGGATGCCAGCTGCCCGTCCATATCCTTGCTTTTTCACGGAAAAATGCCCAAGTGGTCTGGAGCATCGAATGATGGGGGAGGTTCCCAGAGATGGAGGAGGTGTTCACATGAGAAATCCACTCGCGGTCCGTTTGGTCAGCATCTTACCGCATTCGGACGGAGTGAGCGATCCGTACGGAAGGCGGGGCTAAGAACGCTCGGTTCATGTCCGAAAATACGCATCCGACTGCACCAACCAGAATAAGGCCCTTTATTGTCCTCATTCCCAACTTTTGCTATGGGGGGAATTTAATTGTGGGGGAAAAAACAGCGGGTTTGGCCCAATTTTTTACCCAATGTTTTTTATGAGGCAATTTCAATTGCAGCTCAATACTTTTGCAGCCAAAAATCCAGTTTTTGGGCTCCAGGATAAGTTCTGACACTTTTGGAGGATTTTGTCTTGCCTGCCTCAGGGCACGTGAAATAAAATCCCTAATAGTAACAGCTTTCGAGGATGAGTGAATAACCGTTGGGGAATTAGCAGTGAAAATTTAGTGCGGCTAATCGAATTCCCCCCTAAGTCTGAATAGGGAATTCCCAAGCACCTTCCAAAGGGATACGGTCATTGGGTCACATTGGTCGACAGTCATTAGGTCAACACCATTAGGTCGACATGCATTTAGGTCGACATGAGTCTAGGTTGACATGGGTAAGTCGACAGGGTCATTAGGTTGACAGGGTCATTAGGTCGACATGGGTTAGGTCAACAGTCAAAAGGTCGACATAGGGTTTTTCACATTGTTTTTGAGCCAACATATTCCGACAGGCGGTATTCCATGCCCTACCATCCACTAGGGTGTGGCGGGAGAATAAAATAGAGTGCCGAGTGTAGCGAGGCACCGAGCCCGAAGCATGGTGAGCGCGGCGAGCCATGCGGGGGGATACGGTGCTACATTTCAGTGTCCATGTTCACTGTGTTGACATTTGGGTCAAAAAAGTGAAAAACCCCATGTTGACCTTTTGACTGTTGACCTTCCCCCATGTCGACCCAATGACCCTGTCGACCTAACCCATGTTGACTGAGACTCATGTTGACCTTGCTGCATGTCGACCTAGACTCACGTCGACCTAAATGCATGTCGACCTAATCAACAGTGTATGCATGTAAAAATCTTGATGCTCTCTGTGCAGATTGTAAGATAGGTGACAAGTGTTATTGCTTGCCTGGTAGTCTGTTCACAGAAGGGGACACCATGGTGTGTGACAGTTCTTGGCTATGAGTGAGCTTTCCAAATAAATAAGCTGCAGCTACAGAGCCATGCCGTGGTTCGACTTTTGTACCAGCCCAGTCTGCTTTACAATTCCCATTGCCCTCTCAGTTCCAATAGAATCAGAATTCTCATGTTCAATGCATGTGGCATTCCTGAGTTTAGTGCCCCACTTGATCTGTACAGGGGTTGGTACATGTTTCCTCCTCCTGGATCCAGTCTGTGTTTCCAGGTTCCAGAAATGCCAGCTTCCAAGGTTTCTTTGCCCTATGAGGACTCTCTGTCAAACATTTATCTCAGGATGAGGTTGACTATCAGTAGTTTTAGATCCTGAAAGGTCTTTGTAATTGGAAGATAATTCATACCATGTACTGTACATTGAGTGGGTGCCCTTATGGACGCAGTTAGACAGGTCTTGCTCATGTAGGACTTCTCCCCAGCTTGAAAATCACCTAAGTGAAAGGATGCTATATTCCTGGTGTCTTAAAGATTGCCTTCTTTTTATTCTCTTCAAAAAGAGGATTATAGGCTCCTTCGATGGTTATTAATCTATGTGTCTTTTATCGAAGAAGACTTCTATCACAGTTCCTGCTTCAGCTACTCTCATGGAGAGATTTGACTGAAAATTAGACTACATCCTTAAGAGTAGCTTACTTACTTGCTGCAGAAGCCATTTTTAAGCCTTGTATTATGGTTTCAGGAGTGAACCTGCAGCCGGGACTGCTGTTTAGAACAGCCAGGGCGGGACCCTACACTGCCTCTGTTGACCCCCGAAGTAAGGTGACTGGTTCCTGAAGAAACTAGGCTTCGCCTGTAGCCACCACGTTTGAAAGGGCAAGTTAAGCCCGCTCTAGCTCCGGTCCAGCCAGGAGTTATGAGAGGACAAGGAACCGGGGACCTCCTAAGGGTACAGCCAAAAGGTCATCTAGCTGAGGTAGCCAAGGTAACTTTCCTAAACTAACTTACGCAGCTAATGCGCCAGCGACCTAGTCGCCAACCACCAGCGACCGCGTCGCATACACAAGTATAAAATACACCACACCAAAAGCACACCACAAACAATACGTACAAGACAATAAACATGGAATAGGGCGCCGTAAGGTAGCACCTATACAAAAGCAACTAAGTATACAGCGAATCGCTGAGAGAACACCCCTGCATACAAGCAGAGGGTGACCAAATAAAGATAGAGCCCAGAAGGGCCACAGGCAATAATGAGATAAACAAGGCCCCAAGCAGGGGTACTCACGGAGACCAGGAACCAGCTGTGAACACCACAGGGACGCACTCCCTGGAACAGACAGGCGCGGGCAGAGAAAGGGAACAGGCTGGTGAGTAGCACAGAGCACTGAAGCTGGACAAAGACTGGACCAAGACTGCAGCAGGACAGGACTTCCACAGGACCAGGATACGGCAGGACCAGAACAACTGAGTGCAGCTGACACTCTGTTTGGAACAATGACCTGACAGGTGACCAACAGGAAGCCCAAAGACTGCAGCTCCTTG
Source organism: Crinia signifera (assembly GCF_055691185.1). Taxonomy (NCBI): domain Eukaryota; kingdom Metazoa; phylum Chordata; class Amphibia; order Anura; family Myobatrachidae; genus Crinia; species Crinia signifera. The sequence goes on along the minus strand of NC_139220.1, from coordinate 300,860,394 downwards.
CAACAGGAACAGGAAACTGCAAAAAGGAAACTAGAAGCTATCACTGGCAGGGCACAGCTAGAGAGAATCCCATATGAAGGGCTCAAGTGATTATTCAGCTGAGAGAGATCCAGAAAGCTCCCAAGCTGTAATAATTAGCTCATTACCTCGCAGACTTGTGAATGAATGAAGCTCACAGAATATAGAGCTGCAATGGCACAGACCTACCACTGGAGGCCACCAGAGAGTCAAATACCAAACACAAACTGAACAGAACACAAAACAGAACTGAACCATTAACCCCTTCCCGACATTGCCTTTTATGGTAATTTTTTTTTTTTTCCCTCCTTGCGTTCAAATAAGCGTAACTTTTTTAATTTTCCGGCTATATAGACACATGAGGGCTTTTTTTTTGCGGGACAAGTTGTACTTTGTAATGGTACCATTTACTATACCGTATAATATTCTGGGGAATCAGGAAATAATTCAATGTGGGGTAAAAAAAAAAAAAAAACGCCATTGCACAATTTTGCGCTGGTTACGGTTTTTTTGGAGTTCATAGTTCGTTTAAAATGATGGGTTATCTTTATTCTATGGGTCGTTACGATTCTGGTGATACCAAACTTATATAGTTTTCGTTATGTTTTACCACTAAAAAAAAAAATCGCAACTTTTACGGTTTTTCTAATTTGCGTTGCGTCGCCATGTTCTGCGGCTTATAACTTTTTTATTTTTCCACCTACGGACCTGGGTGAGGGCTCATTTTTTGCGGGCTGAAGTGTACTTTTTAATTAATACCATTATGGGATATGGGCGACTTTCTGATCTCTTTTAGTTATTTTTTTTTGGGTACGCGATGCGACCAAAAAACGTAGTTTTGGCGTTGGGGATTATTTTCCGTTTACGCCTTTAACCGTGCGGGATAAATAATGTTATATTTTAATAGATCGGACTTTTAGGAACGCGGCGATACCAAATATGTTTATTTTTTTTATTTTTTATTTATTTTTATTTGGGAAATGGGGAAAGGGGGTTGATTTGAACTTTTAATATTTTTTTTTTTTTTTTTTTTTTTTAAACTTTATTTTTTTTTTTTTTTTACTTTTACTACAAGGCCCCCTAGTGTACTTGACCACTAGGGGGCGCGATCGCCTGTACTAGGTTCAGCCATAGAGCTCTATGGCTGAACGTAGTGATTTTATGCACTTCCTATTACATCCTGCCTCAGGCAGGATATGATAGGTATGCAGACACGGCCAGCACAGGGGTCTACATTAGACCCCTGGCTACCATGGCAACCGATCGGCACCCTCCGATCTCGCTGCGGGGGGCCCCGATCGGCGCCGGAGGGGGGCGCCCCCCCTCCGATCAGCTATTTAAGCACTGCGGTCGCTTTGCCCGCGGTGCTTAAAGGGTTAAACGGCCACGATCGGCGAACTCGCCGCTCGTGGCCGTGAGAGCAGGGACCTGGCTGTAATATACAGCCATTACCTGCTCTCTTTCAAGCCAGCTCACTCCGTGAGCTGGCTTGATTCCCCCTCAACCGACATATGACGTAAATGTACGTCATATGTCGGGAAGGGGTTAATCATGGTTCCTAACACCTTGTACATACGGGGCAAGTAGGCATAAGGCTACGTGTCTCCCCTGTGCTGCTCCTCAATACAGAGTAAACTCCTTTAGGTCCTTTTGCCCACAGACCAAACCAAGACAGCAGATCCCGTCCCATACTACTTCAGCCACCTTGGGTCAGTCCCGCCCCTCCAGACAGTCAGGAGCAGAGTTTTCCCGGAGGCCGCTCCTGATTGGCTGGTGGGCGGGACTAATCCCCAGTTCAAGGGAGAAGAAGTGTATTAAAGGTTTATTTTTCTATGTGTCCGTGTTTTATTTAACTATTTATTCTGTTGTAGAACTACATGTATCAGCATAGGTGAATCTAGAATTATGGTAATGGTTGGTCCCAGATCTAGACATAATAGCAGAGGGACCTTTGCGCGGCACAGCCGCGTGGCAAAAGGGGTTCGTGGCCTCATGGGAAGGAGGCGTGGCATCACAAAAAGGGGTGTGGTATTACACTTTAGACCATACACAGTAATGCCCATTACACATTTTAGCAAACTCCGTAATACCCGTTACACATAAAGCCACACGCCGTAATGCCCATTACACATTGTGCCACACATCATGATGCCCATTACATACTATATAAACCAACCCGTAATTCCCATTACATATTTGCCACGTAAGTGCTGCTTACCTACGTGCTCATTGTTAGGGGGTTCTTGCTTGATGGAACCATAGTACCCATTACACATGATGCCGCACACCATAGTACCCATTACACATGATGCCGCACACCATAGTACCCATTACACATGATGCCGCGCACCATAGTACCCATTACACATGATGCTGCACACATAATGTCCCTTACACATGATGCTGCACACCGTAATGCCCCTTACACATTAAGCCACACATTATGAGTAATGCCCCCACATACCGCCACTTGTAGCGTCCCTTAAGCAATGCCCCCAAAAGTGCCACTTACAGTAAATTTTTATATGAGCCTTCGCTGCTGCTGCAGGGAGAGATGGAGAGTGGTGCAGCTGCTTCTATGGGGAGAGGAGCAGAGCGCAGCGCAGAGCATGCTCGCACTCCCCTCCTGGTGTCCCCTCTAGCCGAGTGGACATTTGAAATATTGTGCGCTCTGTTGTTGTGTGCAGAGGCGTAGCGAGGGCGGTGCGGGTGGAGCACCAGCTCCAGGCGCCGGAAGCTATCATGGCGCCAGAGCCGTGCCGGCACCGCCATCTCGCCCGCTCAGGTGCCCAACTCAGTGCGGCTCCCCGCTCCCCGCTGCGTCCAGGAGACGTGGTATATTTAAAAGTCACATCTCCCGCTGGACCGCGCTAGCCAATAGGCGCTCGCGGTCCAGCAGCCACCAGTTGATTGGCTGCTGGACCGCGAGCGCCTATTGGCTAGCGCGGTCCAGCGGGAGATATGACTTTTAAATAGCAGCACCGTGCACAGCGGGGAGCCGGGAGCGGGCAGGCCCGGGAGAGGGGGTGCGCGGAAAGCACTGCTGCTGCTTTGCCGGCTGTGGGTGGGGTGGGGTGCACTAATGTTTGCACTATCCTCTCCCACACACCCTGCTGTGCACTATCCTCATCCACCCACCCACCCTGCTGTGCACTATCCTCACCCACCCACCCACCCTGCTGTGCACTATCCTCACCCACCCACCCTGCTGTGCACTATCCTCACCCACCCACCCTGCTGTGCACTATCCTCACCCACCCACCCTGCTGTGCACTATCCTCACCCACCCACCCTGCTGTGCACTATCCTCACCCACCCTGTTGTGCACTATCCTCACCCACCCTGTTGTGCACTATCTCACCCACCCACCCACCCTGCTGTGCACTATCTCACCCACCAACCCACCCACCCTGCTGTGCACTATCTCACCCACCCACCCACCCTCCTGTGCACTATCTCACCCACCCTCCCACCCACCCTGCTGTGCACTATCTCACCCACCCACCCTGCTGTGCACTATCTCACCCACCCACCCTGCTGTGCACTATCTCGTCCAACCAACCTGCTGTGCACTATCTCGTCCAAGCAACCACCCTGCTGTGCACTATCTCACCCACCCACCCTGCTGTGCACTATCACTCCCACCCTCCCTGCTCTGCACTATCACTCCCACCCTCCCTCCCTGCTCTGCACTATCAATTACTCACACCTTCCCTCCCTGCAAGCAAATTACAGTTCTCCTTGGCAACGAGCAATTTCAGTCCCCCTTGGCATTAAGCATGAAGCCCCTGGCATCGAGCATGAAGCCCCTGGCATCGAGCATGTAGGTAAGTGGCACTTATGTGTTAAATGTGTAATGGGCATTACGGTTTGTTAAATAGTGTGCGATGGGCATTGCGGTGTGTTAGTATGCGATGGGCATTACGGTGTGTTAGTATGCGACGGGCATTACGGTGTGTTCTATAGTATGCAATTGCCATCATGTGTGGCCTTATGTGTAATTGGCATTATGGCTGTGGCTTTATGTGTAATTGGTATTACAAAGTTTGCTAAAATGTGCAATGGGCATTACGGTGTGTGGTATAATGTTGGTCCGTGCCCACTTTTCACGGAGCAGGAGCCTCACCTACTACAAATTGGGGGGGGGGGGGAAACATGCCCTTGCTCCGGGCGTTGTGGCACCTAGCTACACCACTGGTTGTGCGTGACGTCGGGGGAGCACGCCGGGCGCCGGCACCACATGATTAAAGGGGGGGCGGGCTGAGGTGAAAGCGGGGAGAAAAATTGGAGCGGAAGCGGCAGGGGTGACAGTCATTGACAGCTGGGCAGAGAGCAGGGGGCTGCTCGGCTGTATTCAGAGCACTGCAGGTCACGGCTGTTTAAAATAATACCCCTTTCACAACAGAAAATGCAGGGATTTACCCGGGAATAACGTCCCAGGATCATGCAGGGATATTCCCAGGCTGACCCCTTATACACCAGCCTAGTCCCTGCATTTTCTGGTGTGGGGGGAGAGACAACCATTCCCCTCTCCCTACCCCGCTTTAACCAACCAGCTATATCTTTGGAACCAACTGACCCATTTACATGAGACCAGTATCATATTGAAGAACTTTTGAGTTGGCTTCGAATGATTTTGGCCCCGTGAAACTGGGCTGTTTGGTTCCAGAGAAATCTGCCCTCAAAGAACATAAACAGTCATGAAATTACATTTAAGAAATGAACGGTTTAACCTCAATATCCCTGAACCAATTAACCCATATGGATCCAGCCTGGTATCAGATTGAAGGCCCAGCGATTTGGGTTTGACTGAGATCAACCTCGAGCTACAGTGATGCCGAAGGGGGAACTGGCAGCCGTTGAACTGGGTGGGGGTCCGAATTAGCGGGTCCCATGATATCCTATAGGGAAAACATTCCAGCTTTGCCTGGCAGTATCTCCGGTTCCCAGGGGGCTAGAGACACGGGGCTGGGCTCGTTGGAAAGCCCCATCCCTCAGTGCACCCCCGGACCACCAACTAGATTCGCCTATGGGTATCAGTGGTGCCTTTAGTGCCCCGCATGCTAGGACTTGTGGTTCTCCAAGTCCCTGCAGGCGGGGCAGACTTGCTGGTACTTATAACACAGAACACAATAGTATTTGTTCTAATTTTTACAATTTATTTCCCCTGCTGTGGCATTACTCTGCTGGCTGTTTGAGCCTGGTGCTGGTTACCAAAATACTAGTCATTTTGTCCCCCGTATTTTGGGAACCAGGACTGGCCCTTGAGCCTGGTGCTGGATTTAGAAATTGCGGGTGTCTCCCAACTTGTTTGGCACCTGAATTTCTAAAACTAGGACTGGCTCTTTCAGCCCAGGGCTGGTAATTGTCGAGCGGGGGGACCGCACGTTGGGTTTTTAAATGATTTATTTGATCTATTTTTAGACTGATCCATGCAGGATTCTGCCAAATACGGCTGGAAAATGAGGAGTATTTTCTTGTCAAATACCGGCCATATGTACAGTAACATACGACCGGTTAGTAAATTTGGAAACACATTTCAACTGAATGGTGATTCCTATTTGTATTCTTTCGATGGCGTATGCATTCGTATTCCTGAATAGGCCTCTTAAAAGAATCCAAATGGCTGTATGGGGGTGGGGACTGACCTAAAAACTGTGAGTCTCTTCCAGCTTCCAGCAGGAGGGAAGGCAAGTATGACGTAGGGTTTCACAACACCTGAAGTGCTACATTTCTTCCCAGCCCATGTGATCACTGCACACACTGTAGAGCCACATCAATTCATACACCTGCGTGTCTAGCGCACCTTCAACATTACTGATATGTAGGAACCCTATCACGCATGGTTCTCAACATTTGACAGTACATTCCAGGAATACTTTTCTGCTGAGTATGTAAGCCCATCACACATGATACCATCGTGGATAACTTTTGCCCACTACATTCCCCATGATGCCATGCTTATTGTAATTATCTTTTTTTTTTGCAGTATAAAAGTATACTGCATTCAACTAGCTAAAAAAGAGGAATGTCCTTGTGTAGTTGTTTAAATATAGACATTGTCAGGGACAACTCTTAAAACGCTGTGGTTGTCCCTGAACATTATGGACGTTTTGCAATTGTACCCAAGGCCAGGTGAGATTCACAGATTTGTACTTACACTTTTGTATAATTGTTGTCACCCTGCCTGATGCACAATCCTGGTAGTGAATGCCTTAGTGTTGTGTTAGTAAAATGGGTTTTTCCTGCTAGACCAGAACACATAAATATATGTATAGCCTGTTTACCTTCCTTACGCCTCAGAACAGCTCAACAAAAGAGTTCCTGGCACTTCCTGGAAAAGGTACTAGCTCAGTTACAGTGGGCGTAAGTCTGTCTCCTCCTCTTATTTTCTCAGCTGCCAGACACTTTACCCTGCACTGTCAGAGTTTAGGAGGATTACTCACAGCTATGTTACAGGATAGATACATACTAAGGCGCCTATTGAATTATCATGATTGACATTTTTCCTTAACTTAAACTCTAATTACCCCTAGAAATAAATCACACGGACACCTTATCCTAAAAATAATCACACGGACAACAACTGCATAAGTTAAAAGGTCAACGATATTTATTTAGTGGTATGACCCTATTGAAATGGATGGCCAGGAAAGCGCTTGGAGACCAGCTAAGTCACAAAATGTTAGTAATGGTGATGACTACGCCCCAACTTATAACCAGGGCGATGAACCGCCCCCATTGAATTTAAATCCAAGCCCGCGCTGTGACGGTCTTACCGCCCCTCCTATGGCTATGGCGCTGCTCCCCCTAATATTCACCCACTCTATCTTGACTGTGCAAATTATGCTATTGACTCAGATATGTGAGAGAGATTCTGATTGCATACTTTACAGCGCACCAACTTCTAACTATGATAGCCACAAAATACTGCTGGTTGAATCAGATTAAATTGGAGTAACTCAAACTCAATACCATCCAGCCAACTACAGTGTTAGAACCCTAAACCACTGTAGTCAGCCAACAGGTATCAGTAATTGCTACAGACACTTCTCAGCCCCAATGTTCTTTTTTTGTCACACTGATACATAGGGCAGTATTCAATGAGAAAAATTCGCTGTGATTTCTGGAGAGTTTGTGCTTTTCACGCGGTGGAGAGAGGTTTTTTTTCTCCAAAGGCGAGCCACCCTATTCAATGTGAAATATTCTCCGTCTTTCTAAGTGATTCTCGCCGTCTCTCTCCGTGTAGAAATTCTCCATCTTTTGATGGAGAGCAGGAATGTGAACTTTTAAACTAAAAGGGTGTTTTTTTTAATTTTGATGTAAAAAAATCAGGTTTTTTTTTCTGTGAAGGGCCATGTTATTTTTATTCATGTGCCTATAGCACATGAATATATATTTAATTTAAAAAAAAAATATTTTTTTACATTTTTTTTTTTTTTTTTTTTTTTACACAGTGCAGCCAGCAGGGGGCCGGAGCGCTCGAGCCGCTCATTAGATATTCATATATTCACTGCACCCGATGCACGTTCGGGTACAGTGAATACTGGGTCCCCCGCTGGCTATAGGGGGGGCAGCCTGTGCTGCCTGGGTCCAGGGGAGCCCTGCTCCCCTCCCCATATCCCCTGCAGCAGCCAAGAGAGACTTTAATCTCTCTTGGCTGCTACGTCCCCCGGCTCCCTGACAGCTCCCTGCCGCGGACGCTCGTCTGCTGCAGGGGTTAAGACTCGCCGCGAGTGGCGGCGAGTCTTTAACACGTTGAATAGGGGGAGCAGGAGGCTCCGGAACACGGAGAGTGCATGGCGAGAGAAAAAATCTCTCGCCATGCACGGAGAAAATTTCACATTGAATACTGCCCATTGTGACTAACCTTTGTGTACTGTTTTCTTTTGTGACTCAACCGTGGCAATACAACTCAGATGAACTGTTTTTCATAAGTGCAACTGTGCATATTTGACCTTGATCAAATCCACTGTGCTATATCAGCCTAATATCGTTACTTTATATTTTTGATAGCATCAAGGTACCATGTATATGTCTGCACTGTGATATATTAACCACTCTCGTACCATCTATTTAATTACAATGTGTCATTAAAGTCTTGAGGGGTATTCTAAGAATATTCATCTGTGCAATTATATGTGATACTGATAGTTAACTGGAGCAGCTGTCTGTGATTTGCACCCCTACCCATTATACCACCATACCTCACTGGTCTGCCCAAAACCCTTCCGAACTTGGAAGCCAAGCAGTGAAGGGCCTGGGCAGTATCCGGGTGGGAGACCCCTGGTGAAGTCCAGGTGTGGTATTATCCATCTGGGGTTGCACGATCACCAGATAAGCAGCTTTGGAGCCGCCTACTATCAGTGTTCTAAAACCGTACTATTAGTAATTAAATTTCCTTGAATAGTGACGTGGGGTAGCCTAAAATCCCCCCTATAAATTAATCCTCATCCCGGGGGATCAACTCATTTCTGCGGCCTACTGTCACCCAGGTTTACATACCTGTGTTGATCACATGCAGTAAATGATATATAAAAAAGTGTGGTCCAAAATGATGTATTTGGATGATAGTATTTAATATCAATAAAAGACAACCACACAACAAAACCACCAACATTATATGCTTTATTTTCATTGCGCCCCACTTTTTTAAGCGGTTCTCATTAAAAGTTAAATTTTAAATTAATTCCACTATATACTGTACATTTAAGATATTATGTAAAGAGTGCGCCCACAAAGCGTTCACTGTCCTTGGTTTGCTCCTCCAGCAAACACAAGACCACAATCCATTTTTCAGCAATTGACAAGAGCAAGGGAGGGAGGGTGGGAATCCAGACTCAAAGAGGAAGCAGCATCATCTGACCCCCCCCCCCTTTTATATACCCATGCCTAAGCTACCACCCCTTCTACACCTAATTGGCTATTACAACTGTAAGGAACTATTCACATAACTTTTATGGGACAATCACAAAATTCAAGGCTCTTAAATGCCATCATGCCTAAGCAGCCCTCGCTTAATCAAAAGCTTACCCTACCTCACAATATCACATAAAGGGGTTGAAAACGTTTGGTGGCCATACACTGGGGAAGTTCATACCCTCCAACTGTACTGACTTTGCCAGTACAGTACCGCTTTTTAATGTTCTGTACCGGCAAAAATCAAAGTGTACCGATTTACCATTTTTTCCGGTTCCAGGCGGTCCTCCTTCTTTTCCTTGCCAGCGATCGACCCTGGCAGGTAGTAAACAATGTAATCTGGCTGTAGCCATGTCTTCTGCACCCATTCCCAGTGGTGCTTTGCGGGTCCCATTGACCGTGCATAGTGCTGATGTCATGCGGCTCCAGCATGGATCCTCCTGCACTCCTCCTTGAGCGCCCACCGGCACATGCGCTGTTGAGAATACAAGATGCCATGGATCAGGAGGACTTGGGAGCACCTGTTAACCCACATATTTAGATACAGAGTAACACTGAACTCGCCATTCCTATGAATGGGGTGCAAACAGAACTCGCCATTCCCAGGTTCCCCTGCACCTCAGATAATCTAATTTATCTCTATTTATCTGTGTGGGGTCCTGGGGACCGAGTTTGAGAACCTCTGCTGTAGACCAGGGCTGGCCAAACCCGTCCTCTTGATCTACCAAGGGTCCACGTTTTCCAAATCCCCTAGCTGGTGCACAGCTGTAATCATTACTAACTGTCACATGACTCAGATCACCTAGCTGGTGCACAGCTGTAGTCATTACTAACTGTCACATGTTTAAACCTGCTGCATTCATTCATACTATAGATCCACAGGTTGCCTGAGACACATGTACTGTTGGTAGATCTTGGAGAAAGGTAGAGGAGGAACTACCATTGGTGCAGCAGGTGCATTACACTGGGGCCCCTAAAGACTAAAGGGCCCCACTGCAGAGTGACATATTGTGAACTTGTTAGTTAGAGTGGAGGAGGGGGGCCCAAGTTATATTTTTGCACCTGGGCCAACCACTCACAAGTTCCGCCACTGGAGAAAGGTTTGGCCACCCCTGATATAGACCCTTTTTAATCATTTAGGTAACCTAACTCTATTTGATCCTTAGGTCTTTGTAAGGACATTCATATGCCTATGCCAAACAATGTTTAAATTGCTGTCTTACAGATAAATTTACTAAAGCGGTTATGTGTCCCATAGCAACCATTTAGATTCTGGGAAAACTTTACTAAGAATACGAAAATTCTTATTCTTAATACGCCTGAATACAAATGCATACGGCTGTTAGAGCCGTATGCAAATTCGTATTCCGGAGGAAAATTTACTAATCAGTCATATTTGACCAATTCGTATTTTTCTGATGGAATATGGATGCAAATTTGTATTTTAAATACAAATTCGTATTTTTAAATACAAATTCGTATTGTAAAATACAAATTGGTATGGGCTGCAGTAAAAAAAAAAAATTAAAAACACGGCTAGGGTTCCCCCCCCCCCCCCTCCCTACGGCCATAACCAGCCCAGGCTCATAGAGCCTCTAGCCGGCCAATAGCAGCATTCGAGAGGAGGAGCCGCCGGAGGTAAACAAACATCCTCCGTCTGCTCCTCCATATTCCGTCTTGGTTCGTGTGCTTGTTTTATTTTATTTTTGCCAAGTCCCTGGAGCCTACATGGACCGAAGAGAACGTGATCTATGCCGGAGGACCCTTGTAAGTATAATTTGCTTCCACAGATACCCCATGGATTTCTTCAGGAACGGATGCACCGATGGACGGAGGGCTACCTATGGGCTCAAGATAGGTAAGTATCAGTATGTGTGGACTCTGTGTGTAATAAAGCTTTATTATTCTGGTGAGTTTGTGTTTTTATTTTACTATTTGTCTTGCTGTGGAACTACAAGTTCCAGCGGGCCCTTTAATGCCCAGCATGCTGGGACTTGTGGTTCTCCAAGTCCCTGCATGCTGGGGGGGGGGGGGGCATGCTGGGACTCATAGTTCCACAGCAATATTCATCAATTTTTTCAACTTTATCAGCCCGGTGGCCGCCGCTCCAGGGCCTCCGGGAACAGCCCCAGGTGTCAACCTCGGTAGGGTAATTCTGAAGGGGGGGACCCCTTCTTTGGGGGGTCCCCACTCCCCCAGGATCCCTGCCCAGGCTGACTGGTCAGGGGGTAATGTTTTTGCCACGGGACCTTATATAATAAGTGTCCACCGGCTGTGACATTACCCTGCTGGCTGGTTGGGCCTGGTGCTGGTTCTTATAATATGGGGGACCCCTACTCATCCCCCCCCCCCCGTATTTTGGGAACCAGGACTGGCCCTTGGGCCTGGTGCTGGTTGTAAAAAATAATGGGAAGCATATGCAAATATTTCCTGGATTTTTTTACAACCAGGACCGGCTTTGTGAGCCTAGGGCTGGTTATGGCCGTGGGGGGACCCCACACTGGTTTTTCAAATTATTTATTTTTCACTTTGTTCTTTACACTGAAGCCTACATGGATCTGACTGAACTGTGCAGGCTTCTGCAAAATACGCCAGGAAATTAAGTGTATTTTCCTGGTGTATTTGGCTGACAATTAGCGGCCGTATCCCGCTAATTGGTGGTAATTAGCATCCATAGTTTCAAAAAGTAAATTAGGAATCACCATGTTGTTGAATGGTGATTCCTAATTGTATTCTTTCTGTGGGGGAGGGAGGGGGGTATTGTGATTGTGGGGGAGGGAGGGGGGTATTATTTACATTATAAGGTGACTGGGGGGAGGGAGGGAGTATTATTTACATAAGATGACTGTGAAGGAGGGAGGGGGAATTATTTACATTATACGGTAACTGGGGGAGGGAGGGGGCAGGGGCGTAACTAGTACTTGGTGGGCCCCATAGCAAAATCTTTAAAGGGCCCCCTCCCACCATTGTCTCTATAGTGTCCTTTAGGCAGGCAAACGAGAGTGTATGGGGGAATAAGAGACAAAGGCGCCGACTTACTGCAGTGCACTGTGAATAGCGCTGGGAGGAAGCTCCTGGGGCTATTTAGATCAGCGTTCTGTTATGTTGGAGCATGCAGGTACTCGTGGGTGTTTAGTGCAAGCACTGGCATTCTCCAACTAAAGTGCCCTGCCATGATGCTGTTTGAGCCACGTTAGGGCACAAAGCAGCATTGCAGAGGAATTTTTGGTCATATTTTTGCTTGAACCACTCCTGGGATACGAGCAGAATTCCACAACCCGGGCATAGCAGCGTGCCGATTTGAATAGCTCCTGGGAGCGCTCACTCTGCTATTCATAGTGCGCTGAACTAAATTGACCCCAAAGAGGGTGTCTGAGAAAGAGTGAGAGAAAAAGAGAGAGGAGCAATAAAGAGAGGGAGAAATGGGTGGTCAGGGAAAGAGAGAGGGCCTCATGGCAAAAGAGGTAATGAGAGAAAGAGGGTCAGAGAGAGAAGGGTGGGAGCGAGAGAGGGAGGGGTGCAAGTAGGAGTGAGAGAGAATGTCAGAGGGAGAGAAAAAAGAAAAAAAGAGTGAGAGTGTAAGGGAGAGACAGTGAGTGACACAGCAAGGTTGTCAAGGAGAGAGAGAGCGCCAGCTAGACTGTCAGAGCGAGTGATGGAGTGGGAGGAAATAGAGAGAGGGAAGTGTGGGGGAAAGAGGTGGGGAGGAGAGTGAGAGAGGAGAAAGATTAGGGGCAGAGAGATAGTGATAAAAAGATTTAAGAGGTGGATAGCAGTGTGTGGTGTAGAGGAGGACAGGGGGAGTGGGTCAGGGTAGAGGAGGGAGGAGAGAAGGGATAGATGAGCATAGAGGGGAATAGAGGAGAGGATATAGGGGAAAATAGAGGAGAAAGTGGAAGGGAAGAGATGGCAGTAGAGGTGGAGAGGGGGGATAAAGGAGGAGAGAAGGGGTAGAAGAGGAAAGGGGGGAATAGAGGAGGAGAGGGGTGGCAGAGGGGGTGAGGGATGGATAGAGGAGGAGATGGGATGGAGGTGGAGAGGGTAGGGGAGGAGAGGGGGTAGCAGAGAGAGGAGTAGAGGCGGAGGGGTGGTAGAAGTGGGGAGGGGGAGTAGAAGTGGAGAGGGGGGTAGAGGAGAAGTGGGTGGAAAGGAGAGCAGGGTTGTTACATGGTCATAATTTTAACCCTCCAGAGTCCCTATCCCCTCACTAGCTGCGCGTGTCCCATCTCCCATGGTGTGGTCTCCTGCAGCACGTAACCAGTGTCGGGACTTCAAGTGTAGATAACCAGCACGGATTCTTCTTCTCCTGCTCACCCCTTCCACTGCTTACCCGGCCGGATCACCTTCTCTCACCGGGCTCCTTCCTCCGCACTACCTGCGTCGGGTCTCCTCCCTCACATTCCCTGCGCCGGGTCTCCTACTTCCTCTTACCCAGCCCCGGGTCTCCTTCCTCCGCTTACACGGCACTGGGTCTTCTACTGTAGCTGACCAGTGCCGTGACTCCTTTCTCCACTCGCCCTTCGCTTCGTCACTTACCTGGCGCCGGTTTCCTCCCACTCACCAGGTCTAGCAGTGCCGCAAGTGTGCCAGAGAAGGACAGTCAGTATTTAAACAGAGGAACATGAAAAGGGTGCAGGGGAATGCCTGCTGGGGCCCCGGGCCCCCCAAGCCACCGGGCCCCATAGCAACTGCATCCCCTGCACCCTCTATAGTTACGCCACTGTCTAAAGCTCCTGGACACATACAGTAATAAATAAAATATTTTTTGAAGTGTATGCAAAAATGAAAAAGTGCATTATGCTGTATTTTAAATAAAAACATGACATGTGTATAATTTAGCTCTAGCATCCCAAATTATAGTCCTCCAAATATATTTACATCTATTAATCCTGAGTGGCATATGTGTGGCATCATTAGGGAGCAGCGTCTGCAAGGGGGGGGGGGGGGGGGGGGGGGCATGGGTTCTTCCTGTGGACTGTGCAGCCCAGGCCAGGACACACACAGAGGAGGGGCTGATACAGGGAATGTGCAGGTGGGGGTAATACATAGTATGTGGGGGGGGGGGGGCACTGGGAGCAGCAGGGCAGTTACATGGTAAGGGGGATTGTTACATGGTTGTTTATTTGTAGCAGGGAAAATAGTGCAGGGGGGGGCAGTTACAAGCAGAGAGCAAGGGTTTAAGTTGTAGGGAGGGCATTTAAATTGAGCAGAGGTGGCAGTTATAGGGTCCAGGCATGTTAGATACAGAGTGAAGAGGTGTAAGGTGCAGGTGGCAGGGGTGGGCAGTTACAGGGTGCTGGGAATGGGTAGACAATAGGAGATTAAGGAACAAATGGACACCTGCATTTTTATACACATACACACAGATATATGGCAACCTTCTCCCTCTCTCTTACCTTACAGGGTAGGGTAAGAACTCTCGAAGAACAGCTCCTCATTCGCCATGCTGCTGGGCTGGCTTGGATGGCTGCCGAGTAGCCCCGCCCCCTGCTTCTATTCTTTCACTGGCTTTTCACTCAGTTGGAAGCCTCCCAGTGGGTGGAGCCATAGACGGAGTCAGGCAGCATCATAGAGTTGCTGGCTCTGTCATGTCTGCTTGTGCCACGCTTCGGCTTTTAGCATTAGAGGGTCCCTGAAAACGGAACCCACTTCAGCAGCGTGACAGGGTGCAGGGGAAGCAGCAGGCCCTAGGCACAGCTCGGGCCCCATAGCAGCTGCACCCCCTGCACCCTCGGTAGTTACGCCACTGGGCTTTTTACATAAGATGACTGTGAGGGAGGGAGGGGGAATTATTTACATTATACGGTAACTGGGGGAGGGAGGGGGTATTATTTACATTACAAGGTGACTGTGGGGGGAGGGGGGTATTATTTACATTATATGGTGACTGGGGGAGGGAGGGGGGTATTATTTACATGATATGGTGACGGGGAGGGAGGGGGAATTATTTACATTATAAGATGACTGTGAGGGGAGGGAGGGGAGATTATTTACTTAAAAGGTGACTGTAGGGGAGGGAGAGGGTATTATTTACATTATACGGTGACTGGGGGAGGTGGGTATTATATACATTATATGGTGACTGGGGGAGGGAGGGGGTATTATTTACATTATAAAATGACTGTGAGGGAGGGAGGGGAGATTATTTACTTAAAAGGTGACTGTGGGGGAGGAGGGGGTATTATTTACATTATAAGGTGACTGGGGGAGGGAGGGGGTATTATTTACATTATAAGGTGAATGGGGGAGGGAGGGGGTATTATTTACATTATAAGGTAAATGGGGGGAGGGAGGGGGTATTATTTACATTATAAGGTGACTAGAAAACTGGAACCCCGCTTTGCAAATCCTGCTTTTGCCCAGGGCCTTGAACTAAAATTCATGAAGGGTCTATTGCTGCCATGTCCAAACTGTGGCCATGCAGCTGTTGTGAAACTACACATCCCAGCATGCTTTGCCATAGTTTAGCATTCCCTAATAGCAAACTGTGGCAAGACACGATGGGACTTGTAGTTTCAACACAGCTGGGGGGCCATAGTTTGGACATTCCTGGTCTATTGTGTTCTGCTACAAGGGGTGTGACCAGTATTTTGGAGCTGTGGTCTACTCAGAGGGTGTGGCTTGTGCTTATGTTGTGACTAGCGCTTACCTAAAAAACCTCAATTGCTCCCACTCTTCACTTATATGAATAATGCAATGTGAGAGTCTTTGAATCACTTCTCGGCCTTTTGGCTAAGATCAAGTGTAGTATCTGTTCTTATCAGTTTATTCTGAGAGGCAGCTCTGCTCCTTGTTTCTTGGACCGACAACGGTCCTTCTCAGGGCTACCGCTGCCAGGCCGAGAAGAGCGAATTGAGCGAAGACGTCGAGACTGCGAGGGGGAGAAGACATCGCTGAAGAGGGAGAAGCCGGAGAAGACTGAGGCTCAGACTTGCTCTGCTGCCCTCCGAAGCGACTGCCGACCCCTCCTCCTCTCGACGCCGAGGAAGAAGCTCCGCCCCTGACTGCGAGGAGAAGAGGATTTCGCCTGAAGAGGAGATCAACGCACCCTAGCCACCTGGGAGAGGCAGACTTTTTTGCTCTGCCCTCTCGAAGCCTTGCAGCACTCCCGAGCTGCCTAGGAGGGTCAGACTTTTCTGCTCTGCCCTCTGAAGCCTCCACCGCTCCGGAGCCGCCGCCGAGGGTCAGACTTTCTGCTCTGCCCTCCGAAGCTCTGCAACGCTCCCCAGCCTCCGTGGAGGGTTAGACTTGCTTTGCTCTGCCCTCTGAAGCCGTGCATCGCTCTCTAGCCTCCTTGGAGGGTTAGACTTGTGTTGCTCTGCCCTCTGAAGCGACCCCTTCATCTCCTCCTCTCGTCGCCGGGAGAAGACCCTTTGCCTCGACTTCAGCTGCCCCGAGAAGCCGGAAGGATGGCCACAGCCTCCACTTCGGCCCCCCTCGCTGGGAGGAAGCCCGGGAAGAAGGGTAAGTCACCGGCCGAATGTCCGACCAGATTGGCCGGCCCTAGCTCCACTGCCCCTTCTGTGACACCACCGACAGTGCCCGTCCAGGACCACTCCAAAGGCGTCCCAGCCCTGGAGCCCTGATGAGGCAGACCGTGGTGATGAAGCTAAAGGAGGTAGATGGCCAGGTGCCGGACATGACAGTTGAATACTTCGGCAAGAAGATGGTCCTGGAGCAAGGATTCTCTGCACCTGAAATGCTCAGCGTCCAGAGCTTCTTCAGAGGCATCTTCTACGCCACCTTTGCCTCCATCGCAATCTGCAAGAGGTATTGGGAAGCGGTGAAAGCGGCGAAGCCTGAGTCCCCTCTCTCTCGCTTTGTGGGCAACTGCCCTATCCAAAGAGAGGAGAGGCGGGTGACGGTTTCAATGCGAAGCCCACACACAAACATCAAGGACATCGTCACATTTCTCAGCAGATCCTGCACCGTCATAAAGGACCCCACAAGGATCCTTTACGAGAATGGACTCTGGACTGGAAAGTGGTCGGTGATTGTCAGGCTGCACAAGACACTTCGTGCCCAGATGGAGTCAAGCACCTCAGACCGTGCTTCTCCCTGGGGGGAACTGCAGGACTTATCCACTACGTGACCAGCCACGCACTTGTCGTAAGTGTGATGGAAAGGACCACTTTGGGAAGGAATGCAAGGTCCTGGCTTGCAAGATTTGTCGACTGGCCGGCCATGAGACAAAGGACTGCCCCACGAAGAAGACCTGCAACCTGTGCGGCTCAGTGGATCATGTCTACAAGGACTGTCCAAGTAGAGCAAGATCCTACGCCGCAGCAGCATCGGGTGTGATTGTCCCTCCCAAGGTGCCACCCACACCGGTGCAGAGAAGAAGGTTCCGCAAAATCAAGGTGGTAAGAAACCTTCCCCCACCATTCCTAACCCTCCTCCCCTCCCTCCCTCTGATGGCAGCTACTCCCATCCCGGCTGCTCGCACCACCCCTCCTCCCTCAACCTCCCGACCTGTGATCCAACCCACCCTTCTTCCCACCACCCCCTCTCGCCCCCTCCCTGTCCCTCTCCTCTCCGAGGAAGAGTTTCCACCACTTGCCCATGCAGGAAATGTACAGCCGAGAAGGAAGAGGAAGGAGTTAGACAGCCCAGCTGCTGACCCAGAATCTGCCAAGAAAGCGGCAGTCGAATCGGTCGAGCCAGACCAGGACTCCCTCACCCTCGAGGAGGAGATGGAGGCATACGCAGAGGTCTTCGAGGAGAGTGGGGTGCCTGAGCTTGACAGCCTCAACAACATCGACCAACTGCTCAACAACATCGAGACACCCCAGCAGGGAGATCCGGTGGCCGACCCAGAGGAAGCACCTCCCGATGGGAGTGGTAAAGTATACGTATCGCCACAGTAACCTTTTTCTCTTAACAAATGGTAGCTTTTAACCTTTTTACCATTAATGTGAGGAGTATTAAGGATAAGTGCAGACGTCAATCTATCTTTGCTTTTCTTGACATTCAGAAATGTGATGTGTATATGTTGCAGGAATGCTCTCTCCCTTTCTCCAGGTCCTACAGGCACCTGGCCCGGCAGTGGTCCCATGGTCCGTCCTACTGGTCCGGTGGAGGTGAGTGCAGGTCTGCAGGGGTAGCCATTCTTATTAGGGGTAGCCTCTTCACGTTGGATTCTGTTCAGGAGCTTGTCTGCGGCAGATTAATCGTCGTAGACGGCTCCTGGGCAGTCGAGCCCATCAGGCTTATCTGCGTGTATGCTTCACCTTTCAAGAATGAGCGTTTGGAATTATTCCAGACTCTGCGGACCCAGCTCGCCACCACCAGGGCTGTAGTGATGGCCGGGGACTTCAACTGCCCGATTGAAGGGATGGTCGAAGCACCTGCAACTCTGCGAAGCTGGACATCACGTCCAACCTGCTCAGGGAAATGGTGGCCGAAGCATCACTGCGGGACGCTGTGGGCTCCATGGGTGCTGGCTCCGTGAAGTTCACGTGGAGCCGCCCCGATGGCTCCGTGCGTTCCCGCATTGACTTTGTGTTCACATCCCGGGCAGTGCAGCAGGTTAGGCATTCTATGGTTCCCTGCTTCTTCTCTGACCACAGGGCCATTCACTTCCAAGGAATTCTGGGCCATGGGTTTCCATCTGGCCCAGGCTCCTGGAAGTTGAACTGTGCCCTACTGGAAGGGGAGGAAGTACTGGCTGAGCTTAAGGATGCCTACATCACATGGAAGAATGACAAATGTTATTTTGACTGTACAGTATGTCTGATTGGTGGGAATATGCCAAATCTAACATCCGCAGTTTCTTTCAGGCTAAAGGGCGTATCCAGGCATGCGACCGTAAGAGGAACCTCAGAAAACTGCAGCGTGAGCTCCAGTCCCTGGTGGACCTCCAGCGGTGCGGCTGGGACGTGAAGGACGACCTGGACGAGACCAAAAAGAGCCTGAAAAGGCACTTTGAGGAGGAGTCCAGACGTATCGTCTTCCGTTCCAAGGTGGAGAATCTGGAGAAGGGTGAGAAGTGCACTTCTTTCTTTTTCAGGAAACTCCACTCTGGCCATACGCCCCTGACAGAGCTGCGTGATGAGAATGGCATCCCCAGACAGGGGAAGGAGGGCGTGATGAAGGTCGTTCGCGACTACTACAGCGACCTCTACTCCCCTAAGACTACAGACACTGAGGAGGCGGATAAGTTCCTGTCAGGTATCACTAACACTATTGATCCTGCAGGTAAATCAGCCATGGACGCTCCCCCTGGCGTTGGAGGAGGTGCTCTCTGCCGCTAAATCCTTTAGGCAGGGCAGGACTCCGGGCAGTGATGGTCTCCCAGCAGAGCTCTATGTTGCGCTGTGGGATCTCATTGGCCCGGACCTGCTCGAGCTGTACGAGGAGATGGTGGTGGAGGGCAAAATGCCTCCTTCGCTGAGGGAAGGAATGATCACGATCTTGTACAAGCGTAAGGGGGAGAGATGCGACCTGAAAAATTGGCGTCCCATCTCTCTTCTGAACGTGGA
The DNA here is from genome assembly GCF_055691185.1 of Crinia signifera. Classification (NCBI taxonomy): domain Eukaryota; kingdom Metazoa; phylum Chordata; class Amphibia; order Anura; family Myobatrachidae; genus Crinia; species Crinia signifera. Next base: position 300,840,976 of record NC_139220.1, on the reverse strand, counting down.
CTACAAAATCCTCGCCAAGGTACTGGCCAACCGGCTGAAGGCTGTCATTGGGCAGATCGTCCACCCAGACCAAACCTGCGCCATCCCCGGCCGCAGAATCGCAGACAGCCTTGCCCTCCTCAGAGACACGGTCCATTACGTGAAAGACCGTAATGTGTGCACAGCCCTGACCAGTCTTGATCAGGAAAAGGCCTTTGACCGTGTCTCCCATGAGCTGATGGGCAAGGTACTGCGTAAATTTGGTCTTGGTGAGCTATTCTGTTCGTATGTTAACCTGATGTACCTTGACATTTACAGCTCTGTTATGTCTGGGGTCAGACAAGGCTGCCCTCTTTCACCTCTTCTTTTTGTTTGTGTTATAGAGCTCTTCGCTGTATCCATCAGGCAAAATCAAGAGATCAGAGGGATCACCGCACCGGGTCCAGACCACCCAGAGGCCAAGTGTTCGCTGTACATGGACGACGTCACTGTGTTCTGCGCAGACCAGAGATCAGTGACGGCCCTCGTCCAGACCTGTGAAAACTTCGGCCATGCTTCAGGAGCAAGGGTCAACCTTGGGAAGTCAGAGGCTATGCTCTTCGGAAAGTGGCACCTGTCGTCCTCCACTCCATTCCCATTCACGGTAAAACCAGACCTCATCAAGATCCTTGGTGTCTGGTTCGGGGGAGATGGAGCGGCCCTGAAGTGCTGGGATGAAAGACTTGCGACAATGCGTCAGAAACTGGGATTGTGGAGTCTCAGAGACCTTACCATCGAAGGGAAAACACTTGTGCTGCGGAATGAGATTCTTCCTGTTCTTCAGTACACCGCCCAGGCCTGGCCACCTCTGGCGGCGATCTGCAAGGCCATCACACGGGCTGTTTTCTACTTCATCTGGGGCTCCAAAATGGACAGAGCCAAGCGGATTGTTATGTACAAAGATCCCCTCAAAGGTGGCAAAGGCATTCCAGACATTCCAACTATGCTGAGAGCCTTCTTTGCATGTAACTGTATCTGCAGAACTTTGATTGACAATTGTGCTGGTTCTGCGGGGAACTCCATGTCCCGCTTCTTCCTCCTACCTATGTGGAGGACCCTTAAATGGGACAAGTGGGACAGCTCCATCCCTTACAACTGGACTACCCCATGGTTCTACCTGGATGTGTCCAAGTTTGTGAGGGAGCACCAACTGGAGGGATTGAAACCCGACTTGTGGAAACCTAAAAATGTCCACAAGCTCATCAGAGCCAAAGACGTCATGGAACCGATTTCAGGGCTCCCTTCAGCAACTGCCAAGTTTGTCTGGGAGTACGTGGCCTCCAAAAGGCTCACAAATAGACACAAAGACATGTCATGGATGGCCATTCAGGGCGGCTTGCCTCACCGGTCATTCATGCACTCCCGAAACTTGTGTAGGTATAGACATTGTCCCTGGTGCTTTGTGCATGAAGAAACCTCCATGCACATCTTCTGGGACTGCACCTACGCACAGTTGTTGTTGGATGCCCTAGAGACTGAATTCAAGGACTCCGTGCCCAGGAACTGTCTTTCATACCTTTCGGTATTGTATGGACTATTCCCAGGCACCCACACATATGGGGCGACCCAGGAAGCCTGGCGCCTTATAAACTGTGTTAAGGACGCTTTGTGGGTTGCCAGAAATCGTCTCATATTGCGGAGGGAGAGAATGTCCGTTCAGGACTGCCGCAGGCTGGTTCACAGCCTGCTCAGAGACTATTCCATTCGGGATAGCCCTGAGGAGGAAGAGGACTAAACCCCTTTTCTTCTGGTCCTTTCCCCTTGTTTGGACTGTTTTATAAGACTTTGGGACCGTGGCCCCTTCCCCCTCACTTCACAATGTCTGTTGTTTTGTTGATGTATTTCTATTTATTGCCCTCCCCTTATACGTGTCTGTCTGGTCAATAAAGCTTCGGGCATGTGATTCCTCCTCCCTCACCCTCTACCCTCCACACCCATAGTCTTGTATACTGTTGTGTAAATGTTACCGTTAGAATGCATAGTGCATAGTATAGTCTATAGTGTGAGTTTATCTTGTACTGTATTTTATAATATGTACTATACTGTTTGCATGTGTACTGTGCTGCGACACGGTATATGTGTGATATTTGTTATCGTCTGTTTTTTGCATTCTTTATGTACAATAAAGACCTGCTTTTTCAATCAAAAATCTGTTCTTATCAGTTCATTCTAAGAGGCAACTCTGCTCCTTGTTTCTTGGACCGACAACGGTCCTTCTCAGGGCTACCGCTGCCAGGCAGAGAAGAGCGAATAGAGCAAAGACGTTGAGACTGCGAGGAGGAGAAGACATCGCTGAAGAGGGAGAAGCCGGAGAAGACTGAGGATCAGACCTGCTCTGCCCTCCGAAGCGACCTCTGACCCTCCAGCTCTCGACGCCAAGGAAGAAGCTCCGCCCCTGACTGCGAGGAGAAGGGGATTTCGCCTGAAGAGGAGATCAACGCACCCTAGCCACCTGGGAGAGGCAGACTTGTTTGCTCTACCCTCTCGAAGCCTTGCAGCACTCCCGAGCTGCCTAGGAGGGTCAGACTTTTCTGCTCTGCCCTCTGAAGCCTCCACCGCTCCGGAGCCGCCGCCGAGGGTCAGACTTTCTGCTCTGCCCTCCGAAGCTCTGCAACGCTCCCCAGCCTCCGTGGAGGGTTAGATTTGCTTTGCTCTGCCCTCTGAAGCCGTGCATCGCTCTCTAGCCTCCTTGGAGGGTTAGACTTGTGTTGCTCTGCCCTCTGAAGCAACCCCTTCATCTCCTCCTCTCGACGTTGGAGAAGACCCTTTGCCCCGACTTCAGCTGCCCCGAGAAACCGGAAGGATGGCCACAGCTGCTCCAGTCCTGGTGCCGGCCTCAGCCTCCACTCCGTCCCTCCTCGCTGGGAAGAAGAAGCCCGGGAAGAAGGGTAAGTCACCGGCCGAAGGTCCGACCGTCTCGGCTGGCCCCTGCTCCACTGCCCCTTCTGCGACACCACCAACGGTGCCCGTCCAGGACCACTCCAAAGGCCTCCCAGCCCTGGAGCCCTGGATGAGGCAGACCGTGGTGATGAAGTTTAAGGAGACGGATGGACAGGTGCTGGACATGACCATCGACACCTTCGGCAAGAAGATGATCCTCGACCAGGGATTCACGAGGGCTGAAACACTCAGCATTCAGAATTACCTGAAGGGGATCTTCTACGTCACCTTCACCTCCATTGCCATCTGTAAGAGGTACTGGGAGGCAGTGAAAGCGGCGAGACACAAATCCCCTCTCTCTCACTTTGTGGGCAACTGCCCTATCCAAAGGGAGGAGAGGCGGGTGACGGTTTCAATGTGCAGCCCTCACACGCCAGCCGGAGACATCGCCACATTTCTGGGCCGATTCTGCACGGTCGTGAGGAACCCCACAAGGATCCTGACCGATGATGGATTCTGGTCCACGAAGTGGGCAGTGATCGTCCGGCTGCACAAGGACACCCTGTGCCCAGAAGGAGTAAAGCACCTTCCACAGTGCTTCTCCCTGGGGGGAACAGCAGGACTTCTCCATTACTCTGACCAGCCACGCAACTGCAGGAAGTGCAGCGGCAAGGATCACATGGCGAAGGACTGCAAGGTCCCGGCCTGCAAACATTGTCACATGGCTGGTCTTGAGACAAAGGATTGCCCCACGAGGATGACCTGCTACCTGTGCGGCAAAGTGGAACACGTCTACCGGGACTGTCCCGACAGAGTGAGAACCTACGCCGCAGCAGTATCGGGTGTGGTCACTCCTGCCAAGGTACCACCCAAGCCTGCACAGAAGAAGCAGATCCAGCAGAAACAAGGCGGTAAGAAACCTTCCCCTCCCCCCACCATTCCTAACCCTCCTCCCCTCCCTACCTATGCGACAGCAACCCCCACCCCGGCTGTTTGCACCACCCCCCCTCCCTCACCCTCCCAACCTGTGATCCAACCCACCCTCCCTCCCACCACCCCCTCTATCCCTCCCCCTGTCCCTCTCCTCTCCGAGGAAGAGTTTCCACCCCTCGCCCATGCAGGAAATGTACAGCCGAGAAGAGGAAGGAGTTGTACAGCCCAGCTGCCAGTGGCGTAACTATGGTGGGTGCAGGGGATGCAGCTGCTATGGGGCCCGGGCCCTTGGGGGGCCCCATAGCACAGCAGGCATCCCCTGCACCCTTTTTCCTTATTAGTGCCGCTCGCTTGGGAGTGTCAGTGGTGCCTCTGCCCCCTACCCCGCTAGCGACGATGTGCTACATATGAAGGGGAATGTGGTGGTCCGGCTGTTGCAGCCTTTCCCCCTCTCCCTTCTTTGATGCTGCGGGGGACTGACGTCACTATCTAGTGACCAGCCCCGGCGTGACACACGCTGTCTGTGCCTGGCCCTGGGAAACAGGAGACACGGAGCTGTCAGTGCAGGAAGACGCGGCACTGACAGCATGAATTATACTGGTAAGGGGGGGGGGGACAGGGTTAACTGTGGGTCGGAGGGGAGAGGATGTAAATAGGAGAAACACTGTGTGTGTGTGTGTGTGTGTCTCTCTCTCTGTATGTCTCTGTCTGTATGTCTCTCTGTCTGTCTGTCTCTCTCTGTATGCCTCTCTCTGTATGTTTCTCTCTCTGTATGTCTCTCTCTGTCTGTCTCTCTCTGTCTGTCTCTCTCTGTCTGTCTGTCTGTCTCTCTCTCTGTCTGTCTCTGTATCTCTCTCTGTCTCACTCTCTGTCTGTCTCTCTCTCTGTATGTCTATCTCTCTGCCTGCCTGTCTCTCTCTCTCTCTCTGTATGTCTTTCTCTCTCTCTCTCTGTATGTCTCTCACTCTCTCTCTCTCTGTATGTATGTCTCTCTCTTTCTGTATGTCTCTCTCTCTGTATGTATCCCTCTCTATCTGTCTGTCTCTCTCTGTCTATGTCTCTATGTCTGTCTCTCTCCACCTCCTCTCATTTACTCCCTCACCACCATGTCTCTCCTCTTTTTCTTCCTCTCTTCTGCTACAACCCCCCCCCCCTTTACACCTCGGCCCCTTCCATATAATCTCTCTCTATCTCCCTCCTCCCCCCCCCCCAAACACACACACCTGTCACCCTCTCCTCCTGTGGTGGGGGGCCCTTTTAAAATTTTGCTATGGGGCCCAGAAGGAAGTAGTTACGCCTCTGGCAGCTGCCGACCCAGAAACTTCTAAGAAAGCAGCAGTGGAATCGATCGAGCCAGTCCAGGGCTCCCTCACCCTCGAGGAGGAGATGGAGGCCTATGTAGAGGTCTTGGAGCAGAGCGGAGTACCTGAGCTCAACAGCCTGTGTGAGATCGATGAAATACTTGACTGCATCCAGACACCCCAACAAGGAGATCCGGCTGCAGATCCTGATGAAACGCCTCCCGATGGGAGTGGTAATGTAAACGTACAATGACCCTGCCTTTTTCTCTTAACAAATGGTAGCTTTTAATCTTTTTACCATTAATGTAAGGAGCATTAAGGATAAGAACAGACGTCAATCTATTTTTTCCTTTCTTGACATTCAGAAAAGTGATGTGTATATGCTGCAGGAATGCTCTCTCCCTTTCTCCAGGTCCTATAGGCATCTGGCCCAGCAGTGGTCCCATGGTACATCCTACTGGTCCGGTGGAGGTGAGTGTAAGTCTGCAGGGGTAGCCATTCTGATCAGGGGGAGCCTCTTCACGCTAGATTCTGTTCAGGAGCTTGTCTGCGGCAGGTTACTTGTCGTAGACGGCTCCTGGGAAGGTGAGCCTATCAGGCTTATCTGCGTGTACGCTTCACCTATCAAGAATGAGCGTTTGGAACTATTCCAGACCCTGCGGACCCAGCTCGCCACCAACAGGGCTGTAGTGATGGCTGGAGACTTCAACTGCCCGATCGAAGGGGATGGACGAAGCACCTGCAACTCTGCGAAGCTGGACGTCACGTCCAATCTGCTCTGGGAAATGGTGGCCGAAGCATCACTGCGGGACACTGTGGGCTCCATGGGGGCCGGCTCCGTGAATTTTACACGGAGCCGCCCCGATGGCTCTGTGCATTCCCGCATTGACTTTGTGTTCACCTCCCGGGCAGTGCAGCAGATTAGGCATTCTATGGTTCCCTGCTTCTTCTCTGACCACAGGGCCATTCTCTTCCAAGGAATTCTGGGCCATGGTTTTCCATCTGGCCCAGGCTCCTGGAAATTGAACTGTGCCCTACTGGAAACAGAGGAAGTACTGGCTCAGCTTAAGGATGCCTACATCACATGGAAGAAAGACAAATGCTATTTTGACTGTATGTCTGATTGGTGGGAATATGCCAAATCTAACATCCGCAGTTTCTTTCAGGCTAAAGGGCGTATCCAGGCAGGCGACCATAAGAGGAACCTCAGAAAACTGCAGCGTGAGCTCCAGTCCCTGGTGGACCTCCAGCGGTGCGGCTGGGACATGAAGGACGACCTGGACGAGACCAAAAAGAGCCTGAAGAGGCACTTTGAGGAGGAGTCCAGACGTATCGTCTTCCGTTCCAAGGTGGAGAATCTGGAGAAGGGTGAGAAGTGTACTTCTTTCTTTTTCAGGAAACTCCACTCTGGCCATACGCCCCTGACAGAGCTGCGTGATGAGAATGGCATCCCCAGACAGGGGAAGGAGGGCGTGATGAAGGCCGTTCGCGACTACTACAGCGAACTCTACTCCTCTACTCCCCTAAGACTACAGACACCGATGAGGCGGATAAGTTCCTGTCAGGTATCACTAACACTATTGATCCTGCAGGTAAATCAGCCATGGACGCTCCCCAGGCAGGGCAGGACTCCGGGCAGTGATGGTCTCCCAGCAGAGCTCTATGTTGCGCTGTGGGATCTCATTGGCCCGGACCTGCTCGAACTGTACGAGGAGATGGTGGTGGAGGGCAAAATGCCTCCTTCGCTGAGGGAAGGAATGATCACGATCTTGTATAAGCGTAAGGGGGAGAGATGTGACCTGAAAAATTGGCGTCCCATCTCTCTTCTTGAATCTTCTGTATGTGAAAAACCACAATTGACTCTGTGTCTTCCAGTTGGTGATTTTGAAAAATGGCTTAGAGATTAGTGTTTTTAATAAGACGTGTTGGAGTTAGTCTATTTTCTTGCATCTTCTGTATATGAAAAACCACAATTGACTCCGTGTCTTCCAGTTGCTGATTTTGAAGATTGATGTAGAGATTAGTGTTTTTTTCTCTGTTTATCTAGAGATGTTCCAGAATTTTTGAATGCATTGTCATGCAAATTGGAGATAAATTCCTTACAATTTTTGCTACCAGAGTGTGAGATATGAAAAAGCACTTGGGAACAGAAAATACAATTTCCTTGAAGTCATCACCCAGGAAGGTTTTGCCAGGTCTTGGACTCGTTAGGATATACATTCCCATAATCCACTGCTCCTAGCCAGAGACTGTTTGTCTAGCCATGGTTGTAATGAGTTCTCTGTTGCACATGCTGATTGCTCCAGCCAAGCACCGATCAACTTTGCGCAGTGGCATTATCATAGCTTATGATGTCAAACCGCCTTTTGGCTAAGATCAAGTGTAGTATCTGTTCTTATCAGTTGGGTATGGACTGGCCTCTGGCAGAGAATAGAGAAAGGTGAGACTGAGTAGCTGCTCTGATGGGCGGAGGGTGTGGGACCCCTCTGTTTTTTCCCGGGAGTAGTGAAAAGTCTCACTAAGTATCTTCACCTCTGCCTTTGGTAGGAGGTGTTGTTTCCGTAAATCCACTGGTAAGAGGGGGGGAGAAACACTGGGCCTAGTAGTTTGACTCTCTTGACGGGGTTTGTAGCCCCCGAAGGATGAGTCAGCGAAAGGCTCAGTCTAGTATCCAATCCCAGGGAGCGGAGAAAGGTTGGGACTGAGTAGATGGCTCCTGTTCCAGAGGTTCGTAGCCTCTGATGGGGAGACCGCGAAAGGCCCAGCTTAGTACCTTAACCCTGGGAGCGGAGAAACACTGGGACTGAGTAGATTGCTCTTCCGGAGGGGGTGCAGCCCCTAAGGGAGTCTTTCGAAAGGCCCAGTGGAGTACCCATTCCCATGCCAGGGGCTGGAAAATGCCTGCTGGTGAGACGGAGAAAAGCTTGGTCGGACGCTGAAGGGTCGGCTGCCTGGAGTCCGAGGCTGCACTGTGCCCCCGGGGAAACTCGGGGGTGCCGGACATGCACGGGTGATCCCAAGTCACCTTGCACGAATGGCACTTGCACTGCGCACTTCCCTTTAGGTTAGCGCTTCACGTCCTTACCCTGTCCTTTTGGATGGGGTAGGACAATTTTTTCACACCCCCCCCCCGGCCTTCTGGCTAGGGCCTTATTCTTTTCCTTTTATGATTTGCACGTTTTGCACTTCACGTTTTTCGTTAGTTTGTCACGTTTTTTCATTTGGGTAGTGCGGCTGTCCCTAACAGGCCTTCCGTTCCCCAAACGTGACTGGGACTCTTCACCTTTTGGGGAGAGTCCCGGTTCCCTCGAGGGCAACCCCGAGCCGCAAGGCGGAGGGAAGCCTAAGCGGGTCTCTCCAAACCTTCGGGTGCGGAGGACCCACCGTCCGAAACCCTTCCGGGGGTGGAGGAAACGCGGGTCCCTCTGAGCTTCGGCGAAGAGGACCCACCGATCCCTTTTTTCCCTTCCTCGGCCTTATGGTTGAGGGGGGTTAGGGGAACCATGGGGCCTTTCTCCTTTGGGAGAGGGCCCACACGTTCGTACGGCTGCCCCCTGTGCACGCGTTTAGTCACGTCACTGGTGGTGGTGGGAGCACACCTCGGGCTCCCTGAGTTTCTTCAAACTCATCTGTTCTTATCAGTTTATTCTGAGAGGCAGCTCTGCTCCTTGTTTCTTGGACCGACAACGGTCCTTCTCAGGGCTACCGCTGCCAGGCCGAGAAGAGCGAATTGAGCGAAGACGTCGAGACTGCGAGGAGGAGAAGACATCGCTGAAGAGGGAGAAGCCGGAGAAGACTGAGGGTCAGACTTGCTCTGCTCTGCCCTCCGAAGCGACTGCCGACCCCTCCACCTCTCGACGCCGAGGAAGAAGCTCCGCTCCCGACTGCGAGGAGAAGAGGATTTCGCCTGAAGAGGAGATCAACGCACCCTAGCCACCTGGGAGAGGCAGACTTGTTTGCTCTGCCCTCTCGAAGCCTTGCAGCACTCCTGAGCTGCCTAGGAGGGTCAGACTTTTCTGCTCTGCCCTCTGAAGCCCCCACCGCTCCGGAGCCGCCGCCGAGGGTCAGACTTTCTGCTCTGCCCTCCGAAGCTCTGCAACGCTCCCCAGCCTCCGTGGAGGGTTAGACTTGCTTTGCTCTGCCCTCTGAAGCCGTGCATCGCTCTCTAGCCTCCTTGGAGGGTTAGACTTGTGTTGCTCTGCCCTCTGAAGCGTCCTCTTCATCTCCTCCTCTCGTCGCCGGAGAAGACCCTTTGCCTCGACTTCAGCTGCCCCGAGAAGCCGGAAGGATGGCCACCGCCTCCACTTCGGCCCCCCTCGCTGGGAGGAAGCCAGGGAAGAAGGGTAAGTCACCGGCCGAATGTCCGACCAGATTGGCCGGCCCTGGCTCCACTGCCCCTTCTGTGACACCACCAACGATGCCCGTCCAGGACCACTCCAAAAGCGTCCCAGCCCTGGAGCCCTGGATGAGGCAGACCGTGGTGATGAAGCTAAAGGAGGTAGATGGCCAGGTGCCGGACATGACGGTTGAGTACTTCGGCAAGAAGATGGTCCTGGAGCAAGGATTCTCTGCACCTGAAATGCTCAGCGTCCAGAGCTTCTTCAGAGGCATCTTCTACGCCACCTTTGCCTCCATCGCAATCTGCAAGAGGTATTGGGAAGCGGTGAAAGCGGCGAAGCCTGAGTCCCCTCTCTCTCGCTTTGTGGGCAACTGCCCTATCCAAAGAGAGGAGAGGCGGGTGACGGTTTCAATGCGAAGCCCACACACAAACATCAAGGACATCGTCACGTTTCTCAGCAGATCCTGCACCGTCATAAAGGACCCCACAAGGATCCTTTACGAGAATGGACTCTGGACTGGAAAGTGGTCGGTGATTGTCAGGCTGCACAAGGACACTTCGTGCCCAGATGGAGTCAAGCACCTCAGACCGTGCTTCTCCCTGGGGGGAACTGCAGGACTTATCCACTACGTGGACCAGCCACGCACTTGTCGTAAGTGTGATGGAAAGGACCACTTTGGGAAGGAATGCAAGGTCCTGGCTTGCAAGATTTGTCGACTGGCCGGCCACGAGACAAAGGACTGCCCCACGAAGAAGACCTGCAACCTGTGCGGCTCAGTGGATCATGTCTACAAGGACTGTCCAAGTAGAGCAAGATCCTACGCCGCAGCAGCATCGGGTGTGATTGTCCCTCCCAAGGTGCCACCCACACCGGTGCAGAGGAAGAAGGTTCCGCAAAAGCAAGCTGGTAAGAAACCTTCCCCCACCATTCCTAACCCTCCTCCCCTCCCTCCCTCTGCGACAGCTACTCCCATCCCGGCTGCTCGCACCACCCCCCCTCCCTCACCCTCCCGACCTGTGATCCAACCCACCCTTCTTCCCACCACCCCCTCTCGCCCCCCCCCTGTCCCTCTCCTCTCCGAGGAAGAGTTTCCACCACTTGCCCATGCAGGAAATGTACAGCCGAGAAGGAAGAGGAAGGAGTTAGACAGCCCAGCTGCTGACCCAGAATCTTCCAAGAAAGCGGCAGTCGAATCGGTCAAGCCAGACCAGGACTCCCTCACCCTCGAGGAGGAGATGGAGGCATATGCAGAGGTCTTCGAGGAGAGTGGGGTGCCTGAGCTTGACAGCCTCAACAACATCGACCAACTGCTCAACAACATCGAGACACCCCAGCAGGGAGATCCGGTGGCCGACCCAGAGGAAGCACCTCCCGATGGGAGTGGTAAAGTATACGTATCGCCACAGTAACCTTTTTCTCTTAACAAATGGTAGCTTTTAATCTTTTTACCATTAATGTAAGGAGCATTAAGGACAAGAACAGACGTCAAACTATTTTTTCCTTTCTTGACATTCAGAAATGTGATGTGTATATGTTGCAGGAATGCTCTCTCCCTTTCTCCAGGTCCTACAGGCACCTGGCCCGGCAGTGGCCCCATGGTCCGTCCTACTGGTCCGGTGGAGGTGAGTGTAAGTCTGCAGGGGTAGCCATTCTTATTAGGGGCAGCCTCTTCACGCTAGATTCTGTTCAGGAGTTTGTCTGCGGGAGATTACTCGTCGTAGATGGGTCCTGGGCAGGTGAGCCTATCAGGCTAATCTGCGTGTATGCTTCACCCTTTAATAATGAGCGTTTGGAATTATTCCAGACCCTGCGGACCCAGCTCGCCACCACCAGGGCTGTAGTGATGGCCGGGGACTTCAACTGCCCGATTGAAGGGGATGGTCGAAGCACCTGCAACTCTGCGAAGCTGGACATCACGTCCAACCTGCTCAGGGAAATGGTGGCCGAAGCATCACTGCGGGACGCTGTGGGCTCCATGGGGGCCGGCTCCGTGAATTTCACGTGGAGCCGCCCCGATGGCTCTGTGCGTTCCCGCATTGACTTTGTGTTCACCTCCCGGGCAGTGCAGCAGGTTAGGCATTCTATGGTTCCCTGCTTCTTCTCTGACCACAGGGCCATTCTCTTCCAAGGGGTTCTGGGCCATGGTTTTCCATCTGGCCCAGGCTCCTGGAAGTTGAACTGTGCCTTACTGGAAAGGGAGGAAGTACTGGCTGAGCTTAAGGATGCCTACATCACATGGAAGAATGACAAATGTTACTTTGACTGTATGTCTGATTGGTGGGAATATGCCAAATCTAACATCCGCAGTTTCTTTCAGGCTAAAGGGCGTATCCAGGCATGCGACCGTAAGAGGAACCTCAGAAAACTGCAGCGTGAGCTCCAGTCCCTGGTGGACCTCCAGCGGTGCGGCTGGGATGTGAAGGACGACCTGGATGAGACCAAAAAGAGCCTGAAAAGGCACTTTGAGGAGGAGTCCAGACGCATCGTCTTCCGTTCCAAGGTGGAGAATCTGGAGAAGGGTGAGACGTGTTCTTCTTTCTTTTTCAGGAAACTCCACTCTGGCCATACGCCCCTGACAGAGCTGCGTGATGAGAATGGCATCCCCAGACAGGGGAAGGAGGGCGTGATGAAGGTCGTTCGCGACTACTACAGCGACCTCTACTCCCCTAAGACTACAGACACAGACGAGGCGGATAAGTTCCTGTCAGGTATCACTAACTCTATTGATCCTGCAGGTAAATCAGCCATGAACGCTCCCCTGGCGTTGGAGGAGGTGCTCTCTGCCGCTAAATCCTTTAGGCAGGGCAGGACTCCGGGCAGTGATGGTCTCCCAGCAGAGCTTTATGTTGCGCTGTAGGATCTCATTGGCCCGGACCTGCTCGAGCTGTACGAGGAGATGGTGGTGGAGGGCAAAATGCCTCCTTCGCTGAGGGAAGGAATGATCACGATCTTGTATAAGCGTAAGGGGGAGAGATGTGACCTGAAAAACTGGCGTCCCATCTCTCTTCTGAACGTGGACTACAAAATCCTCGCCAAGGTACTGGCCAACCGGCTGAAGGCTGTCATTGGGCAGATCGTTCATCCAGACCAAACCTGCGCCATTCCCGGCCGCAGAATCGCAGACAGCCTTGCCCTCCTCAGAGACACGGTCCATTACGTGAAAGACCGTAATGTGTGCACGGCCCTGATCAGTCTTGATCAGGAAAAGGCCTTTGACCGTGTCTCCCATGAGCTGATGGGCAAGGTACTGCGTAAATTTGGTCTTGGTGAGCTATTCTGTTCGTATGTTAACCTGATGTACCTTGACATTTACAGCTCGGTGTTGGTGAACGGCTGGAAGACTGACCCCTTCTCAGTTCTGTCTGGGGTCAGACAAGGCTGCCCTCTTTCACCTCTTCTTTTTGTTTGTGTTATAGAGCTCTTCGCTGTATCCATCAGGCAAAATCAAGAGATCAGAGGGATCACCGCACCGGGTCCAGACCACCCAGAGGCCAAGTGTTCGCTGTACATGGATGACGTCACGGTGTTCTGCGCAGACCAGAGATCGGTGACGGCACTCGTCCAGACCTGCGAAAACTTCGGCCGTGCTTCAGGAGCAAGGGTCAACCTTGGGAAGTCAGAGGCTATGCTCTTCGGAAAGTGGCACCTGTCGTCCTCCACTCCATTTCCATTCACGGTAAAGCCAGACCTCATCAAGATCCTTGGTGTCTGGTTCGGAGGAGATGGAGCGGCCCTGAAGTGCTGGGATGAAAGACTTGCGACGATGCGTCAAAAACTTGGATTGTGGAGTCTCAGAGACCTTACCATCGAAGGGAAAACACTTGTGCTGCGGAATGAGATTCTTCCTGTTCTTCAGTACACCGCCCAGGCCTGGCCACCTCTGGCGGCGATCTGCAAGGCCATCACACGGGCTGTTTTCCACTTCATCTGGGGCTCCAAAATGGACAGAGTCAAGCGGATTGTTATGTACAAAGATCCCCTCAAAGGTGGCAAAGGCATTCCAGACATTCCAACTATGCTGAGAGCCTTCTTTGCATGTAACTGTATCCGCAGAACTTTGATAGACAATTGTGCCGGCTCTGCGGGGAACTCCATGTCCCGCTTCTTCCTCCTACCAATGTGGAGGACCCTTAAATGGGACAAGTGGGACAGCTCCATCCCTTACAACTGGACTACTCCATGGTTCTACCTGGATGTGTCCAAGTTTGTGAGGGAGCACCAACTGGAGGGATTGAAACCCGACTTGTGGAAACCTAAAACTGTCCACAAGCTCATCAGAGCCAAAGACGTAATGGAACCGATTTCAGGGCTCCCTTCAGCAACTGCCAAGTTTGTCTGGGAGTATGTGGCCTCCAAAAGGCTCACAAATAGACACAAAGACATGTCATGGATGGCCATTCAGGGGGGCCTGCCTCACCGGTCATTCATGCACTCCCGAAACTTGTGTAGGTATAGACATTGTCCCTGGTGCTTTGTGCATGAAGAAACCTCCATGCACATCTTCTGGGACTGCACCTACGCACAGTTGTTGTTGGATGCCCTAGAGACTGAATTCAAGGACTCCGTGCCCAGGAACTGTCTTTCATACCTTTCGGTATTGTATGGACTATTCCCGGGCACCCACACGTATGGGGCGACCCAGGAAGCCTGGCGCCTTATAAACTGTGTTAAGGACGCTTTGTGGTTTGCCAGAAATCGACTCATATTGAGGAGGGAGAGAATGTCCGTTCAGGACTGCCGCAGGCTGGTTCACAGCCTGCTCAGAGACTATTCCATTCGGGATAGCCCTGAGGAAGAAGAGGACTAAACCCCTTTTCTTCTGGTCCTTTCCCCTTGTTTGGACTGTTTTATAAGACTTTGGGACCGTGGCCCCTTCCCCCTCACTTCACAATGTCTGTTGTTTTGTTGATGTATTTCTATTTATTGCCCTCCCCTTATATACGTCTGTCTGGTCAATAAAGCTTCGGGCATGTGATTCCTCCTCCCCCACCCCCTACCCTCCACACCCATAGTCTTGTATACTGTTGTGTAAATGTTACCGTTAGAATGCATAGTGCATAGCATAGTCTATAGTGTGAGTTTATCTTGTACTGTATTTTATAATATGTACTATACTGTCTGCATGTGTACTGTGTTTTGGCTGTGCTGCGACACGGTATATGTGTGATATTTGTTATCGTCTGTTTTTTTTTTTTTTTTTTTGAAATATATTTTTATTGAAAATAAAACAAGTCAGGTACAAAGAAAAAATATGCATGAAACATGGTGGTTACAGCAAGTGACACATCTTTTTCCTGAGGGCGGATATGGCATAATAATACTGGTTCAGCATTGTATACAATGGGAAGTAGGTACAAACACTTCAAAGTCTTAACCCTGAAACACTCCCTTTCTCTGATTGAGGGGAGTGCTGCGTGGGTTTATGTAGCATTAGTTCGGCGTTTATGGAAGTGTGTGGGACCTCTGTCGTTAATTCAGAAGGGAGGTTGGCCTCTCTCCAAGGTAGCTAAGTTGTACCAGGTTGTGAGAGTTACCATCTGTCTGATGTGATTCTTTTCTTGATCTGTGAGGGATATTATGTATGGTAGCCAGACACCAAAAAACTTTTTGGCTCCCGATTCAGCGTCTAGCATGCATTCAATCCAGTCCATCTGAAAGAGGAATTTTAGTCTAGGGAGCATAAGTTGTAATGATATAGGGTTGGGGTGAATCCATTGGGAGAGAATGGTTTTTTTTGTGGTTGCCGCTATTTTTGCTAGTAAGCATCTGGCGCCTCTGGGTAGAGATGAAGGCAAATCTGTACCATGTATATTCCAAATTGCCCAAGAGGGTGTTATGTTAAATGGCAATTTCAGAGTTAGCTTGATATATTGTTGTATGTCTTGCCAGAATGTTTGAATGGTGGGGCAAGCCCACAGGCAGTGATAAATGTCGGCCTCGGGGGATAAGCATTTAAAGCAATTGGAGTCGTCTGAAATTCCCATCAAATGTCGTAACCTAGGTGTATAATACGCTCTGTGTAAAATTTTGAAGTGCATCTCAGCGTATGATGCTGAGGTAAGTAGCTTGTTTAGGGAAATTGTGGCTTTAATTATATTTTCTATTGGTATGTCGGGGAATGTCTCGTTCCAACGAGTCAGTCCTTGTTTAACCTTGGTAAGGTCTATGGTAGGGCGTATGTGATTATGTAGTGTTGATGTGGGTATTGGTTCTCCTTTTCTATATACAATCATCAAGTCAAATGCTCTGTTGACTCCAGTTTCATGTAATTTCTGCATGCACTTCGTGATGTAGCTTCTGACCTGGAAGTAGGCAAACAGGGGGAATTGTATCTGGGGAAAGTTGTCTTTCAATTGCGCTAGGGTTAGGAGGGTGGTATAGTCTTTGGCCAGAAATTGGTGTATTACCCTAAGTCCCCGCAGGTGCCAGGTGAGGAATATGGGATCAGGATTCCCGTCTTGGAAACCCTGATTATGTAGCAGTGGTGTGTGTAGGGATAAAGTGGGTGGTAAACGGAGTCGTTTCCGCGTGGAGTGCCAGGCTCTGTATGGTGAGTGAAGTAAGGGGTTGTCTCTGACGTGTGAAGAGAATGATGAGGGTGGCATATGTAGTAGAGAATTTAGTGTGCGTTCTTGGAGAAATGACTGGTCTAATTCTGTAAGCGTGTAGTTGTTAGTGCCCCCCGCCCAGTCTATTGCATATCGAAGATTGGCTGCTAGGGCGTAATCTTGTATACATGGCAAATTAAGACCCCCATTATATTGAGGCTGTTGCAATTTCGGTAATGAAATTCTGGGTCTTTTGCCGGCCCATAAAAATTTAGTTAGAGCTCTATTGATGATTACTACATCCTGGTCTTTTAATAGAAAGGGGAGCATTTGTGCGGGGTACAATAGTCTGGGGAAGGAGACCATCTTAAAGAGGCTACATCGCCCCAAGTAGGACAGCGGGAGGTGTTTCCACCTTTGAAAATCTGCCAACATTTGATTGATGAAGTGGGAGTAATTCAATTCATAGAGGTCCGACACCTTGCTGGAGAAGCGTAGGCCCAAGTAGGTTAGGAATTCTGTGGTCCACTTGAAGGGAAAGGTAGTACCCCAACCAGACTGGGCCCCGGGGTGGATAGCTAATGCCTCTGTTTTTTGATAATTAACCATAAACCCTGAGATGTCTCTGAAATCTTCCAATATTTCCAGAATTTTAGAGAGGGCTTGTTTTGGGTTACTAATATATAGCAAAAGGTCATCCGCGAAAGCGGATACCTTCACCTCCGATCCACCCATCTCCAGTCCCTGCCATGTTGTTTCCTGATAAAAGGTACGTATTAAAGGATCTATTGCCAGGTTAAATAGCAGTGGAGAGAGTGGGCACCCCTGGCGTGTTCCCCTAGCTAGTTTGAAAGTTGGTGAGTTCAACCCATTGATGGTTATGCATGCTTCCGGGGACGAATATAGCATGTTGAAAATATTCATAAAATCTGGGCCAAAGTGTTGTATTTGCAGAACTCTTAGCAGGTGTGACCAGGATACACGGTCAAAAGCCTTATCCGCATCACAGCTAACGATGATCGCCCCTTTGTTGTGCGAAGAATTATAGTGTAGGAGTGCAGCCGTTAAGGTGCGGATATTGTGTACAGAGGTGCGACCTCTCACGAAGCCTGTCTGTGCCGGGTGTAGGATCCTGTGTAGGATGGGTTGTAGTCTTCTAGCTAATAGTGTGGTGAATATCTTTAGGTCCTGGTTTAGGAGAGAGATTGGGCGGTACGACTGAACTGATTGGGGATCTTTCCCCGGCTTTGGGAAAACTACTATACGTGCAGCTGTAAACTCTGGGGGTGGTGTATTGCCTTGCAGCATAGAGTTGTATAAGGATATAAGGTGAGGGGATAGGCTATCTTTCATTAATTGATAATATTCGGCACTAAAGCCGTCAGGGCCTGGGGATTTACCTTTCTTTAGGGTGCTCAGTACAGCTTTTATCTCCAAGTCCATGATTGGGGCAGTGAGTGAATCCCTCTCCTCAGTGGTAAGAGTAGGTAGTTGGGCCTGCTGTAAGAAATGTGAACCTTCAATTGGTCTGTCAATGGGTGCTTCATATAGGAGTTTATAGTAGTTCTGAAATGTTGCTGAGATTTCGGGGGGGTTCGAGGTCAACGTACCATTTGGGGTGGTGAGCTGTAAGATGTGTGATGGAGCTGATTGGGAACGAACCAGGTTGGCCAGGAGTCTCCCTGTTTTGTTAGAACTTCTAAAATATTTGTTACGGGAAATATCATAGGAAAATTGGGCCCTTTCCGTACAGAGTGAGTCATAGGCTCGTTTGGCTTCTGTATACGCTGTTTAATTCGTCTCACATGCGTTCAGGAGCATGGCACCATATGCTTCCGACAGGCGGCTGCTCTGGTCAGCTATAGCTAGATTCAGTTTCTTACGTTTTCTGGCAACATATTCCATAATTTGACCCCTTATCACCGGCTTAGATGCCGCCCAAAATAAATGAATATTTTCTAGATGTTGTGCGTTATCTGAGGCGTATGTGGAAAAGGCCTGTTTTAAATGTAGTATGAAATCTGTTGAGCGAGTTAGGTAGGAGGGGAACCGCCAATTATATGATGTCGTAATTGGGCTTTTCAGAGTAAGTGTGAACCATACCCAGGCATGATCTGATAAGCTAATTGGTCCTATCTCAGACTCCTCTACACGGTGATATAAGGCAGTAGTGATTAACCAGTAATCAATGCGGGATGAGGTGTCGTGTGGGTGGGAGTAGAAGGTGTATTCCCTGGACGTTGGATGCTGACCTCTCCAGGGGTCACATAAACCTATGTTATCTACTAATAAGGAAATAGGGGTGGCCTTTGCCACACCCACTCCCCCAACTCTCCGTCCCGATCTATCTAGTCCCGGTGACGGTGCGCTATTAAAGTCTCCGCCTAGTATCAAGTCTCCCTCTTTCCAAGATAGTAATTTGGTGTAAAGAGATGCGTAGAAGGGGGCATTAGGTTCATTAGGGGCATATATAGAGGCTAGAGTGTAAACTGATCCACACAATTCCAGTTTAATAAAAAGGAAGTGGCCCTCTGGGTCCGACCAGGTGTCTCGTATTGTATAAGGTAAATGCTTCCTAAAAAGTATTAGAACACCCCTACGTTTAGAGGTAAAGGAGGCCGCCCGGAACTCCCCTATCCAAGAGTCCCTGATCACATTTGGGTCCTTAATATCCCAATGTGTCTCCTGCAGGAAGACTACATCTGGGCGTAATCGCTTCAATTGGGATGCTACTTTACGCCTTTTTATCGGAGAATTAAGTCCCTCAACATTCCAAGTGACAAACTTTAAGGTATGTTGCGCCCTAGTCTGTCTATTAACCGGTTTGGGCATAGTTAACCGACTCCCTTGCGGGGTTTGTGTGTTATCAAAAGTATAAATTTCAGGGGCCCCCAGTCTGTCCCAGCGAGCAAACTGTAGTGGGGCGATGTGAACCCAAAGAGCCACTCCGTGCAACACAGCATATTTCGCAAATCACACTTTTTAAACCATAACCATAAGACAACACAAAACCTTTTAACCTTGTGAAATATTAGACAAACATTTTTTAAATGTGTTTTCCGGAACCAATATTGCGACCATGTATGTCGCGACCTATAGTACCATAACTCTGAACTCTGCAATCGCTTGCCCACACATGTTTGTGTCGGGCCTAACACGTTAAACATATTACTAAACAACAAAAAACTGTAATTTGAAGATAATTGGAATGTATGGTGAATTATACTAATCAATAATCTGAGCATATGTATCACAGAAAAGGATATGGTGACGGCAGTCCTTTTCTATCTTAAAGGGTCAGTCTGCGTCTGACATGTGGGAGGCGGATTCATCTTTGAGAGAGTCTATGAAGTTTTTCGCTGCCTGTGGGGTGTCCAGAAAGTAGGAGCGACCCTCATGTATTACACGGAGTCTTGCCGGGTATAGTAGCGCGAATTTGCGGCCCATTTCGAATAGCTGCTTACAAGCCGGTGCAAACTCTCTTCTTTGTGCGGCAACTAGAAAAGAGAAATCCTGGAACAACAGCAATTTGGCTCCTTGATACTGCAAACCTTTGCATTTCCTGTATGCGTCTAAGAGGCGGACTTTGTCTGCATAATTGAGTATGCGCATTATGACCGGTCTTGGTCTGTCTCTATTGGTCTGTCTGTCTGGTCCTATTCGATGGGCTCTTTCTACCAATAGGGGGACTCCCCGTGGGGTAAGGCCCAGTTCGCTGGGTAGCCAGTCCGTCACCAGCTGCATAAGTTCTGAGTTCTTTACCGACTCCGGTAGGCCTATGATGCGCACATTGTTTCTTCTGTTTCTGTTTTCCAGATCTTCGAGTTTGTCATGTATTGTGGTTACCAACTTCTCCTGTTGGGCTATCGTTGCTTTTGATTTCTCCAGCTCATCCTCTAGGTCAGAGATTCTCTGCTCTGCTTCTGACAGCCTCTGGGTATGTTGTGTCAGCTGGGTCAGGGTAGAGTCTATCGATTCTTTGATTGGGGCAAGTTTTTGATCTAAGAGTGCAGCCAGAATAGATGTGATGTCTTGAGTTGACATTTGCGTCGACAAGGCCGGGTTGTGGTCCACGTCTGGGTCTTCCTCTTGTGCTGATATAGGGGAGTTTGGTGTGGATATAGGGGCCGCCCCTTTTCCTCGTCCCTTACTCTGTTGGCCACTCTTTTGCGCCCTTTGCGGCTTAGCTACGAATTTATCCATGGTGGCGAGCATCAACAATGCGTGTGTGCTGGCTATATCCTGGAGGTGGGTATTAGGATTCCCTGCAGCTCCTCCGGCCAGCGGCAGTAAGCAATGTGGGTGATCCTTTACCCCTTCACAGTAGTAGCTGAATTTTGTAGTATATCAGCACTAGTGTTGATCTGGTGTCTAAGCTTGAGATTTAAAGGTCAGAGTTCAGGCTTCGATGTTTAGAGTTCCAGAAGTCTGGTTGGGGTGGGATGGGTCCCGCAGATGTGTTTTGGATAGGGTGAAATGGGGCGGGAAGAGATGGGGTGTAGTGGTGCGGAGAGGGACAAAGAGAGGGTGTAGTACAGCTGCTGCAGGAAGTCTTATGGCCTAATATTGTGATGAGTTGAATCAGGCCCCTCTGTCCGTGTCTTGACAGGAAGGTCAGCGCTCTGCCACTACACAGTGTGGGGGTCCGTGAATCTGATTATTGAGGGGAAGGTGGGGGAGGGAGAGTCCCCAATCCGGGTACCTCGGGGGCACCTTGCAGGCTTTTCAGAGGAGCCTGCCCCCAGGGGGAAGCCGCAGCTCGCCGGTGTCCTAAAGGGGAGGCTTGGCTGCTGGCAGTTATACAGGAGCAGCTCCCTCCTTGCCTCAGCCCCCCGTGGCGTGTCTGCTGTTGTCGGGGCCGTTCGCGGGTTTCCAATGTCCCGGGCGGGGGGGGGGGGGTGCAGGGGGGGCCGCGAGGCACCGCAGACACACTCACCCGGACCCTCTGATGTAGCCGGGCGTCTCTTCTCGGCCGCGTCGGTCCGGCACCTCAGGCCGCGGCTTCCGTACTCGGTGTAGGTCGCGGTCTCGGCTCTTTACACAGGCCGCGGCTCCGGCCTGTGACGTAGCTCCGTCTCCCGGCCCGTGTCACGGCTCCCGGAGATCAACGCAAGCCGGTCTCCTCAGCCCCCGCCGGGTCTGTCCCCTCAGGTGGCGGCCAGGGGGGGGTTCAGCAACAGCTGGGGGGATGCGAACAGCCGATCAGCTCTGGTCCGCGGCTCCCGTCCAAGACACAGGCCACAAAGTCCCGGGCGCCTGTGCCAGCGCCTCTGCGCCCGGATCGCTGCAGGTTGGTGCCTGATTGTCTCAGGGTCTTGATGCCTAGCAGGGTGCCAATATTAGCCTCCTGGGCCGGTCCCCAAAACGATTTTTAGGGTGTCCCAGCCAGGAGCTCGGCACCAACACGTCCGTCCTGCTAGGTGTCCAGGCCACGCCCCCCTATCGTCTGTTTTTTGCATTCTTTATGTACAATAAAGACCTGCTTTTTCAATCAAAAATCTGTTCTTATCAGTTGGGTATGGACTGGCCTCTGGCAGAGAATAGAGAAAGGTGGGACTGAGTAGCTGCTCTGATGGGCGGAGGGTGTGGGACCCCTCTGTTTTTTCCCGGGAGCAGTGAAAAGTCTCACTAAGTATCTTCACCTCTGCCTTTGGTAGGAGGTGTTGTTTCCGTAAATCCACTGGTAAGAGGGGGGGAGAAACACTGGGCCTAGTAGATTGACTCTCTTGACGGGGTTCGTAGCCCCTGAAGGATGAGTCAGCGAAAGGCTCAGTCTAGTATCCATTCCCAGGGAGCGGAGAAAAGCTGAGACCGAGTAGATTGGTCCAGGTTGGCTAACCACCAGCCTGGGCACAGCGAAAAGCTCAGCCTAGTATCTTAACCCTGGGAGCGGAGAAACACTGGGACTGAGTAGATTGCTCTTCCGGAGGGGGTGCAGCCCCAAAGGGAGTCTTTCGAAAAGCCCAGTGGAGTACCCATTCCCATGCCAGGGGCTGGAAAATGCCTGCTGGTGAGACGGAGAAAAGCTTGGTCGGACGCTGAAGGGTCGGCTGCCTGGAGCCCGAGGCTGCACTGTGCCCCCGGGGAAACTCGGGGGTGCCTGATTTGCACTGGTGATGTCCAGCACCATGCACTTTATGGCACACACACTGCGCACTTCCCTCTAGGTTAGGCTACACGTCCTTACCTCGTCCTTTTGGATGGGGTAGGACAATTTTTTACACCCCCACCCCGGCCTTCTGGCTAGGGCCTCTTTTATTTATTTCTTTGATTTGCACTTTTGGCACTTCACGTTTTTCGTTAGTTTGTCACGTTTTTTTGATTTGGGTAGTGCGGCTGTCCCTAACAGGCCTTCCGTTCCCCAAACGTGGCTGGGACTCTTCACCTTTTGGGGAGAGTCCTGGTCCCCTCGAGGGCAACCCCGAGCCGCAAGGCGGAGGGAAGCCTAAGTTGGGTCTCTCCAAACCTTCGGGTGCGGAGGACCCACCGTCCAAAACCCTTCCGGGGGTGGAGGAAAAGCGGGTCTCTCTGAGCTTCGGCGAAGAGGACCCACCGATCCCTTTTTTCCCTTCCTCGGCCTTATGGTTGAGGGGGGTTAGGGGAACCATGGGGCCTTTCTCCTTTGGGAGAGGGCCCACACGTTCGTACGGCTGCCCCCTTTGCACGTGTTTAGGCACAGCACTGGTGGTGGTGGTGGGAGCACACCTCGGGCTCCCTGAGTTTCTTCAAACTCATCTGTTCTTATCAGTTGGGTATGGACTGGCCTCTGGCAGAGAATAGAGAAAGGTGGGACTGAGTAGCTGCTCTGATGGGCGGAGGGTGTGGGACCCCTCTGTTTTTTCCCGGGAGCAGTGAAAAGTCTCACTAAGTATCTTCACCTCTGCCTTTGGTAGGAGGTGTTGTTTCCGTAAATCCACTGGTAAGAGGGGGGGGAGAAACACTGGGCCTAGTAGATTGACTCTCTTGACGGGGTTCGTAGCCCCCGAAGGATGAGTCAGCGAAAGGCTCAGTCTAGTATCCATTCCCAGGGAGCGGAGAAAAGCTGAGACCGAGTAGATTGGTCCAGGTTGGCTAACCACCAGCCTGGGCACAGCGAAAAGCTCAGCCTAGTATCTTAACCCTGGGAGCGGAGAAACACTGGGACTGAGTAGATTGCTCTTCCGGAGGGGGTGCAGCCCCTAAGGGAGTCTTTCGAAAGGCCCAGTGGAGTACCCATTCCCATGCCAGGGGCTGGAAAATGCCTGCTGGTGAGACGGAGAAAAGCTTGGTCGGACGCTGAAGGGTCGGCTGCCTGGAGCCCGAGGCTGCACTGTGCCCCCGGGGAAACTCGGGGGTGCCTGATTTGCACTGGTGATGTCCAGCACCATGCACTTTATGGCACACACACTGCGCACTTCCCTCTAGGTTAGGCTACACGTCCTTACCTCGTCCTTTTGGATGGGGTAGGACAATTTTTTTTACACCCCCACCCCGGCCTTCTGGCTAGGGCCTCTTTTATTTATTTCTTTGATTTGCACTTTTGGCACTTCACGTTTTTCGTTAGTTTGTCACGTTTTTTTGATTTGGGTAGTGCAGCTGTCCCTAACAGGCCTTCCGTTCCCCAAACGTGGCTGGGACTCTTCACCTTTTGGGGAGAGTCCTGGTCCCCTCGAGGGCAACCCCGAGCCGCAAGGCGGAGGGAAGCCTAAGTCGGGTCTCTCCAAACCTTCGGGTGCGGAGGACCCACCGTCCAAAACCCTTCCGGGGGTGGAGGAAAAGCGGGTCTCTCTGAGCTTCGGCGAAGAGGACCCACCGATCCCTTTTTTCCCTTCCTCGGCCTTATGGTTGAGGGGGGTTAGGGGAACCATGGGGCCTTTCTCCTTTGGGAGAGGGCCCACACGTTCGTACGGCTGCCCCCTTTGCACGTGTTTAGGCACAGCACTGGTGGTGGTGGTGGGAGCACACCTCGGGCTCCCTGAGTTTCTTCAAACTCACCAAGGCGTGATTATTGCTAGTTGAAAACTTTACCCAATACCCCAACATGATGACTTGCAATATAGTTAGCATTGGCAATTTTTGCTAGTGTCCCAGGAGACTATAAGATTTTGTAAAGGAAAGATGTGTTGGAGTTAGTCTATTTTCTTGAATTTTCTGTATGTGAAAAACCACAATTGACTGTGTCTTCCAGTTGCTGATTTTGAAGATTGGTTTAGAGATTCGTGTTTTTAATAAGACGTGTTGGAGTTAGTCTATTTTCTTGCATCTTCTGTATATGAAAAACCACAATTACATCCGTGTCTTCCAGTTGCTGATTTTAAAGATTGATGTAGAGATTAGTGTTTTTATCTCTGTTTATCTGGAGATGTTCCAGAATTTTTGAATGCATTGTCATGCAAATTGGAAATAAATTCCTTACAACTTTTGCTACCAGAGTGTGAGATATGAAAAAGCACTTGGGAACAGAAAATAAAATTTCCTTGAAGTCATCACCCAGGAAGGTTTTGCAAGGTCTTGAAATCATTAGCATATACATTACCATAATCCACTGCTCCTAGTCAGAGACTGTTTGTCTAGCCATGGTTGTAATGAGTTCTCTGTTGCACATGCTGATTGCTCCTGCCAAGCACCTATCAACTTTGCGCAGTGGCATTATCATAGCTTATGAGGTCAAACCGAGGCGTGATTATTGCTAGTTGAAAACTTTACCCAATACCATGCCATGATGACTTGCAATATAGTCAGCATTGGCAATATTTGCTAGTCTCCCAGGAGACTATAAGATTTTGTAATGGAAAGATGTGTTGGAGTTAGTCTATTTTCTTGAATTTTCTGTATGTGAAAAACCACAATTGACTGTGTCTTCCAGTTGCTGATTTTGAAGATTGGTGTAGAGATTAGTGTTTTATCTCTGTTTATCTGGAGGTGTTCCAGAATTTTTGAATTCATTGTCATGCAAATTGGAGATAAATTCCTTACAATTTTTGCTACCAGAGTGTGAGATATGAAAAAGCACTTGGGAACAGAAAATACAATTTCCTTGAAGTCATCACCCAGGAAGGTTTTGCCAGGTCTTGGTCTCATTAGCATATACATTCCCATAATCCACTGCTCCTAGCCAGAGACTGTTTGTCTAGCCATGGTTGTAATGAGTTCTCTGTTGCATATGCTGATTGCTCCAGCCAAGCACCTATCAACTTTGCGCAGTGGCATTATCATAGCTTATGAGGTCAAACCGAGGCGTGATTATTGCTAGTTGAAAACTTTACCCAATACCCTGCCATGATGACTTGCAATATAGTCAGCATTGGCAATTTTTGCTGTAGAGACTGTAAGATTTTGTAAAGGAAAGATGTGTTGGAGTTAGTCTATTTTCTTGAATCTTCTGTATGTGAAAAACCACAATTGATTGTGTCTTCCAGTTGCTGATTTTGAAGATTGGTTTAGAGATTAGTGTTTTTAATAAGATGTGTTGGAGTTACTCTATTTTCTTGCATGTTCTGTATATGAATAACCACAATTACATCCGTGTCTTCCAGTTGCTGATTTTGAAGATTGATGTAGAGATTAGTGTTTTTATCTCTGTTTATCTGGAGATGTTCCAGAATTTTTGAATGCATTGTCATGCAAATTTGGGATAAATTCCTTACAATTTTTGCTACCAGAGTGTGAGATATGAAAAAGCACTTGGGAACAGAAAAAAACAATTTTCTTGAAGTCATCACCCAGGAAGGTTTTGCCAGGTCTTGGACTCATTAGCATATACATTCCCATAATCCACTGCTCCTAGCCAGAGACTGTTTGTCTAGCCATGGTTGTAATGAGTTCTCTGTTGCACATGCTGATTGCTCCAGCCAAGCACCTATCAACTTTGCGCAGTGGCATTACCGTAGCTTATGAGGGCAAACCGAGGCGTGATTATTGCTAGTTGAAAACTTTACCCAATACCCCACCATGATGACTAGTAATATAGTCAGCATTGGCAATTTTTGCTAGTCTCCCAGGAGACTATAAGATTTTGTAAAGGAAAGATGTTTTGGAGTTAGTCTATTTTCTTGAATCTTCTGTATGTGAAAAACCACAATTGACTGTGTCTTCTAGTTGCTGATTTTGAAGATTGGTTTAGAGATTAGTGTTTTTAATAAGACGTGTTGGAGTTAGTCTATTTTCTTGCATCTTCTGTATATGAAAAACCACAATTACATCCGTGTCTTCCAGTTGCTGATTTTGAAGATTGATGTAGAGATTAGTGTTTTTAATAAGACGTGTTGGAGTTAGTCTATTTTCTTGCATCTTCTGTATATGAAAAACCACAATTACATCCGTGTCTTCCAGTTGCTGATTTTGAAGATTGATGTAGAGATTAGTGTTTTTATCTCTGTTGATCTGGAGATGTTCCAGAATTTTTGAATGCATTGTCATGCAAATTTGGGATAAATTCCTTACAATTTTTGCTACCAGAGTGTGAGATATGAAAAAGCACTTGGGAACAGAAAATACAATTTCCTTGAAGTCATCACCCAGGAAGGTTTTGCCAGGTCTTGGACTCATTAGCATATACATTCCCATAATCCACTGCTCCTAGCCAGAGACTGTTTGTCTAGCCATGGTTGTAATGAGTTCTCTGTTGCACATGCTGATTGCTCCAGCCAAGCACCTATCAACTTTGCGCAGTGGCATTATCATAGCTTATGAGGTCAAACCGAGGCGTGATTATTGCTAGTTGAAAACTTTACCCAATACCCCGCCATGATGACTTGCAATATAGTCAGCATTGGCAATTTTTGCTAGTCTCCCAGGAGACTATAAGATTTTGTAAAGGAAAGATGTGTTGGAGTTAGTCTATTTTTTTTAATCTTCTGTATGTGAAAAACCACAGTTCACTGTGTCTTCCAGTTGCTGATTTTGAAGATTGGTTTAGAGATTAGTGTTTTGAATAAGACGTGTTGGAGTTAGTCTATTTTCTTGCATCTTCTGTATATGAAAAACCACAATTATATCCGTGTCTTCCAGTTGCTGATTTTGAAGATTGATGTAGAGATTAGTGTTTTTAATAAGACGTGTTGGAGTTAGTCTATTTTCTTGCATCTTCTGTATATGAAAAACCACAATTACATCCGTGTCTTCCAGTTGCTGATTTTGAAGATTTATGTAGAGATTAGTGTTTTTATCTCTGTTTATCTGGAGATGTTCCAGAATTTTTGAATGCATTGTCATGCAAATTGGAGATAAATTCCTTACAATTTTTGCTACCAGAGTGTGAGATATGAAAAAGCACTTGGGAACAGAAAATACAATTTCCTTGAAGTCATCACCCAGGAAGGTTTTGCCAGGTCTTGGACTCATTAGCATATACATTCCCATAATCCACTGCTCCTAGCCAGAGACTGTTTGTCTAGCCATGGTTGTAATGAGTTCTCTGTTGCACATGCTGATTGCTCCAGCCAAGCACCTATCAATTTTGAGCAGTGGCATTATTATAGCTTACGAGGTCAAACCGAGGCGTGATTATTGCTAGTTGAAAACTTTACCCAATACCCCGCCATGATGACTTGCAATATAGTCAGCATTTGCAATTTTTGCTAGTCTCCCAGGAGACTATAAGATTTTGTAAAGGAAAGATGTGTTGGAGTTAGTCTATTTTCTTGAATCTTCTGTATGTGAAAAAACACAATTGACTGTGTCTTCCAGTTGCTGATTTTGAAGATTGGTTTAGAGATTAGTGTTTTTAATAAGACGTGTTGGAGTTAGTCTATTTTCTTGCATCTTCTGTATATGAAAAACCACAATTACATCCGTGTCTTCCAGTTGCTGATTTTGAAGATTGATGTAGAGATTAGTGTTTTTATCTCTGTTTATCTGGAGATGTTCCAGAATTTTTGAATGCATTGTCATGCAAATTGGAGATAAATTCCTTACAATTTTTGCTACCAGAGTGTAAGATATGAAAAAGCACTTGGGAACAGAAAATACAATTTCCTTGAAGTCATCACCTAGGAAGGTTTTGCCAGGTCTTGGACTCATTAGCATATACATTCCCATAATCCACTGCTCCTAGCCAGAGACTGTTTGTCTAGCCATGGTTGTAATGAGTTCTCTGTTGCACATGCTGATTGCTCCAGCCAAGCACCTATCAACTTTGCGCAGTGGCATTATCATAGCTTATGAGGTCAAACCGAAGCGTGATTATTGCTAGTTGAAAACTTTACCCAATACTCTGCCATGATGACTTGCAATATAGTCAGCATTGGCAATTTTTGCTAGTCTCCCAGGAGACTATAAGATTTTGTAAAGGAAAGATGTGTTGGAGTTAGTCTATTTTCTTGAATCTTCTGTAAGTGAAAAACCACAATTACATCCGTGTCTTCCAGTTGCTGATTTTGAAGATTGGTTTAGAGATTAGTGTTTTTAATAAGATGTGTTGGAGTTAGTCTATTTTCTTGCATCTTCTGTATATGAAAAACCACAATTACATCCGTGTCTTCCAGTTGCTGATTTTGAAGATTGATGTAGAGATTAGTGTTTTTATCTCTGTTTATCTGGAGATGTTCCAGAATTTTTGAATGCATTGTCATGCAAATTTGGGATAAATTCCTTACAATTTTTGCTACCAGAGTGTGAGATATGAAAAAGCACTTGGGAACAGAAAATACAATTTCCTTGAAGTCATCACCCAGGAAGGTTTTGCCAGGTCTTGGACTCATTAGCATATACATTCCCATAATCCACTGCTCCTAGCCAGAGACTGTTTGTCTAGCCATGGTTGTAATGAGTTCTCTGTTGCACATGCTGATTGCTCCAGCCAAGCACCTATCAACTTTGCGCAGTGGCATTATCATAACTTATGAGGTCAAACCGAGGCGTGATTATTGCTACTTGAAAACTTTACCCAATACCCTGCCATGATGACTTGCAGTATAGTCAGCATTGGCAATTTTTGCTAGTCTCCCAGGAGACTATAAGATTTTGTAAAGGAAAGATGTGTTGGAGTTAGTCTATTTTTTTTAATCTTCTCTATGTGAAAAACCACAATTGACTGTGTCTTCCAGTTGCTGATTTTGAAGATTGGTTTAGAGATTAGTGTTTTTAATAAGATGTGTTGGAGTTAGTCTATTTTCTTGCATCTTCTGTATATGAAAAACCACAATTACATCCGTGTCTTCCAGTTGCTGATTTTGAAGATTGATGTAGAGATTAGTGTTTTTAATAAGACGTGTTGGAGTTAGTCTATTTTCTTGCATCTTCTGTATATGAAAAACCACAATTACATCCGTGTCTTCCAGTTGCTGATTTTGAAGATTGATGTAGAGATTAGTGTTTTTATCTCTGTTTATCTGGAGATGTTCCAGAATTTTTGAATGCATTGTCATGCAAATTGGAGATAAATTCCTTACAATTTTTGCTACCAGAGTGTGAGATATGAAAAAGCACTTGGGAACAGAAAATACAATTTCCTTGAAGTCATCACCCAGGAAGGTTTTGCCAGGTCTTGGACTCATTAGCATATACATTCCCATAATCCACTGCTCCTAGCCAGAGACTGTTTGTCTAGCCATGGTTGTAATGAGTTCTCTGTTGCACATGCTGATTGCTCCAGCCAAGCACCTATCAACTTTGCGCAGTGGCATTATCATAGCTTATGAGGTCAAACCGAGGTGTGATTATTGCTAGTTAAAAACTTTACCCAATACCCCGCCATGATGACTTGCAATATAGTCAGCATTGGCAATTTTTGCTAGTCTCCCAGGAGACTATAAGATTTTGTAAAGGAAAGATGTGTTGGAGTTAGTCTATTTTTTTGAATCTTCTGTATGTGAAAAACCACAATTGACTGTGTCTTCCAGTTGCTGATTTTGAAGATTGGTTTAGAGATTAGTGTTTTGAATAAGACGTGTTGGAGTTAGTCTATTTTCTTGCATCTTCTGTATATGAAAAACCACAATTACATCCGTGTCTTCCAGTTGCTGATTTTGAAGATTGGTGTAGAGATTAGTGTTTTTAATAAGACGTGTTGGAGTTAGTCTATTTTCTTGCATCTTCTGTATATGAAAAACCACAATTACATCCGTGTCTTCCAGTTGCTGATTTTGAAGATTGATGTAGAGATTAGTGTTTTTATCTCTGTTTATCTGGAGATGTTCCAGAATTTTTGAATGCATTGTCATGCAAATTGGAGATAAATTCCTTACAATTTTTGCTACCAGAGTGTGAGATATGAAAAAGCACTTGGGAACAGAAAATACAATTTCCTTGAAGTCATCACCTAGGAAGGTTTTGCCAGGTCTTGGACTCATTAGCATATACATTCCCATAATCCACTGCTCCTAGCCAGAGACTGTTTGTCTAGCCATGGTTGTAATGAGTTCTCTGTTGCACATGCTGATTGCTCCAGCCAAGCACCTATCAACTTTGCGCAGTGGCATTATCATAGCTTATGAGGTCAAACCGAAGCGTGATTATTGCTAGTTGAAAACTTTACCCAATACCCTGCCATGATGACTTGCAATATAGTCAGCATTGGCAATTTTTGCTAGTCTCCCAGGAGACTATAAGATTTTGTAAAGGAAAGATGTGTTGGAGTTAGTCTATTTTTTTGAATCTTCTGTATGTGAAAAACCACAATTGACTGTGTCTTCCAGTTGCTGATTTTGAAGGTTGGTTTAGAGATTAGTGTTTTTAATAAGACGTGTTGGAGTTAGTCTATTTTCTTGCATCTTCTGTATATGAAAAACCACAATTACATCCGTGTCTTCCAGTTGCTGATTTTGAAGATTGATGTAGAGATTAGTGTTTTTATCTCTGTTTATCTGGAGATGTTCCAGAATTTTTGAATGCATTGTCATGCAAATTGGAGATAAATTCCTTACAATTTTTGCTACCAGAGTGTGAGATATGAAAAAGCACTTGGGAACAGAAAATACAATTTCCTTGAAGTCATCACCCAGGAAGGTTTTGCCAGGTCTTGGACTCATTAGCATATACAATCCCATAATCCACTGCTCCTAGCCAGAGACTGTTTGTCTAGCCATGGTTGTAATGAGTTCTCTGTTGCACATGCTGATTGCTCCAGCCAAGCACCTATCAACTTTGCGCAGTGGCATTATCATAGCTTATGAGGTCAAACCGAGGCGTGATTATTGCTAGTTGAAAACTTTACCCAATACCCCGCCATGATGACTTGCAATATAGTCAGCATTGGCAATTTTGCTAGTCTCCCAGGAGACTATAAGATTTTGTAAAGGAAAGATGTGTTGGAGTTAGTCTATTTTTTTGAATCTTCTGTATGTGAAAAACCACAATTGACTGTGTCTTCCAGTTGCTGATTTTGAAGATTGGTTTAGAGATTAGTGTTTTGAATAAGACGTGTTGGAGTTAGTCTATTTTCTTGCATCTTCTGTATATGAAAAACCACAATTACATCCGTGTCTTCCAGTTGCTGATTTTGAAGATTGGTGTAGAGATTAGTGTTTTTAATAAGACGTGTTGGAGTTAGTCTATTTTCTTGCATCTTCTGTATATGAAAAACCACAATTACATCCGTGTCTTCCAGTTGCTGATTTTGAAGATTGATGTAGAGATTAGTGTTTTTATCTCTGTTTATCTGGAGATGTTCCAGAATTTTTGAATGCATTGTCATGCAAATTGGAGATAAATTCCTTACAATTTTTTCTACCAGAGTGTGAGATATGAAAAAGCACTTGGGAACAGAAAATACAATTTCCTTGAAGTCATCACCCAGGAAGGTTTTGCCAGGTCTTGGACTCATTAGCATATACATTCCCATAATCCACTGCTCCTAGCCAGAGACTGTTTGTCTAGCCATGGTTGTAATGAGTTCTCTGTTGCACATGCTGATTGCTCCAGCCAAGCACCTATCAACTTTGCGCAGTGGTATTATCATAGCTTATAAGGTCAGACCGAGGCGTGATTATTGCTAGTTGAAAACTTTACCCAATACCCCGCCATGATGACTTGCAATATAGTCAGCATTGGCAATTTTTGCTAGTCTCCCAGGAGACTATAAGATTTTGTAAAGGAAAGATGTGTTGGAGTTAGTCTATTTTTTTGAATCTTCTGTATGTGAAAAACCACAATTGACTGTGTCTTCCAGTTGCTGATTTTGAAGATTGGTTTAGAGATTAGTGTTTTGAATAAGACGTGTTGGAGTTAGTCTATTTTCTTGAATCTTCTGTATATGAAAAACCACAATTACATCCGTGTCTTCCAGTTGCTGATTTTGAAGATTGATGTAGAGATTAGTGTTTTTAATAAGACGTGTTGGAGTTAGTCTATTTTCTTGCATCTTCTGTATATGAAAAACCACAATTACATCCGTGTCTTCCAGTTGCTGATTTTGAAGATTGATGTAGAGATTAGTGTTTTTATCTCTGTTTATCTGGAGATGTTCCAGAATTTTTGAATGCATTGTCATGCAAATTGAAGATAAATTCCTTACAATTTTTGCTACCAGAGTGTGAGATATGAAAAAGCACTTGGGAACAGAAAATACAATTTCCTTGAAGTCATCACCCAGGAAGGTTTTGCCAGGTCTTGGACTCATTAGCATATACATTCCCATAATCCACTGCTCCTAGCCAGAGACTGTTTGTCTAGCCATGGTTGTAATGAGTTCTCTGTTGCACATGCTGATTGCTCCAGCCAAGCACCTATCAACTTTGCGCAGTGGCATTATCATAGCTTATGAGGTCAAACCGAGGCGTGGTTATTGCTAGTTGAAAACTTTACCCAATACCCCGCTATGATGACTTGCAATATAGTCAGCATTGGCAATTTTTGCTAGTCTCCCAGGAGACTATAAGATTTTGTAAAGGAAAGATGTGTTGGAGTTAGTCTATTTTCTTGAATCTTCTGTATATGAAAAACCACAATTACATCCGTGTCTTCCAGTTGCTGATTTTGAAGATTGGTTTAGAGATTAGTGTTTTTAATAAGATGTGTTGGAGTTAGTCTATTTTCTTGCATCTTCTGTATATGAAAAACCACAATTACATCCGTGTCTTCCAGTTGCTGATTTTGAAGATTGATGTAGAGATTAGTGTTTTTATCTCTGTTTATCTGGAGATGTTCCAGAATTTTTGAATGCATTGTCATGCAAATTAGAGATAAATTCCTTACAATTTTTGCTACCAGAGTGTGAGATATGAAAAAGCACTTGGGAACAGAAAATACAATTTCCTTGAAGTCATCAGCCAGGAAGGTTTTGCCAGGTCTTGGACTCATTAGCATATACATTCCCATAATCCACTGCTCCTAGCCAGAGACTGTTTGTCTAGCCATGGTTGTAATGAGTTCTCTGTTGCACATGCTGATTGCTCCAGCCAAGCACCTATCAACTTTGCGCAGTGGCATTATCATAGCTTATGAGGGCAAACCGAAGCGTGATTATTGCTAGTTGAAAACTTTACCCAATACTCTGCCATGATGACTTGCAATATAGTCAGCATTGGCAATTTTTGCTAGTCTCCCAGGAGACTATAAGATTTTGTAAAGGAAAGATGTGTTGGAGTTAGTCTATTTTCTTGAATCTTCTGTAAGTGAAAAACCACAATTACATCCGTGTCTTCCAGTTGCTGATTTTGAAGATTGGTTTAGAGATTAGTGTTTTTAATAAGATGTGTTGGAGTTAGTCTATTTTCTTGCATCTTCTGTATATGAAAAACCACAATTACATCCGTGTCTTCCAGTTGCTGATTTTGAAGATTGATGTAGAGATTAGTGTTTTTATCTCTGTTTATCTGGAGATGTTCCAGAATTTTTGAATGCATTGTCATGCAAATTGGAGATAAATTCCTTACAATTTTTGCTACCAGAGTGTGAGATATGAAAAAGCACTTGGGAACAGAAAATACAATTTCCTTGAAGTCATCACCCAGGAAGGTTTTGCCAGGTCTTGGACTCATTAGCATATACATTCCCATAATCCACTGCTCCTAGCCAGAGACTGTTTGTCTAGCCATGGTTGTAATGAGTTCTCTGTTGCACATGCTGATTGCTCCAGCCAAGCACCTATCAACTTTGCGCAGTGGCATTATCATAGCTTATGAGGTCAAACCGAGGTGTGATTATTGCTAGTTAAAAACTTTACCCAATACCACGCCATGATGACTTGCAATATAGTCAGCATTGGCAATTTTTGCTAGTCTCCCAGGAGACTATAAGATTTTGTAAAGGAAAGATGTGTTGGAGTTAGTCTATTTTTTTGAATCTTCTGTATGTGAAAAACCACAATTGACTGTGTCTTCCAGTTGCTGATTTTGAAGATTGGTTTAGAGATTAGTGTTTTGAATAAGACGTGTTGGAGTTAGTCTATTTTCTTGCATCTTCTGTATATGAAAAACCACAATTACATCCGTGTCTTCCAGTTGCTGATTTTGAAGATTGGTGTAGAGATTAGTGTTTTTAATAAGACGTGTTGGAGTTAGTCTATTTTCTTGCATCTTCTGTATATGAAAAACCACAATTACATCCGTGTCTTCCAGTTGCTGATTTTGAAGATTGATGTAGAGATTAGTGTTTTTATCTCTGTTTATCTGGAGATGTTCCAGAATTTTTGAATGCATTGTCATGCAAATTGGAGATAAATTCCTTACAATTTTTGCTACCAGAGTGTGAGATATGAAAAAGCACTTGGGAACAGAAAATACAATTTCCTTGAAGTCATCACCTAGGAAGGTTTTGCCAGGTCTTGGACTCATTAGCATATACATTCCCATAATCCACTGCTCCTAGCCAGAGACTGTTTGTCTAGCCATGGTTGTAATGAGTTCTCTGTTGCACATGCTGATTGCTCCAGCCAAGCACCTATCAACTTTGCGCAGTGGCATTATCATAGCTTATGAGGTCAATCCGAAGCGTGATTATTGCTAGTTGAAAACTTTACCCAATACCCTGCCATGATGACTTGCAATATAGTCAGCATTGGCAATTTTTGCTAGTCTCCCAGGAGACTATAAGATTTTGTAAAGGAAAGATGTGTTGGAGTTAGTCTATTTTTTTGAATCTTCTGTATGTGAAAAACCACAATTGACTGTGTCTTCCAGTTGCTGATTTTGAAGGTTGGTTTAGAGATTAGTGTTTTTAATAAGACGTGTTGGAGTTAGTCTATTTTCTTGCATCTTCTGTATATGAAAAACCACAATTACATCCGTGTCTTCCAGTTGCTGATTTTGAAGATTGGTGTAGAGATTAGTGTTTTTAATAAGACGTGTTGGAGTTAGTCTATTTTCTTGCATCTTCTGTATATGAAAAACCACAATTACATCCGTGTCTTCCAGTTGCTGATTTTGAAGATTGATGTAGAGATTAGTGTTTTTATCTCTGTTTATCTGGAGATGTTCCAGAATTTTTGAATGCATTGTCATGCAAATTGGAGATAAATTCCTTACAATTTTTGCTACCAGAGTGTGAGATATGAAAAAGCACTTGGGAACAGAAAATACAATTTCCTTGAAGTCATCACCCAGGAAGGTTTTGCCAGGTCTTGGACTCATTAGCATATACATTCCCATAATCCACTGCTCCTAGCCAGAGACTGTTTGTCTAGCCATGGTTGTAATGAGTTCTCTGTTGCACATGCTGATTGCTCCAGCCAAGCACCTATCAACTTTGCGCAGTGGTATTATCATAGCTTATAAGGTCAGACCGAGGCATGATTATTGCTAGTTGAAAACTTTACCCAATACCCCGCCATGATGACTTGCAATATAGTCAGCATTGGCAATTTTTGCTAGTCTCCCAGGAGACTATAAGATTTTGTAAAGGAAAGATGTGTTGGAGTTAGTCTATTTTTTTGAATCTTCTGTATGTGAAAAACCACAATTGACTGTGTCTTCCAGTTGCTGATTTTGAAGATTGGTTTAGAGATTAGTGTTTTGAATAAGACGTGTTGGAGTTAGTCTATTTTCTTGAATCTTCTGTATATGAAAAACCACAATTACATCCGTGTCTTCCAGTTGCTGATTTTGAAGATTGATGTAGAGATTAGTGTTTTTAATAAGACGTGTTGGAGTTAGTCTATTTTCTTGCATCTTCTGTATATGAAAAACCACAATTACATCCGTGTCTTCCAGTTGCTGATTTTGAAGATTGATGTAGAGATTAGTGTTTTTATCTCTGTTTATCTGGAGATGTTCCAGAATTTTTGAATGCATTGTCATGCAAATTGAAGATAAATTCCTTACAATTTTTGCTACCAGAGTGTGAGATATGAAAAAGCACTTGGGAACAGAAAATACAATTTCCTTGAAGTCATCACCCAGGAAGGTTTTGCCAGGTCTTGGACTCATTAGCATATACATTCCCATAATCCACTGCTCCTAGCCAGAGACTGTTTGTCTAGCCATGGTTGTAATGAGTTCTCTGTTGCACATGCTGATTGCTCCAGCCAAGCACCTATCAACTTTGCGCAGTGGCATTATCATAGCTTATGAGGTCAAACCGAGGCGTGATTATTGCTAGTTGAAAACTTTACCCAATACCCCGCTATGATGACTTGCAATATAGTCAGCATTGGCAATTTTTGCTAGTCTCCCAGGAGACTATAAGATTTTGTAAAGGAAAGATGTGTTGGAGTTAGTCTATTTTCTTGAATCTTCTGTATATGAAAAACCACAATTACATCCGTGTCTTCCAGTTGCTGATTTTGAAGATTGGTTTAGAGATTAGTGTTTTTAATAAGATGTGTTGGAGTTAGTCTATTTTCTTGCATCTTCTGTATATGAAAAACCACAATTACATCCGTGTCTTCCAGTTGCTGATTTTGAAGATTGATGTAGAGATTAGTGTTTTTATCTCTGTTTATCTGGAGATGTTCCAGAATTTTTGAATGCATTGTCATGCAAATTTGGGATAAATTCATTACAATTTTTGCTACCAGAGTGTGAGATATGAAAAAGCACTTGGGAACAGAAAATACAATTTCCTTGAAGTCATCACCCAGGAAGGTTTTGCCAGGTCTTGGACTCATTAGCATATACATTCCCATAATCCACTGCTCCTAGCCAGAGACTGTTTGTCTAGCCATGGTTGTAATGAGTTCTCTGTTGCACATGCTGATTGCTCCAGCCAAGCACCTATCAACTTTGCGCAGTGGCATTATCATAGCTTATGAGGTCAAACCGAGGCGTGATTATTGCTAGTTGAAAACTTTACCCAATACCCCGCCATGATGACTTGCAATATAGTCAGCATTGGCAATTTTTGCTAGTCTCCCAGGAGACTATAAGATTTTGTAAAGGAAAGATGTGTTGGAGTTAGTCTATTTTCTTGAATCTTCTGTATGTGCAAAACCACAATTACATCCGTGTCTTCCAGTTGCTGATTTTGAAGATTGGTTTAGAGATTAGTGTTTTTAATAAGATGTGTTGGAGTTAGTCTATTTTCTTGCATCTTCTGTATATGAAAACCCACAATTACATCCGTGTCTTCCAGTTGCTGATTTTGAAGATTGATGTAGAGATTAGTGTTTTTATCTCTGTTTATCTGGAGATGTTCCAGAATTTTTGAATGCATTGTCATGCAAATTTGGGATAAATTCCTTACAATTTTTGCTACCAGAGTGTGAGATATGAAAAAGCACTTGGGAACAGAAAATACAATTTCCTTGAAGTCATCACCCAGGAAGGTTTTGCCAGGTCTTGGACTCATTAGCATATACATTCCCATAATCCACTGCTCCTAGCCAGAGACTGTTTGTCTAGCCATGGTTGTAATGAGTTCTCTGTTGCACATGCTGATTGCTCCAGCCAAGCACCTATCAACTTTGCGCAGTGGCATTATCATAGCTTATGAGGTCAAACTGAGGCGTGATTATTGCTAGTTGAAAACTTTACCCAACACTCTGCCATGATGACTTGCAATATAGTCAGCATTGGCAATTTTTGCTAGTCTCCCAGGAGACTATAAGGTTTTGTAAAGGAAAGATGTGTTGGAGTTAGTCTATTTTTTTTGAATCTTCTGTATGTGGAAAACCACAATTGACTGTGTCTTCCAGTTGCTGATTTTGAAGATTGGTTTAGAGATTAGTGTTTTGAATAAGACATGTTGGAGTTAGTCTATTTTCTTGCATCTTCTGTATATGAAAAACCACAATTACATCCGTGTCTTCCAGTTGCTGATTTTGAAGATTGATATAGAGATTAGTGTTTTTAATAAGACGTGTTGGAGTTAGTCTATTTTCTTGCATCTTCTGTATATGAAAAACCACAATTACATCCGTGTCTTCCAGTTGCTGATTTTGAAGATTGATGTAGAGATTAGTGTTTTTATCTCTGTTTATCTGGAGATGTTCCAGAATTTTTGAATGCATTGTCATGCAAATTGGAGATAAATTCCTTACAATTTTTGCTACCAGAGTGTGAGATATGAAAAAGCACTTGGGAACAGAAAAAACAATTTCCTTGAAGTCATCACCCAGGAAGGTTTTGCCAGGTCTTGGACTCATTAGCATATACATTCCCATAATCCACTGCTCCTAGCCAGAGACTGTTTGTCTAGCCATGGTTGTAATGAGTTCTCTGTTGCACATGCTGATTGCTCCAGCCAAGCACCTATCAACTTTGCGCAGTGGCATTATCATAGCTTATGAGGTCAAACCGAGGCGTGATTATTGCTAGTTGAAAACTTTACCCAATACCCCGCCATGATGACTTGCAATATAGTCAGCATTGGCAATTTTTGCTAGTCTCCCAGGAGACTATAAGATTTTGTAAAGGAAAGATGTGTTGGAGTTAGTCTATTTTCTTGAATCTTCTGTATGTGAAAAACCACAATTACATCCCTGTCTTCCAGTTGCTGATTTTGAAGATTGATGTAGAGATTAGTGTTTTTATCTCTGTTTATCTGGAGATGTTCCAGAATTTTTGAATGCATTGTCATGCAAATTTGGGATAAATTCCTTACAATTTTTGCTACCAGAGTGTGAGATATGAAAAAGCACTTGGGAACAGAAAATACAATTTCCTTGAAGTCATCACCCAGGAAGGTTTTGCCAGGTCTTGGACTCATTAGCATATACATTCCCATAATCCACTGCTCCTAGCCAGAGACTGTTTGTCTAGCCATGGTTGTAATGAGTTCTCTGTTGCACATGCTGATTGCTCCAGCCAAGCACCTATCAACTTTGCGCAGTGGCATTATCATAGCTTATGAGGTCAAACCGAGGCGTGATTATTGCTAGTTGAAAACGTTACCCAACACCCTGCCATGATGACTTGCAATATAGTCAGCATTGGCAATTTTTGCTAGTCTCCCAGGAGACTATAAGATTTTGTAAAGGAAAGATGTGTTGGAGTTAGTCTATTTTTTTGAATCTTCTGTATGTGGAAAACCACAATTGACTGTGTCTTCCAGTTGCTGATTTTGAAGATTGGTTTAGAGATTAGTGTTTTGAATAAGACATGTTGGAGTTAGTCTATTTTCTTGCATCTTCTGTATATGAAAAACCACAATTACATCCGTGTCTTCCAGTTGCTGATTTTGAAGATTGATGTAGAGATTAGTGTTTTTAATAAGACGTGTTGGAGTTAGTCTATTTTCTTGCATCTTCTGTATATGAAAAACCACAATTACATCCGTGTCTTCCAGTTGCTGATTTTGAAGATTGATGTAGAGATTAGTGTTTTTATCTCTGTTTATCTGGAGATGTTCCAGAATTTTTGAATGCATTGTCATGCAAATTGGAGATAAATTCCTTACAATTTTTGCTACCAGAGTGTGAGATATG
Source organism: Crinia signifera (assembly GCF_055691185.1). NCBI lineage: Eukaryota > Metazoa > Chordata > Amphibia > Anura > Myobatrachidae > Crinia > Crinia signifera. The sequence continues at coordinate 300,801,237 of NC_139220.1, read as the reverse complement.
AAAAAGCACTTGGGAACAGAAAATACAATTTCCTTGAAGTCATCACCCAGGAAGGTTTTGCCAGGTCTTGGACTCATTAGCATATACATTCCCATAATCCACTGCTCCTAGCCAGAGACTGTTTGTCTAGCCATGGTTGTAATGAGTTCTCTGTTGCACATGCTGATTGCTCCAGCCAAGCACCTATCAACTTTGCGCAGTGGCATTATCATAGCTTATGAGGTCAAACCGAGGCGTGATTATTGCTAGTTGAAAACTTTACCCAATACCCCGCTATGATGACTTGCAATATAGTCAGCATTGGCAATTTTTGCTAGTCTCCCAGGAGACTATAAGATTTTGTAAAGGAAAGATGTGTTGGAGTTAGTCTATTTTCTTGAATCTTCTGTATGTGGAAAACCACAATTACATCCGTGTCTTCCAGTTGCTGATTTTGAAGATTGGTTTAGAGATTAGTGTTTTTAATAAGATGTGTTGGAGTTAGTCTATTTTCTTGCATCTTCTGTATATGAAAAACCACAATTACATCCCTGTCTTCCAGTTGCTGATTTTGAAGATTGATGTAGAGATTAGTGTTTTTATCTCTGTTTATCTGGAGATGTTCCAGAATTTTTGAATGCATTGTCATGCAAATTTGGGATAAATTCCTTACAATTTTTGCTACCAGAGTGTGAGATATGAAAAAGCACTTGGGAACAGAAAATACAATTTCCTTGAAATCATCACCCAGGAAGGTTTTGCCAGGTCTTGGACTCATTAGCATATACATTCCCATAATCCACTGCTCCTAGCCAGAGACTGTTTGTCTAACCATGTTGTAATGAGTTCTCTGTTGCACATGCTGATTGCTCCAGCCAAGCACCTATCAACTTTGCGCAGTGGCATTATCATAGCTTATGAGGTCAAACCGAGGCGTGATTATTGCTAGTTGAAAACTTTACCCAATACCCTGCCATGATGACTTGCAATATAGTCAGCATTGGCAATTTTTGCTAGTCTCCCAGGAGACTATAAGATTTTGTAAAGGAAAGATGTGTTGGAGTTAGTCTATTTTCTTGAATCTTCTGTATGTGAAAAACCACAATTACATCCGTGTCTTCCAGTTGCTGATTTTGAAGATTGGTTTAGAGATTAGTGTTTTGAATAAGACGTGTTGGAGTTAGTCTATTTTCTTGCATCTTCTGTATATGAAAAACCACAATTACATCCGTGTCTTCCAGTTGCTGATTTTGAAGATTGATGTAGAGATTAGTGTTTTTAATAAGACGTGTTGGAGTTAGTCTATTTTCTTGCATCTTCTGTATATGAAAAACCACAATTACATCCGTGTCTTCCAGTTGCTGATTTTGAAGATTGATGTAGAGATTAGTGTTTTTATCTCTGTTTATCTGGAGATGTTCCAGAATTTTTGAATGCATTGTCATGCAAATTGGAGATAAATTCCTTACAATTTTTGCTACCAGAGTGTGAGATATGAAAAAGCACTTGGGAACAGAAAATACAATTTCCTTGAAGTCATCACCCAGGAAGGTTTTGCCAGGTCTTGGACTCATTAGCATATACATTCCCATAATCCACTGCTCCTAGCCAGAGACTGTTTGTCTAGCCATGGTTGTAATGAGTTCTCTGTTGCACATGCTGATTGCTCCAGCCAAGCACCTATCAACTTTGCGCAGTGGCATTATCATAGCTTATGAGGTCAAACCGAGGCGTGATTATTGCTAGTTGAAAACTTTACCCAATACCCCGCCATGATGACTTGCAATATAGTCAGCATTGGCAATTTTGCTAGTCTCCCAGGAGACTATAAGATTTTGTAAAGGAAAGATGTGTTGGAGTTAGTCTATTTTTTTGAATCTTCTGTATGTGAAAAACCACAATTGACTGTGTCTTCCAGTTGCTGATTTTGAAGATTGGTTTAGAGATTAGTGTTTTGAATAAGACGTGTTGGAGTTAGTCTATTTTCTTGCATCTTCTGTATATGAAAAACCACAATTACATACGTGTCTTCCAGTTGCTGATTTTGAAGATTGGTGTAGAGATTAGTGTTTTTAATAAGACGTGTTGGAGTTAGTCTATTTTCTTGCATCTTCTGTATATGAAAAACCACAATTACATCCGTGTCTTCCAGTTGCTGATTTTGAAGATTGATGTAGAGATTAGTGTTTTTATCTCTGTTTATCTGGAGATGTTCCAGAATTTTTGAATGCATTGTCATGCAAATTGGAGATAAATTCCTTACAATTTTTGCTACCAGAGTGTGAGATATGAAAAAGCACTTGGGAACAGAAAATACAATTTCCTTGAAGTCATCACCCAGGAAGGTTTTGCCAGGTCTTGGACTCATTAGCATATACATTCCTATAATCCACTGCTCCTAGCCAGAGACTGTTTGTCTAGCCATGGTTGTAATGAGTTCTCTGTTGCACATGCTGATTGCTCCAGCCAAGCACCTATCAACTTTGCGCAGTGGTATTATCATAGCTTATAAGGTCAGACCGAGGCGTGATTATTGCTAGTTGAAAACTTTACCCAATACCCCGCCATGATGACTTGCAATATAGTCAGCATTGGCAATTTTTGCTAGTCTCCCAGGAGACTATAAGATTTTGTAAAGGAAAGATGTGTTGGAGTTAGTCTATTTTTTTGAATCTTCTGTATGTGAAAAACCACAATTGACTGTGTCTTCCAGTTGCTGATTTTGAAGATTGGTTTAGAGATTAGTGTTTTGAATAAGACGTGTTGGAGTTAGTCTATTTTCTTGAATCTTCTGTATATGAAAAACCACAATTACATCCGTGTCTTCCAGTTGCTGATTTTGAAGATTGATGTAGAGATTAGTGTTTTTAATAAGACGTGTTGGAGTTAGTCTATTTTCTTGCATCTTCTGTATATGAAAAACCACAATTACATCCGTGTCTTCCAGTTGCTGATTTTGAAGATTGATGTAGAGATTAGTGTTTTTATCTTTGTTTATCTGGAGATGTTCCAGAATTTTTGAATGCATTGTCATGCAAATTGAAGATAAATTCCTTACAATTTTTGCTACCAGAGTGTGAGATATGAAAAAGCACTTGGGAACAGAAAATACAATTTCCTTGAAGTCATCACCCAGGAAGGTTTTGCCAGGTCTTGGACTCATTAGCATATACATTCCCATAATCCACTGCTCCTAGCCAGAGACTGTTTGTCTAGCCATGGTTGTAATGAGTTCTCTGTTGCACATGCTGATTGCTCCAGCCAAGCACCTATCAACTTTGCGCAGTGGCATTATCATAGCTTATGAGGTCAAACCGAGGCGTGATTATTGCTAGTTGAAAACTTTACCCAATACCCCGCTATGATGACTTGCAATATAGTCAGTATTGGCAATTTTTGCTAGTCTCCCAGGAGACTATAAGATTTTGTAAAGGAAAGATGTGTTGGAGTTAGTCTATTTTCTTGAATCTTCTGTATATGAAAAACCACAATTACATCCGTGTCTTCCAGTTGCTGATTTTGAAGATTGGTTTAGAGATTAGTGTTTTTAATAAGATGTGTTGGAGTTAGTCTATTTTCTTGCATCTTCTGTATATGAAAAACCACAATTACATCCGTGTCTTCCAGTTGCTGATTTTGAAGATTGATGTAGAGATTAGTGTTTTTATCTCTGTTTATCTGGAGATGTTCCAGAATTTTTGAATGCATTGTCATGCAAATTTGGGATAAATTCATTACAATTTTTGCTACCAGAGTGTGAGATATGAAAAAGCACTTGGGAACAGAAAATACAATTTCCTTGAAGTCATCACCCAGGAAGGTTTTGCCAGGTCTTGGACTCATTAGCATATACATTCCCATAATCCACTGCTCCTAGCCAGAGACTGTTTGTCTAGCCATGGTTGTAATGAGTTCTCTGTTGCACATGCTGATTGCTCCAGCCAAGCACCTATCAACTTTGCGCAGTGGCATTATCATAGCTTATGAGGTCAAACCGAGGCGTGATTATTGCTAGTTGAAAACTTTACCCAATACCCCGCCATGATGACTTGCAATATAGTCAGCATTGGCAATTTTTGCTAGTCTCCCAGGAGACTATAAGATTTTGTAAAGGAAAGATGTGTTGGAGTTAGTCTATTTTCTTGAATCTTCTGTATGTGCAAAACCACAATTACATCCGTGTCTTCCAGTTGCTGATTTTGAAGATTGGTTTAGAGATTAGTGTTTTTAATAAGATGTGTTGGAGTTAGTCTATTTTCTTGCATCTTCTGTATATGAAAACCCACAATTACATCCGTGTCTTCCAGTTGCTGATTTTGAAGATTGATGTAGAGATTAGTGTTTTTATCTCTGTTTATCTGGAGATGTTCCAGAATTTTTGAATCCATTGTCATGCAAATTTGGGATAAATTCCTTACAATTTTTGCTACCAGAGTGTGAGATATGAAAAAGCACTTGGGAACAGAAAATACAATTTCCTTGAAGTCATCACCCAGGAAGGTTTTGCCAGGTCTTGGACTCATTAGCATATACATTCCCATAATCCACTGCTCCTAGCCAGAGACTGTTTGTCTAGCCATGGTTGTAATGAGTTCTCTGTTGCACATGCTGATTGCTCCAGCCAAGCACCTATCAACTTTGCGCAGTGGCATTATCATAGCTTATGAGGTCAAACTGAGGCGTGATTATTGCTAGTTGAAAACTTTACCCAACACTCTGCCATGATGACTTGCAATATAGTCAGCATTGGCAATTTTTGCTAGTCTCCCAGGAGACTATAAGGTTTTGTAAAGGAAAGATGTGTTGGAGTTAGTCTATTTTTTTGAATCTTCTGTATGTGGAAAACCACAATTGACTGTGTCTTCCAGTTGCTGATTTTGAAGATTGGTTTAGAGATTAGTGTTTTGAATAAGACATGTTGGACTTAGTCTATTTTCTTGCATCTTCTGTATATGAAAAACCACAATTACATCCGTGTCTTCCAGTTGCTGATTTTGAAGATTGATATAGAGATTAGTGTTTTTAATAAGACGTGTTGGAGTTAGTCTATTTTCTTGCATCTTCTGTATATGAAAAACCACAATTACATCCGTGTCTTCCAGTTGCTGATTTTGAAGATTGATGTAGAGATTAGTGTTTTTATCTCTGTTTATCTGGAGATGTTCCAGAATTTTTGAATGCATTGTCATGCAAATTGGAGATAAATTCCTTACAATTTTTGCTACCAGAGTGTGAGATATGAAAAAGCACTTGGGAACAGAAAAAACAATTTCCTTGAAGTCATCACCCAGGAAGGTTTTGCCAGGTCTTGGACTCATTAGCATATACATTCCCATAATCCACTGCTCCTAGCCAGAGACTGTTTGTCTAGCCATGGTTGTAATGAGTTCTCTGTTGCACATGCTGATTGCTCCAGCCAAGCACCTATCAACTTTGCGCAGTGGCATTATCATAGCTTATGAGGTCAAACCGAGGCGTGATTATTGCTAGTTGAAAACTTTACCCAATACCCCGCCATGATGACTTGCAATATAGTCAGCATTGGCAATTTTTGCTAGTCTCCCAGGAGACTATAAGATTTTGTAAAGGAAAGATGTGTTGGAGTTAGTCTATTTTCTTGAATCTTCTGTATGTGAAAAACCACAATTACATCCCTGTCTTCCAGTTGCTGATTTTGAAGATTGATGTAGAGATTAGTGTTTTTATCTCTGTTTATCTGGAGATGTTCCAGAATTTTTGAATGCATTGTCATGTAAATTTGGGATAAATTCCTTACAATTTTTGCTACCAGAGTGTGAGATATGAAAAAGCACTGGGGAACAGCAAATACAATTTCCTTGAAGTCATCACCCAGGAAGGTTTTGCCAGGTCTTGGACTCATTAGCATATACATTCCCATAATCCACTGCTCCTAGCCAGAGACTGTTTGTCTAGCCATGGTTGTAATGAGTTCTCTGTTGCACATGCTGATTGCTCCAGCCAAGCACCTATCAACTTTGCGCAGTGGCATTATCATAGCTTATGAGGTCAAACCGCGGCGTGATTATTGCTAGTTGAAAACTTTACCCAATACCCCACCATGATGACTTGCAATATAGTCAGCATTGGCAATTTTTGCTAGTCTCCCAGGAGACTATAAGATTTTGTAAAGGAAAGATGTGTTGGAGTTAGTCTATTTTCTTGAATCTTCTCTATGTGAAAAACCACAATTGACTGTGTCTTCCAGTTGCTGATTTTGAAGATTGGTTTAGAGATTAGTGTTTTTAATAAGACGCGTTGGAGTTAGTCTATTTTCTTGCATCTTCTGTATATGAAAAACCACAATTACATCCGTGTCTTCCAGTTGCTGATTTTGAAGATTGATGTAGAGATTAGTGTTTTTAATAAGACGTGTTGGAGTTAGTCTATTTTCTTGCATCTTCTGTATATGAAAAACCACAATTACATCCGTGTCTTCCAGTTGCTGATTTTGAAGATTGATGTAGAGATTAGTGTTTTTATCTCTGTTTATCTGGAGATGTTCCAGAATTTTTGAATGCATTGTCATGCAAATTTGGGATAAATTCCTTACAATTTTTGCTACCAGAGTGTGAGATATGAAAAAGCACTTGGGAACAGAAAATACAATTTCCTTGAAGTCATCACCCAGGAAGGTTTTGCCAGGTCTTGGGCTCATTAGCATATACATTCCCATAATCCACTGCTCCTAGCCAGAGACTGTTTGTCTAACCATGGTTGTAATGAGTTCTCTGTTGCACATGCTGATTGCTCCAGCCAAGCACCTATCAACTTTGCGCAGTGGCATTATCATAGCTTATGAGGTCAAACCGAGGCATGATTATTGCTAGTTGAAAACTTTACCCAATACCCTGCCATGATGACTTGCAATATAGTCAGCATTGGCAATTTTTGCTAGTCTCCCAGGAGACTATGAGATTTTGTAAAGGAAAGATGTGTTGGAGTTAGTCTATTTTCTTGAATCTTCTGTATGTGAAAAACCACAATTACATCCGTGTCTTCCAGTTGCTGATTTTGAAGATTGGTTTAGAGATTAGTGTTTTGAATAAGACGTGTTGGAGTTAGTCTATTTTCTTGCATCTTCTGTATATGAAAAAACACAATTACATCCCTGTCTTCCAGTTGCTGATTTTGAAGATTGATGTAGAGATTAGTGTTTTTATCTGGAGATGTTCCAGAATTTTTGAATGCATTGTCATGCAAATTGGAGATAAATTCCTTACAATTTTTGCTACCAGAGTGTGAGATATGAAAAAGCACTTGGGAACAGAAAATACGGTACTTATGTATTATCTGGACTCCCATGTTAAATGCACCCGATTTTTCATACCCCTACTATCCAACTACGCATGGAGTTGATTTTATATAGTGTGGCGAGCGCAGCGAGCCACCGTGCCCGAAGCGTGGTGAGCGCAGCGAGCCCCGCGAGGGGACGCGGTCTCATAAGAAAAACGGGAGTCCAGATATTACATAAGTACCGAAAATACAATTTCCTTGAAATCATCACCCAGGAAGGTTTTGCCAGGTCTTGGACTCATTAGCATATACATTCCCATAATCCACTGCTCCTAGCCAGAGACTGTTTGTCTAACCATGTTGTAATGAGTTCTCTGTTGCACATGCTGATTGCTCCAGCCAAGCACCTATCAACTTTGCGCAGTGGCATTATCATAGCTTATGAGGTCAAACCGAGGCGTGATTATTGCTAGTTGAAAACTTTACCCAATACCCTGCCATGATGACTTGCAATATAGTCAGCATTGGCAATTTTTGCTAGTCTCCCAGGAGACTATAAGATTTTGTAAAGGAAAGATGTGTTGGAGTTAGTCTATTTTCTTGAATCTTCTGTATGTGAAAAACCACAATTACATCCGTGTCTTCCAGTTGCTGATTTTGAAGATTGGTTTAGAGATTAGTGTTTTGAATAAGACGTGTTGGAGTTAGTCTATTTTCTTGCATCTTCTGTATATGAAAAACCACAATTACATCCGTGTCTTCCAGTTGCTGATTTTGAAGATTGATGTAGAGATTAGTGTTTTTAATAAGACGTGTTGGAGTTAGTCTATTTTCTTGCATCTTCTGTATATGAAAAACCACAATTACATCCGTGTCTTCCAGTTGCTGATTTTGAAGATTGATGTAGAGATTAGTGTTTTTATCTCTGTTTATCTGGAGATGTTCCAGAATTTTTGAATGCATTGTCATGCAAATTTGGGATAAATTCCTTACAATTTTTGCTACCAGAGTGTGAGATATGAAAAAGCACTTGGGAACAGAAAATACAATTTCCTTGAAGTCATCACCCAGGAAGGTTTTGCCAGGTCTTGGACTCATTAGCATATACATTCCCATAATCCACTGCTCCTAGCCAGAGACTGTTTGTCTAGCCATGGTTGTAATGAGTTCTCTGTTGCACATGCTGATTGCTCCAGCCAAGCACCTATCAACTTTGTGCAGTGGCATTATCATAGCTTATGAGGTCAAACCGAGGCGTGATTATTGCTAGTTGAAAACTTTACCCAACACCCTGCCATGATGACTTGCAATATAGTCAGCATTGGCAATTTTTGCTAGTCTCCCAGGAGACTATAAGATTTTGTAAAGGAAAGATGTGTTGGAGTTAGTCTATTTTTTTGAATCTTCTGTATGTGGAAAACCACAATTGACTGTGTTTTAGTTGCTGATTTTGAAGATTGGTTTAGAGATTAGTGTTTTGAATAAGACATGTTGAAGTTAGTCTATTTTCTTGCATCTTCTGTATATGAAAAACCACAATTACATCCGTGTCTTCCAGTTGCTGATTTTGAAGATTGATGTAGAGATGAGTGTTTTTAATAAGACGTGTTGGAGTTAGTCTATTTTCTTGCATCTTCTGTATATGAAAAACCACAATTACATCCGTGTCTTCCAGTTTCTGATTTTGAAGATTGATGTAGAGATTAGTGTTTTTATCTCTGTTTATCTGGAGATGTTCCAGAATTTTTGAATGCATTGTCATGCAAATTGGAGATAAATTCCTTACAATTTTTGCTACCAGAGTGTGAGATATGAAAAAGCACTTGGGAACAGAAAATACAATTTCCTTGAAGTCATCACCCAGGAAGGTTTTGCCAGGTCTTGGACTCATTAGCATATACATTCCCATAATCCACTGCTCCTAGCCAGAGACTGTTTGTCTAGCCATGGTTGTAATGAGTTCTCTGTTGCACATGCTGATTGCTCCAGCCAAGCACCTATCAACTTTGCGCAGTGGCATTATCATAGCTTATGAGGTCAAACCGAGGCGTGATTATTGCTAGTTGAAAACTTTACCCAATACCCCGCTATGATGACTTGCAATATAGTCAGCATTGGCAATTTTTGCTAGTCTCCCAAGAGACTATAAGATTTTGTAAAGGAAAGATGTGTTGGAGTTAGTCTATTTTCTTGAATCTTCTGTATGTGAAAAACCACAATTACATCCGTGTCTTCCAGTTGCTGATTTTGAAGATTGGTTTAGAGATTAGTGTTTTTAATAAGATGTGTTGGAGTTAGTCTATTTTCTTGCATCTTCTGTATATGAAAAACCACAATTACATCCCTGTCTTCCAGTTGCTGATTTTGAAGATTGATGTAGAGATTAGTGTTTTTATCTCTGTTTATCTGGAGATGTTCCAGAATTTTTGAATGCATTGTCATGCAAATTTGGGATAAATTCCTTACAATTTTTGCTACCAGAGTGTGAGATATGAAAAAGCACTTGGGAACAGAAAATACAATTTCCTTGAAGTCATCACCCAGGAAGGTTTTGCCAGGTCTTGGACTCATTAGCATATACATTCCCATAATCCACTGCTCCTAGCCAGAGACTGTTTGTCTAGCCATGGTTGTAATGAGTTCTCTGTTGCACATGCTGATTGCTCCAGTCAAGCACCTATCAACTTTGCGCAGTGGCATTATCATAGCTTATGAGGTCAAACCGAGGCGTGATTATTGCTAGTTGAAAACTTTACCCAATACCCCGCCATGATGACTTGCAATATAGTCAGCATTGGCAATTTTTGCTAGTCTCCCAGGAGACTATAAGATTTTGTAAAGGAAAGATGTGTTGGAGTTAGTCTATTTTCTTGAATCTTCTGTATGTGAAAAACCACAATTGACTGTGTCTTCCAGTTGCTGATTTTGAAGATTGGTTTAGAGATTAGTGTTTTTAATAAGACGTGTTGGAGTTAGTCTATTTTCTTGCATCTTCTGTATATGAAAAACCGTAATTACATCCGTGTCTTCCAGTTGCTGATTTTGAAGATTGATGTAGAGATTAGTGTTTTTATCTCTGTTTATCTGGAGATGTTCCAGAATTTTTGAATGCATTGTCATGCAAATTGGAGATAAATTCCTTACAATTTTTGGTACCAGAGTGTGAGATATGAAAAAGCACTTGGGAACAGAAAATACAATTTCCTTGAAGTCATCACCCAGGAAGGTTTTGCCAGGTCTTGAACTCATTAGCATATAAATTCCCATAATGCACTGCTCCTAGCCAGAGACTGTTTGTCTAGCCATGGTTGTAATGAGTTCTCTGTTGCACATGCTGATTGCTCCAGCCAAGCACCAATCAACTTTGCGCAGTGGCATTATCATAGCTTATGAGGTCAAACTGAGGCGTGATTATTGCTAGTTGAAAACTTTACCCAATACCCCGCTATGATGACTTGCAATATAGTCAGCATTGGCAATTTTTGCTAGTCTCCCAGGAGACTATAAGATTTTGTAAAGGAAAGATGTGTTGGAGTTAGTCTATTTTCTTGAATCTTCTGTATGTGAAAAACCACAATTACATCCGTGTCTTCCAGTTGCTGATTTTGAAGATTGGTTTAGAGATTAGTGTTTTTAATAAGATGTGTTGGAGTTAGTCTATTTTCTTGCATCTTCTGTATATGAAAAACCACAATTACATCCCTGTCTTCCAGTTGCTGATTTTGAAGATTGTAGTAGAGATTAGTGTTTTTATCTCTGTTTATCTGGAGATGTTCCAGAATTTTTTAATGCATTGTCATGCAAATTTGGGATAAATTCCTTACAATTTTTGCTACCAGAGTGTGAGATATGAAAAAGCACTTGGGAACAGAAAATACAATTTCCTTGAAGTCATCACCCAGGAAGGTTTTGCCAGGTCTTGGACTCATTAGCATATACATTCCCATAATCCACTGCTCCTAGCCAGAGACTGTTTGTCTAACCATGGTTGTAATGAGTTCTCTGTTGCACATGCTGATTGCTCCAGCCAAGCACCTATCAACTTTGCGCAGTGGCATTATCATAGCTTATGAGGTCAAACCGAGGCGTGATTATTGCTAGTTGAAAACTTTACCCAATACCCTGCCATGATGACTTGCAATATAGTCAGCATTGGCAATTTTTGCTAGTCTCCCAGGAGACTATGAGATTTTGTAAAGGAAAGATGTGTTGGAGTTAGTCTATTTTCTTGAATCTTCTGTATGTGAAAAACCACAATTACATCCGTGTCTTCCAGTTGCTGATTTTGAAGATTGGTTTAGAGATTAGTGTTTTGAATAAGACGTGTTGGAGTTAGTCTATTTTCTTGCATCTTCTGTATATGAAAAACCACAATTACATCCGTGTCTTCCAGTTGCTGATTTTGAAGATTGATGTAGAGATTAGTGTTTTTAATAAGATGTGTTGGAGTTAGTCTATTTTCTTGCATCTTCTGTATATGAAAAAACACAATTACATCCCTGTCTTCCAGTTGCTGATTTTGAAGATTGATGTAGAGATTAGTGTTTTTATCTCTGTTTATCTGGAGATGTTCCAGAATTTTTGAATGCATTGTCATGCAAATTGGAGATAAATTCCTTACAATTTTTGCTACCAGAGTGTGAGATATGAAAAAGCACTTGGGAACAGAAAATACAATTTCCTTGAAGTCATCACCCAGGAAGGTTTTGCCAGGTCTTGGACTCATTAGCATATACATTCGCATAATCCACTGCTCCTAGCCAGAGACTGTTTGTCTAGCCATGGTTGTAATGAGTTCTCTGTTGCACATGCTGATTGCTCCAGTCAAGCACCTATCAACTTTGCGCAGTGGCATTATCATAGCTTATGAGGTCAAACCGAGGCGTGATTATTGCTAGTTGAAAACTTTACCCAATACCCCGCCATGATGACTTGCAATATAGTCAGCATTGGCAATTTTTGCTAGTCTCCCAGGAGACTATAAGATTTTGTAAAGGAAAGATGTGTTGGAGTTAGTCTATTTTTTTGAATCTTCTGTATGTGGAAAACCACAATTGACTGTGTCTTCCAGTTGCTGATTTTGAAGATTGGTTTAGAGATTAGTGTTTTGAATAAGACATGTTGAAGTTAGTCTATTTTCTTGCATCTTCTGTATATGAAAAACCACAATTACATCCGTGTCTTCCAGTTGCTGATTTTGAAGATTGATGTAGAGATGAGTGTTTTTAATAAGACGTGTTGGAGTTAGTCTATTTTCTTGCATCTTCTGTATATGAAAAACCACAATTACATCCGTGTCTTCCAGTTTCTGATTTTGAAGATTGATGTAGAGATTAGTGTTTTTATCTCTGTTTATCTGGAGATGTTCCAGAATTTTTGAATGCATTGTCATGCAAATTGGAGATAAATTCCTTACAATTTTTGCTACCAGAGTGTGAGATATGAAAAAGCACTTGGGAACAGAAAATACAATTTCCTTGAAGTCATCACCCAGGAAGGTTTTGCCAGGTCTTGGACTCATTAGCATATACATTCCCATAATCCACTGCTCCTAGCCAGAGACTGTTTGTCTAGCCATGGTTGTAATGAGTTCTCTGTTGCACATGCTGATTGCTCCAGCCAAGTACCTATCAACTTTGCGCAGTGGCATTATCATAGCTTATGAGGTCAAACCGAGGCGTGATTATTGCTAGTTGAAACCTTTACCCAATACCCCGCTATGATGACTTGCAATATAGTCAGCATTGGCAATTTTTGCTAGTCTCCCAAGAGACTATAAGATTTTGTAAAGGAAAGATGTGTTGGAGTTAGTCTATTTTCTTGAATCTTCTGTATGTGAAAAACCACAATTACATCCGTGTCTTCCAGTTGCTGATTTTGAAGATTGGTTTAGAGATTAGTGTTTTTAATAAGATGTGTTGGAGTTAGTCTATTTTCTTGCATCTTCTGTATATGAAAAACCACAATTGACTGTGTCTTCCAGTTGCTGATTTTGAAGATTGGTTTAGAGATTAGTGTTTTTAATAAGACGTGTTGGAGTTAGTCTATTTTCTTGCATCTTCTGTATATGAAAAACCGTAATTACATCCGTGTCTTCCAGTTGCTGATTTTGAAGATTGATGTAGAGATTAGTGTTTTTATCTCTGTTTATCTGGAGATGTTCCAGAATTTTTGAATGCATTGTCATGCAAATTGGAGATAAATTCCTTACAATTTTTGGTACCAGAGTGTGAGATATGAAAAAGCACTTGGGAACAGAAAATACAATTTCCTTGAAGTCATCACCCAGGAAGGTTTTGCCAGGTCTTGAACTCATTAGCATATAAATTCCCATAATGCACTGCTCCTAGCCAGAGACTGTTTGTCTAGCCATGGTTGTAATGAGTTCTCTGTTGCACATGCTGATTGCTCCAGCCAAGCACCAATCAACTTTGCGCAGTGGCATTATCATAGCTTATGAGGTCAAACTGAGGCGTGATTATTGCTAGTTGAAAACTTTACCCAATACCCCGCTATGATGACTTGCAATATAGTCAGCATTGGCAATTTTTGCTAGTCTCCCAGGAGACTATAAGATTTTGTAAAGGAAAGATGTGTTGGAGTTAGTCTATTTTCTTGAATCTTCTGTATGTGAAAAACCACAATTACATCCGTGTCTTCCAGTTGCTGATTTTGAAGATTGGTTTAGAGATTAGTGTTTTTAATAAGATGTGTTGGAGTTAGTCTATTTTCTTGCATCTTCTGTATATGAAAAACCACAATTACATCCCTGTCTTCCAGTTGCTGATTTTGAAGATTGATGTAGAGATTAGTGTTTTTATCTCTGTTTATCTGGAGATGTTCCAGAATTTTTGAATGCATTGTCATGCAAATTTGGGATAAATTCCTTACAATTTTTGCTACCAGAGTGTGAGATATGAAAAAGCACTTGGGAACAGAAAATACAATTTCCTTGAAGTCATCACCCAGGAAGGTTTTGCCAGGTCTTGGACTCATTAGCATATACATTCCCATAATCCACTGCTCCTAGCCAGAGACTGTTTGTCTAACCATGGTTGTAATGAGTTCTCTGTTGCACATGCTGATTGCTCCAGCCAAGCACCTATCAACTTTGCGCAGTGGCATTATCATAGCTTATGAGGTCAAACCGAGGCGTGATTATTGCTAGTTGAAAACTTTATCCAATACCCTGCCATGATGACTTGCAATATAGTCAGCATTGGCAATTTTTGCTAGTCTCCCAGGAGACTATGAGATTTTGTAAAGGAAAGATGTGTTGGAGTTAGTCTATTTTCTTGAATCTTCTGTATGTGAAAAACCACAATTACATCCGTGTCTTCCAGTTGCTGATTTTGAAGATTGGTTTAGAGATTAGTGTTTTGAATAAGACGTGTTGGAGTTAGTCTATTTTCTTGCATCTTCTGTATATGAAAAACCACAATTACATCCGTGTCTTCCAGTTGCTGATTTTGAAGATTGATGTAGAGATTAGTGTTTTTAATAAGATGTGTTGGAGTTAGTCTATTTTCTTGCATCTTCTGTATATGAAAAAACACAATTACATCCCTGTCTTCCAGTTGCTGATTTTGAAGATTGATGTAGAGATTAGTGTTTTTATCTCTGTTTATCTGGAGATGTTCCAGAATTTTTGAATGCATTGTCATGCAAATTGGAGATAAATTCCTTACAATTTTTGCTACCAGAGTGTGAGATATGAAAAAGCACTTGGGAACAGAAAATACAATTTCCTTGAAGTCATCACCCAGGAAGGTTTTGCCAGGTCTTGGACTCATTAGCATATACATTCGCATAATCCACTGCTCCTAGCCAGAGACTGTTTGTCTAGCCATGGTTGTAATGAGTTCTCTGTTGCACATGCTGATTGCTCCAGTCAAGCACCTATCAACTTTGCGCAGTGGCATTATCATAGCTTATGAGGTCAAACCGAGGCGTGATTATTGCTAGTTGAAAACTTTACCCAATACCCCGCCATGATGACTTGCAATATAGTCAGCATTGGCAATTTTTGCTAGTCTCCCAGGAGACTATAAGATTTTGTAAAGGAAAGATGTGTTGGAGTTAGTCTATTTTCTTGAATCTTCTGTATGTGAAAAACCACAATTGACTGTGTCTTCCAGTTGCTGATTTTGAAGATTGGTTTAGAGATTAGTGTTTTTAATAAGACGTGTTGGAGTTAGTCTATTTTCTTGCATCTTCTGTATATGAAAAACCGTAATTACATCCGTGTCTTCCAGTTGCTGATTTTGAAGATTGATGTAGAGATTAGTGTTTTTATCTCTGTTTATCTGGAGATGTTCCAGAATTTTTGAATGCATTGTCATGCAAACTGGAGATAAATTCCTTACAATTTTTGCTACCAGAGTGTGAGATATGAAAAAGCACTTGGGAACAGAAAATACAATTTCCTTGAAGTCATCACCCAGGAAGGTTTTGCCAGGTCTTGAACTCATTAGCATATAAATTCCCATAATGCACTGCTCCTAGCCAGAGACTGTTTGTCTAGCCATGGTTGTAATGAGTTCTCTGTTGCACATGCTGATTGCTCCAGCCAAGCACCAATCAATTTTGCGCAGTGGCATTATCATAGCTTATGAGGTCAAACTGAGGCGTGATTATTGCTAGTTGAAAACTTTACCCAATACCCCGCCATGATGACGACTTGCAATATAGTCAGCATTGGCAATTTTTGCTAGTCTCCCAGGAGACTATAAGATTTTGTAAAGGAAAGATGTGTTGGAGTTAGTCTATTTTTTTGAATCTTCTGTATGTGAAAAACCACAATTGACTGTGTCTTCCAGTTGCTGATTTTGAAGATTGGTTTAGAGATTAGTGTTTTGAATAAGACGTGTTGGAGTTAGTCTATTTTCTTGCATCTTCTGTATATGAAAAACCACAATTACATCCGTGTCTTCCAGTTGCTGATTTTGAAGATTGATGTAGAGATTAGTGTTATTATCTCTGTTTATCTGGAGATTTTCCAGAATTTTTGAATGCATTGTCATGCAAATTGGAGATAAATTCCTTACAATTTTTGCTACCAGAGTGTGAGATATGAAAAAGCACTGGGGAACAGCAAATACAATTTCCTTGAAGTCATCACCCAGGAAGGTTTTGCCAGGTCTTGGACTCATTAGCATATACATTCCCATAATCCACTGCTCCTAGCCAGAGACTGTTTGTCTAGCCATGGTTGTAATGAGTTCTCTGTTGCACATGCTGATTGCTCCAGCCAAGCACCTATCAACTTTGCGCAGTGGCATTATCATAGCTTATGAGGTCAAACCGCGGCGTGATTATTGCTAGTTGAAAACTTTACCCAATACCCCACCATGATGACTTGCAATATAGTCAGCATTGGCAATTTTTGCTAGTCTCCCAGGAGACTATAAGATTTTGTAAAGGAAAGATGTGTTGGAGTTAGTCTATTTTCTTGAATCTTCTCTATGTGAAAAACCACAATTGACTGTGTCTTCCAGTTGCTGATTTTGAAGATTGGTTTAGAGATTAGTGTTTTTAATAAGACGCGTTGGAGTTAGTCTATTTTCTTGCATCTTCTGTATATGAAAAACCACAATTACATCCGTGTCTTCCAGTTGCTGATTTTGAAGATTGATGTAGAGATTAGTGTTTTTAATAAGACGTGTTGGAGTTAGTCTATTTTCTTGCATCTTCTGTATATGAAAAACCACAATTACATCCGTGTCTTCCAGTTGCTGATTTTGAAGATTGATGTAGAGATTAGTGTTTTTATCTCTGTTTATCTGGAGATGTTCCAGAATTTTTGAATGCATTGTCATGCAAATTTGGGATAAATTCCTTACAATTTTTGCTACCAGAGTGTGAGATATGAAAAAGCACTTGGGAACAGAAAATACAATTTCCTTGAAGTCATCACCCAGGAAGGTTTTGCCAGGTCTTGGACTCATTAGCATATACATTCCCATAATCCACTGCTCCTAGCCAGAGACTGTTTGTCTAACCATGGTTGTAATGAGTTCTCTGTTGCACATGCTGATTGCTCCAGCCAAGCACCTATCAACTTTGCGCAGTGGCATTATCATAGCTTATGAGGTCAAACCGAGGCATGATTATTGCTAGTTGAAAACTTTACCCAATACCCTGCCATGATGACTTGCAATATAGTCAGCATTGGCAATTTTTGCTAGTCTCCCAGGAGACTATGAGATTTTGTAAAGGAAAGATGTGTTGGAGTTAGTCTATTTTCTTGAATCTTCTGTATGTGAAAAACCACAATTACATCCGTGTCTTCCAGTTGCTGATTTTGAAGATTGGTTTAGAGATTAGTGTTTTGAATAAGACGTGTTGGAGTTAGTCTATTTTCTTGCATCTTCTGTATATGAAAAAACACAATTACATCCCTGTCTTCCAGTTGCTGATTTTGAAGATTGATGTAGAGATTAGTGTTTTTATCTCTGTTTATCTGGAGATGTTCCAGAATTTTTGAATGCATTGTCATGCAAATTGGAGATAAATTCCTTACAATTTTTGCTACCAGAGTGTGAGATATGAAAAAGCACTTGGGAACAGAAAATACAATTTCCTTGAAGTCATCACCCAGGAAGGTTTTGCCAGGTCTTGGACTCATTAGCATATACATTCGCATAATCCACTGCTCCTAGCCAGAGACTGTTTGTCTAGCCATGGTTGTAATGAGTTCTCTGTTGCACATGCTGATTGCTCCAGTCAAGCACCTATCAACTTTGCGCAGTGGCATTATCATAGCTTATGAGGTCAAACCGAGGCGTGATTATTGCTAGTTGAAAACTTTACCCAATACCCCGCCATGATGACTTGCAATATAGTCAGCATTGGCAATTTTTGCTAGTCTCCCAGGAGACTATAAGATTTTGTAAAGGAAAGATGTGTTGGAGTTAGTCTATTTTCTTGAATCTTCTGTATGTGAAAAACCACAATTGACTGTGTCTTCCAGTTGCTGATTTTGAAGATTGGTTTAGAGATTAGTGTTTTTAATAAGACGTGTTGGAGTTAGTCTATTTTCTTGCATCTTCTGTATATGAAAAACCGTAATTACATCCGTGTCTTCCAGTTGCTGATTTTGAAGATTGATGTAGAGATTAGTGTTTTTATCTCTGTTTATCTGGAGATGTTCCAGAATTTTTGAATGCATTGTCATGCAAACTGGAGATAAATTCCTTACAATTTTTGCTACCAGAGTGTGAGATATGAAAAAGCACTTGGGAACAGAAAATACAATTTCCTTGAAGTCATCACCCAGGAAGGTTTTGCCAGGTCTTGAACTCATTAGCATATAAATTCCCATAATGCACTGCTCCTAGCCAGAGACTGTTTGTCTAGCCATGGTTGTAATGAGTTCTCTGTTGCACATGCTGATTGCTCCAGCCAAGCACCAATCAACTTTGCGCAGTGGCATTATCATAGCTTATGAGGTCAAACTGAGGCGTGATTATTGCTAGTTGAAAACTTTACCCAATACCCCGCCATGATGACGACTTGCAATATAGTCAGCATTGGCAATTTTTGCTAGTCTCCCAGGAGACTATAAGATTTTGTAAAGGAAAGATGTGTTGGAGTTAGTCTATTTTTTTAAATCTTCTGTATGTGAAAAACCACAATTGACTGTGTCTTCCAGTTGCTGATTTTGAAGATTGGTTTAGAGATTAGTGTTTTGAATAAGACGTGTTGGAGTTAGTCTATTTTCTTGCATCTTCTGTATATGAAAAACCACAATTACATCCGTGTCTTCCAGTTGCTGATTTTGAAGATTGATGTAGAGATTAGTGTTTTTATCTCTGTTTATCTGGAGATGTTCCAGAATTTTTGAATGCATTGTCATGCAAATTGGAGATAAATTCCTTACAATTTTTGCTACCAGAGTGTGAGATATGAAAAAGCACTTGGGAACAGAAAATACAATTTCCTTGAAGTCATCACCTAGGAAGGTTTTGCCAGGTCTTGGACTCATTAGCATATACATTCCCATAATCCACTGCTCCTAGCCAGAGACTGTTTGTCTAGCCATGGTTGTAATGAGTTCTCTGTTGCACATGCTGATTGCTCCAGCCAAGCACCTATCAACTTTGCGCAGTGGCATTATCATAGCTTATGAGGTCAAACCGAGGCGTGATTATTGCTAGTTGAAAACTTTACCCAATGCCCCGCCATGATGACTTGCAATATAGTCAGCATTGGCAATTTTTGCTAGTCTCCCAGGAGACTATAAGATTTTGTAAAGGAAAGATGTGTTGGAGTAAGTCTATTTTTTTGAATCTTCTGTATGTGAAAAACCACAATTGACTGTGTCTTCCAGTTGCTGATTTTGAAGATTGGTTTAGAGATTAGTGTTTTGAATAAGACGTGTTGGAGTTAGTCTATTTTCTTGCATCTTCTGTATATGAAAAACCACAATTACATCCGTGTCTTCCAGTTGCTGATTTTGAAGATTGATGTAGAGATTAGTGTTTTTATCTCTGTTTATCTGGAGATGTTCCAGAATTTTTGAATGCATTGTCATGCAAATTGGAGATAAATTCCTTACAATTTTTGCTACCAGAGTGTGAGATATGAAAAAGCACTTGGGAACAGAAAATACAATTTCCTTGAAGTCATCACCCAGGAAGGTTTTGCCAGGTCTTGGACTCATTAGCATTTACATTCCCATAATCCACTGCTCCTAGCCAGAGACTGTTTGTCTAGCCATGGTTGTAATGAGTTCTCTGTTGCACATGCTAATTGCTCCAGCCAAGCACCTATCAACTTTGCGCAGTGGCATTATCATAGCTAATGAGGTCAAACCGAGGCGTGATTATTGCTAGTTGAAAACTTTACCCAATACCCCGCCATGATGACTTGCAATATAGTCAGCATTGGCAATTTTTGCTAGTCTCCCAGAAGACTATAAGATTTTGTAAAGGAAAGATGTGTTGGAGTTAGTCTATTTTCTTGAATCTTCTGTATGTGAAAAACCACAATTGACTGTGTCTTCCAGTTGCTGATTTTGAAGATTGGTTTAGAGATTAGTGTTTTTAATAAGATGTGTTGGAGTTAGTCTATTTTCTTGCATCTTCTGTATATGAAAAACCACAATTACATCCGTGTCTTCCAGTTGCTGATTTTGAAGATTGATGTAGAGATTAGTGTTTTTATCTCTGTTTATCTGGAGATGTTCCAGAATTTTTGAATGCATTGTCATGCAAATTTGGGATAAATTCCTTACAATTTTTGCTGCCAGAGTGTGAGATATGAAAAAGCACTTGGGAACAGAAAATACAATTTCCTTGAAGTCATCACCCAGGAAGGTTTTGCCAGGTCTTGGACTCATTAGCATATACATTCCCATAATCCACTGCTCCTAGCCAGAGACTGTTTGTCTAGCCATGGTTGTAATGAGTTCTCTGTTGCACATGCTGATTGCTCCAGCCAAGCACCTATCAACTTTGCGCAGTGGCATTATAATAGCTTATGAGGTCAAACCGAGGCGTGATTATTGCTAGTTGAAAACTTTACCCAATACCCCGCCATGATGACTTGCAATATAGTCAGCATTGGCAATTTTTGCTAGTCTCCCAGGAGACTATAAGATTTTGTAAAGGAAAGATGTGTTGGAGTTAGTCTATTTTTTTGAATCTTCTGTATGTGAAAAACCACAATTGACTGTGTCTTCCAGTTGCTGATTTTGAAGATTGGTTTAGAGATTAGTGTTTTGAATAAGACATGTTGGAGTTAGTCTATTTTCTTGCATCTTCTGTATATGAAAAACCACAATTACATCCGTGTCTTCCAGTTGCTGATTTTGAAGATTGATGTAGAGATTAGTGTTTTTATCTCTGTTTATCTGGAGATGTTCCAGAATTTTTGAATGCATTGTCATGCAAATTGGAGATAAATTCCTTACAATTTTTGCTACCAGAGTGTGAGATATGAAAAAGCACTTGGGAACAGAAAATACAATTTCCTTGAAGTCATCACCCAGGAAGGTTTTGCCAGGTCTTGGACTCATTAGCATTTACATTCCCATAATCCACTGCTCCTAGCCAGAGACTGTTTGTCTAGCCATGGTTGTAATGAGTTCTCTGTTGCACATGCTAATTGCTCCAGCCAAGCACCTATCAACTTTGCGCAGTGGCATTATCATAGCTAATGAGGTCAAACCGAGGCGTGATTATTGCTAGTTGAAAACTTTACCCAATACCCCGCCATGATGACTTGCAATATAGTCAGCATTGGCAATTTTTGCTAGTCTCCCAGGAGACTATAAGATTTTGTAAAGGAAAGATGTGTTGGAGTTAGTCTATTTTCTTGAATCTTCTGTATTTGAAAAACCACAATTGACTGTGTCTTCCAGTTGCTGATTTTGAAGATTGGTTTAGAGATTAGTGTTTTTAATAAGATGTGTTGGAGTTAGTCTATTTTCTTGCATCTTCTGTATATGAAAAACCACAATTACATCCGTGTCTTCCAGTTGCTGATTTTGAAGATTGATGTAGAGATTAGTGTTTTTATCTCTGTTTATCTGGAGATGTTCCAGAATTTTTGAATGCATTGTCATGCAAATTTGGGATAAATTCCTTACAATTTTTGCTACCAGAGTGTGAGATATGAAAAAGCACTTGGGAACAGAAAATACAATTTCCTTGAAGTCATCACCCAGGAAGGTTTTGCCAGGTCTTGGACTCATTAGCATATACATTCCCATAAACCACTGCTCCTAGCCAGAGACTGTTTGTCTAGCCATGGTTGTAATGAGTTCTCTGTTGCACATGCTGATTGCTCCAGCCAAGCACCTAACAACTTTGCGCAGTGGCATTATCATAGCTTATGAGGTCAAACCGAGGCGTGATTATTGCTAGTTGAAAACTTTACCCAATACCCCGCCATGATGACTTGCAATATAGTCAGCATTGGCAATTTTTGCTAGTCTCCCAGGAGACTATAAGATTTTGTAAAGGAAAGATGTGTTGGAGTTAGTCTATTTTCTTGAATCTTCTGTATGTGAAAAACCACAATTGACTGTGTCTTCCAGTTGCTGATTTTGAAGATTGGTTTAGAGATTAGTGTTTTTAATAAGACGTGTTGGAGTTAGTCTATTTTCTTGCATCTTCTGTATATGAAAAACCACAATTACATCCGTGTCTTCCAGTTGCTGATTTTGAAGATTGATGTAGAGATTAGTGTTTTTATCTCTGTTTATCTGGATATGTTCCAGAATTTTTGAATGCATTGTCATGCAAATTGGAGATAAATTCCTTACAATTTTTGCTACCAGAGTGTGAGATATGAAAAAGCACTTGGGAACAGAAAATACAATTTCCTTGAAGTCATCACCCAGGAAGGTTTTGCCAGGTCTTGGACTCATTAGCATTTACATTCCCATAATCCACTGCTCCTAGCCAGAGACTGTTTGTCTAGCCATGGTTGTAATGAGTTCTCTGTTGCACATGCTAATTGCTCCAGCCAAGCACCTATCAACTTTGCGCAGTGGCATTATCATAGCTAATGAGGTCAAACCGAGGCGTGATTATTGCTAGTTGAAAACTTTACCCAATACCCCGCCATGATGACTTGCAATATAGTCAGCATTGGCAATTTTTGCTAGTCTCCCAGGAGACTATAAGATTTTGTAAAGGAAAGATGTGTTGGAGTTAGTCTATTTTCTTGAATCTTCTGTATGTGAAAAACCACAATTGACTGTGTCTTCCAGTTGCTGATTTTGAAGATTGGTTTAGAGATTAGTGTTTTTAATAAGATGTGTTGGAGTTAGTCTATTTTCTTGCATCTTCTGTATATGAAAAACCACAATTACATCCGTGTCTTCCAGTTGCTGATTTTGAAGATTGATGTAGAGATTAGTGTTTTTATCTCTGTTTATCTGGAGATGTTCCAGAATTTTTGAATGCATTGTCATGCAAATTTGGGATAAATTCCTTACAATTTTTGCTACCAGAGTGTGAGATATGAAAAAGCACTTGGGAACAGAAAATACAATTTCCTTGAAGTCATCACCCAGGAAGGTTTTGCCAGGTCTTGGACTCATTAGCATATACATTCCCATAATCCACTGCTCCTAGCCAGAGACTGTTTGTCTAGCCACGGTTGTAATGAGTTCTCTGTTGCACATGCTGATTGCTCCAGCCAAGCACCTATCAACTTTGCGCAGTAGCATTATCATAGCTTATGAGGTCAAACCGAGGCGTGATTATTGCTAGTTGAAAACTTTACCCAATACCCCGCCATGATGACTTGCAATATAGTCAGCATTGGCAATTTTTGCTAGTCTCCCAGGAGACTATAAGATTTTGTAAAGGAAAGATGTGTTGGAGTTAGTCTATTTTCTTGAATCTTCTGTATGTGAAAAACCACAATTGACTGTGTCTTCCAGTTGCTGATTTTGAAGATTGGTTTAGAGATTAGTGTTTTTAATAAGATGTGTTGGAGTTAGTCTATTTTCTTGCATCTTCTGTATATGAAAAACCACAATTACATCCGTGTCTTCCAGTTGCTGATTTTGAAGATTGATGTAGAGATTAGTGTTTTTATCTCTGTTTATCTGGAGATGTTCCAGAATTTTTGAATGCATTGTCATGCAAATTTGGGATAAATTCCTTACAATTTTTGCTACCAGAGTGTGAGATATGAAAAAGCACTTGGGAACAGAAAATACAATTTCCTTGAAGTCATCACCCAGGAAGGTTTTGCCAGGTCTTGGACTCATTAGCATATACATTCCCATAATCCACTGCTCCTAGCCAGAGACTGTTTGTCTAGCCATGGTTGTAATGAGTTCTCTGTTGCACATGCTGATTGCTCCAGCCAAGCACCTATCAACTTTGCGCAGTAGCATTATCATAGCTTATGAGGTCAAACCGAGGCGTGATTATTGCTAGTTGAAAACTTTACCCAATACCCCGCCATGATGACTTGCAATATAGTCAGCATTGGCAATTTTTGCTAGTCTCCCAGGAGACTACAAGATTTTGTAAAGGAAAGATGTGTTGGAGTTAGTCTATTTTCTTGAATCTTCTGTATGTGAAAAACCACAATTGACTGTGTCTTCCAGTTGCTGATTTTGAAGATTGGTTTAGAGATTAATGTTTTGAATAAGATGTGTTGGAGTTAGTCTATTTTCTTCCAGTTGCTGATTTTGAAGATTGGTTTAGAGATTAGTGTTTTTAATAAGACGTGTTGGAGTTAGTCTATTTTCTTGCATCTTCTGTATATGAAAAACCACAATTACATCCGTGTCTTCCAGTTGCTGATTTTGAAGATTGATGTAGAGATTAGTGTTTTTATCTCTGTTTATCTGGAGATGTTCCAGAATTTTTGAATGCATTGTCATGCAAATTGGAGATAAATTCCTTACAATTTTTGCTACCAGAGTGTGAGATATGAAAAAGCACTTGGGAACAGAAAATACAATTTCCTTGAAGTCATCACCCAGGAAGGTTTTGCCAGGTCTTGGACTCATTAGCATTTACATTCCCATAATCCACTGCTCCTAGCCAGAGACTGTTTGTCTAGCCATGGTTGTAATGAGTTCTCTGTTGCACATGCTAATTGCTCCAGCCAAGCACCTATCAACTTTGCGCAGTGGCATTATCATAGCTAATGAGGTCAAACCGAGGCGTGATTATTGCTAGTTGAAAACTTTACCCAATACCCCGCCATGATGACTTGCAATATAGTCAGCATTGGCAATTTTTGCTAGTCTCCCAGGAGACTATAAGATTTTGTAAAGGAAAGATGTGTTGGAGTTAGTCTATTTTCTTGAATCTTCTGTATGTGAAAAACCACAATTGACTGTGTCTTCCAGTTGCTGATTTTGAAGATTGGTTTAGAGATTAGTGTTTTTAATAAGATGTGTTGGAGTTAGTCTATTTTCTTGCATCTTCTGTATATGAAAAACCACAATTACATCCGTGTCTTCCAGTTGCTGATTTTGAAGATTGATGTAGAGATTAGTGTTTTTATCTCTGTTTATCTGGAGATGTTCCAGAATTTTTGAATGCATTGTCATGCAAATTTGGGATAAATTCCTTACAATTTTTGCTACCAGAGTGTGAGATATGAAAAAGCACTTGGGAACAGAAAATACAATTTCCTTGAAGTCATCACCCAGGAAGGTTTTGCCAGGTCTTGGACTCATTAGCATATACATTCCCATAATCCACTGCTCCTAGCCAGAGACTGTTTGTCTAGCCATGGTTGTAATGAGTTCTCTGTTGCACATGCTGATTGCTCCAGCCAAGCACCTATCAATTTTGCGCAGTGGCATTATCATAGCTTATGAGGTCAAACCGAGGCGTGATTATTGCTAGTTGAAAACTTTACCCAATACCCCGCCATGATGACTTGCAATATAGTCAGCATTGGCAATTTTTGCTAGTCTCCCAGGAGACTATAAGATTTTGTAAAGGAAAGATGTGTTGGAGTTAGTCTATTTTCTTGAATCTTCTGTATGTGAAAAACCACAATTGACTGTGTCTTCCAGTTGCTGATTTTGAAGATTGGTTTAGAGATTAGTGTTTTTAATAAGACGTGTTGGAGTTAGTCTATTTTCTTGCATCTTCTGTATATGAAAAACCACAATTACATCCGTGTCTTCCAGTTGCTGATTTTGAAGATTGATGTAGAGATTAGTGTTTTTATCTCTGTTTATCTGGATATGTTCCAGAATTTTTGAATGCATTGTCATGCAAATTGGAGATAAATTCCTTACAATTTTTGCTACCAGAGTGTGAGATATGAAAAAGCACTTGGGAACAGAAAATACAATTTCCTTGAAGTCATCACCCAGGAAGGTTTTGCCAGGTCTTGGACTCATTAGCATTTACATTCCCATAATCCACTGCTCCTAGCCAGAGACTGTTTGTCTAGCCATGGTTGTAATGAGTTCTCTGTTGCACATGCTAATTGCTCCAGCCAAGCACCTATCAACTTTGCGCAGTGGCATTATCATAGCTAATGAGGTCAAACCGAGGCGTGATTATTGCTAGTTGAAAACTTTACCCAATACCCCGCCATGATGACTTGCAATATAGTCAGCATTGGCAATTTTTGCTAGTCTCCCAGGAGACTATAAGATTTTGTAAAGGAAAGATGTGTTGGAGTTAGTCTATTTTCTTGAATCTTCTGTATGTGAAAAACCACAATTGACTGTGTCTTCCAGTTGCTGATTTTGAAGATTGGTTTAGAGATTAGTGTTTTTAATAAGATGTGTTGGAGTTAGTCTATTTTCTTGCATCTTCTGTATATGAAAAACCACAATTACATCCGTGTCTTCCAGTTGCTGATTTTGAAGATTGATGTAGAGATTAGTGTTTTTATCTCTGTTTATCTGGAGATGTTCCAGAATTTTTGAATGCATTGTCATGCAAATTTGGGATAAATTCCTTACAATTTTTGCTACCAGAGTGTGAGATATGAAAAAGCACTTGGGAACAGAAAATACAATTTCCTTGAAGTCATCACCCAGGAAGGTTTTGCCAGGTCTTGGACTCATTAGCATATACATTCCCATAATCCACTGCTCCTAGCCAGAGACTGTTTGTCTAGCCACGGTTGTAATGAGTTCTCTGTTGCACATGCTGATTGCTCCAGCCAAGCACCTATCAACTTTGCGCAGTAGCATTATCATAGCTTATGAGGTCAAACCGAGGCGTGATTATTGCTAGTTGAAAACTTTACCCAATACCCCGCCATGATGACTTGCAATATAGTCAGCATTGGCAATTTTTGCTAGTCTCCCAGGAGACTATAAGATTTTGTAAAGGAAAGATGTGTTGGAGTTAGTCTATTTTCTTGAATCTTCTGTATGTGAAAAACCACAATTGACTGTGTCTTCCAGTTGCTGATTTTGAAGATTGGTTTAGAGATTAGTGTTTTTAATAAGATGTGTTGGAGTTAGTCTATTTTCTTGCATCTTCTGTATATGAAAAACCACAATTACATCCGTGTCTTCCAGTTGCTGATTTTGAAGATTGATGTAGAGATTAGTGTTTTTATCTCTGTTTATCTGGAGATGTTCCAGAATTTTTGAATGCATTGTCATGCAAATTTGGGATAAATTCCTTACAATTTTTGCTACCAGAGTGTGAGATATGAAAAAGCACTTGGGAACAGAAAATACAATTTCCTTGAAGTCATCACCCAGGAAGGTTTTGCCAGGTCTTGGACTCATTAGCATATACATTCCCATAATCCACTACTCCTAGCCAGAGACTGTTTGTCTAGCCATGGTTGTAATGAGTTCTCTGTTGCACATGCTGATTGCTCCAGCCAAGCACCTATCAACTTTGCGCAGTAGCATTATCATAGCTTATGAGGTCAAACCGAGGCGTGATTATTGCTAGTTGAAAACTTTACCCAATACCCCGCCATGATGACTTGCAATATAGTCAGCATTGGCAATTTTTGCTAGTCTCCCAGGAGACTATAAGATTTTGTAAAGGAAAGATGTGTTGGAGTTAGTCTATTTTCTTGAATCTTCTGTATGTGAAAAACCACAATTGACTGTGTCTTCCAGTTGCTGATTTTGAAGATTGGTTTAGAGATTAGTGTTTTTAATAAGACGTGTTGGAGTTAGTCTATTTTCTTGCATCTTCTGTATATGAAAAACCACAATTACATCCGTGTCTTCCAGTTGCTGATTTTGAAGATTGATGTAGAGATTAGTGTTTTTATCTCTGTTTATCTGGATATGTTCCAGAATTTTTGAATGCATTGTCATGCAAATTTGGGATAAATTCCTTACAATTTTTGCTACCAGAGTGTGAGATATGAAAAAGCACTTGGGAACAGAAAATACAATTTCCTTGAAGTCATCACCCAGGAAGGTTTTGCCAGGTCTTGGACTCATTAGCATATACATTCCCATAATCCACTGCTCCTAGCCAGAGACT
This sequence comes from Crinia signifera, assembly GCF_055691185.1. Lineage (NCBI taxonomy): Eukaryota > Metazoa > Chordata > Amphibia > Anura > Myobatrachidae > Crinia > Crinia signifera. The sequence continues at coordinate 300,773,086 of NC_139220.1, read as the reverse complement.
GTTTGTCTAGCCATGGTTGTAATGAGTTCTCTGTTGCACATGCTGATTGCTCCAGCCAAGCACCTATCAACTTTGCGCAGTGGCATTATCATAGCTTATGAGGTCAAACCGAGGCGTGATTATTGCTAGTTGAAAACTTTACCCAATACCCCGCCATGATGACTTGCAATATAGTCAGCATTGGCAATTTTTGCTAGTCTCCCAGGAGACTATAAGATTTTGTAAAGGAAAGATGTGTTGGAGTTAGTCTATTTTCTTGAATCTTCTGTATGTGAAAAACCACAATTGACTGTGTCTTCCAGTTGCTGATTTTGAAGATTGGTTTAGAGATTAGTGTTTTTAATAAGACGTGTTGGAGTTAGTCTATTTTCTTGCATCTTCTGTATATGAAAAACCACAATTACATCCGTGTCTTCCAGTTGCTGATTTTGAAGATTGATGTAGAGATTAGTGTTTTTATCTCTGTTTATCTGGAGATGTTCCAGAATTTTTGAATGCATTGTCATGCAAATTGGAGATAAATTCCTTACAATTTTTGCTACCAGAGTGTGAGATATGAAAAAGCACTTGGGAACAGAAAATACAATTTCCTTGAAGTCATCACCCAGGAAGGTTTTGCCAGGTCTTGGACTCATTAGCATTTACATTCCCATAATCCACTGCTCCTAGCCAGAGACTGTTTGTCTAGCCATGGTTGTAATGAGTTCTCTGTTGCACATGCTAATTGCTCCAGCCAAGCACCTATCAACTTTGCGCAGTGGCATTATCATAGCTAATGAGGTCAAACCGAGGCGTGATTATTGCTAGTTGAAAACTTTACCCAATACCCCGCCATGATGACTTGCAATATAGTCAGCATTGGCAATTTTTGCTAGTCTCCCAGGAGACTATAAGATTTTGTAAAGGAAAGATGTGTTGGAGTTAGTCTATTTTCTTGAATCTTCTGTATGTGAAAAACCACAATTGACTGTGTCTTCCAGTTGCTGATTTTGAAGATTGGTTTAGAGATTAGTGTTTTTAATAAGATGTGTTGGAGTTAGTCTATTTTCTTGCATCTTCTGTATATGAAAAACCACAATTACATCCGTGTCTTCCAGTTGCTGATTTTGAAGATTGATGTAGAGATTAGTGTTTTTATCTCTGTTTATCTGGAGATGTTCCAGAATTTTTGAATGCATTGTCATGCAAATTTGGGATAAATTCCTTACAATTTTAGCTACCAGAGTGTGAGATATGAAAAAGCACTTGGGAACAGAAAATACAATTTCCTTGAAGTCATCACCCAGGAAGGTTTTGCCAGGTCTTGGACTCATTAGCATATACATTCCCATAATCCACTGCTCCTAGCCAGAGACTGTTTGTCTAGCCATGGTTGTAATGAGTTCTCTGTTGCACATGCTGATTGCTCCAGCCAAGCACCTATCAACTTTGCGCAGTGGCATTATCATAGCTTATGAGGTCAAACTGAGGCGTGATTATTGCTAGTTGAAAACTTTACCCAATACCCCGCCATGATGACTTGCAATATAGTCAGCATTGGCAATTTTTGCTAGTCTCCCAGGAGACTATAAGATTTTGTAAAGGAAAGATGTGTTGGAGTTAGTCTATTTTCTTGAATCTTCTGTATGTGAAAAACCACAATTGACTGTGTCTTCCAGTTGCTGATTTTGAAGATTGGTTTAGAGATTAGTGTTTTTAATAAGACGTGTTGGAGTTAGTCTATTTTCTTGCATCTTCTGTATATGAAAAACCACAATTACATCCGTGTCTTCCAGTTGCTGATTTTGAAGATTGATATAGAGATTAGTGTTTTTATCTCTGTTTATCTGGATATGTTCCAGAATTTTTGAATGCATTGTCATGCAAATTGGAGATAAATTCCTTACAATTTTTGCTACCAGAGTGTGAGATATGAAAAAGCACTTGGGAACAGAAAATACAATTTCCTTGAAGTCATCACCCAGGAAGGTTTTGCCAGGTCTTGGACTCATTAGCATTTACATTCCCATAATCCACTGCTCCTAGCCAGAGACTGTTTGTCTAGCCATGGTTGTAATGAGTTCTCTGTTGCACATGCTAATTGCTCCAGCCAAGCACCTATCAACTTTGCGCAGTGGCATTATCATAGCTAATGAGGTCAAACCGAGGCGTGATTATTGCTAGTTGAAAACTTTACCCAATACCCCGCCATGATGACTTGCAATATAGTCAGCATTGGCAATTTTTGCTAGTCTCCCAGGAGACTATAAGATTTTGTAAAGGAAAGATGTGTTGGAGTTAGTCTATTTTCTTGAATCTTCTGTATGTGAAAAACCACAATTGACTGTGTCTTCCAGTTGCTGATTTTGAAGATTGGTTTAGAGATTAGTGTTTTTAATAAGATGTGTTGGAGTTAGTCTATTTTCTTGCATCTTCTGTATATGAAAAACCACAATTACATCCGTGTCTTCCAGTTGCTGATTTTGAAGATTGATGTAGAGATTAGTGTTTTTATCTCTGTTTATCTGGAGATGTTCCAGAATTTTTGAATGCATTGTCATGCAAATTTGGGATAAATTCCTTACAATTTTTGCTACCAGAGTGTGAGATATGAAAAAGCACTTGGGAACAGAAAATACAATTTCCTTGAAGTCATCACCCAGGAAGGTTTTGCCAGGTCTTGGACTCATTAGCATATACATTCCCATAATCCACTGCTCCTAGCCAGAGACTGTTTGTCTAGCCACGGTTGTAATGAGTTCTCTGTTGCACATGCTGATTGCTCCAGCCAAGCACCTATCAACTTTGCGCAGTAGCATTATCATAGCTTATGAGGTCAAACCGAGGCGTGATTATTGCTAGTTGAAAACTTTACCCAATACCCCGCCATGATGACTTGCAATATAGTCAGCATTGGCAATTTTTGCTAGTCTCCCAGGAGACTATAAGATTTTGTAAAGGAAAGATGTGTTGGAGTTAGTCTATTTTCTTGAATCTTCTGTATGTGAAAAACCACAATTGACTGTGTCTTCCAGTTGCTGATTTTGAAGATTGGTTTAGAGATTAGTGTTTTTAATAAGATGTGTTGGAGTTAGTCTATTTTCTTGAATCTTCTGTTTGTGAAAAACCACAATTGACTGTGTCTTCCAGTTGCTGATTTTGAAGATTGGTTTAGAGATTAGTGTTTTTAATAAGACGTGTTGGAGTTAGTCTATTTTCTTGCATCTTCTGTATATGAAAAACCACAATTACATCCGTGTCTTCCAGTTGCTGATTTTGAAGATTGATGTAGAGATTAGTGTTTTTATCTCTGTTTATCTGGAGATGTTCCAGAATTTTTGAATGCATTGTCATGCAAATTGGAGATAAATTCCTTACAATTTTTGCTACCAGAGTGTGAGATATGAAAAAGCACTTGGGAACAGAAAATACAATTTCCTTGAAGTCATCACCCAGGAAGGTTTTGCCAGGTCTTGGACTCATTAGCATATACATTCCCATAATCCACTGCTCCTAGCCAGAGACTGTTTGTCTAGCCATGGTTGTAATGAGTTCTCTGTTGCACATGCTGATTGCTCCAGCCAAGCACCTATCAACTTTGCGCAGTGGCATTATCATAGCTTATGAGGTCAAACTGAGGCGTGATTATTGCTAGTTGAAAACTTTACCCAATACCCCGCCATGATGACTTGCAATATAGTCAGCATTGGCAATTTTTGCTAGTCTCCTAGGAGACTATAAGATTTTGTAAAGGAAAGATGTGTTGGAGTTAGTCTATTTTCTTGAATCTTCTGTATGTGAAAAACCACAATTGACTGTGTCTTCCAGTTGCTGATTTTGAAGATTGGTTTAGAGATTAGTGTTTTTAATAAGACGTGTTGGAGTTAGTCTATTTTCTTGCATCTTCTGTATATGAAAAAACGCAGTTACATCCGTGTCTTCCAGTTGCTGATTTTGAAGATTGATGTAGAGATTAGTGTTTTTATCTCTGTTTATCTGGAGATGTTCCAGAATTTTTGAATGCATTGTCATGCAAATTGGAGATAAATTCCTTACAATTTTTGCTACCAGAGTGTGAGATATGAAAAAGCACTTGGGAACAGAAAATACAATTTCCTTGAAGTCATCACCCAGGAAGGTTTTGCCAGGTCTTGGACTCATTAGCATATACATTCCCATAAACCACTGCTCCTAGCCAGAGACTGTTTGTCTAGCCATGGTTGTAATGAGTTCTCTGTTGCACATGCTGATTGCTCCAGCCAAGCACCTATCAACTTTGAGCAGTGGCATTATCATAGCTTATGAGGTCAAACCGAGGCGTGATTATTGCTAGTTGAAAACTTTACCCAATACCCCGCCATGATGACTTGCAATATAGTCAGCATTGGCAATTTTTGCTAGTCTCCCAGGAGACTATAAGATTTTGTAAAGGAAAGATGTGTTGGAGTTAGTCTATTTTCTTGAATCTTCTGTATGTGAAAAACCACAATTGACTGTGTCTTCCAGTTGCTGATTTTGAAGATTGGTTTAGAGATTAGTGTTTTTAATAAGATGTGTTGGAGTTAGTCTATTTTCTTGCATCTTCTGTATATGAAAAACCACAATTACATCCGTGTCTTCCAGTTGCTGATTTTGAAGATTGATGTAGAGATTAGTGTTTTTATCTCTGTTTATCTGGAGATGTTCCAGAATTTTTGAATGCATTGTCATGCAAATTTGGGATAAATTCCTTACAATTTTTGCTACCAGAGTGTGAGATATGAAAAAGCACTTGGGAACAGAAAATACAATTTCCTTGAAGTCATCACCCAGGAAGGTTTTGCCAGGTCTTGGACTCATTAGCATATACATTCCCATAATCCACTGCTCCTAGCCAGAGACTGTTTGTCTAGCCATGGTTGTAATGAGTTCTCTGTTGCACATGCTGATTGCTCCAGCCAAGCACCTATCAACTTTGCGCAGTAGCATTATCATAGCTTATGAGGTCAAACCGAGGCGTGATTATTGCTAGTTGAAAACTTTACCCAATACCCCGCCATGATGACTTGCAATATAGTCAGCATTGGCAATTTTTGCTAGTCTCCCAGGAGACTATAAGATTTTGTAAAGGAAAGATGTGTTGGAGTTAGTCTATTTTCTTGAATCTTCTGTATGTGAAAAACCACAATTGACTGTGTCTTCCAGTTGCTGATTTTGAAGATTGGTTTAGAGATTAGTGTTTTTAATAAGACGTGTTGGAGTTAGTCTATTTTCTTGCATCTTCTGTATATGAAAAACCACAAATACATCCGTGTCTTCCAGTTGCTGATTTTGAAGATTGATGTAGAGATTAGTGTTTTTATCTCTGTTTATCTGGAGATGTTCCAGAATTTTTGAATGCATTGTCATGCAAATTGGAGATAAATTCCTTACAATTTTTGCTACCAGAGTGTGAGATATGAAAAAGCACTTGGGAACAGAAAATACAATTTCCTTGAAGTCATCACCCAGGAAGGTTTTGCCAGGTCTTGGACTCATTAGCATTTACATTCCCATAATCCACTGCTCCTAGCCAGAGACTGTTTGTCTAGCCATGGTTGTAATGAGTTCTCTGTTGCACATGCTAATTGCTCCAGCCAAGCACCTATCAACGTTGCGCAGTGGCATTATCATAGCTAATGAGGTCAAACCGAGGCGTGATTATTGCTAGTTGAAAACTTTACCCAATACCCCGCCATGATGACTTGCAATATAGTCAGCATTGGCAATTTTTGCTAGTCTCCCAGGAGACTATAAGATTTTGTAAAGGAAAGATGTGTTGGAGTTAGTCTATTTTCTTGAATCTTCTGTATGTGAAAAACCACAATTGACTGTGTCTTCCAGTTGCTGATTTTGAAGATTGGTTTAGAGATTAGTGTTTTTAATAAGATGTGTTGGAGTTAGTCTATTTTCTTGCATCTTCTGTATATGAAAAACCACAATTACATCCGTGTCTTCCAGTTGCTGATTTTGAAGATTGATGTAGAGATTAGTGTTTTTATCTCTGTTTATCTGGAGATGTTCCAGAATTTTTGAATGCATTGTCATGCAAATTTGGGATAAATTCCTTACAATTTTTGCTACCAGAGTGTGAGATATGAAAAAGCACTTGGGAACAGAAAATACAATTTCCTTGAAGTCATCACCCAGGAAGGTTTTGCCAGGTCTTGGACTCATTAGCATATACATTCCCATAATCCACTGCTCCTAGCCAGAGACTGTTTGTCTAGCCATGGTTGTAATGAGTTCTCTGTTGCACATGCTGATTGCTCCAGCCAAGCACCTATCAACTTTGCGCAGTAGCATTATCATAGCTTATGAGGTCAAACCGAGGCGTGATTATTGCTAGTTGAAAACTTTACCCAATACCCCGCCATGATGACTTGCAATATAGTCAGCATTGGCAATTTTTGCTAGTCTCCCAGGAGACTATAAGATTTTGTAAAGGAAAGATGTGTTGGAGTTAGTCTATTTTCTTGAATCTTCTGTATGTGAAAAACCACAATTGACTGTGTCTTCCAGTTGCTGATTTTGAAGATTGGTTTAGAGATTAGTGTTTTTAATAAGACGTGTTGGAGTTAGTCTATTTTCTTGCATCTTCTGTATATGAAAAACCACAAATACATCCGTGTCTTCCAGTTGCTGATTTTGAAGATTGATGTAGAGATTAGTGTTTTTATCTCTGTTTATCTGGAGATGTTCCAGAATTTTTGAATGCATTGTCATGCAAATTGGAGATAAATTCCTTACAATTTTTGCTACCAGAGTGTGAGATATGAAAAAGCACTTGGGAACAGAAAATACAATTTCCTTGAAGTCATCACCCAGGAAGGTTTTGCCAGGTCTTGGACTCATTAGCATTTACATTCCCATAATCCACTGCTCCTAGCCAGAGACTGTTTGTCTAGCCATGGTTGTAATGAGTTCTCTGTTGCACATGCTAATTGCTCCAGCCAAGCACCTATCAACGTTGCGCAGTGGCATTATCATAGCTAATGAGGTCAAACCGAGGCGTGATTATTGCTAGTTGAAAACTTTACCCAATACCCCGCCATGATGACTTGCAATATAGTCAGCATTGGCAATTTTTGCTAGTCTCCCAGGAGACTATAAGATTTTGTAAAGGAAAGATGTGTTGGAGTTAGTCTATTTTCTTGAATCTTCTGTATGTGAAAAACCACAATTGACTGTGTCTTCCAGTTGCTGATTTTGAAGATTGGTTTAGAGATTAGTGTTTTTAATAAGATGTGTTGGAGTTAGTCTATTTTCTTGCATCTTCTGTATATGAAAAACCACAATTACATCCGTGTCTTCCAGTTGCTGATTTTGAAGATTGATGTAGAGATTAGTGTTTTTATCTCTGTTTATCTGGAGATGTTCCAGAATTTTTGAATGCATTGTCATGCAAATTTGGGATAAATTCCTTACAATTTTTGCTACCAGAGTGTGAGATATGAAAAAGCACTTGGGAACAGAAAATACAATTTCCTTGAAGTCATCACCCAGGAAGGTTTTGCCAGGTCTTGGACTCATTAGCATATACATTCCCATAATCCACTGCTGCTAGCCAGAGACTGTTTGTCTAGCCATGGTTGTAATGAGTTCTCTGTTGCACATGCTGATTGCTCCAGCCAAGCACCTATCAACTTTGCGCAGTGGCATTATCATAGCTTATGAGGTCAAACCGAGGCGTGATTATTGCTAGTTGAAAACTTTACCCAATACCCCGCCATGATGACTTGCAATATAGTCAGCATTGGCAATTTTTGCTAGTCTCCCAGGAGACTATAAGATTTTGTAAAGGAAAGATGTGTTGGAGTTAGTCTATTTTTTTGAATCTTCTGTATGTGAAAAACCACAATTGACTGTGTCTTCCAGTTGCTGATTTTGAAGATTGGTTTAGAGATTAGTGTTTTGAATAAGACATGTTGGAGTTAGTCTATTTTCTTGCATCTTCTGTATATGAAAAACCACAATTACATCCGTGTCTTCCAGTTGCTGATTTTGAAGATTGATGTAGAGATTAGTGTTTTTATCTCTGTTTATCTGGAGATGTTCCAGAATTTTTGAATGCATTGTCATGCAAATTGGAGATAAATTCCTTACAATTTTTGCTACCAGAGTGTGAGATATGAAAAAGCACTTGGGAACAGAAAATACAATTTCCTTGAAGTCATCACCCAGGAAGGTTTTGCCAGGTCTTGGACTCATTAGCATTTACATTCCCATAATCCACTGCTCCTAGCCAGAGACTGTTTGTCTAGCCATGGTTGTAATGAGTTCTCTGTTGCACATGCTAATTGCTCCAGCCAAGCACCTATCAACTTTGCGCAGTGGCATTATCATAGCTAATGAGGTCAAACCGAGGCGTGATTATTGCTAGTTGAAAACTTTACCCAATACCCCGCCATGATGACTTGCAATATAGTCAGCATTGGCAATTTTTGCTAGTCTCCCAGGAGACTATAAGATTTTGTAAAGGAAAGATGTGTTGGAGTTAGTCTATTTTCTTGAATCTTCTGTATGTGAAAAACCACAATTGACTGTGTCTTCCAGTTGCTGATTTTGAAGATTGGTTTAGAGATTAGTGTTTTTAATAAGACGTGTTGGAGTTAGTCTATTTTCTTGCATCTTCTGTATATGAAAAAACGCAGTTACATCCGTGTCTTCCAGTTGCTGATTTTGAAGATTGATGTAGAGATTAGTGTTTTTATCTCTGTTTATCTGGAGATGTTCCAGAATTTTTGAATGCATTGTCATGCAAATTTGGGATAAATTCCTTACAATTTTTGCTACCAGAGTGTGAGATATGAAAAAGCACTTGGGAACAGAAAATACAATTTCCTTGAAGTCATCACCCAGGAAGGTTTTGCCAGGTCTTGGACTCATTAGCATATACATTCCCATAATCCACTGCTCCTAGCCAGAGACTGTTTGTCTAGCCATGGTTGTAATGAGTTCTCTGTTGCACATGCTGATTGCTCCAGCCAAGCACCTATCAACTTTGCGCAGTGGCATTATCATAGCTTATGAGGTCAAACCGAGGCGTGATTATTGTTAGTTGAAAACTTTACCCAATACCCCGCCATGATGACTTGCAATATAGTCAGCATTGGCAATTTTTGCTAGTCTCCCAGGAGACTATAAGATTTTGTAAAGGAAAGATGTGTTGGAGTTAGTCTATTTTCTTGAATCTTCTGTATGTGAAAAACCACAATTGACTGTGTCTTCCAGTTGCTGATTTTGAAGATTGGTTTAGAGATTAGTGTTTTTAATAAGACGTGTTGGAGTTAGTCTATTTTCTTGCATCTTCTGTATATGAAAAACCACAATTACATCCGTGTCTTCCAGTTGCTGATTTTGAAGATTGATGTAGAGATTAGTGTTTTTATCTCTGTTTATCTGGAGATGTTCCAGAATTTTTGAATGCATTGTCATGCAAATTGGAGATAAATTCCTTACAATTTTTGCTACCAGAGTGTGAGATATGAAAAAGCACTTGGGAACAGAAAATACAATTTCCTTGAAGTCATCACCCAGGAAGGTTTTGCCAGGTCTTGGACTCATTAGCATATACATTCCCATAATCCACTGCTCCTAGCCAGAGACTGTTTGTCTAGCCATGGTTGTAATGAGTTCTCTGTTGCACATGCTGATTGCTCCAGCCAAGCACCTATCAACTTTGCGCAGTGGCATTATCATAGCTTATGAGGTCAAACCGAGGCGTGATTATTGCTAGTTGAAAACTTTACCCAATACCCCGCCATGATGACTTGCAATATAGTCAGCATTGGCAATTTTTGCTAGTCTCCCAGGAGACTATAAGATTTTGTAAAGGAAAGATGTGTTGGAGTTAGTCTATTTTCTTGAATCTTCTGTATGTGAAAAACCACAATTGACTGTGTCTTCCAGTTGCTGATTTTGAAGATTGGTTTAGAGATTAGTGTTTTTAATAAGACGTGTTGGAGTTAGTCTATTTTCTTGCATCTTCTGTATATGAAAAAACGCAGTTACATCCGTGTCTTCCAGTTGCTGATTTTGAAGATTGATGTAGAGATTAGTGTTTTTATCTCTGTTTATCTGGAGATGTTCCAGAATTTTTGAATGCATTGTCATGCAAATTGGAGATAAATTCCTTACAATTTTTGCTAACAGAGTGTGAGATATGAAAAAGCACTTGGGAACAGAAAATACAATTTCCTTGAAGTCATCACCCAGGAAGGTTTTGCCAGGTCTTGGACTCATTAGCATATACATTCCCATAAACCACTGCTCCTAGCCAGAGACTGTTTGTCTAGCCATGGTTGTAATGAGTTCTCTGTTGCACATGCTGATTGCTCCAGCCAAGCACCTATCAACTTTGCGCAGTGGCATTATCATAGCTTATGAGGTCAAACCGAGGCGTGATTATTGCTAGTTGAAAACTTTACCCAATACCCCGCCATGATGACTTGCAATATAGTCAGCATTGGCAATTTTTGCTAGTCTCCCAGGAGACTATAAGATTTTGTAAAGGAAAGATGTGTTGGAGTTAGTCTATTTTCTTGAATCTTCTGTATGTGAAAAACCACAATTGACTGTGTCTTCCAGTTGCTGATTTTGAAGATTGGTTTAGAGATTAGTGTTTTTAATAAGACGTGTTGGAGTTAGTCTATTTTCTTGCATCTTCTGTATATGAAAAAACGCAATTACATCCGTGTCTTCCAGTTGCTGATTTTGAAGATTGATGTAGAGATTAGTGTTTTTATCTCTGTTTATCTGGAGATGTTCCAGAATTTTTGAATGCATTGTCATGCAAATTGGAGATAAATTCCTTACAATTTTTGCTACCAGAGTGTGAGATATGAAAAAGCACTTGGGAACAGAAAATACAATTTCCTTGAAGTCATCACCCAGGAAGGTTTTGCCAGGTCTTGGACTCATTAGCATATACATTCCCATAATCCACTGCTCCTAGCCAGAGACTGTTTGTCTAGCCATGGTTGTAATGAGTTCTCTGTTGCACATGCTGATTGCTCCAGCCAAGCACCTATCAACTTTGCGCAGTGGCATTATCATAGCTTATGAGGTCAAACCGAGGCGTGATTATTGCTAGTTGAAAACTTTTCCCAATACCCCGCCATGATGACTTGCAATATAGTCAGCATTGGCAATTTTTGCTAGTCTCCCAGGAGACTATAAGATTTTGTAAAGGAAAGATGTGTTGGAGTTAGTCTATTTTCTTGAATCTTCTGTATGTGAAAAACCACAATTGACTGTGTCTTCCAGTTGCTGATTTTGAAGATTGGTTTAGAGATTAGTGTTTTTAATAAGACGTGTTGGAGTTAGTCTATTTTCTTGCATCTTCTGTATATGAAAAACCACAATTACATCCGTGTCTTCCAGTTGCTGATTTTGAAGATTGATGTAGAGATTAGTGTTTTTAATAAGACGTGTTGGAGTTAGTCTATTTTCTTGCATCTTCTGTATATGAAAAACTACAATTACATCCGTGTCTTCCAGTTGCTGATTTTGAAGATTGATGTAGAGATTAGTGTTTTTATCTCTGTTTATCTGGAGATGTTCCAGAATTTTTGAATGCAGTGTCATGCAAATTGGAGATAAATTCCTTACAATTTTTGCTACCAGAGTGTGAGATATGAAAAAGCACTTGGGAACAGAAAATACAATTTCCTTGAAGTCATCACCCAGGAAGGTTTTGCCAGGTCTTGGACTCATTAGCATATACATTCCCATAATCCACTGCTCCTAGCCAGAGACTGTTTGTCTAGCCATGGTTGTAATGAGTTCTCTGTTGCACATGCTGATTGCTCCAGCCAAGCACCTATCAACTTTGCGCAGTGGCATTATCATAGCTTATGAGGTGTGATTATGAGGTGTGATTATTGCTAGTTGAAAACTTTACCCAATACCCCGCCATGATGACTTGCAATATAGTCAGCATTGGCAATTTTTGCTAGTCTCCCAGGAGACTATAAGATTTTGTAAAGAAAAGATGTGTTGGAGTTAGTCTATTTTGTTGAATCTTCTGTATGTGAAAAACCACAATTGACTGTGTCTTCCAGTTGCTGATTTTGAAGATTGGTTTAGAGATTAGTGTTTTTAATAAGATGTGTTGGAGTTAGTCTATTTTCTTGCATCTTCTGTATATGAAAAACCACAATTACATCTGTGTCTTCCAGTTGCTGATTTTGAAGATTGATGTAGAGATTAGTGTTTTTATCTCTGTTTATCTGGAGATGTTCCAGAATTTTTGAATGCATTGTCATGCAAATTGGAGATAAATTCCTTACAATTTTTGCTACCAGAGTGTGAGATATGAAAAAGCACTTGGGAACAGAAAATACAATTTCCTTGAAGTCATCACCCAGGAAGGTTTTGCCAGGTCTTGGACTCATTAGCATATACATTCCCATAATCCACTGCTCCTAGCCAGAGACTGTTTGTCTAGCCATGGTTGTAATGAGTTCTCTGTTGCACATGCTGATTGCTCCAGCCAAGCACCTATCAACTTTGCGCAGTGGCATTATCATAGCTTATGAGGTCAAACCGAGGCGTGATTATTGCTAGTTGAAAACTTTACCCAATACCCCGCCATGATGATTTGCAATATAGTCAGCATTGGCAATTTTTGCTAGTCTCCCAGGAGACTATAAGATTTTGTAAAGGAAAGATGTGTTGGAGTTAGTCTATTTTTTTGAATCTTCTGTATGTGAAAAACCACAATTGACTGTGTCTTCCAGTTGCTGATTTTGAAGATTGGTTTAGAGATTAGTGTTTTGAATAAGACGTGTTGGAGTTAGTCTATTTTCTTGCATCTTCTGTATATGAAAAACCACAATTACATCCGTATCTTCCAGTTGCTGATTTTGAAGATTGATGTAGAGATTAGTGTTTTTAATAAGACGTGTTGGAGTTAGTCTATTTTCTTGCATCTTCTGTATATGAAAAACCACAATTACATCCGTGTCTTCCAGTTGCTGATTTTGAAGATTGATGTAGAGATTAGTGTTTTTATCTCTGTTTATCTGGAGATGTTCCAGAATTTTTGAATGCATTGTCATGCAAATTTGGGATAAATTCCTTTTAATTTTTGCTACCAGAGTGTGAGATATGAAAAAGCACTTGGGAACAGAAAATACAATTTCCTTGAAGTCATCACCCAGGAAGGTTTTGCCAGGTCTTGGACTCATTAGCATATACATTCCCATAATCCACTGCTCCTAGCCAGAGACTGTTTGTCTAGCCATGGTTGTAATGAGTTCTCTGTTGCACATGCTGATTGCTCCAGCCAAGCACCTATCAACTTTGCGCAGTGGCATTATCATAGCTTATGAGGTCAAACCGAGGCGTGATTATTGCTAGTTGAAAACTTTACCCAATACCCCGCCATGATGACTTGCAATATAGTCAGCATTGGCAATTTTTGCTAGTCTCCCAGGAGACTATAAGATTTTGTAAAGGAAAGATGTGTTGGAGTTAGTCTATTTTCTTGAATCTTCTGTATGTGAAAAACCACAATTGACTGTGTCTTCCAGTTGCTGATTTTGAAGATTGGTTTAGAGATTAGTGTTTTTAATAAGACGTGTTGGAGTTAGTCTATTTTCTTGCATCTTCTGTATATGAAAAACCACAATTACATCCGTGTCTTCCAGTTGCTGATTTTGAAGATTGATGTAGAGATTAGTGTTTTTTATCTCTGTTTATCTGGAGATGTTCCAGAATTTTTGAATGCATTGTCATGCAAATTGGAGATAAATTCCTTACAATTTTTGCTACCAGAGTGGGAGATATGAAAAAGCACTTGGGAACAGAAAATACAATTTCCTTGAAGTCATCACCCAGGAAGGTTTTGCCAGGTCTTGGACTCATTAGCATATACATTCCCATAATCCACTGCTCCTAGCCAGAGACTGTTTGTCTAGCCATGGTTGTAATGAGTTCTCTGTTGCACATGCTGATTGCTCCAGCCAAGCACCTGTCAACTTTGCGCAGTGGCATTATCATAGCTTATGAGGTCAAACCGAGGCGTGATTATTGCTAGTTGAAAACTTTACCCAATACCCCGCCATGATGACTTGCAATATAGTCAGCATTGGCAATTTTTGCTAGTCTCCCAGGAGACTATAAGATTTTGTAAAGGAAAGATGTGTTGGAGTTAGTCTATTTTTTTGAATCTTCTGTATGTGAAAAACCACAATTGACTGTGTCTTCTAGTTGCTGATTTTGAAGATTGGTTTAGAGATTAGTGTTTTGAATAAGACGTGTTGGAGTTAGTCTATTTTCTTGCATCTTCTGTATATGAAAAACCACAATTACATCCGTGTCTTCCAGTTGCTGATTTTGAAGATTGATGTAGAGATTAGTGTTTTTATCTCTGTTTATCTGGAGATGTTCCAGAATTTTTGAATGCATTGTCATGCAAATTTGGGATAAATTCCTTACAATTTTTGCTACCAGAGTGTGAGATATGAAAAAGCATTTGGGAACAGAAAATACAATTTCCTTGAAGTCATCACCCAGGAAGGTTTTGCCAGGTCTTGGACTCATTAGCATATACATTCCCATAATCCACTGCTCCTAGCCAGAGACTGTTTGTCTAGCCATGGTTGTAATGAGTTCTCTGTTGCACATGCTGATTGCTCCAGCCAAGCACCTATCAACTTTGCGCAGTGGCATTATCATAGCTTATGAGGTCAAACCGAGGCGTGATTATTGCTAGTTGAAAACTTTACCCAATACCCCGCTATGATGACTTGCAATATAGTCAGCATTGGCAATTTTTGCTAGTCTCCCAGGAGACTATAAGATTTTGTAAAGGAAAGATGTGTTGGAGTTAGTCTATTTTCCGAATCTTCTGTATGTGAAAAACCACAATTGACTGTGTCTTCCAGTTGCTGATTTTGAAGATTGGTTTAGAGATTAGTGTTTTTAATAAGACGTGTTGGAGTTAGTCTATTTTCTTGCATCTTCTGTATATGAAAAACCACAATTACATCCGTGTCTTCCAGTTGCTGATTTTGAAGATTGATGTAGAGATTAGTGTTTTTATCTCTGTTTATCTGGAGATGTTCCAGAATTTTTGAATGCATTGTCATGCAAATTGGAGATAAATTCCTTACAATTTTTGCTACCAGAGTGTGAGATATGAAAAAGCACTTGGGAACAGAAAATACAATTTCCTTGAAGTCAGGAAGGTTTTGCCAGGTCTTGGACTCATTAGCATATACATTCCCATAATCCACTGCTCCTAGCCAGAGACTGTTTGTCTAGCCATGGTTGTAATGAGTTCTCTGTTGCACATGCTGATTGCTCCAGCCAAGCACCTATCAACTTTGCGCAGTGGCATTATCATAGCTTATGAGGTCAAACCGAGGCGTGATTATTGCTAGTTGAAAACTTTACCCAATACCCCGCCATGATGACTTGCAATATAGTCAGCATTGGCAATTTTTGCTAGTCTCCCAGGAGACTAAAAGATTTTGTAAAGGAAAGATGTGTTGGAGTTAGTCTATTTTCTTGAATCTTCTGTATGTGAAAAACCACAATTGACTGTGTCTTCCAGTTGCTGATTTTGAAGATTGGTTTAGAGATTAGTGTTTTTAATAAGACGTGTTGGAGTTAGTCTATTTTCTTGCATCTTCTGTATATGAAAAAACGCAGTTACATCCGTGTCTTCCAGTTGCTGATTTTGAAGATTGATGTAGAGATTAGTGTTTTTATCTCTGTTTATCTGGAGATGTTCCAGAATTTTTGAATGCATTGTCATGCAAATTGGAGATAAATTCCTTACAATTTTTGCTACCAGAGTGTGAGATATGAAAAAGCACTTGGGAACAGAAAATACAATTTCCTTGAAGTCATCACCCAGGAAGGTTTTGCCAGGTCTTGGACTCATTAGCATATACATTCCCATAAACCACTGCTCCTAGCCAGAGACTGTTTGTCTAGCCATGGTTGTAATGAGTTCTCTGTTGCACATGCTGATTGCTCCAGCCAAGCACCTATCAACTTTGCGCAGTGGCATTATCATAGCTTATGAGGTCAAACCGAGGCGTGATTATTGCTAGTTGAAAACTTTACCCAATACCCCGCCATGATGACTTGCAATATAGTCAGCATTGGCAATTTTTGCTAGTCTCCCAGGAGACTATAAGATTTTGTAAAGGAAAGATGTGTTGGAGTTAGTCTATTTTCTTGAATCTTCTGTATGTGAAAAACCACAATTGACTGTGTCTTCCAGTTGCTGATTTTGAAGATTGGTTTAGAGATTAGTGTTTTTAATAAGACGTGTTGGAGTTAGTCTATTTTCTTGCATCTTCTGTATATGAAAAAACGCAATTACATCCGTGTCTTCCAGTTGCTGATTTTGAAGATTGATGTAGAGATTAGTGTTTTTATCTCTGTTTATCTGGAGATGTTCCAGAATTTTTGAATGCATTGTCATGCAAATTGGAGATAAATTCCTTACAATTTTTGCTACCAGAGTGTGAGATATGAAAAAGCACTTGGGAACAGAAAATACAATTTCCTTGAAGTCATCACCCAGGAAGGTTTTGCCAGGTCTTGGACTCATTAGCATATACATTCCCATAATCCACTGCTCCTAGCCAGAGACTGTTTGTCTAGCCATGGTTGTAATGAGTTCTCTGTTGCACATGCTGATTGCTCCAGCCAAGCACCTATCAACTTTGCGCAGTGGCATTATCATAGCTTATGAGGTCAAACCGAGGCGTGATTATTGCTAGTTGAAAACTTTTCCCAATACCCCGCCATGATGACTTGCAATATAGTCAGCATTGGCAATTTTTGCTAGTCTCCCAGGAGACTATAAGATTTTGTAAAGGAAAGATGTGTTGGAGTAAGTCTATTTTCTTGAATCTTCTGTATGTGAAAAACCACAATTGACTGTGTCTTCCAGTTGCTGATTTTGAAGATTGGTTTAGAGATTAGTGTTTTTAATAAGATGTGTTGGAGTTAGTCTATTTTCTTGCATCTTCTGTATATGAAAAACCACAATTACATCCGTGTCTTCCAGTTGCTGATTTTGAAGATTGATGTAGAGATTAGTGTTTTTATCTCTGTTTATCTGGAGATGTTCCAGAATTTTTTAATGCATTGTCATGCAAATTTGGGATAAATTCCTTACAATTTTTGCTACCAGAGTGTGAGATATGAAAAAGCACTTGGGAACAGAAAATACAATTTCCTTGAAGTCATCACCCAGGAAGGTTTTGCCAGGTCTTGGACTCATTAGCATATACATTCCCATAATCCACTGCTCCTAGCCAGAGACTGTTTGTCTAGCCATGGTTGTAATGAGTTCTCTGTAGCACATGCTGACTGCTCCAGCCAAGCACCTATCAACTTTGCGCAGTGGCATTATCATAGCTTATGAGGTCAAACCGAGGCGTGATTATTGCTAGTTGAAAACTTTACCCAATACCCTGCCATGATGACTTGCAATATAGTCAGCATTGGCAATTTTTGCTAGTCTCCCAGGAGACTATAAGATTTTGTAAAGGAAAGATGTGTTGGAGTTAGTCTATTTTCTTGAATCTTCTGTATGTGAAAAACCACAATTGACTGTGTCTTCCAGTTGCTGATTTTGAAGATTGGTTTAGAGATTAGTGTTTTTAATAAGACGTGTTGGAGTTAGTCTATTTTCTTGCATCTTCTGTATATGAAAAACCACAATTACATCCGTGTCTTCCAGTTGCTGATTTTGAAGATTGATGTAGAGATTAGTGTTTTTAATAAGACGTGTTGGAGTTAGTCTATTTTCTTGCATCTTCTGTATATGAAAAACTACAATTACATCCGTGTCTTCCAGTTGCTGATTTTGAAGATTGATGTAGAGATTAGTGTTTTTATCTCTGTTTATCTGGAGATGTTCCAGAATTTTTGAATGCATTGTCATGCAAATTGGAGATAAATTCCTTACAATTTTTGCTACCAGAGTGTGAGATATGAAAAATCACTTGGGAACAGAAAATACAATTTCCTTGAAGTCATCACCCAGGAAGGTTTTGCCAGGTCTTGGACTCATTAGCATATACATTCCCATAATCCACTGCTCCTAGCCAGAGACTGTTTGTCTAGCCATGGTTGTAATGAGTTCTCTGTTGCACATGCTGATTGCTCCAGCCAAGCACCTATCAACTTTGCGCAGTGGCATTATCATAGCTTATGAGGTGTGATTATGAGGCGTGATTATTGCTAGTTGAAAACTTTACCCAATACCCCGCCATGATGACTTGCAATATAGTCAGCATTGGCAATTTTTGCTAGTCTCCCAGGAGACTATAAGATTTTGTAAAGAAAAGATGTGTTGGAGTTAGTCTATTTTGTTGAATCTTCTGTATGTGAAAAACCACAATTGACTGTGTCTTCCAGTTGCTGATTTTGAAGATTGGTTTAGAGATTAGTGTTTTTAATAAGATGTGTTGGAGTTAGTCTATTTTCTTGCATCTTCTGTATATGAAAAACCACAATTACATCTGTGTCTTCCAGTTGCTGATTTTGAAGATTGATGTAGAGATTAGTGTTTTTATCTCTGTTTATCTGGAGATGTTCCAGAATTTTTGAATGCATTGTCATGCAAATTGGAGATAAATTCCTTACAATTTTTGCTACCAGAGTGTGAGATATGAAAAAGCACTTGGGAACAGAAAATACAATTTCCTTGAAGTCATCACCCAGGAAGGTTTTGCCAGGTCTTGGACTCATTAGCATATACATTCCCATAATCCACTGCTCCTAGCCAGAGACTGTTTGTCTAGCCATGGTTGTAATGAGTTCTCTGTTGCACATGCTGATTGCTCCAGCCAAGCACCTATCAACTTTGCGCAGTGGCATTATCATAGCTTATGAGGTCAAACCGAGGCGTGATTATTGCTAGTTGAAAACTTTACCCAATACCCCGCCATGATGATTTGCAATATAGTCAGCATTGGCAATTTTTGCTAGTCTCCCAGGAGACTATAAGATTTTGTAAAGGAAAGATGTGTTGGAGTTAGTCTATTTTTTTGAATCTTCTGTATGTGAAAAACCACAATTGACTGTGTCTTCCAGTTGCTGATTTTGAAGATTGGTTTAGAGATTAGTGTTTTGAATAAGACGTGTTGGAGTTAGTCTATTTTCTTGCATCTTCTGTATATGAAAAACCACAATTACATCCGTATCTTCCAGTTGCTGATTTTGAAGATTGATGTAGAGATTAGTGTTTTTAATAAGACGTGTTGGAGTTAGTCTATTTTCTTGCATCTTCTGTATATGAAAAACCACAATTACATCCGTGTCTTCCAGTTGCTGATTTTGAAGATTGATGTAGAGATTAGTGTTTTTATCTCTGTTTATCTGGAGATGTTCCAGAATTTTTGAATGCATTGTCATGCAAATTTGGGATAAATTCCTTACAATTTTTGCTACCAGAGTGTGAGATATGAAAAAGCACTTGGGAACAGAAAATACAATTTCCTTGAAGTCATCACCCAGGAAGGTTTTGCCAGGTCTTGGACTCATTAGCATATACATTCCCATAATCCACTGCTCCTAGCCAGAGACTGTTTGTCTAGCCATGGTTGTAATGAGTTCTCTGTAGCACATGCTGACTGCTCCAGCCAAGCACCTATCAACTTTGCGCAGTGGCATTATCATAGCTTATGAGGTCAAACCGAGGCGTGATTATTGCTAGTTGAAAACTTTACCCAATACCCTGCCATGATGACTTGCAATATAGTCAGCATTGGCAATTTTTGCTAGTCTCCCAGGAGACTATAAGATTTTGTAAAGGAAAGATGTGTTGGAGTTAGTCTATTTTCTTGAATCTTCTGTATGTGAAAAACCACAATTGACTGTGTCTTCCAGTTGCTGATTTTGAAGATTGGTTTAGAGATTAGTGTTTTTAATAAGACGTGTTGGAGTTAGTCTATTTTCTTGCATCTTCTGTATATGAAAAACCACAATTACATCCGTGTCTTCCAGTTGCTGATTTTGAAGATTGATGTAGAGATTAGTGTTTTTAATAAGACGTGTTGGAGTTAGTCTATTTTCTTGCATCTTCTGTATATGAAAAACTACAATTACATCCGTGTCTTCCAGTTGCTGATTTTGAAGATTGATGTAGAGATTAGTGTTTTTATCTCTGTTTATCTGGAGATGTTCCAGAATTTTTGAATGCATTGTCATGCAAATTGGAGATAAATTCCTTACAATTTTTGCTACCAGAGTGTGAGATATGAAAAAGCACTTGGGAACAGAAAATACAATTTCCTTGAAGTCATCACCCAGGAAGGTTTTGCCAGGTCTTGGACTCATTAGCATATACATTCCCATAATCCACTGCTCCTAGCCAGAGACTGTTTGTCTAGCCATGGTTGTAATGAGTTCTCTGTTGCACATGCTGATTGCTCCAGCCAAGCACCTATCAACTTTGCGCAGTGGCATTATCATAGCTTATGAGGTGTGATTATGAGGCGTGATTATTGCTAGTTGAAAACTTTACCCAATACCCCGCCATGATGACTTGCAATATAGTCAGCATTGGCAATTTTTGCTAGTCTCCCAGGAGACTATAAGATTTTGTAAAGAAAAGATGTGTTGGAGTTAGTCTATTTTGTTGAATCTTCTGTATGTGAAAAACCACAATTGACTGTGTCTTCCAGTTGCTGATTTTGAAGATTGGTTTAGAGATTAGTGTTTTTAATAAGATGTGTTGGAGTTAGTCTATTTTCTTGCATCTTCTGTATATGAAAAACCACAATTACATCTGTGTCTTCCAGTTGCTGATTTTGAAGATTGATGTAGAGATTAGTGTTTTTATCTCTGTTTATCTGGAGATGTTCCAGAATTTTTGAATGCATTGTCATGCAAATTGGAGATAAATTCCTTACAATTTTTGCTACCAGAGTGTGAGATATGAAAAAGCACTTGGGAACAGAAAATACAATTTCCTTGAAGTCATCACCCAGGAAGGTTTTGCCAGGTCTTGGACTCATTAGCATATACATTCCCATAATCCACTGCTCCTAGCCAGAGACTGTTTGTCTAGCCATGGTTGTAATGAGTTCTCTGTTGCACATGCTGATTGCTCCAGCCAAGCACCTATCAACTTTGCGCAGTGGCATTATCATAGCTTATGAGGTCAAACCGAGGCGTGATTATTGCTAGTTGAAAACTTTACCCAATACCCCGCCATGATGATTTGCAATATAGTCAGCATTGGCAATTTTTGCTAGTCTCCCAGGAGACTATAAGATTTTGTAAAGGAAAGATGTGTTGGAGTTAGTCTATTTTTTTGAATCTTCTGTATGTGAAAAACCACAATTGACTGTGTCTTCCAGTTGCTGATTTTGAAGATTGGTTTAGAGATTAGTGTTTTGAATAAGACGTGTTGGAGTTAGTCTATTTTCTTGCATCTTCTGTATATGAAAAACCACAATTACATCCGTATCTTCCAGTTGCTGATTTTGAAGATTGATGTAGAGATTAGTGTTTTTAATAAGACGTGTTGGAGTTAGTCTATTTTCTTGCATCTTCTGTATATGAAAAACCACAATTACATCCGTGTCTTCCAGTTGCTGATTTTGAAGATTGATGTAGAGATTAGTGTTTTTATCTCTGTTTATCTGGAGATGTTCCAGAATTTTTGAATGCATTGTCATGCAAATTTGGGATAAATTCCTTACAATTTTTGCTACCAGAGTGTGAGATATGAAAAAGCACTTGGGAACAGAAAATACAATTTCCTTGAAGTCATCACCCAGGAAGGTTTTGCCAGGTCTTGGACTCATTAGCATATACATTCCCATAATCCACTGCTCCTAGCCAGAGACTGTTTGTCTAGCCATGGTTGTAATGAGTTCTCTGTTGCACATGCTGATTGCTCCAGCCAAGCACCTATCAACTTTGCGCAGTGGCATTATCATAGCTTATGACGTCAAACCGAGGCGTGATTATTGCTAGTTGAAAACTTTACCCAATACCCCGCCATGATGACTTGCAATATAGTCAGCATTGGCAATTTTTGCTAGTCTCCCAGGAGACTATAAGATTTTGTAAAGGAAAGATGTGTTGGAGTTAGTCTATTTTCTTGAATCTTCTGTATGTGAAAAACCACAATTGACTGTGTCTTCCAGTTGCTGATTTTGAAGATTGGTTTAGAGATTAGTGTTTTTAATAAGACGTGTTGGAGTTAGTCTATTTTCTTGCATCTTCTGTATATGAAAAACCACAATTACATCCGTGTCTTCCAGTTGCTGATTTTGAAGATTGATGTAGAGATTAGTGTTTTTATCTCTGTTTATCTGGAGATGTTCCAGAATTTTTGAATGCATTGTCATGCAAATTGGAGATAAATTCCTTACAATTTTTGCTACCAGAGTGTGAGATATGAAAAAGCACTTGGGAACAGAAAATACAATTTCCTTGAAGTCAGGAAGGTTTTGCCAGGTCTTGGACTCATTAGCATATACATTCCCATAATCCACTGCTCCTAGCCAGAGACTGTTTGTCTAGCCATGGTTGTAATGAGTTCTCTGTTGCACATGCTGATTGCTCCAGCCAAGCACCTATCAACTTTGCGCAGTGGCATTATCATAGCTTATGAGGTCAAACCGAGGCGTGATTATTGCTAGTTGAAAACTTTACCCAATACCCCGCCATGATGACTTGCAATATAGTCAGCATTGGCAATTTTTGCTAGTCTCCCAGGAGACTATAAGATTTTGTAAAGGAAAGATGTGTTGGAGTTAGTCTATTTTCTTGAATCTTCTGTATGTGAAAAACCACAATTGACTGTGTCTTCCAGTTGCTGATTTTGAAGATTGGTTTAGAGATTAGTGTTTTTAATAAGACGTGTTGGAGTTAGTCTATTTTCTTGCATCTTCTGTATATGAAAAAACGCAGTTACATCCGTGTCTTCCAGTTGCTGATTTTGAAGATTGATGTAGAGATTAGTGTTTTTATCTCTGTTTATCTGGAGATGTTCCAGAATTTTTGAATGCATTGTCATGCAAATTGGAGATAAATTCCTTACAATTTTTGCTACCAGAGTGTGAGATATGAAAAAGCACTTGGGAACAGAAAATACAATTTCCTTGAAGTCATCACCCAGGAAGGTTTTGCCAGGTCTTGGACTCATTAGCATATACATTCCCATAAACCACTGCTCCTAGCCAGAGACTGTTTGTCTAGCCATGGTTGTAATGAGTTCTCTGTTGCACATGCTGATTGCTCCAGCCAAGCACCTATCAACTTTGCGCAGTGGCATTATCATAGCTTATGAGGTCAAACCGAGGCGTGATTATTGCTAGTTGAAAACTTTACCCAATACCCCGCCATGATGACTTGCAATATAGTCAGCGTTGGCAATTTTTGCTAGTCTCCCAGGAGACTATAAGATTTTGTAAAGGAAAGATGTGTTGGAGTTAGTCTATTTTCTTGAATCTTCTGTATGTGAAAAACCACAATTGACTGTGTCTTCCAGTTGCTGATTTTGAAGATTGGTTTAGAGATTAGTGTTTTTAATAAGACGTGTTGGAGTTAGTCTATTTTCTTGCATCTTCTGTATATGAAAAAACGCAATTACATCCGTGTCTTCCAGTTGCTGATTTTGAAGATTGATGTAGAGATTAGTGTTTTTATCTCTGTTTATCTGGAGATGTTCCAGAATTTTTGAATGCATTGTCATGGAAATTGGAGATAAATTCCTTACAATTTTTGCTACCAGAGTGTGAGATATGAAAAAGCACTTGGGAACAGAAAATACAATTTCCTTGAAGTCATCACCCAGGAAGGTTTTGCCAGGTCTTGGACTCATTAGCATATACATTCCCATAATCCACTGCTCCTAGCCAGAGACTGTTTGTCTAGCCATGGTTGTAATGAGTTCTCTGTTGCACATGCTGATTGCTCCAGCCAAGCACCTATCAACTTTGCGCAGTGGCATTATCATAGCTTATGAGGTCAAACCGAGGCGTGATTATTGCTAGTTGAAAACTTTTCCCAATACCCCGCCATGATGACTTGCAATATAGTCAGCATTGGCAATTTTTGCTAGTCTCCCAGGAGACTATAAGATTTTGTAAAGGAAAGATGTGTTGGAGTAAGTCTATTTTCTTGAATCTTCTGTATGTGAAAAACCACAATTGACTGTGTCTTCCAGTTGCTGATTTTGAAGATTGGTTTAGAGATTAGTGTTTTTAATAAGATGTGTTGGAGTTAGTCTATTTTCTTGCATCTTCTGTATATGAAAAACCACAATTACATCCGTGTCTTCCAGTTGCTGATTTTGAAGATTGATGTAGAGATTAGTGTTTTTATCTCTGTTTATCTGGAGATGTTCCAGAATTTTTTAATGCATTGTCATGCAAATTTGGGATAAATTCCTTACAATTTTTGCTACCAGAGTGTGAGATATGAAAAAGCACTTGGGAACAGAAAATACAATTTCCTTGAAGTCATCACCCAGGAAGGTTTTGCCAGGTCTTGGACTCATTAGCATATACATTCCCATAATCCACTGCTCCTAGCCAGAGACTGTTTGTCTAGCCATGGTTGTAATGAGTTCTCTGTAGCACATGCTGACTGCTCCAGCCAAGCACCTATCAACTTTGCGCAGTGGCATTATCATAGCTTATGAGGTCAAACCGAGGCGTGATTATTGCTAGTTGAAAACTTTACCCAATACCCTGCCATGATGATTTGCAATATAGTCAGCATTGGCAATTTTTGCTAGTCTCCCAGGAGACTATAAGATTTTGTAAAGGAAAGATGTGTTGGAGTTAGTCTATTTTCTTGAATCTTCTGTATGTGAAAAACCACAATTGACTGTGTCTTCCAGTTGCTGATTTTGAAGATTGGTTTAGAGATTAGTGTTTTTAATAAGACGTGTTGGAGTTAGTCTATTTTCTTGCATCTTCTGTATATGAAAAACCACAATTACATCCGTGTCTTCCAGTTGCTGATTTTGAAGATTGATGTAGAGATTAGTGTTTTTAATAAGACGTGTTGGAGTTAGTCTATTTTCTTGCATCTTCTGTATATGAAAAACCACAATTACATCCGTGTCTTCCAGTTGCTGATTTTGAAGATTGATGTAGAGATTAGTGTTTTTATCTCTGTTTATCTGGAGATGTTCCAGAATTTTTGAATGCATTGTCATGCAAATTGGAGATAAATTCCTTACAATTTTTGCTACCAGAGTGTGAGATATGAAAAAGCACTTGGGAACAGAAAATACAATTTCCTTGAAGTCATCACCCAGGAAGGTTTTGCCAGGTCTTGGACTCATTAGCATATACATTCCCATAATCCACTGCTCCTAGCCAGAGACTGTTTGTCTAGCCATGGTTGTAATGAGTTCTCTGTTGCACATGCTGATTGCTCCAGCCAAGCACCTATCAACTTTGCGCAGTGGCATTATCATAGCTTATGAGGTGTGATTATGAGGCGTGATTATTGCTAGTTGAAAACTTTACCCAATACCCCGCCATGATGACTTGCAATATAGTCAGCATTGGCAATTTTTGCTAGTCTCCCAGGAGACTATAAGATTTTGTAAAGGAAAGATGTGTTGGAGTTAGTCTATTTTCTTGAATCTTCTGTATGTGAAAAACCACAATTGACTGTGTCTTCCAGTTGCTGATTTTGAAGATTGGTTTAGAGATTAGTGTTTTGAATAAGACGTGTTGGAGTTAGTCTATTTTCTTGCATCTTCTGTATATGAAAAACCACAATTACATCCGTGTCTTCCAGTTGCTGATTTTGAAGATTGATGTAGAGATTAGTGTTTTTATCTCTGTTTATCTGGAGATGTTCCAGAATTTTTGAATGCATTGTCATGCAAATTTGGGATAAATTCCTTACAATTTTTGCTACCAGAGTGTGAGATATGAAAAAGCATTTGGGAACAGAAAATACAATTTCCTTGAAGTCATCACCCAGGAAGGTTTTGCCAGGTCTTGGACTCATTAGCATATACATTCCCATAATCCACTGCTCCTAGTCAGAGACTGTTTGTCTAGCCATGGTTGTAATGAGTTCTCTGTTGCACATGCTGATTGCTCCAGCCAAGCACCTATCAACTTTGCGCAGTGGCATTATCATAGCTTATGAGGTGTGATTATGAGGCGTGATTATTGCTAGTTGAAAACTTTACCCAATACCCCGCCATGATGACTTGCAATATAGTCAGCATTGGCAATTTTTGCGAGTCTCCCAGGAGACTATAAGATTTTGTAAAGAAAAGATGTGTTGGAGTTAGTCTATTTTCTTGAATCTTCTGTATGTGAAAAACCACAATTGACTGTGTCTTCCAGTTGCTGATTTTGAAGATTGGTTTAGAGATTAGTGTTTTTAATAAGATGTGTTGGAGTTAGTCTATTTTCTTGCATCTTCTGTATATGAAAAACCACAATTACATCCGTGTCTTCCAGTTGCTGATTTTGAAGATTGATGTAGAGATTAGTGTTTTTATCTCTGTTTATCTGGAGATGTTCCAGAATTTTTGAATGCATTGTCATGCAAATTGGAGATAAATTCCTTACAATTTTTGCTACCAGAGTGTGAGATATGAAAAAGCACTTGGGAACAGAAAATACAATTTCCTTGAAGTCATCACCCAGGAAGGTTTTGCCAGGTCTTGGACTCATTAGCATATACATTCCCATAATCCACTGCTCCTAGCCAGAGACTGTTTGTCTAGCCATGGTTGTAATGAGTTCTCTGTTGCACATGCTGATTGCTCCAGCCAAGCACCTATCAACTTTGCGCAGTGGCATTATCATAGCTTATGAGGTCAAACTGAGGCGTGATTATTGCTAGTTGAAAACTTTACCCAATACCCCGCCATGATGACTTGCAATATAGTCAGCATTGGCAATTTTTGCTAGTCTCCCAGGAGACTATAAGATTTTGTAAAGGAAAGATGTGTTGGAGTTAGTCTATTTTCTTGAATCTTCTGTATGTGAAAAACCACAATTGACTGTGTCTTCCAGTTGCTGATTTTGAAGATTGGTTTAGAGATAAGTGTTTTTAATAAGATGTGTTGGAGTTTGTCTATTTTCTTGCATCTTCTGTATATGAAAAACCACAATTACATCCGTGTCTTCCAGTTGCTGATTTTGAAGATTGATGTAGAGATTAGTGTTTTTATCTCTGTTTATCTGGAGATGTTCCAGAATTTTTGAATGCATTGTCATGCAAATTTGGGATAAATTCCTTACAATTTTTGCTACCAGAGTGTGAGATATGAAAAAGCACTTGGGAATAGAAAATACAATTTCCTTGAAGTCATCACCCAGGAAGGTTTTGCCAGGTCTTGGACTCATTAGCATATACATTCCCATAATCCACTGCTCCTAGCCAGAGACTGTTTGTCTAGCCATGGTTGTAATGAGTTCTCTGTTGCACATGCTGATTGCTCCAGCCAAGCACCTAACAACTTTGCGCAGTGGCATTATCATAGCTTATGAGGTCAAACCGAGGCGTGGTTATTGCTAGTTGAAAACTTTACCCAATACCCCGCCATGATGACTTGTGATATAGTCAGCATTGGCAATTTTTTCTAGTCTCCCAGGAGACTATAAGATTTTGTAAAGGAAAGATGTGTTGGAGTTAGTCTATTTTTTTTAATCTTCTGTATGTGAAAAACCACAATTGACTGTGTCTTCCAGTTGCTGATTTTGAAGATTGGTTTAGAGATTAGTGTTTTGAATAAGACGTGTTGGAGTTAGTCTATTTTCTTGCATCTTCTGTATATGAAAAACCACAATTACATCCGTGTCTTCCAGTTGCTGATTTTGAAGATTGGTGTAGAGATTAGTGTTTTTAATAAGACGTGTTGGAGTTAGTCTATTTTCTTGCATCTTCTGTATATGAAAAACCACAATTACATCCGTGTCTTCCAGTTGCTGATTTTGAAGATTGATGTAGAGATTAGTGTTTTTATCTCTGTTTATCTGGAGATGTTCCAGAATTTTTGAATGCATTGTCATGCAAATTGGAGATAAATTCCTTACAATTTTTGCTACCAGAGTGTGAGATATGAAAAAGCACTTGGGAATAGAAAATACAATTTCCTTGAAGTCATCACCCAGGAAGGTTTTGCCAGGTCTTGAACTCATTAGCATTTACATTCCCATAATCCACTGCTCCTAGCCAGAGACTGTTTGTCTAGCCATGGTTGTAATGAGTTCTCTGTTGCACATGCTGATTGCTCCAGCCAAGCACCTATCAACTTTGCGCAGTGGCATTATCATAGCTTATGAGGTCAAACCGAGGCGTGATTATTGCTAGTTGAAAACTTTACCCAATACCCTGCCATGATGACTTGCAATATAGTCAGCATTGGCAATTTTTGCTAGTCTCCCAGGAGACTATAAGATTTTGTAAAGGAAAGATGTGTTGGAGTTAGTCTATTTTCTTGAATCTTCTGTATGTGAAAAACCACAATTGACTGTGTCTTCCAGTTGCTGATTTTGAAGATTGGTTTAGAGATTAGTGTTTTTAATAAGATGTGTTGGAGTTTGTCTATTTTCTTGCATCTTCTGTATATGAAAAACCACAATTACATCCGTGTCTTCCAGTTGCTGATTTTGAAGATTGATGTAGAGATTAGTATTTTTATCTCTGTTTATCTGGAGATGTTCCAGAATTTTTGAATGCATTGTCATGCAAATTTGGGATAAATTCCTTACAATTTTTGCTACCAGAGTGTGAGATATGAAAAAGCACTTGGGAACAGAAAATACAATTTCCTTGAAGTCATCACCCAGGAAGGTTTTGCCAGGTCTTGGACTCATTAGCATATACATTCCCATAATCCACTGCTCCTAGCCAGAGACTGTTTGTCTAGCCATGGTTGTAATGAGTTCTCTGTTGCACATGCTGATTGCTCCAGCCAAGCACCTATTAACTTTGCGCAGTGGCATTATCATAGCTTATGAGGTCAAACCGAGGCGTGATTATTGCTAGTTGAAAACTTTACCCAATGCCCCGCAATGATGACTTGCAATATAGTTAGCATTGGCAATTTTTGCTAATCTCCCAGGAGACTATAAGATTTTGTAAAGGAAAGATGTGTTGGAGTTAGTCTATTTTCTTGAATCTTCTGTATGTGAAAAACCACAATTGACTGTGTCTTCCAGTTGCTGATTTTGAAGATTGGTTTAGAGATTAGTGTTTTTAATAAGACGTGTTGGAGTTAGTCTATTTTCTTGCATCTTCTGTATATGAAAAACCACAATTACGTCCGTGTCTTCCAGTTGCTGATTTTGAAGATTGATGTAGAGATTAGTGTTTTTTATCTCTGTTTATCTGGAGATGTTCCAGAATTTTTGAATGCATTGTCATGCAAATTGGAGATAAATTCCTTACAATTTTTGCTACCAGAGTGTGAGATATGAAAAAGCACTTGGGAACAGAAAATACAATTTCCTTGAAGTCATCACCCAGGAAGGTTTTGCCAGGTCTTGGACTCATTAGCATATACATTCCCATAATCCACTGCTCCTAGCCAGAGACTGTTTGTCTAGCCATGGTTGTAATGAGTTCTCTGTTGCACATGCTGATTGCTCCAGCCAAGCACCTATCAACTTTGCGCAGTGGCATTATCATAGCTTATGAGGTCAAACTGAGGCGTGATTATTGCTAGTTGAAAACTTTACCCAATACCCCGCCATGATGACTTGCAATATAGTCAGCATTGGCAATTTTTGCTAGTCTCCCAGGAGACTATAAGATTTTGTAAAGGAAAGATGTGTTGGAGTTAGTCTATTTTCTTGAATCTTCTGTATGTGAAAAACCACAATTGACTGTGTCTTCCAGTTGCTGATTTTGAAGATTGGTTTAGAGATAAGTGTTTTTAATAAGATGTGTTGGAGTTTGTCTATTTTCTTGCATCTTCTGTATATGAAAAACCACAATTACATCCGTGTCTTCCAGTTGCTGATTTTGAAGATTGATGTAGAGATTAGTGTTTTTATCTCTGTTTATCTGGAGATGTTCCAGAATTTTTGAATGCATTGTCATGCAAATTGGAGATAAATTCCTTACAATTTTTGCTACCAGAGTGTGAGATATGAAAAAGCACTTGGGAACAGAAAATACAATTTCCTTGAAGTCATCACCCAGGAAGGTTTTGCCAGGTCTTGGACTCATTAGCATATACATTCCCATAATCCACTGCTCCTAGCCAGAGACTGTTTGTCTAGCCATGGTTGTAATGAGTTCTCTGTTGCACATGCTGATTGCTCCAGCCAAGCACCTATCAACTTTGCGCAGTGGCATTATCATAGCTTATGAGGTCAAACCGAGGCGTGATTATTGCTAGTTGAAAAGTTTACCCAATACCCCGCCATGATGACTTGCAATATAGTCAGCATTGGCAATTTTTGCTAGTCTCCCAGGAGACTATAAGATTTTGTAAAGGAAAGATGTGTTGGAGTTAGTCTATTTTCTTGAATCTTCTGTATGTGAAAAACCACAATTGACTGTGTCTTCCAGTTGCTGATTTTGAAGATTGGTTTAGAGATTAGTATTTTTAATAAGACGTGTTGGAGTTAGTCTATTTTCTTGCATCTTCTGTATATGAAAAACCACAATTACATCCGTGTCTTCCAGTTGCTAATTTTGAAGATTGATGTAGAGATTAGTGTTTTTATCTCTGTTTATCTGGAGATGTTCCAGAATTTTTGAATGCCTTGTCATGCAAATTGGAGATAAATTCCTTACAATTTTTGCTACCAGAGTGTGAGATATGAAAAAGCACTTGGGAATAGAAAATACGGTACTTGTGAGTTATCTGGGCGTCCGATTTGGGTACTTACGATTTGCATGCGATTTGCATTCGATATCGCATACGATATCGCATGCGATATCGCATGCGATTTACGATTTGCATGCGATTTAGCATGCGATTTGCATAAGATTTGCTATTCATTTCATTACCCCACTATCCCCAAAGTGTGTCTATCAACGTGAACCCGAAGCGTGGCGAGCGCAGCGAGCCCGCGAGGGGCGGCGGTACGCGTCCTCCGACCTTTTCATGCCCTACTATCCACTAGGGCGTGGAGTGAGAATAGAATAGTGTGGCGAGCGCAGCGAGCCACCGAGCCCGAAGCGTGGCGAGCGCAGCGAGCCCCGCGAGGGGACGCGGACACCTGTGAAGCCCGCAAGGGCACGCGGATATCTGTGAAGGTGTCCGCGTCCCCTCGCGGGGCTCGCTGCGCTCGCCACGCTTCGGGCTCGGTGGCTCGCTGCGCTCGCCACACTATTCTATTCTCACTCCACGCCCTAGTGGATAGTAGGGCATGAAAAGGTCGGAGGACGCGTACCGCCGCCCCTCGCGGGCTCGCTGCGCTCGCCACGCTTCGGGTTCACGTTGATAGACACACTTTGGGGATAGTGGGGTAATGAAATTAATAGCAAATCTTATGCAAATCGCATGCTAAATCGCATGCAAATCGCAAATCGCATGCGATATCGCATGCGATATCGTATGCGATCTAGTACCAAAATCGGACGCCCAGATAACTCACAAGTACCGAAAATACAATTTCCTTGAAGTCATCACCCAGGAAGGTTTTGCCAGGTCTTGGACTCATTAGCATATACATTCCCATAATCCACTGCTCCTAGCCAGAGACTGTTTGTCTAGCCATGGTTGTAATGAGTTCTCTGTTGCACATGCTGATTGCTCCAGCCAAGCACCTATCAACTTTGCGCAGTGGCATTATCATAGCTTATGAGGTCAAACCGAGGCGTGATTATTGCTAGTTGAAAACTTTACCCAATACCCCGCCATGATGACTTGCAATATAGTCAGCATTGGCAATTTTTGCTAGTCTCCCAGGAGACTATAAGATTTTGTAAAGGAAAGATGTGTTGGAGTTAGTCTATTTTCTTGAATCTTCTGTATGTGAAAAACCACAATTGACTGTGTCTTCCAGTTGCTGATTTTGAAGATTGGTTTAGAGATTAGTATTTTTAATAAGACGTGTTGGAGTTTGTCTATTTTCTTGCATCTTCTGTATATGAAAAACCACAATTACATCCGTGTCTTCCAGTTGCTGATTTTGAAGATTGATGTAGAGATTAGTGTTTTTATCTCTGTTTATCTGGAGATGTTCCAGAATTTTTGAATGCATTGTCATGCAAATTGGAGATAAATTCCTTACAATTTTTGCTACCAGAGTGTGAGATATGAAAAAGCACTTGGGAACAGAAAATACAATTTCCTTGAAGTCATCACCCAGGAAGGTTTTGCCAGGTCTTGGACTCATTAGCATATACATTCCCATAATCCACTGCTCCTAGCCAGAGACTGTTTGTCTAGCCATGGTTGTAATGAGTTCTCTGTTGCACATGCTGATTGCTCCAGCCAAGCACCTATCAACTTTGCGCAGTGGCATTATCATAGCTTATGAGGTCAAACTGAGGCGTGATTATTGCTAGTTGAAAACTTTACCCAATACCCCGCCATGATGACTTGCAATATAGTCAGCATTGGCAATTTTTGCTAGTCTCCCAGGAGACTATAAGATTTTGTAAAGGAAAGATGTGTTGGAGTTAGTCTATTTTCTTGAATCTTCTGTATGTGAAAAACCACAATTGACTGTGTCTTCCAGTTGCTGATTTTGAAGATTGGTTTAGAGATAAGTGTTTTTAATAAGATGTGTTGGAGTTTGTCTATTTTCTTGCATCTTCTGTATATGAAAAACCACAATTACATCCGTGTCTTCCAGTTGCTGATTTTGAAGATTGATGTAGAGATTAGTGTTTTTATCTCTGTTTATCTGGAGATGTTTCAGAATTTTTGAATGCATTGTCATGCAAATTTGGGATAAATTCCTTACAATTTTTGCTACCAGAGTGTGAGATATGAAAAAGCACTTGGGAATAGAAAATACAATTTCCTTGAAGTCATCACCCAGGAAGGTTTTGCCAGGTCTTGGACTCATTAGCATATACATTCCCATAATCCACTGCTCCTAGCCAGAGACTGTTTGTCTAGCCATGGTTGTAATGAGTTCTCTGTTGCACATGCTGATTGCTCCAGCCAAGCACCTATCAACTTTGCGCAGTGGCATTATCATAGCTTATGAGGTCAAACCGAGGCGTGATTATTGCTAGTTGAAAACTTTACCCAATACCCCGCCATGATGACTTGCAATATAGTCAGCATTGGCAATTTTTGCTAGTCTCCCAGGAGACTATAAGATTTTGTAAAGGAAAGATGTGTTGGAGTTAGTCTATTTTCTTGAATCTTCTGTATGTGAAAAACCACAATTGACTGTGTCTTCCAGTTGCTGATTTTGAAGATTGGTTTAGAGATTAGTATTTTTAATAAGACGTGTTGGAGTTAGTCTATTTTCTTGCATCTTCTGTATATGAAAAACCACAATTACATCCGTGTCTTCCAGTTGCTGATTTTGAAGATTGATGTAGAGATTAGTGTTTTTATCTCTGTTTATCTGGAGATGTTCCAGAATTTTTGAATGCATTGTCATGCAAATTGGAGATAAATTCCTTACAATTTTTGCTACCAGAGTGTGAGATATGAAAAAGCACTTGGGAACAGAAAATACAATTTCCTTGAAGTCATCACCCAGGAAGGTTTTGACAGGTCTTGGACTCATTAGCATATACATTCCCATAATCCACTGCTCCTAGCCAGAGACTGTTTGTCTAGCCATGGTTGTAATGAGTTCTCTGTTGCACATGCTGATTGCTCCAGCCAAGCACCTATCAACTGTGCGCAGTGGCATTATCATAGCTTATGAGGTCAAACCGAGGCGTGATTATTGCTAGTTGAAAACTTTACCCAATACCCCGCCATGATGACTTGCAATATAGTCAGCATTGGCAATTTCTGCTAGTCTTCCAGGAGACTATAAGATTTTGTAAAGGAAAGATGTGTTGGAGTTAGTCTATTTTCTTGAATCTTCTGTATGTGAAAAACCACAATTGACTGTGTCTTCCAGTTGCTGATTTTGAAGATTGGTTTAGAGATTAGTGTTTTTAATAAGACGTGTTGGAGTTAGTCTATTTTCTTGCATCTTCTGTATATGAAAAACCACAATTACATCCGTGTCTTCCAGTTGCTGATTTTGAAGATTGATGTAGAGATTAGTGTTTTTATCTCTGTTTATCTGGAGATGTTCCAGAATTTTTGAATGCATTGTCATGCAAATTGGAGATAAATTCCTTACAATTTTTGCTACCAGAGTGTGAGATATGAAAAAGCACTTGGGAACAGAAAATACAATTTCCTTGAAGTCATCACCCAGGAAGGTTTTGCCAGGTCTTGGACTCATTAGCATATACATTCCCATAATCCACTGCTCCTAGCCAGAGACTGTTTGTCTAGCCATGGTTGTAATGAGTTCTCTGTTGCACATGCTGATTGCTCCAGCCAAGCACCTATCAACTTTGCGCAGTGGCATTATCATAGCTTATGAGGTCAAACCGAGGCGTGATTATTGCTAGTTGAAAACTTTACCCAATACCCCGCCATGATGACTTGCAATATAGTCAGCATTGGCAATTTTTGCTAGTCTCCCAGGAGACTATAAGATTTTGTAAAGGAAAGATGTGTTGGAGTTAGTCTATTTTCTTGAATCTTCTGTATGTGAAAAACCACAATTGACTGTGTCTTCCAGTTGCTGATTTTGAAGATTGGTTTAGAGATTAGTGTTTTTAATAAGACGTGTTGGAGTTAGTCTATTTTCTTGCATCTTCTGTATATGAAAAACCACAATTACATCCGTGTCTTCCAGTTGCTGATTTTGAAGATTGATGTAGAGATTAGTGTTTTTAATAAGACGTGTTGGAGTTAGTCTATTTTCTTGCATCTTCTGTATATGAAAAACCACAATTACATCCGTGTCTTCCAGTTGCTGATTTTGAAGATTGATGTAGAGATTAGTGTTTTTATCTCTGTTTATCTGGAGATGTTCCAGAATTTTTGAATGCAGTGTCATGCAAATTGGAGATAAATTCCTTACAATTTTTGCTACCAGAGTGTGAGATATGAAAAAGCACTTGGGAACAGAAAATACAATTTCCTTGAAGTCATCACCCAGGAAGGTTTTGCCAGGTCTTGGACTCATTAGCATATACATTCCCATAATCCACTGCTCCTAGCCAGAGACTGTTTGTCTAGCCATGGTTGTAATGAGTTCTCTGTTGCACATGCTGATTGCTCCAGCCAAGCACCTATCAACTTTGCGCAGTGGCATTATCATAGCTTATGAGGTCAAACCGAGGCGTGATTATTGCTAGTTGAAAACTTTACCCAATACCCTGCCATGACGACTTGCAATATAGTCAGCATTGGCAATTTTTGCTAGTCTCCCAGGAGACTATAAGATTTTGTAAAGGAAAGATGTGTTGGAGTTAGTCTATTTTCTTGAATCTTCTGTATGTGAAAAACCACAATTGACTGTGTCTTCCAGTTGCTGATTTTGAAGATTGGTTTAGAGATTAGTGTTTTTAATAAGATGTGTTGGAGTTAGTCTATTTTCTTGCATCTTCTGTATATGAAAAACCACAATTACATCCGTGTCTTCCAGTTGCTGATTTTGAAGATTGATGTAGAGATTAGTGTTTTTATCTCTGTTTATCTGGAGATGTTCCAGAATTTTTGAATGCATTGTCATGCAAATTGGAGATAAATTCCTTACAATTTTTGCTACCAGAGTGTGAGATATGAAAAAGCACTTGGGAACAGAAAATACAATTTCCTTGAAGTCATCACCCAGGAAGGTTTTGCCAGGTCTTGGACTCATTAGCATATACATTCCCATAATCCACTGCTCCTAGCCAGAGACTGTTTGTCTAGCCATGGTTGTAATGAGTTCTCTGTTGCACATGCTGATTGCTCCAGCCAAGCACCTATCAACTTTGCGCAGTGGCATTATCATAGCTTATGAGGGCAAACTGAGGCGTGATTATTGCTAGTTGAAAACTTTACCCAATACCCCGCCATGATGACTTGCAATATAGTCAGCATTGGCAATTTTTGCTAGTCTCCCAGGAGACTATAAGATTTTGTAAATGAAAGATGTGTTGAAGTTAGTCTATTTTCTTGAATCTTCTGTATGTGAAAAACCACAATTGACTGTGTCTTCCAGTTGCTGATTTTGAAGATTGGTTTAGAGATAAGTGTTTTTAATAAGATGTGTTGGAGTTTGTCTATTTTCTTGCATCTTCTGTATATGAAAAACCATATTACATCCGTGTCTTCCAGTTGCTGATTTTGAAGATTGATGTAGAGATTAGTGTTTTTATCTCTGTTTATCTGGAGATGTTCCAGAATTTTTGAATACATTGTCATGCAAATTTGGGATAAATTCCTTACAATTTTTGCTACCAGAGTGTGAGATATGAAAAAGCACTTGGGAATAGAAAATACAATTTCCTTGAAGTCATCACCCAGGAAGGTTTTGCCAGGGCTTGGACTCATTAGCATATACATTCCCATAATCCACTGCTCCTAGCCAGAGACTGTTTGTCTAGCCATGGTTGTAATGAGTTCTCTGTTGCACATGCTGATTGCTCCAGCCAAGCACCTATCAACTTTGCGCAGTGGCATTATCATAGCTTATGAGGTCAAACCGAGGTGTGATTATTGCTAGTTGAAAACTTTACCCAATACCCCGCCATGATGACTTGCAATATAGTCAGCATTGGCAATTTTTGCTAGTCTCCCAGGAGACTATAAGATTTTGTAAAGGAAAGATGTGTTGGAGTTAGTCTATTTTCTTGAATCTTCTGTATGTGAAAAACCACAATTGACTGTGTCTTCCAGTTGCTGATTTTGAAGATTGGTTTAGAGATTAGTATTTTTAATAAGACGTGTTGGAGTTAGTCTATTTTCTTGCATCTTCTGTATATGAAAAACCACAATTACATCCGTGTCTTCCAGTTGCTGATTTTGAAGATTGATGTAGAGATTAGTGTTTTTATCTCTGTTTATCTGGAGATGTTCCAGAATTTTTGAATGCATTGTCATGCAAATTGGAGATAAATTCCTTACAATTTTTGCTACCAGAGTGTGAGATATGAAAAAGCACTTGGGAACAGAAAATACAATTTCCTTGAAGTCATCACCCAGGAAGGTTTTGCCAGGTCTTGGACTCATTAGCATATACATTCCCATAATCCACTGCTCCTAGCCAGAGACTGTTTGTCTAGCCATGGTTGTAATGAGTTCTCTGTTGCACATGCTGATTGCTCCAGCCAAGCACCTAACAACTTTGCGCAGTGTCATTATCATAGCTTATGAGGTCAAACTGAGGCGTGATTATTGCTAGTTGAAAACTTTACCCAATACCCCGCCATGATGACTTGCAATATAGTCAGCATTGGCAATTTTTGCTAGTCTCCCAGGAGACTATAAGATTTTGTAAAGGAAAGATGTGTTGGAGTTAGTCTATTTTCTTGAATCTTCTGTATGTGAAAAACCACAATTGACTGTGTCTTCCAGTTGCTGATTTTGAAGATTGGTTTACAGATAAGTGTTTTTAATAAGATGTGTTGGAGTTTGTCTATTTTCTTGCATCTTCTGTATATGAAAAACCACAATTACATCCGTGTCTTCCAGTTGCTGATTTTGAAGATTGATGTAGAGATTAGTGTTTTTATCTCTGTTTATCTGGAGATGTTCCAGAATTTTTGAATGCATTGTCATGCAAATTTGGGATAAATTCCTTACAATTTTTGCTACCAGAGTGTGAGATATGAAAAAGCACTTGGGAATAGAAAATACAATTTCCTTGAAGTCATCACCCAGGAAGGTTTTGCCAGGTCTTGGACTCATTAGCATATACATTCCCATAATCCACTGCTCCTAGCCAGAGACTGTTTGTCTAGCCATGGTTGTAATGAGTTCTCTGTTGCACATGCTGATTGCTCCAGCCAAGCACCTATCAACTTTGCGCAGTGGCATTATCATAGCTTATGAGGTCAAACCAAGGCGTGATTATTGCTAGTTGAAAACTTTACCCAATACCCCGCCATGATGACTAGCAATATAGTCAGCATTGGCAATTTTTGCTAGTCTCCCAGGAGACTATAAGATTTTGTAAAGGAAAGATGTGTTGGAGTTAGTCTATTTTCTTGAATCTTCTGTATGTGAAAACCACAATTGACTGTGTCTTCCAGTTGCTGATTTTGAAGATTGGTTTAGAGATTAGTATTTTTAATAAGACGTGTTGGAGTTAGTCTATTTTCTTGCATCTTCTGTATATGAAAAACCACAATTACATCCGTGTCTTCCAGTTGCTGATTTTGAAGATTGATGTAGAGATTAGTGTTTTTATCTCTGTTTATCTGGAGATGTTCCAGAATTTTTGAATGCATTGTCATGCAAATTTGGGATAAATTCCTTACAATTTTTGCTACCAGAGTGTGAGATATGAAAAAGCACTTGGGAATAGAAAATACAATTTCCTTGAAGTCATCACCCAGGAAGGTTTTGCCAGGTCTTGGACTCATTAGCATATACATTCCCATAATCCACTGCTCCTAGCCAGAGACTGTTTGTCTAGCCATGGTTGTAATGAGTTCTCTGTTGCACATGCTGATTGCTCCAGCCAAGCACCTATCAACTTTGCGCAGTGGCATTATCATAGCTTATGAGGTCAAACCGAGGCGTGATTATTGCTAGTTGAAAACTTTACCCAATACCCCGCCATGATGACTTGCAATATAGTCAGCATTGGCAATTTTTGCTAGTCTCCCAGGAGACTATAAGATTTTGTAAAGGAAAGATGTGTTGGAGTTAGTCTATTTTCTTGAATCTTCTGTATGTGAAAAACCACAATTGACTGTGTCTTCCAGTTGCTGATTTTGAAGATTGGTTTAGAGATTAGTATTTTTAATAAGACGTGTTGGAGTTAGTCTATTTTCTTGCATCTTCTGTATATGAAAAACCACAATTACATCCGTGTCTTCCAGTTGCTGATTTTGAAGATTGATGTAGAGATTAGTGTTTTTATCTCTGTTTATCTGGAGATGTTCCAGAATTTTTGAATGCATTGTCATGCAAATTGGAGATAAATTCCTTACAATTTTTGCTACCAGAGTGTGAGATATGAAAAAGCACTTGGGAACAGAAAATACAATTTCCTTGAAGTCATCACCCAGGAAGGTTTTGCCAGGTCTTGGACTCATTAGCATATACATTCCCATAATCCACTGCTCCTAGCCAGAGACTGTTTGTCTAGCCATGGTTGTAATGAGTTCTCTGTTGCACATGCTGATTGCTCCAGCCAAGCACCTATCAACTTTGCGCAGTGGCATTATCATAGCTTATGAGGTCAAACTGAGGCGTGATTATTGCTAGTTGAAAACTTTACCCAATACCCCGCCATGATGACTTGCAATATAGTCAGCATTGGCAATTTTTGCTAGTCTCCCAGGAGACTATAAGATTTTGTAAAGGAAAGATGTGTTGGAGTTAGTCTATTTTCTTGAATCTTCTGTATGTGAAAAACCACAATTGACTGTGTCTTCCAGTTGCTGATTTTGAAGATTGGTTTAGAGATTAGTATTTTTAATAAGACGTGTTGGAGTTAGTCTATTTTCTTGCATCTTCTGTATATGAAAAACCACAATTACATCCGTGTCTTCCAGTTGCTGATTTTGAAGATTGGTTTAGAGATTAGTGTTTTTAATAAGACGTGTTGGAGTTAGTCTATTTTCTTGCATCTTCTCTATATGAAAAACCACAATTACATCCGTGTCTTCCAGTTGCTGATTTTGAAGATTGATGTAGATATTAGTGTTTTTATCTCTGTTTATCTGGAGATGTTCCAGAATTTTTGAATGCAGTGTCATGCAAATTTGGGATAAATTCCTTACAATTTTTGCTACCAGAGTGTGAGATATGAAAAAGCACTTGGGAATAGAAAATACAATTTCCTTGAAGTCATCACCCAGGAAGGTTTTGCCAGGTCTTGGACTCATTAGCATATACATTCCCATAATCCACTGCTCCTAGCCAGAGACTGTTTGTCTAGCCATGGTTGTAATGAGTTCTCTGTTGCACATGCTGATTGCTCCAGCCAAGCACCTATCAACTTTGCGCAGTGGCATTATCATAGCTTATGAGGTCAAACCGAGGCGTGATTATTGCTAGTTGAAAACTTTACCCAATACCCTGCCATGACGACTTGCAATATAGTCAGCATTGGCAATTTTTGCTAGTCTCCCAGGAGACTATAAGATTTTGTAAAGGAAAGATGTGTTGGAGTTAGTCTATTTTCTTGAATCTTCTGTATGTGAAAAACCACAATTGACTGTGTCTTCCAGTTGCTGATTTTGAAGATTGGTTTAGAGATTAGTGTTTTTAATAAGATGTGTTGGAGTTAGTCTATTTTCTTGCATCTTCTGTATATGAAAAACCACAATTACATCCGTGTCTTCCAGTTGCTGATTTTGAAGATTGATGTAGAGATTAGTGTTTTTATCTCTGTTTATCTGGAGATGTTCCAGAATTTTTGAATGCATTGTCATGCAAATTGGAGATAAATTCCTTACAATTTTTGCTACCAGAGTGTGAGATATGAAAAAGCACTTGGGAACAGAAAATACAATTTCCTTGAAGTCATCACCCAGGAAGGTTTTGCCAGTTCTTGGACTCATTAGCATATACATTCCC
Source organism: Crinia signifera (assembly GCF_055691185.1). NCBI lineage: Eukaryota > Metazoa > Chordata > Amphibia > Anura > Myobatrachidae > Crinia > Crinia signifera. Next base: position 300,732,420 of record NC_139220.1, on the reverse strand, counting down.
ATAATCCACTGCTCCTAGCCAGAGACTGTTTGTCTAGCCATGGTTGTAATGAGTTCTCTGTTGCACATGCTGATTGCTCCAGCCAAGCACCTATCAACTGTGCGCAGTGGCATTATCATAGCTTATGAGGTCAAACCGAGGCGTGATTATTGCTAGTTGAAAACTTTACCCAATATCCCGCCATGATGACTTGCAATATAGTCAGCATTGGCAATTTTTGCTAGTCTCCCAGGAGACTATAAGATTTTGTAAAGGAAAGATGTGTTGGAGTTAGTCTATTTTCTTGAATCTTCTGTATGTGAAAAACCACAATTGACTGTGTCTTCCAGTTGCTGATTTTGAAGATTGGTTTAGAGATTAGTGTTTTTAATAAGACGTGTTGGAGTTAGTCTATTTTCTTGCATCTTCTGTATATGAAAAACCACAATTACATCCGTGTCTTCCAGTTGCTGATTTTGAAGATTGATGTAGAGATTAGTGTTTTTAATAAGACGTGTTGGAGTTAGTCTATTTTCTTGCATCTTCTGTATATGAAAAACCACAATTACATCCGTGTCTTCCAGTTGCTGATTTTGAAGATTGATGTAGAGATTAGTGTTTTTATCTCTGTTTATCTGGAGATGTTCCAGAATTTTTGAATGCAGTGTCATGCAAATTGGAGATAAATTCCTTACAATTTTTGCTACCAGAGTGTGAGATATGAAAAAGCACTTGGGAACAGAAAATACAATTTCCTTGAAGTCATCACCCAGGAAGGTTTTGCCAGGTCTTGGACTCATTAGCATATACATTCCCATAATCCACTGCTCCTAGCCAGAGACTGTTTGTCTAGCCATGGTTGTAATGAGTTCTCTGTTGCACATGCTGATTGCTCCAGCCAAGCACCTATCAACTTTGCGCAGTGGCATTATCATAGCTTATGAGGTCAAACTGAGGCGTGATTATTGCTAGTTGAAAACTTTACCCAATACCCCGCCATGATGACTTGCAATATAGTCAGCATTGGCAATTTTTGCTAGTCTCCCAGGAGACTATAAGATTTTGTAAAGGAAAGATGTGTTGGAGTTAGTCTATTTTCTTGAATCTTCTGTATGTGAAAAACCACAATTGACTGTGTCTTCCAGTTGCTGATTTTGAAGATTGGTTTAGAGATTAGTGTTTTTAATAAGACGTGTTGGAGTTAGTCTATTTTCTTGCATCTTCTGTATATGAAAAACCACAATTACATCCGTGTCTTCCAGTTGCTGATTTTGAAGATTGATGTAGAGATTAGTGTTTTTATCTCTGTTTATCTGGAGATGTTCCAGAATTTTTGAATGCATTGTCATGCAAATTGGAGATAAATTCCTTACAATTTTTGCTACCAGAGTGTGAGATATGAAAAAGCACTTGGGAACAGAAAATACAATTTCCTTGAAGTCATCACCCAGGAAGGTTTTGCCAGGTCTTGGACTCATTAGCATATACATTCCCATAATCCACTGCTCCTAGCCAGAGACTGTTTGTCTATCCATGGTTGTAATGAGTTCTCTGTTGCACATGCTGATTGCTCCAGCCAAGCACCTATCAACTTTGCGCAGTGGCATTACCATAGCTTATGAGGTCAAACTGAGGCGTGATTATTGCTAGTTGAAAACTTTACCCAATACCCCGCCATGATGACTTGCAATATAGTCAGCATTGGCAATTTTTGCTAGTCTCCCAGGAGACTATAAGATTTTGTAAAGGAAAGATGTGTTGGAGTTAGTCTATTTTCTTGAATCTTCTGTATGTGAAAAACCACAATTGACTGTGTCTTCCAGTTGCTGATTTTGAAGATTGGTTTAGAGATAAGTGTTTTTAATAAGATGTGTTGGAGTTTGTCTATTTTCTTGCATCTTCTGTATATGAAAAACCACAATTACATCCGTGTCTTCCAGTTGCTGATTTTGAAGATTGATGTAGAGATTAGTGTTTTTATCTCTGTTTATCTGGAGATGTTCCAGAATTTTTGAATGCATTGTCATGCAAATTTGGGATAAATTCCTTACAATTTTTGCTACCAGAGTGTGAGATATGAAAAAGCACTTGGGAATAGAAAATACAATTTCCTTGAAGTCATCACCCAGGAAGGTTTTGCCAGGTCTTGGACTCATTAGCATATACATTCCCATAATCCACTGCTCCTAGCCAGAGACTGTTTGTCTAGCTATGGTTGTAATGAGTTCTCTGTTGCACATGCTGATTGCTCCAGCCAAGCACCTATCAACTTTGCGCAGTGGCATTATCATAGCTTATGAGGTCAAACCGAGGCGTGATTATTGCTAGTTGAAAATTTTACCCAATACCCCGCCATGATGACTTGCAATATAGTCAGCATTGGCAAGTTTTGCTAGTCTCCCAGGAGACTATAAGATTTTGTAAAGGAAAGATGTGTTGGAGTTAGTCTATTTTCTTGAATCTTCTGTATGTGAAAAACCACAATTGACTGTGTCTTCCAGTTGCTGATTTTGAAGATTGGTGTAGAGATTAGTATTTTTAATAAGACGTGTTGGAGTTAGTCTATTTTCTTGCATCTTCTGTATATGAAAAACCACAATTACATCTGTGTCTTCCAGTTGCTGATTTTGAAGATTGATGTAGAGATTAGTGTTTTTAATAAGATGTGTTGGAGTTTGTCTATTTTCTTGCATCTTCTGTATATGAAAAACCACAATTACATCCGTGTCTTCCAGTTGCTGATTTTGAAGATTGATGTAGAGATTAGTGTTTTTATCTCTGTTTATCTGGAGATGTTCCAGAATTTTTGAATGCATTGTCATGCAAATTGGAGATAAATTCCTTACAATTTTTGCTACCAGAGTGTGAGATATGAAAAAGCACTTGGGAACAGAAAATACAATTTCCTTGAAGTCATCACCCAGGAAGGTTTTGCCAGGTCTTGGACTCATTAGCATATACATTCCCATAATCCACTGCTCCTAGCCAGAGACTGTTTGTCTAGCCATGGTTGTAATGAGTTCTCTGTTGCACATGCTGATTGCTCCAGCCAAGCACCTATCAACTTTGCGCAGTGGCATTATCATAGCTTATGAGGTCAAACCGAGGCGTGATTATTGCTAGTTGAAAACTTTACCCAATACCCCGCCATGATGACTTGCAATATAGTCAGCATTGGCAATTTTTGCTAGTCTCCCAGGAGACTATAAGATTTTGTAAAGGAAAGATGTGTTGGAGTTAGTCTATTTTCTTGAATCTTCTGTATGTGAAAAACCACAATTGACTGTGTCTTCCAGGTGCTGATTTTGAAGATTGGTTTAGAGATTAGTGTTTTTAATAAGACGTGTTGGAGTTAGTCTATTTTCTTGCATCTTCTGTATATGAAAAACCACAATTACATCCGTGTCTTCCAGTTGCTGATTTTGAAGATTGATGTAGAGATTAGTGTTTTTTATCTCTGTTTATCTGGAGATGTTCCAGAATTTTTGAATGCATTGTCATGCAAATTGGAGATAAATTCCTTACAATTTTTGCTACCAGAGTGTGAGATATGAAAAAGCACTTGGGAACAGAAAATACAATTTCCTTGAAGTCATCACCCAGGAAGGTTTTGCCAGGTCTTGGACTCATTAGCATATACATTCCCATAATCCACTGCTCCTAGCCAGAGACTGTTTGTCTAGCCATGGTTGTAATGAGTTCTCTGTTGCACATGCTGATTGCTCCAGCCAAGCACCTATCAACTTTGCGCAGTGGCATTATCATAGCTTATGAGGTCAAACCGAGGCCTGATTATTGCTAGTTGAAAACTTTACCCAATACCCCGCCATGATGACTTGCAATATAGTCAGCATTGGCAATTTTTGCTAGTCTCCCAGGAGACTATAAGATTTTGTAAAGGAAAGATGTGTTGGAGTTAGTCTATTTTTTTGAATCTTCTGTATGTGAAAAACCACAATTGACTGTGTCTTCCAGTTGCTGATTTTGAAGATTGGTTTAGAGATTAGTGTTTTGAATAAGATGTGTTGGAGTTAGTCTATTTTCTTGCATCTTCTGTATATGAAAAACCACAATTACATCCGTGTCTTCCAGTTGCTGATTTTGAAGATTGATGTAGAGATTAGTGTTTTTATCTCTGTTTATCTGGAGATGTTCCAGAATTTTTGAATGCATTGTCATGCAAATTTGGGATAAATTCCTTACAATTTTTGCTACCAGAGTGTGAGATATGAAAAAGCACTTGGGAACAGAAAATACAATTTCCTTGAATTCATCACCCAGGAAGGTTTTGCCAGGTCTTGGACTCATTAGCATTTACATTCCCATAATCCACTGCTCCTAGCCAGAGACTGTTTGTCTAGCCATGGTTGTAATGAGTTCTCTGTTGCACATGCTAATTGCTCCAGCCAAGCACCTATCAACTTTGCGCAGTGGCATTATCATAGCTAATGAGGTCAAACCGAGGCGTGATTATTGCTAGTTGAAAACTTTACCCAATACCCCGCCATGATGACTTGCAATATAGTCAGCATTGGCAATTTTTGCTAGTCTCCCAGGAGACTATAAGATTTTGTAAAGGAAAGATGTGTTGGAGTTAGTCTATTTTCTTGAATCTTCTGTATGTGAAAAACCACAATTGACTGTGTCTTCCAGTTGCTGATTTTGAAGATTGGTTTAGAGATTAGTGTTTTTAATAAGATGTGTTGGAGTTATTCTATTTTCTTGCATCTTCTGTATATGAAAAACCACAATTACATCCGTGTCTTCCAGTTGCTGATTTTGAAGATTGATGTAGAGATTAGTGTTTTTATCTCTGTTTATCTGGAGATGTTCCAGAATTTTTGAATGCATTGTCATGCAAATTGGAGATAAATTCCTTACAATTTTTGCTACCAGAGTGTGAGATATGAAAAAGCACTTGGGAACAGAAAATACAATTTCCTTGAAGTCATCACCCAGGAAGGTTTTGCCAGGTCTTGGACTCATTAGCATATACATTCCCATAATCCACTGCTCCTAGCCAGAGACTGTTTGTCTAGCCATGGTTGTAATGAGTTCTCTGTTGCACATGCTGATTGCTCCAGCCAAGCACCTATCAACTTTGCGCAGTGGCATTATCATAGCTTATGAGGTCAAACTGAGGCGTGATTATTGCTAGTTGAAAACTTTACCCAATACCCTGCCATGATGACTTGCAATATAGTCAGCATTGGCAATTTTTGCTAGTCTCCCAGGAGACTATAAGATTTTGTAAAGGAAAGATGTGTTGGAGTTAGTCTATTTTCTTGAATCTTCTGTATGTGAAAAACCACAATTGACTGTGTCTTCCAGTTGCTGATTTTGAAGATTGGTTTAGAGATTAGTGTTTTTAATAAGACGTGTTGGAGTTAGTCTATTTTCTTGCATCTTCTGTATATGAAAAACCACAATTACATCCGTGTCTTCCAGTTGCTGATTTTGAAGATTGATGTAGAGATTAGTGTTTTTATCTCTGTTTATCTGGAGATGTTCCAGAATTTTTGAATGCATTGTCATGCAAATTTGGGATAAATTCCTTACAATTTTTGCTACCAGAGTGTGAGATATGAAAAAGCACTTGGGAATAGAAAATACAATTTCCTTGAAGTCATCACCCAGGAAGGTTTTGCCAGGTCTTGGACTCATTAGCATATACATTCCCATAATCCACTGCTCCTAGCCAGAGACTGTTTGTCTAGCCATGGTTGTAATGAGTTCTCTGTTGCACCTGCTGATTGCTCCAGCCAAGCACCTATCAACTTTGCGCAGTGGCATTATCATAGCTTATGAGGTCAAACCGAGGCGTGATTATTGCTAGTTGAAAACTTTACCCAATACCCCGCCATGATGACTTGCAATATAGTCAGCATTGGCAATTTTTGCTAGTCTCCCAGGAGACTATAAGATTTTGTAAAGGAAAGATGTGTTGGAGTTAGTCTATTTTCTTGAATCTTCTGTATGTGAAAAACCACAATTGACTGTGTCTTCCAGTTGCTGATTTTGAAGATTGGTTTAGAGATTAGTGTTTTTAATAAGATGTGTTGGAGTTATTCTATTTTCTTGCATCTTCTGTATATGAAAAACCACAATTACATCTGTGTCTTCCAGTTGCTGATTTTGAAGATTGATGTAGAGATTAGTGTTTTTATCTCTGTTTATCTGGAGATGTTCCAGAATTTTTGAATGCATTGTCATGCAAATTGGAGATAAATTCCTTACAATTTTTGCTACCAGAGTGTGAGATATGAAAAAGCACTTGGGAACAGAAAATACAATTTCCTTGAAGTCATCACCCAGGAAGGTTTTGCCAGGTCTTGGACTCATTAGCATATACATTCCCATAATCCACTGCTCCTAGCCAGAGACTGTTTGTCTAGCCATGGTTGTAATGAGTTCTCTGTTGCACATGCTGATTGCTCCAGCCAAGCACCTATCAACTTTGCGCAGTGGCATTATCATAGCTTATGAGGGCAAACCGAGGCGTGATTATTGCTAGTTGAAAACTTTACCCAATACCCCGCCATGATGACTTGCAATATAGTCAGCATTGGCAATTTTTGCTAGTCTCCCAGGAGACTATAAGATTTTGTAAAGGAAAGATGTGTTGGAGTTAGTCTATTTTCTTGAATCTTCTGTATGTGAAAAACCACAATTGACTGTGTCTTCCAGTTGCTGATTTTGAAGATTGGTTTAGAGATTAGTGTTTTTAATAAGACGTGTTGGAGTTAGTCTATTTTCTTGCATCTTCTGTATATGAAAAACCATAATTACATCCGTGTCTTCCAGTTGCTGATTTTGAAGATTGATGTAGAGATTAGTGTTTTTATCTCTGTTTATCTGGAGATGTTCCAGAATTTTTGAATGCATTGTCATGCAAATTTGGGATAAATTCCTTACAATTTTTGCTACCAGAGTGTGAGATATGAAAAAGCACTTGGGAATAGAAAATACAATTTCCTTGAAGTCATCACCCAGGAAGGTTTTGCCAGGTCTTGGACTCATTAGCATATACATTCCCATAATCCACTGCTCCTAGCCAGAGACTGTTTGTCTAGCCATGGTTGTAATGAGTTCTCTGTTGCACCTGCTGATTGCTCCAGCCAAGCACCTATCAACTTTGCGCAGTGGCATTATCATAGCTTATGAGGTCAAACCGAGGCGTGATTATTGCTAGTTGAAAACTTTACCCAATACCCCGCCATGATGACTTGCAATATAGTCAGCATTGGCAATTTTTGCTAGTCTCCCAGGAGACTATAAGATTTTGTAAAGGAAAGATGTGTTGGAGTTAGTCTATTTTCTTGAATCTTCTGTATGTGAAAAACCACAATTGACTGTGTCTTCCAGTTGCTGATTTTGAAGATTGGTTTAGAGATTAGTGTTTTGAATAAGACGTGTTGGAGTTAGTCTATTTTCTTGCATCTTCTGTATATGAAAAACAACAATTACATCCGTGTCTTCCAGTTGCTGATTTTGAAGATTGATGTAGAGATTAGTGTTTTTATCTCTGTTTATCTGGAGATGTTCCAGAATTTTTGAATGCATTGTCATGCAAATTGGAGATAAATTCCTTACAATTTTTGCTACCAGAGTGTGAGATATGAAAAAGCACTTGGGAACAGAAAATACAATTTCCTTGAAGTCATCACCCAGGAAGGTTTTGCCAGGTCTTGAACTCATTAGCATATACATTCCCATAATCCACTGCTCCTAGCCAGAGACTGTTTGTCTAGCCATGGTTGTAATGAGTTCTCTGTTGCACATGCTGATTGCTCCAGCCAAGCACCTGATAATACAGAAAATCAACTAATCAATAAATCTATGCTTTTATTATATTCTGTTTTCCTGACTGCCGCTATTAATGCTGCAGATGACTTTAGCTTGTTGCACACTGTACTATTCACTGCGTATGAGGCCTTCCCTTTGCGCTAAACAGTTATAATACTGTATGTTAGAAGCAGCAGCCATTTTGTTAGGCATGACTTGCATAATAATATTATTAAAATGGCTGATCACTGTCCTTGAAAGGTGTCCATTTTGATTTGATTTAGAATTACTGTTTAAGTATTAGCTAATCAATTTTATGTTTCTTGTGTTAGTCTGCATTTGCAAATATCCTGTAATGAAGCTATTCTTTAAGTAAAGCATTGCCATACATTTTATAAAACGGTTGTGTGGGTGTGCAATCATTTCAGCGTTGCCGTTATATTTAAAGGTAAATAAAGTAAATAAATTTGGTTTGGGTTATTAATCATATCTAATCTTATCAGATAAATATCTGGTTTATCAGTTGGAGGCCCCAGCGAGATTCAATGATGTTGGTTTTCACATTTTATCAGTTGAGAAAATCAAAGTTTGAAAGAAAAAAAAATTAGCTATTTAAAAAAAAAAAAAAAAAAAAAAAAAAAATGTGTAGAAAAAATTGAAAAGTCGGTGCATTTTTTTGTACCCTTATCTTTCTTAACATCTGTTAAAGTGTGCTAATCCAATATCACTTGAAACAACTTCGATCTTTAATTATAAAACAAATAGATCGTAATTTAAGGCATGGAAAGACAACGCTGCATTTTGCAGACTGTCAGCTTGCTAAACCCCCCCGCATCGCCCATTTCTTCTCTGTGTCAGAGAATAGATAAGGAGAGCAGCGAGAAACTTGGCAAGAAGTTGTAAACAACATTGCTTGGGTCAGGAAGAGTATTTCTTTAGTTTATTTGCAAAGCATGCAGACTATAGCAAGCATATTGGTATAAAGGTTATGCTGGCAATAAATTTTCTACTTTTTAAAAAAAAATATTCTTTAAATGACAGTATTTTTTTTGTTTGTTTTTATTTTTTGACCGCGGTTGGATTGTTTGGTGTATATTGTCTGCTGAGGATATTGCTGAAGTAACTAATCTGTAGCGGTTGTTTTGATAATTAGAGTTCTTTGTTTGTCCAATCTATAAATTTTAAAGAAGTTGCATATATTTGTTGTAGGTTTTCCCGTGCTTATAATTTGGTGATTAGAGATAGGTAGAGGAGATTGTGCATTTACGTTTCTTCCTGGTTGTTTGGCCAGCAACATGTGGAAGAAATGGAATGCATGATTTATCCATAATCTGTATTGTTTGGAAACCTCCGGATTGTCTACTGTATATGGTTTATATAAGAAAATGTTAATAAATAATTAAGTATACGTTGCATTGTTAGAGCTAGCAAGCAGTCGGATTACAATAACAGTTTGAGCTAATTTCTTTATATCCATAGACAGAGGTCCGTTGAAATATAGAGTTTAAAGGAGTAGACGCTAATATTGTAAGCCAAGTAACAGTTCATTTTTACCACCAGAATAAATAAAGTTAATTGGAATATTGTTTATAACAAAGAAAGTAAGATCGAGTTTATCTCATTGTAAAGTTTTTTCTCTTGTCTTGTGGAGATGAAGTCCGTAATGTAGGACTGATGTTTTTCTGCTATGGGTTTTTGATTTAATTTTTTTTTGGTTTATTAAACAAAGCAGCTGTGAGTTGGAAACTCTAAAGTGATGGATTCAGTTGATGTAATGCGAGATAAGGAGTTGTCCATGTTAGGTGAAGAAACAGGAAATGATCATGTGAATTCAATGTTTTTTTCATTTAATGAGTAATACATTTTGGATAAGAAAAGTGATATATATCGATGAGATATAAGTCCAATATAACATCTATTCTTAAAGGTTCATATTGACATATTAGACCGTGTTTTCTGTTGGCAATTTCTATTGCCTATTTGCTTAATCTGGATACATATATTGAATCAGATATACTTTGAGTAATGCGCAGATAAGTCCTGGGTTTATTTTTATTCTTATGAATGGAAGGTAATCAGTGATAACTGACTCAAGGCTGTGGGGTTTTCTTTAAGCCAATTTTTGTTTTGTTTTTGATTTGTGTTCATTTAATTTTGTTTGTTTTGAAAGGGGGAGGGTACTAAATTGATAGAGTATCTTAAGGGGTTAATACTGTGGCCACAGTTAGTCAGATAACCAAGGGGGATAGTGATCTAATCGTGTAATGATCACTTAGACAATGTGCAGATATGGTAACAAAGAATGACATATTGCATATAATTTTTTTCTGATTTGATGAGTTGATTTTTTCCTGTGAACAGTGCTGACCGGTAGCGAGATTCACAGGGGGTATCTGCCACCTACGTACAAGGTAGAATATATGGGGAAACATAACAAAAGAAGACAGGGTGGGGGTGGGACACGTGGGATGCGTAGGTATGATAACATTTGGGTGACATATAACGCAGCGTAGGTATGATAACATTTGGGTGACATATAACGCAAGGTTAGGTTTTTTGGGGACATTTTTCATTTATTTTATTTACATTTTTGTCTTTGAAAGAGGTAACACTGTTTTAAGCATTTGTATGGGATCACAGAAAGTTCTGAGTATGTGACTAGTGTGAGCAAGTGAGAAGGAATAGGAAATACTATGCTGGTCATAGTTAGTTGGAATTGGCGATGATGATGCACCTGTGAGGTAATGATTATTTGATGAGAGTGAACGCGCAATGGTCTGGTGACAGGTGGTGAAAGCTTCAAGAATTGAGATAGTATATCCCACTAACCCACATATGTTTGGAAATATTGTACTGTCCCACTGAGGGGTTAATTCTGTTCAGTGAGAAGTGAGGAGAGGTGATATGTCTTTTAGAGCCTTAGGGAGAAAAAGAAAAAAATGGGGGAAAAAAAAGAATAATTTTGAAATTTTTTGTTTATTTTTGAAAAAGCAGAAGGGAAGAAGTTTTTTTTCAGTGATGAGGTGAGAGTAACATCAGAAATAACTCTGTAGGAGATTAAAGGCAGGAAATGGTTAATGAGATTGATAAGAGAGTAAAGTTTTATTTCTAAATAATGTGAAATATCCAAGGAGTGTTACAGAACTGTTTTCCATAACAAGGACATGAAAGATTTTAGAATTGAAGATATTGTTTACCCTTTTGAAAAAGCACAATAAATATATTAAAGTTATTGCAATGTTTGAATGGGACAGTGATCAGCCATACCCAAGGATGACCTCCAGCCCCCTCCCCATTGCTTCCCTCATGTGATAATGTTGTTTTATCAACATCTGTTTTAAAACTGCCATTTTTTTTCCAAATGACAAATGCTAATAGATGTCTGAGCTTAATAATGCTATTGCTTTTGCTTGTTTTATTTAAATAAAATCCCAGCCAATAGAGGTGTGACTATTCCAGAGAAAAGATTAATTTACAAATTGATGCATTTCATTTTGCACAGAAAAAGCAAGTGTTTTAAAAAAATAATATTATTATTATTATTATTATTATTACTGAGCGACTAGAAATTCTTTAGAAAATAATATTGAGTCTGCAGGTAATGCTGCAGAATCCTTATCAAAGCCCTTATTGGAAAAATACAGATTTTATAGTGATTATTATAAGATGCATATTGAGTTGCATTTTTTATGCTTACTGATTTATCTGATTGCATGTTGCCACTTTACTAGATCCATTGGTCATGCATATGAGCCCACAAATAAGGAATGCACTGACAGAAGCCACAGCACTGGATATATCAGATTTATCATATACCTGTCTTTACTGTAATGAACAACAAGCAGAGGCCTTGGGAGTTTGAACACATATACATGGGGGTTCACATAGACCCATCAGGTAATACAGTTGCACATTTGACCGAGTGGCATCTGCTTTACCAACATGTTTAAGGACTGTGGCGGCTGCTGCAGCCTTTGTATAGAAATTACAGAACACCGCACACTATGTGTCTCTAATGCTACATCTTTTCTAATGAACTCTTCACGGACAAGACACATTTCCAGTGCATGGTTCTCTCGTTGGGAACTTTTGCTCCCAGCGCCACATGACCTGACTATTGTCAGGTGTGGTACGCTAAATCCTGCTACTCTGCTACCTGGTGGGACCCGGGAGTCCCAGAGGATGGATGAGATGCAGGATTTAGAACATGATTGTGAGGAATATTTAAAGCAAAATTTCTCCAATTAGACCTGATATCTCTGACAAGCCACTACCATCTACAAAGATTGTAGTTGTCACCAACAAGGAGACTCAGGATGGCCATATACGGGATATGCGGTAGTATTGGATTTAGAGATCCTCATTTTCCATCGTGAATTTGCTATGATATAATACGCTAATATCACAGCAAGTAAAGGAGCTCATTGAGGCTGTGCAACTCCCTGCAAAGGCAGTAGTTGTTAAGTGTCAAGCTCACGTGTTATAAAGTGATCTTGTTGCACTTGGTAACAAAAATAAGATGGCCACTGTTGTGAATCACATCACTATACAATTTAATGTTTTTTGTGTATTTAACAGGATTGCGCCAATGGATGATGAATGGATACAGTCAAAAGGCTAATGGCCTATGTAAAGATGGTGGGGGCAGATCAGTAGCTCCCCAAACCCCTCCTCCTGGCATATGCAGAAGCTGCCCATGGGATGACCCATGTAAGGAGAGAGGGCATGTATTTTGATTTCATCTTATGCAGAGAAAAGGAGTCCCAAACTCATCTGCAAGAGAATGAACTCAGGAAAATTATTCCTATAGAACCATCAAACATTTCTCCTACCACTGGTCCATTCCTAAGGTTAAAAAATATTTTTTTGGGAATTTACATGCATTTAAAATTGTCATTATATTTAAATGGTATCTGATATGTTATCTTGATTATAAGGAACATCCCAGCTGTCCCATGTACAGCATCCTTTACAGCAAAGAAATTTATTGAGAAATTGGTGTTCAGATATGTTATCCCATAAGGTATATTTGACAGGAAAGGTATTCTAAGAAATAAATCAATGTATGGGTATTGAAGGTTGGTTGCACTCACCATTCACTAAAAGGTTTTAGTCAAAATTGAACATGTTAACAAATGCATATTGAGAACACATAATTTAGGGTGGGTGTGGAAATTACCATGAGTTGACTTGAAGTTTTGTCTTCGGTTTTGTATGACATTCACACTACTCCTCAGCAGCCACTGAACCTGTCCCCTTATAAGATCATTATTTTAATTGATATATACATTTTTTTGGGAGACCATCAATCCCTATTCAACATCCAGCAGCAGACTTGTCACTCTAATTCTCACATCATCTAAATACTTTACCAGAAAAGCAAACAAGCTTATGAAGGGATGTTGTTATAAGGTCCAGCCTGGAGACTATGCAATGGTGAGAAAATTCTTACAATTAAATGTCTCATAGATCAAAGGCAAGACCCGTCCCTGTGAAACAAACCAATTGAATTAATGCATCTCACTGCAAGAAGGTTTCCGACCTGGTGGTGATATCAGTTGAAGAAAAATAAACTGATGCAGATAAATATTGTGACTGTGATTCTAACTTAATAAACTTATTTGATGATGGGCCTGTCCAGGGCCCCCACACCGACCAAGACAAGGTCCACGGAATCGGGGGGCGTCCTTAGTGGTGTCCCTGCGGGTTGTGGGCAAGAAGAGGTCCACGGAATCGGGGGATACCCTTAGTGGTGTCCCTGCGGGTTGTGGACAAGGTGTAAAACAATGATCCCCATGAGTGACCAAGTTTCCCATACACTTACTAACTGAAGAAGTCATTTTTGTTTTTTTAAGTTTTCATATTTTTATAGTGAATGAGGGTTACCAGGGATTGGTTGCTGGCAAGGACAGTGTGTATAGTTATCAAAGAGGTATTACTAGAGTCATGGTGGTGTATTCTACTTCTGCTTTTAATTTTAATCCCACAAGTATAGTAATAATCATAACAGACACACATATACATCATACTACTGATGCTCCCAGGTTTCGGTATGCATCAGAGGATGGTAGTAAAATACTGATAGCCAATATGTTAAACTAATTAGAAGGTTTAAAATAAATATATGAGTAATAACATAAAAGTAACTAAGAACGCCCACACCAGAACCATTGATAGAATACATCTAGTTAAGGTATCAGTAAAGAAGAGGCATTCTAAATAAGGATGGTAACAATGGTGCAAACATAATATCTATATGCAAACTGACATTTCTTCTTTAAGACGCTCATCATGAGCTGATAGAAAGAACAATAAGGTAAACTGATTGTTGGTTATATTGTCATCTACGGTATCACTCCGGTAATGTGGGGTTAATGGCTACTTATATTTGCAGTCAAATCAAACAACACTTCATTTTCTATGTAGGATTTACACAAGTGAATCTTATAAGGTTACTGACTCTCCCTAGGTTTAAAATTGGTAAAGAGTGTAATAACAGGAGATATTTTGGAGTACAACAAAACATGTAGTTATGTGACAGAGTTGGGTGTGCTAGTATAAAATCTAGATAAAAAAAGAGTACTCATTGAATTGTTTCTTATGATGTTTTCTCAAACGTACTGTCTCTTAAGATATGGACATTACCACAAGGATTATATTATATTTACACACTTAAGGTTTCTAAATGGTTACAAACAAGATCTATTGTAATAAATTTTACTTTTACTAATTAATACAGTGGTGATTCAACATGAAGATTTGAAAGTAACACATGGTATATTAAAGAAACACACTTATTTACATTATCCCAAGTTTATAAAATTGTATTTGAATTTGTGAATATAATTAAAATATGGTACAAGCATCACAAATACTAAACTGATGACATTAAAAGGAAAGTTGAATTAAATTATTTGGGTTGGAAAAAATTTTAGTTTATTGAACAGGTGTGAGTGATGTGATTCCCTACAGTTGGTTTATTTGGTTGAACCCCAATAACTGGTTCGCATAAGTCAATGTTATATATGCTTTAAGAAGTTTGATGTTTTTGCCAAGATAATATTATTGATTTTTCTGTATACTAGTGAAATGCTTCAAGAAGGTTTTCCGATGTATTAAGAGAGAAACAAATGATGCACAGTACGAGAGATATGAACTTTTTTTTCGGAGATATGAAAAAAGTTGAGGATGGACTGATAATACAGAAAATCAACTAATCAATAAATCTATGCTTTTATTATATTCTGTTTTCCTGACTGCCGCTATTAATGCTGCAGATGACTTTAGCTTGTTGCACACTGTACTATTCACTGCGTATGAGGCCTTCCCTTTGCGCTAAACAGTTATAATACTGTATGTTAGAAGCAGCAGCCATTTTGTTAGGCATGACTTGCATAATAATATTATTAAAATGGCTGATCACTGTCCTTGAAAGGTGTCCATTTTGATTTGATTTAGAATTACTGTTTAAGTATTAGCTAATCAATTTTATGTTTCTTGTGTTAGTCTGCATTTGCAAATATCCTGTAATGAAGCTATTCTTTAAGTAAAGCATTGCCATACATTTTATAAAACGGTTGTGTGGGTGTGCAATCATTTCAGCGTTGCCGTTATATTTAAAGGTAAATAAAGTAAATAAATTTGGTTTGGGTTATTAATCATATCTAATCTTATCAGATAAATATCTGGTTTATCACACCTATCAACTTTGCGCAATGGCATTATCATAGCTTATGAGGTCAAACCGAGGCGTGATTATTGCTAGTTGAAAACTTTACCCAATACCCTGCCATGACGACTTGCAATATAGTCAGCATTGGCAATTTTTGCTAGTCTCCCAGGAGACTATAAGATTTTGTAAAGGAAAGATGTGTTGGAGTTAGTCTATTTTCTTGAATCTTCTGTATGTGAAAAACCACAATTGACTGTGTCTTCCAGTTGCTGATTTTGAAGATTGGTTTAGAGATTAGTGTTTTTAATAAATGTGTTGGAGTTAGTCTATTTTCTTGCATCTTCTGTATATGAAAAACCACAATTACATCCGTGTCTTCCAGTTGCTGATTTTGAAGATTGATGTAGAGATTAGTGTTTTTATCTCTGTTTATCTGGAGATGTTCCAGAATTTTTGAATGCATTGTCATGCAAATTGGAGATAAATTCCTTACAATTTTTGCTACCAGAGTGTGAGATATGAAAAAGCACTTGGGAACAGAAAATACAATTTCCTTGAAGTCATCACCCAGGAAGGTTTTGCCAGGTCTTGGACTCATTAGCATATACATTCCCATAATCCACTGCTCCTAGCCAGAGACTGTTTGTCTAGCCATGGTTGTAATGAGTTCTCTGTTGCACATGCTGATTGCTCCAGCCAAGCACCTATCAACTTTGCGCAGTGGCATTATCATAGCTTATGAGGTCAAACCGAGGCGTGATTATTGCTAGTTGAAAACTTTACCCAATACCCTGCCATGACGACTTGCAATATAGTCAGCATTGGCAATTTTTGCTAGTCTCCCAGGAGACTATAAGATTTTGTAAAGGAAAGATGTGTTGGAGTTAGTCTATTTTCTTGAATCTTCTGTATGTGAAAAACCACAATTGACTGTGTCTTCCAGTTGCTGATTTTGAAGATTGGTTTAGAGATTAGTGTTTTTAATAAGACGTGTTGGAGTTAGTCTATTTTCTTGCATCTTCTGTATATGAAAAACCACAATTACATCCGTGTCTTCCAGTTGCTGATTTTGAAGATTGATGTAGAGATTAGTGTTTTTATCTCTGTTTATCTGGAGATGTTCCAGAATTTTTGAATGCATTGTCATGCAAATTGGAGATAAATTCCTTACAATTTTTGCTACCAGAGTGTGAGATATGAAAAAGCACTTGGGAACAGAAAATACAATTTCCTTGAAGTCATCACCCAGGAAGGTTTTGCCAGGTCTTGGACTCATTAGCATATACATTCCCATAATCCACTGCTCCTAGCCAGAGACTGTTTGTCTAGCCATGGTTGTAATGAGTTCTCTGTTGCACATGCTGATTGCTCCAGCCAAGCACCTATCAACTTTGCGCAGTGGCATTATCATAGCTTATGAGGTCAAACTGAGGCGTGATTATTGCTAGTTGAAAACTTTACCCAATACCCTGCCATGATGACTTGCAATATAGTCAGCATTGGCAATTTTTGCTAGTCTCCCAGGAGACTATAAGATTTTGTAAAGGAAAGATGTGTTGGAGTTAGTCTATTTTCTTGAATCTTCTGTATGTGAAAAACCACAATTGACTGTGTCTTCCAGTTGCTGATTTTGAAGATTGGTTTAGAGATAAGTGTTTTTAATAAGATGTGTTGGAGTTTGTCTATTTTCTTGCATCTTCTGTATATGAAAAACCACAATTACATCCGTGTCTTCCAGTTGCTGATTTTGAAGATTGATGTAGAGATTAGTGTTTTTATCTCTGTTTATCTGGAGATGTTCCAGAATTTTTGAATGCAGTGTCATGCAAATTGGAGATAAATTCCTTACAATTTTTGCTACCAGAGTGTGAGATATGAAAAAGCACTTGGGAACAGAAAATACAATTTCCTTGAAGTCATCACCCAGGAAGGTTTTGCCAGGTCTTGGACTCATTAGCATATACATTCCCATAATCCACTGCTCCTAGCCAGAGACTGTTTGTCTAGCCATGGTTGTAATGAGTTCTCTGTTGCACATGCTGATTGCTCCAGCCAAGCACCTATCAACTTTGCGCAGTGGCATTATCATAGCTTATGAGGTCAAACTGAGGCGTGATTGTTGCTAGTTGAAAACTTTACCCAATACCCCGCCATGATGACTTGCAATATAGTCAGCATTGGCAATTTTTGCTAGTCTCCCAGGAGACTATAAGATTTTGTAAAGGAAAGATGTGTTGGAGTTAGTCTATTTTCTTGAATCTTCTGTATGTGAAAAACCACAATTGACTGTGTCTTCCAGTTGCTGATTTTGAAGATTGGTTTAGAGATTAGTGTTTTTAATAAGACGTGTTGGAGTTAGTCTATTTTCTTGCATCTTCTGTATATGAAAAACCACAATTACATCCGTGTCTTCCAGTTGCTGATTTGTTGTAATGAGTTCTCTGTTGCACATGCTGATTGCTCCAGCCAAGCACCTATCAACTTTGCGCAGTTGCATTATCATAGCTTATGAGGTCAAACTGAGGCGTGATTATTGCTAGTTGAAAACTTTACCCAATACCCCGCCATGATGACTTGCAATATAGTCAGCATTGGCAATTTTTGCTAGTCTCCCAGGAGACTATAAGATTTTGTAAAGGAAAGATGTGTTGGAGTTAGTCTATTTTCTTGAATCTTCTGTATGTGAAAAACCACAATTGACTGTGTCTTCCAGTTGCTGATTTTGAAGATTGGTTTAGAGATTAGTATTTTTAATAAGACGTGTTGGAGTTAGTCTATTTTCTTGCATCTTCTGTATATGAAAAACCACAATTACATCCGTGTCTTCCAGTTGCTGATTTTGAAGATTGATGTAGAGATTAGTGTTTTTAATAAGACGTGTTGGAGTTAGTCTATTTTCTTGCATCTTCTGTATATGAAAAACCACAATTACATCCGTGTCTTCCAGTTGCTGATTTTGAAGATTGATGTAGAGATTAGTGTTTTTATCTCTGTTTATCTGGAGATGTTCCAGAATTTTTGAATGCATTGTCATGCAAATTGGAGATAAATTCCTTACAATTTTTGCTACCAGAGTGTGAGATATGAAAAAGCACTTGGGAACAGAAAATACAATTTCCTTGAAGTCATCACCCAGGAAGGTTTTGCCAGGTCTTGAACTCATTAGCATATACATTCCCATAATCCACTGCTCCGAGCCAGAGACTGTTTGTCTAGCCATGGTTGTAATGAGTTCTCTGTTGCACATGCTGATTGCTCCAGCCAAGCACCTATCAACTTTGCGCAATGGCATTATCATAGCTTATGAGGTCAAACCGAGGCGTGATTATTGCTAGTTGAAAACTTTACCCAATACCCTGCCATGACGACTTGCAATATAGTCAGCATTGGCAATTTTTGCCAGTTGCTGATTTGTTGTAATGAGTTCTCTGTTGCACATGCTGATTGCTCCAGCCAAGCACCTATCAACTTTGCGCAGTTGCATTATCATAGCTTATGAGGTCAAACTGAGGCGTGATTATTGCTAGTTGAAAACTTTACCCAATACCCCGCCATGATGACTTGCAATATAGTCAGCATTGGCAATTTTTGCTAGTCTCCCAGGAGACTATAAGATTTTGTAAAGGAAAGATGTGTTGGAGTTAGTCTATTTTCTTGAATCTTCTGTATGTGAAAAACCACAATTGACTGTGTCTTCCAGTTGCTGATTTTGAAGATTGGTTTAGAGATTAGTATTTTTAATAAGACGTGTTGGAGTTAGTCTATTTTCTTGCATCTTCTGTATATGAAAAACCACAATTACATCCGTGTCTTCCAGTTGCTGATTTTGAAGATTGATGTAGAGATTAGTGTTTTTAATAAGACGTGTTGGAGTTAGTCTATTTTCTTGCATCTTCTGTATATGAAAAACCACAATTACATCCGTGTCTTCCAGTTGCTGATTTTGAAGATTGATGTAGAGATTAGTGTTTTTATCTCTGTTTATCTGGAGATGTTCCAGAATTTTTGAATGCATTGTCATGCAAATTGGAGATAAATTCCTTACAATTTTTGCTACCAGAGTGTGAGATATGAAAAAGCACTTGGGAACAGAAAATACAATTTCCTTGAAGTCATCACCCAGGAAGGTTTTGCCAGGTCTTGAACTCATTAGCATATACATTCCCATAATCCACTGCTCCGAGCCAGAGACTGTTTGTCTAGCCATGGTTGTAATGAGTTCTCTGTTGCACATGCTGATTGCTCCAGCCAAGCACCTATCAACTTTGCGCAATGGCATTATCATAGCTTATGAGGTCAAATCGAGGCGTGATTATTGCTAGTTGAAAACTTTACCCAATACCCTGCCATGACGACTTGCAATATAGTCAGCATTGGCAATTTTTGCTAGTCTCCCAGGAGACTATAAGATTTTGTAAAGGAAAGATGTGTTGGAGTTAGTCTATTTTCTTGAATCTTCTGTATGTGAAAAACCACAATTGACTGTGTCTTCCAGTTGCTGATTTTGAAGATTGGTTTAGAGATTAGTGTTTTTAATAAATGTGTTGGAGTTAGTCTATTTTCTTGCATCTTCTGTATATGAAAAACCACAATTACATCCGTGTCTTCCAGTTGCTGATTTTGAAGATTGATGTAGAGATTAGTGTTTTTATCTCTGTTTATCTGGAGATGTTCCAGAATTTTTGAATGCATTGTCATGCAAATTGGAGATAAATTCCTTACAATTTTTGCTACCAGAGTGTGAGATATGAAAAAGCACTTGGGAACAGAAAATACAATTTCCTTGAAGTCATCACCCAGGAAGGTTTTGCCAGGTCTTGGACTCATTAGCATATACATTCCCATAATCCACTGCTCCTAGCCAGAGACTGTTTGTCTAGCCATGGTTGTAATGAGTTCTCTGTTGCACATGCTGATTGCTCCAGCCAAGCACCTATCAACTTTGCGCAGTGGCATTATCATAGCTTATGAGGGCAAACTGAGGTGTGATTATTGCTAGTTGAAAACTTTACCCAATACCCCGCCATGATGACTTGCAATATAGTCAGCATTGGCAATTTTTGCTAGTCTCCCAGGAGACTATAAGATTTTGTAAAGGAAAGATGTGTTGGAGTTAGTCTATTTTCTTGAATCTTCTGTATGTGAAAAACCACAATTGACTGTGTCTTCCAGTTGCTGATTTTGAAGATTGGTTTAGAGATAAGTGTTTTTAATAAGATGTGTTGGAGTTTGTCTATTTTCTTGCATCTTCTGTATATGAAAAACCACAATTACATCCGTGTCTTCCAGTTGCTGATTTTGAAGATTGATGTAGAGATTAGTGTTTTTATCTCTGTTTATCTGGAGATGTTCCAGAATTTTTGAATGCAGTGTCATGCAAATTGGAGATAAATTCCTTACAATTTTTGCTACCAGAGTGTGAGATATGAAAAAGCACTTGGGAACAGAAAATACAATTTCCTTGAAGTCATCACCCAGGAAGGTTTTGCCAGGTCTTGGACTCATTAGCATATACATTCCCATAATCCACTGCTCCTAGCCAGAGACTGTTTGTCTAGCCATGGTTGTAATGAGTTCTCTGTTGCACATGCTGATTGCTCCAGCCAAGCACCTATCAACTTTGCGCAGTGGCATTATCATAGCTTATGAGGTCAAACTGAGGCGTGATTGTTGCTAGTTGAAAACTTTACCCAATACCCCGCCATGATGACTTGCAATATAGTCAGCATTGGCAATTTTTGCTAGTCTCCCAGGAGACTATAAGATTTTGTAAAGGAAAGATGTGTTGGAGTTAGTCTATTTTCTTGAATCTTCTGTATGTGAAAAACCACAATTGACTGTGTCTTCCAGTTGCTGATTTTGAAGATTGGTTTAGAGATTAGTGTTTTTAATAAATGTGTTGGAGTTAGTCTATTTTCTTGCATCTTCTGTATATGAAAAACCACAATTACATCCGTGTCTTCCAGTTGCTGATTTTGAAGATTGATGTAGAGATTAGTGTTTTTATCTCTGTTTATCTGGAGATGTTCCAGAATTTTTGAATGCATTGTCATGCAAATTGGAGATAAATTCCTTACAATTTTTGCTACCAGAGTGTGAGATATGAAAAAGCACTTGGGAACAGAAAATACAATTTCCTTGAAGTCATCACCCAGGAAGGTTTTGCCAGGTCTTGGACTCATTAGCATATACATTCCCATAATCCACTGCTCCTAGCCAGAGACTGTTTGTCTAGCCATGGTTGTAATGAGTTCTCTGTTGCACATGCTGATTGCTCCAGCCAAGCACCTATCAACTTTGCGCAGTGGCATTATCATAGCTTATGAGGGCAAACTGAGGTGTGATTATTGCTAGTTGAAAACTTTACCCAATACCCCGCCATGATGACTTGCAATATAGTCAGCATTGGCAATTTTTGCTAGTCTCCCAGGAGACTATAAGATTTTGTAAAGGAAAGATGTGTTGGAGTTAGTCTATTTTCTTGAATCTTCTGTATGTGAAAAACCACAATTGACTGTGTCTTCCAGTTGCTGATTTTGAAGATTGGTTTAGAGATAAGTGTTTTTAATAAGATGTGTTGGAGTTTGTCTATTTTCTTGCATCTTCTGTATATGAAAAACCACAATTACATCCGTGTCTTCCAGTTGCTGATTTTGAAGATTGATGTAGAGATTAGTGTTTTTATCTCTGTTTATCTGGAGATGTTCCAGAATTTTTGAATGCAGTGTCATGCAAATTGGAGATAAATTCCTTACAATTTTTGCTACCAGAGTGTGAGATATGAAAAAGCACTTGGGAACAGAAAATACAATTTCCTTGAAGTCATCACCCAGGAAGGTTTTGCCAGGTCTTGGACTCATTAGCATATACATTCCCATAATCCACTGCTCCTAGCCAGAGACTGTTTGTCTAGCCATGGTTGTAATGAGTTCTCTGTTGCACATGCTGATTGCTCCAGCCAAGCACCTATCAACTTTGCGCAGTGGCATTATCATAGCTTATGAGGTCAAACTGAGGCATGATTGTTGCTAGTTGAAAACTTTACCCAATACCCCGCCATGATGACTTGCAATATAGTCAGCATTGGCAATTTTTGCTAGTCTCCCAGGAGACTATAAGATTTTGTAAAGGAAAGATGTGTTGGAGTTAGTCTATTTTCTTGAATCTTCTGTATGTGAAAAACCACAATTGACTGTGTCTTCCAGTTGCTGATTTTGAAGATTGGTTTAGAGATTAGTGTTTTTAATAAGACGTGTTGGAGTTAGTCTATTTTCTTGCATCTTCTGTATATGAAAAACCACAATTACATCCGTGTCTTCCAGTTGCTGATTTGTTGTAAAGAGTTCTCTGTTGCACATGCTGATTGCTCCAGCCAAGCACCTATCAACTTTGCGCAGTTGCATTATCATAGCTTATGAGGTCAAACTGAGGCGTGATTATTGCTAGTTGAAAACTTTACCCAATACCCCGCCATGATGACTTGCAATATAGTCAGCATTGGCAATTTTTGCTAGTCTCCCAGGAGACTATAAGATTTTGTAAAGGAAAGATGTGTTGGAGTTAGTCTATTTTCTTGAATCTTCTGTATGTGAAAAACCACAATTGACTGTGTCTTCCAGTTGCTGATTTTGAAGATTGGTTTAGAGATTAGTATTTTTAATAAGACGTGTTGGAGTTAGTCTATTTTCTTGCATCTTCTGTATATGAAAAACCACAATTACATCCGTGTCTTCCAGTTGCTGATTTTGAAGATTGATGTAGAGATTAGTGTTTTTAATAAGACGTGTTGGAGTTAGTCTATTTTCTTGCATCTTCTGTATATGAAAAACCACAATTACATCCGTGTCTTCCAGTTGCTGATTTTGAAGATTGATGTAGAGATTAGTGTTTTTATCTCTGTTTATCTGGAGATGTTCCAGAATTTTTGAATGCATTGTCATGCAAATTGGAGATAAATTCCTTACAATTTTTGCTACCAGAGTGTGAGATATGAAAAAGCACTTGGGAACAGAAAATACAATTTCCTTGAAGTCATCACCCAGGAAGGTTTTGCCAGGTCTTGGACTCATTAGCATATACATTCCCATAATCCACTGCTCCTAGCCAGAGACTGTTTGTCTAGCCATGGTTGTAATGAGTTCTCTGTTGCACATGCTGATTGCTCCAGCCAAGCACCTATCAACTTTGCGCAGTTGCATTATCATAGCTTATGAGGTCAAACTGAGGCGTGATTATTGCTAGTTGAAAACTTTACCCAATACCCCGCCATGATGACTTGCAATATAGTCAGCATTGGCAATTTTTGCTAGTCTCCCAGGAGACTATAAGATTTTGTAAAGGAAAGATGTGTTGGAGTTAGTCTATTTTCTTGAATCTTCTGTATGTGAAAAACCACAATTGACTGTGTCTTCCAGTTGCTGATTTTGAAGATTGGTTTAGAGATTAGTATTTTTAATAAGACGTGTTGGAGTTAGTCTATTTTCTTGCATCTTCTGTATATGAAAAACCACAATTACATCCGTGTCTTCCAGTTGCTGATTTTGAAGATTGATGTAGAGATTAGTGTTTTTAATAAGACGTGTTGGAGTTAGTCTATTTTCTTGCATCTTCTGTATATGAAAAACCACAATTACATCCGTGTCTTCCAGTTGCTGATTTTGAAGATTGATGTAGAGATTAGTGTTTTTATCTCTGTTTATCTGGAGATGTTCCAGAATTTTTGAATGCAGTGTCATGCAAATTGGAGATAAATTCCTTACAATTTTTGCTACCAGAGTGTGAGATATGAAAAAGCACTTGGGAACAGAAAATACAATTTCCTTGAAGTCATCACCCAGGAAGGTTTTGCCAGGTCTTGGACTCATTAGCATATACATTCCCATAATCCACTGCTCCTAGCCAGAGACTGTTTGTCTAGCCATGGTTGTAATGAGTTCTCTGTTGCACATGCTGATTGCTCCAGCCAAGCACCTATCAACTTTGTGCAGTGGAATTATCTTAGCTTATGAGGTCAAACTGAGGCGTGATTATTGCTAGTTGAAAACTTTACCCAATACCCCGCCATGATGACTTGCAATATAGTCAGCATTGGCAATTTTTGCTAGTCTCCCAGGAGACTATAAGATTTTGTAAAGGAAAGATGTGTTGGAGTTAGTCTATTTTCTTGAATCTTCTGTATGTGAAAAACCACAATTGACTGTGTCTTCCAGTTGCTGATTTTGAAGATTGGTTTAGAGATTAGTGTTTTTAATAAGACGTGTTGGAGTTAGTCTATTTTCTTGCATCTTCTGTATATGAAAAACCACAATTACATCCGTGTCTTCCAGTTGCTGATTTTGAAGATTGATGTAGAGATTAGTGTTTTTATCTCTGTTTATCTGGAGATGTTTCAGAATTTTTGAATGCATTGTCATGCAAATTGGAGATAAATTCCTTACAATTTTTGCTACCAGAGTGTGAGATATGAAAAAGCACTTGGGAACAGAAAATACAATTTCCTTGAAGTCATCACCCAGGAAGGTTTTGCCAGGTCTTGGACTCATTAGCATATACATTCCCATAATCCACTGCTCCTAGCCAGAGACTGTTTGTCTAGCCATGGTTGTAATGAGTTCTCTGTTGCACATGCTGATTGCTCCAGCCAAGTACCTATCAACTTTGCGCAGTGGCATTATCATAGCTTATGAGGTCAAACCGAGGCGTGATTATTGCTAGTTGAAAACTTTACCCAATACCCCGCCATGATGACTTGCAATATAGTCAGCATTGGCAATTTTTGCTAGTCTCCCAGGAGACTATAAGATTTTGTAAAGGAAAGATGTGTTGGAGTTAGTCTATTTTCTTGAATCTTCTGTATGTGAAAAACCACAATTGACTGTGTCTTCCAGGTGCTGATTTTGAAGATTGGTTTAGAGATTAGTGTTTTTAATAAGACGTGTTGGAGTTAGTCTATTTTCTTGCATCTTCTGTATATGAAAAACCACAATTACATCCGTGTCTTCCAGTTGCTGATTTTGAAGATTGATGTAGAGATTAGTGTTTTTTATCTCTGTTTATCTGGAGATGTTCCAGAATTTTTGAATGCATTGTCATGCAAATTGGAGATAAATTCCTTACAATTTTTGCTACCAGAGTGTGAGATATGAAAAAGCACTTGGGAACAGAAAATACAATTTCCTTGAAGTCATCACCCAGGAAGGTTTTGCCAGGTCTTGGACTCATTAGCATATACATTCCCATAATCCACTGCTCCTAGCCAGAGACTGTTTGTCTAGCCATGGTTGTAATGAGTTCTCTGTTGCACATGCTGATTGCTCCAGCCAAGCACCTATCAACTTTGCGCAGTGGCATTATCATAGCTTATGAGGTCAAACCGAGGCCTGATTATTGCTAGTTGAAAACTTTACCCAATACCCCGCCATGATGACTTGCAATATAGTCAGCATTGGCAATTTTTGCTAGTCTCCCAGGAGACTATAAGATTTTGTAAAGGAAAGATGTGTTGGAGTTAGTCTATTTTTTTGAATCTTCTGTATGTGAAAAACCACAATTGACTGTGTCTTCCAGTTGCTGATTTTGAAGATTGGTTTAGAGATTAGAGTTTTGAATAAGATGTGTTGGAGTTAGTCTATTTTCTTGCATCTTCTGTATATGAAAAACCACAATTACATCCGTGTCTTCCAGTTGCTGATTTTGAAGATTGATGTAGAGATTAGTGTTTTTAATAAGACGTGTTGGAGTTAGTCTATTTTCTTGCATCTTCTGTATATGAAAAACCACAATTACATCCGTGTCTTCCAGTTGCTGATTTTGAAGATTGATGTAGAGATTAGTGTTTTTATCTCTGTTTATCTGGAGATGTTCCAGAATTTTTGAATGCATTGTCATGCAAATTGGAGATAAATTCCTTACAATTTTTGCTACCAGAGTGTGAGATATGAAAAAGCACTTGGGAACAGAAAATACAATTTCCTTGAAGTCATCACCCAGGAAGGTTTTGCCAGGTCTTGGACTCATTAGCATATACATTCCCATAATCCACTGCTCCTAGCCAGAGACTGTTTGTCTAGCCATGGTTGTAATGAGTTCTCTGTTGCACATGCTGATTGCTCCAGCCAAGCACCTATCAACTTTGCGCAGTGGCATTATCATAGCTTATGAGGTCAAACCGAGGCCTGATTATTGCTAGTTGAAAACTTTACCCAATACCCCGCCATGATGACTTGCAATATAGTCAGCATTGGCAATTTTTGCTAGTCTCCCAGGAGACTATAAGATTTTGTAAAGGAAAGATGTGTTGGAGTTAGTCTATTTTTTTGAATCTTCTGTATGTGAAAAACCACAATTGACTGTGTCTTCCAGTTGCTGATTTTGAAGATTGGTTTAGAGATTAGAGTTTTGAATAAGATGTGTTGGAGTTAGTCTATTTTCTTGCATCTTCTGTATATGAAAAACCACAATTACATCCGTGTCTTCCAGTTGCTGATTTTGAAGATTGATGTAGAGATTAGTGTTTTTAATAAGACGTGTTGGAGTTAGTCTATTTTCTTGCATCTTCTGTATATGAAAAACCACAATTACATCCGTGTCTTCCAGTTGCTGATTTTGAAGATTGATGTAGAGATTAGTGTTTTTATCTCTGTTTATCTGGAGATGTTCCAGAATTTTTGAATGCATTGTCATGCAAATTGGAGATAAATTCCTTACAATTTTTGCTACCAGAGTGTGAGATATGAAAAAGCACTTGGGAACAGAAAATACAATTTCCTTGAAGTCATCACCCAGGAAGGTTTTGCCAGGTCTTGAACTCATTAGCATATACATTCCCATAATCCACTGCTCCGAGCCAGAGACTGTTTGTCTAGCCATGGTTGTAATGAGTTCTCTGTTGCACATGCTGATTGCTCCAGCCAAGCACCTATCAACTTTGCGCAATGGCATTATCATAGCTTATGAGGTCAAACCGAGGCGTGATTATTGCTAGTTGAAAACTTTACCCAATACCCTGCCATGACGACTTGCAATATAGTCAGCATTGGCAATTTTTGCCAGTTGCTGATTTGTTGTAATGAGTTCTCTGTTGCACATGCTGATTGCTCCAGCCAAGCACCTATCAACTTTGCGCAGTTGCATTATCATAGCTTATGAGGTCAAACTGAGGCGTGATTATTGCTAGTTGAAAACTTTACCCAATACCCCGCCATGATGACTTGCAATATAGTCAGCATTGGCAATTTTTGCTAGTCTCCCAGGAGACTATAAGATTTTGTAAAGGAAAGATGTGTTGGAGTTAGTCTATTTTCTTGAATCTTCTGTATGTGAAAAACCACAATTGACTGTGTCTTCCAGTTGCTGATTTTGAAGATTGGTTTAGAGATTAGTATTTTTAATAAGACGTGTTGGAGTTAGTCTATTTTCTTGCATCTTCTGTATATGAAAAACCACAATTACATCCGTGTCTTCCAGTTGCTGATTTTGAAGATTGATGTAGAGATTAGTGTTTTTAATAAGACGTGTTGGAGTTAGTCTATTTTCTTGCATCTTCTGTATATGAAAAACCACAATTACATCCGTGTCTTCCAGTTGCTGATTTTGAAGATTGATGTAGAGATTAGTGTTTTTATCTCTGTTTATCTGGAGATGTTCCAGAATTTTTGAATGCATTGTCATGCAAATTGGAGATAAATTCCTTACAATTTTTGCTACCAGAGTGTGAGATATGAAAAAGCACTTGGGAACAGAAAATACAATTTCCTTGAAGTCATCACCCAGGAAGGTTTTGCCAGGTCTTGAACTCATTAGCATATACATTCCCATAATCCACTGCTCCGAGCCAGAGACTGTTTGTCTAGCCATGGTTGTAATGAGTTCTCTGTTGCACATGCTGATTGCTCCAGCCAAGCACCTATCAACTTTGCACAATGGCATTATCATAGCTTATGAGGTCAAACCGAGGCGTGATTATTGCTAGTTGAAAACTTTACCCAATACCCTGGCATGACGACTTGCAATATAGTCAGCATTGGCAATTTTTGCTAGTCTCCCAGGAGACTATAAGATTTTGTAAAGGAAAGATGTGTTGGAGTTAGTCTATTTTCTTGAATCTTCTGTATGTGAAAAACCACAATTGACTGTGTCTTCCAGTTGCTGATTTTGAAGATTGGTTTAGAGATTAGTGTTTTTAATAAATGTGTTGGAGTTAGTCTATTTTCTTGCATCTTCTGTATATGAAAAACCACAATTACATCCGTGTCTTCCAGTTGCTGATTTTGAAGATTGATGTAGAGATTAGTGTTTTTATCTCTGTTTATCTGGAGATGTTCCAGAATTTTTGAATGCATTGTCATGCAAATTGGAGATAAATTCCTTACAATTTTTGCTACCAGAGTGTGAGATATGAAAAAGCACTTGGGAACAGAAAATACAATTTCCTTGAAGTCATCACCCAGGAAGGTTTTGCCAGGTCTTGGACTCATTAGCATATACATTCCCATAATCCACTGCTCCTAGCCAGAGACTGTTTGTCTAGCCATGGTTGTAATGAGTTCTCTGTTGCACATGCTGATTGCTCCAGCCAAGCACCTATCAACTTTGCGCAGTGGCATTATCATAGCTTATGAGGTCAAACTGAGGCGTGATTATTGCTAGTTGAAAACTTTACCCAATACCCCGCCATGATGACTTGCAATATAGTCAGCATTGGCAATTTTTGCTAGTCTCCCAGGAGACTATAAGATTTTGTAAAGGAAAGATGTGTTGGAGTTAGTCTATTTTCTTGAATCTTCTGTATGTGAAAAACCACAATTGACTGTGTCTTCCAGTTGCTGATTTTGAAGATTGGTTTAGAGATAAGTGTTTTTAATAAGATGTGTTGGAGTTTGTCTATTTTCTTGCATCTTCTGTATATGAAAAACCACAATTACATCCGTGTCTTCCAGTTGCTGATTTTGAAGATTGATGTAGAGATTAGTGTTTTTATCTCTGTTTATCTGGAGATGTTCCAGAATTTTTGAATGCAGTGTCATGCAAATTGGAGATAAATTCCTTACAATTTTTGCTACCAGAGTGTGAGATATGAAAAAGCACTTGGGAACAGAAAATACAATTTCCTTGAAGTCATCACCCAGGAAGGTTTTGCCAGGTCTTGGACTCATTAGCATATACATTCCCATAATCCACTGCTCCTAGCCAGAGACTGTTTGTCTAGCCATGGTTGTAATGAGTTCTCTGTTGCACATGCTGATTGCTCCAGCCAAGCACCTATCAACTTTGCGCAGTGGCATTATCATAGCTTATGAGGTCAAACTGAGGCGTGATTGTTGCTAGTTGAAAACTTTACCCAATACCCCGCCATGATGACTTGCAATATAGTCAGCATTGGCAATTTTTGCTAGTCTCCCAGGAGACTATAAGATTTTGTAAAGGAAAGATGTGTTGGAGTTAGTCTATTTTCTTGAATCTTCTGTATGTGAAAAACCACAATTGACTGTGTCTTCCAGTTGCTGATTTTGAAGATTGGTTTAGAGATTAGTGTTTTTAATAAGACGTGTTGGAGTTAGTCTATTTTCTTGCATCTTCTGTATATGAAAAACCACAATTACATCCGTGTCTTCCAGTTGCTGATTTGTTGTAATGAGTTCTCTGTTGCACATGCTGATTGCTCCAGCCAAGCACCTATCAACTTTGCGCAGTTGCATTATCATAGCTTATGAGGTCAAACTGAGGCGTGATTATTGCTAGTTGAAAACTTTACCCAATACCCCGCCATGATGACTTGCAATATAGTCAGCATTGGCAATTTTTGCTAGTCTCCCAGGAGACTATAAGATTTTGTAAAGGAAAGATGTGTTGGAGTTAGTCTATTTTCTTGAATCTTCTGTATGTGAAAAACCACAATTGACTGTGTCTTCCAGTTGCTGATTTTGAAGATTGATGTAGAGATTAGTGTTTTTAATAAGACGTGTTGGAGTTAGTCTATTTTCTTGCATCTTCTGTATATGAAAAACCACAATTACATCCGTGTCTTCCAGTTGCTGATTTTGAAGATTGATGTAGAGATTAGTGTTTTTATCTCTGTTTATCTGGAGATGTTCCAGAATTTTTGAATGCAGTGTCATGCAAATTGGAGATAAATTCCTTACAATTTTTGCTACCAGAGTGTGAGATATGAAAAAGCACTTGGGAACAGAAAATACAATTTCCTTGAAGTCATCACCCAGGAAGGTTTTGCCAGGTCTTGGACTCATTAGCATATACATTCCCATAATCCACTGCTCCTAGCCAGAGACTGTTTGTCTAGCCATGGTTGTAATGAGTTCTCTGTTGCACATGCTGATTGCTCCAGCCAAGCACCTATCAACTTTGTGCAGTGGAATTATCTTAGCTTATGAGGTCAAACTGAGGCGTGATTATTGCTAGTTGAAAACTTTACCCAATACCCCGCCATGATGACTTGCAATATAGTCAGCATTGGCAATTTTTGCTAGTCTCCCAGGAGACTATAAGATTTTGTAAAGGAAAGATGTGTTGGAGTTAGTCTATTTTCTTGAATCTTCTGTATGTGAAAAACCACAATTGACTGTGTCTTCCAGTTGCTGATTTTGAAGATTGGTTTAGAGATTAGTGTTTTTAATAAGACGTGTTGGAGTTAGTCTATTTTCTTGCATCTTCTGTATATGAAAAACCACAATTACATCCGTGTCTTCCAGTTGCTGATTTTGAAGATTGATGTAGAGATTAGTGTTTTTATCTCTGTTTATCTGGAGATGTTCCAGAATTTTTGAATGCATTGTCATGCAAATTGGAGATAAATTCCTTACAATTTTTGCTACCAGAGTGTGAGATATGAAAAAGCACTTGGGAACAGAAAATACAATTTCCTTGAAGTCATCACCCAGGAAGGTTTTGCCAGGTCTTGGACTCATTAGCATATACATTCCCATAATCCACTGCTCCTAGCCAGAGACTGTTTGTCTAGCCATGGTTGTAATGAGTTCTCTGTTGCACATGCTGATTGCTCCAGCCAAGCACCTATCAACTTTGCGCAGTGGCATTATCATAGCTTATGAGGTCAAACCGAGGCGTGATTATTGCTAGTTGAAAACTTTACCCAATACCCCGCCATGATGACTTGCAATATAGTCAGCATTGGCAATTTTTGCTAGTCTCCCAGGAGACTATAAGATTTTGTAAAGGAAAGGTGTGTTGGAGTTAGTCTATTTTCTTGAATCTTCTGTATGTGAAAAACCACAATTGACTGTGTCTTCCAGGTGCTGATTTTGAAGATTGGTTTAGAGATTAGTGTTTTTAATAAGACGTGTTGGAGTTAGTCTATTTTCTTGCATCTTCTGTATATGAAAAACCACAATTACATCCGTGTCTTCCAGTTGCTGATTTTGAAGATTGATGTAGAGATTAGTGTTTTTTATCTCTGTTTATCTGGAGATGTTCCAGAATTTTTGAATGCATTGTCATGCAAATTGGAGATAAATTCCTTACAATTTTTGCTACCAGAGTGTGAGATATGAAAAAGCACTTGGGAACAGAAAATACAATTTCCTTGAAGTCATCACCCAGGAAGGTTTTGCCAGGTCTTGGACTCATTAGCATATACATTCCCATAATCCACTGCTCCTAGCCAGAGACTGTTTGTCTAGCCATGGTTGTAATGAGTTCTCTGTTGCACATGCTGATTGCTCCAGCCAAGCACCTATCAACTTTGCGCAGTGGCATTATCATAGCTTATGAGGTCAAACCGAGGCCTGATTATTGCTAGTTGAAAACTTTACCCAATACCCCGCCATGATGACTTGCAATATAGTCAGCATTGGCAATTTTTGCTAGTCTCCCAGGAGACTATAAGATTTTGTAAAGGAAAGATGTGTTGGAGTTAGTCTATTTTTTTGAATCTTCTGTATGTGAAAAACCACAATTGACTGTGTCTTCCAGTTGCTGATTTTGAAGATTGGTTTAGAGATTAGTGTTTTGAATAAGATGTGTTGGAGTTAGTCTATTTTCTTGCATCTTCTGTATATGAAAAACCACAATTACATCCGTGTCTTCCAGTTGCTGATTTTGAAGATTGATGTAGAGATTAGTGTTTTTATCTCTGTTTATCTGGAGATGTTCCAGAATTTTTGAATGCATTGTCATGCAAATTTGGGATAAATTCCTTACAATTTTTGCTACCAGAGTGTGAGATATGAAAAAGCACTTGGGAACAGAAAATACAATTTCCTTGAAGTCATCACCCAGGAAGGTTTTGCCAGGTCTTGGACTCATTAGCATTTACATTCCCATAATCCACTGCTCCTAGCCAGAGACTGTTTGTCTAGCCATGGTTGTAATGAGTTCTCTGTTGCACATGCTAATTGCTCCAGCCAAGCACCTATCAACTTTGCGCAGTGGCATTATCATAGCTAATGAGGTCAAACCGAGGCGTGATTATTGCTAGTTGAAAACTTTACCCAATACCCCGCCATGATGACTTGCAATATAGTCAGCATTGGCAATTTTTGCTAGTCTCCCAGGAGACTATAAGATTTTGTAAAGGAAAGATGTGTTGGAGTTAGTCTATTTTCTTGAATCTTCTGTATGTGAAAAACCACAATTGACTGTGTCTTCCAGTTGCTGATTTTGAAGATTGGTTTAGAGATTAGTGTTTTTAATAAGACGTGTTGGAGTTAGTCTATTTTCTTGCATCTTCTGTATATGAAAAACCACAATTACATCCGTGTCTTCCAGTTGCTGATTTTGAAGATTGATGTAGAGATTAGTGTTTTTATCTCTGTTTATCTGGAGATGTTCCAGAATTTTTGAATGCATTGTCATGCAAATTTGGGATAAATTCCTTACAATTTTTGCTACCAGAGTGTGAGATATGAAAAAGCACTTGGGAATAGAAAATACAATTTCCTTGAAGTCATCACCCAGGAAGGTTTTGCCAGGTCTTGGACTCATTAGCATATACATTCCCATAATCCACTGCTCCTAGCCAGAGACTGTTTGTCTAGCCATGGTTGTAATGAGTTCTCTGTTGCACCTGCTGATTGCTCCAGCCAAGCACCTATCAACTTTGCGCAGTGGCATTATCATAGCTTATGAGGTCAAACCGAGGCGTGATTATTGCTAGTTGAAAACTTTACCCAATACCCCGCCATGATGACTTGCAATATAGTCAGCATTGGCAATTTTTGCTAGTCTCCCAGGAGACTATAAGATTTTGTAAAGGAAAGATGTGTTGGAGTTAGTCTATTTTCTTGAATCTTCTGTATGTGAAAAACCACAATTGACTGTGTCTTCCAGTTGCTGATTTTGAAGATTGGTTTAGAGATTAGTGTTTTGAATAAGACGTGTTGGAGTTAGTCTATTTTCTTGCATCTTCTGTATATGAAAAACAACAATTACATCCGTGTCTTCCAGGTGCTGATTTTGAAGATTGATGTAGAGATTAGTGTTTTTATCTCTGTTTATCTGGAGATGTTCCAGAATTTTTGAATGCATTGTCATGCAAATTGGAGATAAATTCCTTACAATTTTTGCTACCAGAGTGTGAGATATGAAAAAGCACTTGGGAACAGAAAATACAATTTCCTTGAAGTCATCACCCAGGAAGGTTTTGCCAGGTCTTGGACTCATTAGCATATACATTCCCATAATCCACTGCTCCTAGCCAGAGACTGTTTGTCTAGCCATGGTTGTAATGAGTTCTCTGTTGCACCTGCTGATTGCTCCAGCCAAGCACCTATCAACTTTGCGCAGTGGCATTATCATAGCTTATGAGGTCAAACCGAGGCGTGATTATTGCTAGTTGAAAACTTTACCCAATACCCCGCCATGATGACTTGCAATATAGTCAGCATTGGCAATTTTTGCTAGTCTCCCAGGAGACTATAAGATTTTGTAAAGGAAAGATGTGTTGGAGTTAGTCTATTTTCTTGAATCTTCTGTATGTGAAAAACCACAATTGACTGTGTCTTCCAGTTGCTGATTTTGAAGATTGGTTTAGAGATTAGTGTTTTCAATAAGACGTGTTGGAGTTAGTCTATTTTCTTGCATCTTCTGTATATGAAAAACAACAATTACATCCGTGTCTTCCAGTTGCTGATTTTGAAGATTGATGTAGAGATTAGTGTTTTTATCTCTGTTTATCTGGAGATGTTCCAGAATTTTTGAATGCATTGTCATGCAAATTGGAGATAAATTCCTTACAATTTTTGCTACCAGAGTGTGAGATATGAAAAAGCACTTGGGAACAGAAAATACAATTTCCTTGAAGTCATCACCCAGGAAGGTTTTGCCAGGTCTTGAACTCATTAGCATATACATTCCCATAATCCACTGCTCCTAGCCAGAGACTGTTTGTCTAGCCATGGTTGTAATGAGTTCTCTGTTGCACATGCTGATTGCTCCAGCCAAGCACCTATCAACTTTGCGCAATGGCATTATCATAGCTTATGAGGTCAAACCGAGGCGTGATTATTGCTAGTTGAAAACTTTACCCAATACCCTGCCATGACGACTTGCAATATAGTCAGCATTGGCAATTTTTGCTAGTCTCCCAGGAGACTATAAGATTTTGTAAAGGAAAGATGTGTTGGAGTTAGTCTATTTTCTTGAATCTTCTGTATGTGAAAAACCACAATTGACTGTGTCTTCCAGTTGCTGATTTTGAAGATTGGTTTAGAGATTAGTGTTTTTAATAAATGTGTTGGAGTTAGTCTATTTTCTTGCATCTTCTGTATATGAAAAACCACAATTACATCCGTGTCTTCCAGTTGCTGATTTTGAAGATTGATGTAGAGATTAGTGTTTTTATCTCTGTTTATCTGGAGATGTTCCAGAATTTTTGAATGCATTGTCATGCAAATTGGAGATAAATTCCTTACAATTTTTGCTACCAGAGTGTGAGATATGAAAAAGCACTTGGGAACAGAAAATACAATTTCCTTGAAGTCATCACCCAGGAAGGTTTTGCCAGGTCTTGGACTCATTAGCATATACATTCCCATAATCCACTGCTCCTAGCCAGAGACTGTTTGTCTAGCCATGGTTGTAATGAGTTCTCTGTTGCACATGCTGATTGCTCCAGCCAAGCACCTATCAACTTTGCGCAGTGGCATTATCATAGCTTATGAGGTCAAACCGAGGCGTGATTATTGCTAGTTGAAAACTTTACCCAATACCCTGCCATGACGACTTGCAATATAGTCAGCATTGGCAATTTTTGCTAGTCTCCCAGGAGACTATAAGATTTTGTAAAGGAAAGATGTGTTGGAGTTAGTCTATTTTCTTGAATCTTCTGTATGTGAAAAACCACAATTGACTGTGTCTTCCAGTTGCTGATTTTGAAGATTGGTTTAGAGATTAGTGTTTTTAATAAGACGTGTTGGAGTTAGTCTATTTTCTTGCATCTTCTGTATATGAAAAACCACAATTACATCCGTGTCTTCCAGTTGCTGATTTTGAAGATTGATGTAGAGATTAGTGTTTTTATCTCTGTTTATCTGGAGATGTTCCAGAATTTTTGAATGCATTGTCATGCAAATTGGAGATAAATTCCTTACAATTTTTGCTACCAGAGTGTGAGATATGAAAAAGCACTTGGGAACAGAAAATACAATTTCCTTGAAGTCATCACCCAGGAAGGTTTTGCCAGGTCTTGGACTCATTAGCATATACATTCCCATAATCCACTGCTCCTAGCCAGAGACTGTTTGTCTAGCCATGGTTGTAATGAGTTCTCTGTTGCACATGCTGATTGCTCCAGCCAAGCACCTATCAACTTTGCGCAGTGGCATTATCATAGCTTATGAGGTCAAACTGAGGCGTGATTATTGCTAGTTGAAAACTTTACCCAATACCCCGCCATGATGACTTGCAATATAGTCAGCATTGGCAATTTTTGCTAGTCTCCCAGGAGACTATAAGATTTTGTAAAGGAAAGATGTGTTGGAGTTAGTCTATTTTCTTGAATCTTCTGTATGTGAAAAACCACAATTGACTGTGTCTTCCAGTTGCTGATTTTGAAGATTGGTTTAGAGATAAGTGTTTTTAATAAGATGTGTTGGAGTTTGTCTATTTTCTTGCATCTTCTGTATATGAAAAACCACAATTACATCCGTGTCTTCCAGTTGCTGATTTTGAAGATTGATGTAGAGATTAGTGTTTTTATCTCTGTTTATCTGGAGATGTTCCAGAATTTTTGAATGCAGTGTCATGCAAATTGGAGATAAATTCCTTACAATTTTTGCTACCAGAGTGTGAGATATGAAAAAGCACTTGGGAACAGAAAATACAATTTCCTTGAAGTCATCACCCAGGAAGGTTTTGCCAGGTCTTGGACTCATTAGCATATACATTCCCATAATCCACTGCTCCTAGCCAGAGACTGTTTGTCTAGCCATGGTTGTAATGAGTTCTCTGTTGCACATGCTGATTGCTCCAGCCAAGCACCTATCAACTTTGCGCAGTGATATTATCATAGCTTATGAGGTCAAACCGAGGCGTGATTATTGCTAGTTGAAAACTTTACCCAATACCTCGCCATGATGACTTGCAATATAGTCAGCATTGGCAATTTTTGCTAGTCTCCCAGGAGACTATAAGATTTTGTAAAGGAAAGATGTGTTGGAGTTAGTCTATTTTCTTGAATCTTCTGTATGTGAAAAACCACAATTGACTGTGTCTTCCAGTTGCTGATTTTGAAGATTGGTTTAGAGATTAGTGTTTTTAATAAGACGTGTTGGAGTTAGTCTATTTTCTTGCATCTTCTGTATATGAAAAACCACAATTACATCCGTGTCTTCCAGTTGCTGATTTTGAAGATTGATGTAGAGATTAGTGTTTTTATCTCTGTTTATCTGGAGATGTTCCAGAATTTTTGAATGCATTGTCATGCAAATTTGGGATAAATTCCTTACAATTTTTGCTACCAGAGTGTGAGATATGAAAAAGCACTTGGGAATAGAAAATACAATTTCCTTGAAGTCATCACCCAGGAAGGTTTTGCCAGGTCTTGGACTCATTAGCATATACATTCCCATAATCCACTGCTCCTAGCCAGAGACTGTTTGTCTAGCCATGGTTGTAATGAGTTCTCTGTTGCACATGCTGATTGCTCCAGCCAAGCACCTATCAACTTTGCGCAGTGGCATTATCATAGCTTATGAGGTCAAACCGAGGCGTGATTATTGCTAGTTGAAAACTTTACCCAATACCCCGCCATGATGACTTGCAATATAGTCAGCATTGGCAATTTTTGCTAGTCTCCCAGGAGACTATAAGATTTTGTAAAGGAAAGATGTGTTGGAGTTAGTCTATTTTCTTGAATCTTCTGTATGTGAAAAACCACAATTGACTGTGTCTTCCAGTTGCTGATTTTGAAGATTGGTTTAGAGATTAGTGTTTTTAATAAGACGTGTTGGAGTTAGTCTATTTTCTTGCATCTTCTGTATATGAAAAACCACAATTACATCCGTGTCTTCCAGTTGCTGATTTGGAAGATTGATGTAGAGATTAGTGTTTTTAATAAGACGTGTTGGAGTTAGTCTATTTTCTTGCATCTTCTGTATATGAAAAACCACAATTACATCCGTGTCTTCCAGTTGCTGATTTTGAAGATTGATGTAGAGATTAGTGTTTTTATCTCTGTTTATCTGGAGATGTTCCAGAATTTTTGAATGCAGTGTCATGCAAATTGGAGATAAATTCCTTACAATTTTTGCTACCAGAGTGTGAGATATGAAAAAGCACTTGGGAACAGAAAATACAATTTCCTTGAAGTCATCACCCAGGAAGGTTTTGCCAGGTCTTGGACTCATTAGCATATACATTCCCATAATCCACTGCTCCTAGCCAGAGACGGTTTGTCTAGCCATGGTTGTAATGAGTTCTCTGTTGCACATGCTGATTGCTCCAGCCAAGCACCTATCAACTTTGCGCAGTGGCATTATCATAGCTTATGAGGTCAAACCGAGGCGTGATTATTGCTAGTTGAAAACTTTACCCAATACCCCGCCATGATGACTTGCAATATAGTCAGCATTGGCAATTTTTGCTAGTCTCCCAGGAGACTATAAGATTTTGTAAAGGAAAGATGTGTTGGAGTTAGTCTATTTTCTTGAATCTTCTGTATGTGAAAAACCACAATTGACTGTGTCTTCCAGTTGCTGATTTTGAAGATTGGTTTAGAGATTAGTATTTTTAATAAGACGTGTTGGAGTTAGTCTATTTTCTTGCATCTTCTGTATATGAAAAACCACAATTACATCCGTGTCTTCCAGTTGCTGATTTTGAAGATTGATGTAGAGATTAGTGTTTTTTATCTCTGTTTATCTGGAGATGTTCCAGAATTTTTGAATGCATTGTCATGCAAATTGGAGATAAATTCCTTACAATTTTTGCTACCAGAGTGTGAGATATGAAAAAGCACTTGGGAACAGAAAATACAATTTCCTTGAAGTCATCACCCAGGAAGGTTTTGCCAGGTCTTGGACTCATTAGCATATACATTCCCATAATCCACTGCTCCTAGCCAGAGACTGTTTGTCTAGCCATGGTTGTAATGAGTTCTCTGTTGCACATGCTGATTGCTCCAGCCAAGCACCTATCAACTTTGCGCAGTGGCATTATCATAGCTTATGAGGTCAAACCGAGGCGTGATTATTGCTAGTTGAAAACTTTACCCAATACCCCGCCATGATGACTTGCAATATAGTCAGCATTGGCAATTTTTGCTAGTCTCCCAGGAGACTATAAGATTTTGTAAAGGAAAGATGTGTTGGAGTTAGTCTATTTTTTTTGAATCTTCTGTATGTGAAAAACCACAATTGACTGTGTCTTCCAGTTGCTGATTTTATAGATTGGTTTAGAGATTAGTGTTTTGAATAAGATGTGTTGGAGTTAGTCTATTTTCTTACATCTTCTGTATATGAAAAACCACAATTACATCCGTGTCTTCCAGTTGCTGATTTTGAAGATTGATGTAGAGATTAGTGTTTTTATCTCTGTTTATCTGGAGATATTCCAGAATTTTTGAATGCATTGTCATGCAAATTTGGGATAAATTCCTTACAATTTTTGCTACCAGAGTGTGAGATATGAAAAAGCACTTGGGAACAGAAAATACAATTTCCTTGAAGTCATCACCCAGGAAGGTTTTGCCAGGTCTTGGACTCATTAGCATTTACATTCCCATAATCCACTGCTCCTAGCCAGAGACTGTTTGTCTAGCCATGGTTGTAATGAGTTCTCTGTTGCACATGCTAATTGCTCCAGCCAAGCACCTATCAACTTTGCGCAGTGGCATTATCATAGCTAATGAGGTCAAACCGAGGCGTGATTATTGCTAGTTGAAAACTTTACCCAATACCCCGCCATGATGACTTGCAATATAGTCAGCATTGGCAATTTTTGCTAGGCTCCCAGGAGACTATAAGATTTTGTAAAGGAAAGATGTGTTGGAGTTAGTCTATTTTCTTGAATCTTCTGTATGTGAAAAACCACAATTGACTGTGTCTTCCAGTTGCTGATATTGAAGATTGGTTTAGAGATTAGTGTTTTTAATAAGACGTGTTGGAGTTAGTCTATTTTCTTGCATCTTCTGTATATGAAAAACCACAATTACATCCGTGTCTTCCAGTTGCTGATTTTGAAGATTGATGTAGAGATTAGAGTTTTTATCTCTGTTTATCTGGAGATGTTCCAGAATTTTTGAATGCATTGTCATGCAAATTGGAGATAAATTCCTTACAATTTTTGCTACCAGAGTGTGAGATATGAAAAAGCACTTGGGAACAGAAAATACAATTTTCTTGAAGTCATCACCCAGGAAGGTTTTGCCAGGTCTTGGACTCATTAGCATATACATTCCCATAATCCACTGCTCCTAGCCAGAGACTGTTTGTCTAGCCATGGTTGTAATGAGTTCTCTGTTGCACATGCTGATTGCTCCAGCCAAGCACCTATCAACTTTGCGCAGTGGCATTATCATAGCTTATGAGGTCAAACCGAGGCGTGATTATTGCTAGTTGAAAACTTTACCCAATACCTCGCCATGATGACTTGCAATATAGTCAGCATTGGCAATTTTTGCTAGTCTCCCAGGAAACTATAAGATTTTGTAAAGGAAAGATGTGTTGGAGTTAGTCTATTTTCTTGAATCTTCTGTATGTGAAAAACCACAATTGACTGTGTCTTCCAGTTGCTGATTTTGAAGATTGGTTTAGAGATTAGTGTTTTTAATAAGACGTGTTGGAGTTAGTCTATTTTCTTGCATCTTCTGTATATGAAAAACCACAATTACATCCGTGTCTTCCAGTTGCTGATTTTGAAGATTGATGTAGAGATTAGTGTTTTTATCTCTGTTTATCTGGAGATGTTCCAGAATTTTTGAATGCATTGTCATGCAAATTTGGGATAAATTCCTTACAATTTTTGCTACCAGAGTGTGAGATATGAAAAAGCACTTGGGAATAGAAAATACAATTTCCTTGAAGTCATCACCCAGGAAGGTTTTGCCAGGTCTTGGACTCATTAGCATATACATTCCCATAATCCACTGCTCCTAGCCAGAGACTGTTTGTCTAGCCATGGTTGTAATGAGTTCTCTGTTGCACATGCTGATTGCTCCAGCCAAGCACCTATCAACTTTGCGCAGTGGCATTATCATAGCTTATGAGGTCAAACCGAGGCGTGATTAATGCTAGTTGAAAACTTTACCCAATACCCCGCCATGATGACTTGCAATATAGTCAGCATTGGCAATTTTTGCTAGTCTCCCAGGAGACTATAAGATTTTGTAAAGGAAAGATGTGTTGGAGTTAGTCTATTTTCTTGAATCTTCTGTATGTGAAAAACCACAATTGACTGTGTCTTCCAGTTGCTGATTTTGAAGATTGGTTTAGAGATTAGTGTTTTTAATAAGACGTGTTGGAGTTAGTCTATTTTCTTGCATCTTCTGTATATGAAAAACCACAATTACATCCGTGTCTTCCAGTTGCTGATTTTGAAGATTGATGTAGAGATTAGTGTTTTTAATAAGACGTGTTGGAGTTAGTCTATTTTCTTGCATCTTCTGTATATGAAAAACCACAATTACATCCGTGTCTTCCAGTTGCTGATTTTGAAGATTGATGTAGAGATTAGTGTTTTTATCTCTGTTTATCTGGAGATGTTCCAGAATTTTTGAATGCAGTGTCATGCAAATTGGAGATAAATTCCTTACAATTTTTGCTACCAGAGTGTGAGATATGAAAAAGCACTTGGGAACAGAAAATACAATTTCCTTGAAATCATCAC
Source organism: Crinia signifera (assembly GCF_055691185.1). NCBI lineage: Eukaryota > Metazoa > Chordata > Amphibia > Anura > Myobatrachidae > Crinia > Crinia signifera. The sequence goes on along the minus strand of NC_139220.1, from coordinate 300,690,686 downwards.
CCAGGAAGGTTTTGCCAGGTCTTGGACTCATTAGCATATACATTCCCATAATCCACTGCTCCTAGCCAGAGACTGTTTGTCTAGCCATGGTTGTAATGAGTTCTCTGTTGCACATGCTGATTGCTCCAGCCAAGCACCTATCAACTTTGCGCAGTGGCATTATCATAGCTTATGAGGTCAAACTGAGGCGTGATTATTGCTAGTTGAAAACTTTACCCAATACCCTGCCATGATGACTTGCAATATAGTCAGCATTGGCAATTTTTGCTAGTCTCCCAGGAGACTATAAGATTTTGTAAAGGAAAGATGTGTTGGAGTTAGTCTATTTTCTTGAATCTTCTGTATGTGAAAAACCACAATTGACTGTGTCTTCCAGTTGCTGATTTTGAAGATTGGTTTAGAGATTAGTGTTTTTAATAAGACGTGTTGGAGTTAGTCTATTTTCTTGCATCTTCTGTATATGAAAAACCACAATTACATCCGTGTCTTCCAGTTGCTGATTTTGAAGATTGATGTAGAGATTAGTGTTTTTATCTCTGTTTATCTGGAGATGTTCCAGAATTTTTGAATGCAGTGTCATGCAAATTGGAGATAAATTCCTTACAATTTTTGCTACCAGAGTGTGAGATATGAAAAAGCACTTGGGAACAGAAAATACAATTTCCTTGAAATCATCACCCAGGAAGGTTTTGCCAGGTCTTGGACTCATTAGCATATACATTCCCATAATCCACTGCTCCTAGCCAGAGACTGTTTGTCTAGCCATGGTTGTAATGAGTTCTCTGTTGCACATGCTGATTGCTCCAGCCAAGCACCTATCAACTTTGCGCAGTGGCATTATCATAGCTTATGAGGTCAAACCGAGGCGTGATTATTGCTAGTTGAAAACTTTACCCAATACCCCGCCATGATGACTTGCAATATAGTCAGCATTGGCAATTTTTGCTAGTCTCCCAGGAGACTATAAGATTTTGTAAAGGAAAGATGTGTTGGAGTTAGTCTATTTTCTTGAATCTTCTGTATGTGAAAAACCACAATTGACTGTGTCTTCCAGTTGCTGATTTTGAAGATTGGTTTAGAGATTAGTGTTTTTAATAAGACGTGTTGGAGTTAGTCTATTTTCTTGCATCTTCTGTATATGAAAAACCACAATTACATCCGTGTCTTCCAGTTGCTGATTTTGAAGATTGATGTAGAGATTAGTGTTTTTATCTCTGTTTATCTGGAGATGTTCCAGAATTTTTGAATGCATTGTCATGCAAATTTGGGATAAATTCCTTACAATTTTTGCTACCAGAGTGTGAGATATGAAAAAGCACTTGGGAATAGAAAATACAATTTCCTTGAAGTCATCACCCAGGAAGGTTTTGCCAGGTCTTGGACTCATTAGCATATACATTCCCATAATCCACTGCTCCTAGCCAGAGACTGTTTGTCTAGCCATGGTTGTAATGAGTTCTCTGTTGCACATGCTGATTGCTCCAGCCAAGCACCTATCAACTTTGCGCAGTGGCATTATCATAGCTTATGAGGTCAAACCGAGGCGTGATTATTGCTAGTTGAAAACTTTACCCAATACCCCGCCATGATGACTTGCAATATAGTCAGCATTGGCAATTTTTGCTAGTCTCCCAGGAGACTATAAGATTTTGTAAAGGAAAGATGTGTTGGAGTTAGTCTATTTTCTTGAATCTTCTGTATGTGAAAAACCACAATTGACTGTGTCTTCCAGTTGCTGTTTTTGAAGATTGGTTTAGAGATTAGTGTTTTTAATAAGACGTGTTGGAGTTAGTCTATTTTCTTGCATCTTCTGTATATGAAAAACCACAATTACATCCGTGTCTTCCAGTTGCTGATTTGGAAGATTGATGTAGAGATTAGTGTTTTTAATAAGACGTGTTGGAGTTAGTCTATTTTCTTGCATCTTCTGTATATGAAAAACCACAATTACATCCGTGTCTTCCAGTTGCTGATTTTGAAGATTGATGTAGAGATTAGTGTTTTTATCTCTGTTTATCTGGAGATGTTCCAGAATTTTTGAATGCAGTGTCATGCAAATTGGAGATAAATTCCTTACAATTTTTGCTACCAGAGTGTGAGATATGAAAAAGCACTTGGGAACAGAAAATACAATTTCCTTGAAGTCATCACCCAGGAAGGTTTTGCCAGGTCTTGGACTCATTAGCATATACATTCCCATAATCCACTGCTCCTAGCCAGAGACGGTTTGTCTAGCCATGGTTGTAATGAGTTCTCTGTTGCACATGCTGATTGCTCCAGCCAAGCACCTATCAACTTTGCGCAGTGGCATTATCATAGCTTATGAGGTCAAACCGAGGCGTGATTATTGCTAGTTGAAAACTTTACCCAATACCCCGCCATGATGACTTGCAATATAGTCAGCATTGGCAATTTTTGCTAGTCTCCCAGGAGACTATAAGATTTTGTAAAGGAAAGATGTGTTGGAGTTAGTCTATTTTCTTGAATCTTCTGTATGTGAAAAACCACAATTGACTGTGTCTTCCAGTTGCTGATTTTGAAGATTGGTTTAGAGATTAGTGTTTTTAATAAGACGTGTTGGAGTTAGTCTATTTTCTTGCATCTTCTGTATATGAAAAACCACAATTACATCCGTGTCTTCCAGTTGCTGATTTTGAAGATTGATGTAGAGATTAGTGTTTTTTATCTCTGTTTATCTGGAGATGTTCCAGAATTTTTGAATGCATTGTCATGCAAATTGGAGATAAATTCCTTACAATTTTTGCTACCAGAGTGTGAGATATGAAAAAGCACTTGGGAACAGAAAATACAATTTCCTTGAAGTCATCACCCAGGAAGGTTTTGCCAGGTCTTGGACTCATTAGCATATACATTCCCATAATCCACTGCTCCTAGCCAGAGACTGTTTGTCTAGCCATGGTTGTAATGAGTTCTCTGTTGCACATGCTGATTGCTCCAGCCAAGCACCTATCAACTTTGTGCAGTGGCATTATCATAGCTTATGAGGTCAAACTGAGGCGTGATTATTGCTAGTTGAAAACTTTACCCAATACCCCGCCATGATGACTTGCAATATAGTCAGCATTGGCAATTTTTGCTAGTCTCCCAGGAGACTATAAGATTTTGTAAAGGAAAGATGTGTTGGAGTTAGTCTATTTTCTTGAATCTTCTGTATGTGAAAAACCACAATTGACTGTGTCTTCCAGTTGCTGATTTTGAAGATTGGTTTAGAGATTAGTGTTTTTAATAAGACGTGTTGGAGTTAGTCTATTTTCTTGCATCTTCTGTATATGAAAAAGCACAATTACATCCGTGTCTTCCAGTTGCTGATTTTGAAGATTGATGTAGAGATTAGTGTTTTTATCTCTGTTTATCTGGAGATGTTCCAGAATTTTTGAATGCATTGTCATGCAAATTGGAGATAAATTCCTTACAATTTTTGCTACCAGAGTGTGAGATATGAAAAAGCACTTGGGAACAGAAAATACAATTTCCTTGAAGTCATCACCCAGGAAGGTTTTGCCAGGTCTTGGACTCATTAGCATATACATTCCCATAATCCACTGCTCCTAGCCAGAGACTGTTTGTCTAGCCATGGTTGTAATGAGTTCTCTGTTGCACATGCTGATTGCTCCAGCCAAGCACCTATCAACTTTGCGCAGTGGCATTATCATAGCTAATGAGGTCAAACCGAGGCGTGATTATTGCTAGTTGAAAACTTTACCCAATACCCCGCCATGATGACTTGCAATATAGTCAGCATTGGTAATTTTTGCTAGTCTCCCAGGAGACTATAAAATTTTGTAAAGGAAAGATGTGTTGGAGTTAGTCTATTTTCTTGAATCTTCTGTATGTGAAAAACCACAATTGACTGTGTCTTCCAGTTGCTGATATTGAAGATTGGTTTAGAGATTAGTGTTTTTAATAAGACGTGTTGGAGTTAGTCTATTTTCTTGCATCTTCTGTATATGAAAAACCACAATTACATCCGTGTCTTCCAGTTGCTGATTTTGAAGATTGATGTAGAGATTAGTGTTTTTTATCTCTGTTTATCTGGAGATGTTCCAGAATTTTTGAATGCATTGTCATGCAAATTGGAGATAAATTCCTTACAATTTTTGCTACCAGAGTGTGAGATATGAAAAAGCACTTGGGAACAGAAAATACAATTTTCTTGAAGTCATCACCCAGGAAGGTTTTGCCAGGTCTTGGACTCATTAGCATATACATTCCCATAATCCACTGCTCCTAGCCAGAGACTGTTTGTCTAGCCATGGTTGTAATGAGTTCTCTGTTGCACATGCTGATTGCTCCAGCCATGCACCTATCAACTTTGCGCAGTGGCATTATCATAGCTTATGAGGTCAAACCGAGGCGTGATTATTGCTAGTTGAAAACTTTACCCAATACCCCGCCATGATGACTTGCAATATAGTCAGCATTGGCAATTTTTGCTAGTCTCCCAGGAGACTATAAGATTTTGTAAAGGAAAGATGTGTTGGAGTTAGTCTATTTTCTTGAATCTTCTGTATGTGAAAAACCACAATTGACTGTGTCTTCCAGTTGCTGATTTTGAAGATTGGTTTAGAGATTAGTGTTTTTAATAAGACGTGTTGGAGTTAGTCTATTTTCTTGCATCTTCTGTATATGAAAAACCACAATTACATCCGTGTCTTCCAGTTGCTGATTTGGAAGATTGATGTAGAGATTAGTGTTTTTAATAAGACGTGTTGGAGTTAGTCTATTTTCTTGCATCTTCTGTATATGAAAAACCACAATTACATCCGTGTCTTCCAGTTGCTGATTTTGAAGATTGATGTAGAGATTAGTGTTTTTATCTCTGTTTATCTGGAGATGTTCCAGAATTTTTGAATGCAGTGTCATGCAAATTGGAGATAAATTCCTTACAATTTTTGCTACCAGAGTGTGAGATATGAAAAAGCACTTGGGAACAGAAAATACAATTTCCTTGAAGTCATCACCCAGGAAGGTTTTGCCAGGTCTTGGACTCATTAGCATATACATTCCCATAATCCACTGCTCCTAGCCAGAGACGGTTTGTCTAGCCATGGTTGTAATGAGTTCTCTGTTGCACATGCTGATTGCTCCAGCCAAGCACCTATCAACTTTGCGCAGTGGCATTATCATAGCTTATGAGGTCAAACCGAGGCGTGATTATTGCTAGTTGAAAACTTTACCCAATACCCCGCCATGATGACTTGCAATATAGTCAGCATTGACAATTTTTGCTAGTCTCCCAGGAGACTATAAGATTTTGTAAAGGAAAGATGTGTTGGAGTTAGTCTATTTTCTTGAATCTTCTGTATGTGAAAAACCACAATTGACTGTGTCTTCCAGTTGCTGATTTTGAAGATTGGTTTAGAGATTAGTGTTTTTAATAAGACGTGTTGGAGTTAGTCTATTTTCTTGCATCTTCTGTATATGAAAAACCACAATTACATCCGTGTCTTCCAGTTGCTGATTTTGAAGATTGATGTAGAGATTAGTGTTTTTTATCTCTGTTTATCTGGAGATGTTCCAGAATTTTTGAATGCATTGTCATGCAAATTGGAAATAAATTCCTTACAATTTTTGCTACCAGAGTGTGAGATATGAAAAAGCACTTGGGAACAGAAAATACAATTTCCTTGAAGTCATCACCCAGGAAGGTTTTGCCAGGTCTTGGACTCATTAGCATATACATTCCCATAATCCACTGCTCCTAGCCAGAGACTGTTTGTCTAGCCATGGTTGTAATGAGTTCTCTGTTGCACATGCTGATTGCTCCAGCCAAGCACCTATCAACTTTGCGCAGTGGCATTATCATAGCTTATGAGGTCAAACTGAGGCGTGATTATTGCTAGTTGAAAACTTTACCCAATACCCCGCCATGATGACTTGCAATATAGTCAGCATTGGCAATTTTTGCTAGTCTCCCAGGAGACTATAAGATTTTGTAAAGGAAAGATGTGTTGGAGTTAGTCTATTTTCTTGAATCTTCTGTATGTGAAAAACCACAATTGACTGTGTCTTCCAGTTGCTGATTTTGAAGATTGGTTTAGAGATTAGTATTTTTAATAAGACGTGTTGGAGTTAGTCTATTTTCTTGCATCTTCTGTATATGAAAAACCACAATTACATCCGTGTCTTCCAGTTGCTGATTTTGAAGATTGATGTAGAGATTCGTGTTTTTAATAAGACGTGTTGGAGTTAGTCTATTTTCTTGCATCTTCTGTATATGAAAAACCACAATTACATCCGTGTCTTCCAGTTGCTGATTTTGAAGATTGATGTAGAGATTAGTGTTTTTATCTCTGTTTATCTGGAGATGTTCCAGAATTTTTGAATGCAGTGTCATGCAAATTGGAGATAAATTCCTTACAATTTTTGCTACCAGAGTGTGAGATATGAAAAAGCACTTGGGAACAGAAAATACAATTTCCTTGAAATCATCACCCAGGAAGGTTTTGCCAGGTCTTGGACTCATTAGCATATACATTCCCATAATCCACTGCTCCTAGCCAGAGACTGTTTGTCTAGCCATGGTTGTAATGAGTTCTCTGTTGCACATGCTGATTGCTCCAGCCAAGCACCTATCAACTTTGCGCAGTGGCATTATCATAGCTTATGAGGTCAAACTGAGGCGTGATTATTGCTAGTTGAAAACTTTACCCAATACCCCGCCATGATGACTTGCAATATAGTCAGCATTGGCAATTTTTGCTAGTCTCCCAGGAGACTATAAGATTTTGTAAAGGAAAGATGTGTTGGAGTTAGTCTATTTTCTTGAATCTTCTGTATGTGAAAAACCACAATTACATCCGTGTCTTCCAGTTGCTGATTTTGAAGATTGATGTAGAGATTAGTGTTTTTAATAAGACGTGTTGGAGTTAGTCTATTTTCTTGCATCTTCTGTATATGAAAAACCACAATTACATCCGTGTCTTCCAGTTGCTGATTTTGAAGATTGATGTAGAGATTAGTGTTTTTATCTCTGTTTATCTGGAGATGTTCCAGAATTTTTGAATGCAGTGTCATGCAAATTGGAGATAAATTCCTTACAATTTTTGCTACCAGAGTGTGAGATATGAAAAAGCACTTGGGAACAGAAAATACAATTTCCTTGAAATCATCACCCAGGAAGGTTTTGCCAGGTCTTGGACTCATTAGCATATACATTCCCATAATCCACTGCTCCTAGCCAGAGACTGTTTGTCTAGCCATGGTTGTAATGAGTTCTCTGTTGCACATGCTGATTGCTCCAGCCAAGCACCTATCAACTTTGCGCAGTGGCATTATCATAGCTTATGAGGTCAAACTGAGGCGTGATTATTGCTAGTTGAAAACTTTACCCAATACCCTGCCATGATGACTTGCAATATAGTCAGCATTGGCAATTTTTGCTAGTCTCCCAGGAGACTATAAGATTTTGTAAAGGAAAGATGTGTTGGAGTTAGTCTATTTTCTTGAATCTTCTGTATGTGAAAAACCACAATTGACTGTGTCTTCCAGTTGCTGATTTTGAAGATTGGTTTAGAGATTAGTGTTTTTAATAAGACGTGTTGGAGTTAGTCTATTTTCTTGCATCTTCTGTATATGAAAAACCACAATTACATCCGTGTCTTCCAGTTGCTGATTTTGAAGATTGATGTAGAGATTAGTGTTTTTATCTCTGTTTATCTGGAGATGTTCCAGAATTTTTGAATGCATTGTCATGCAAATTTGGGATAAATTCCTTACAATTTTTGCTACCAGAGTGTGAGATATGAAAAAGCACTTGGGAATAGAAAATACAATTTCCTTGAAGTCATCACCCAGGAAGGTTTTGCCAGGTCTTGGACTCATTAGCATATACATTCCCATAATCCACTGCTCCTAGCCAGAGACTGTTTGTCTAGCCATGGTTGTAATGAGTTCTCTGTTGCACATGCTGATTGCTCCAGCCAAGCACCTATCAACTTTGCGCAGTGGCATTATCATAGCTTATGAGGTCAAACCGAGGCGTGATTATTGCTAGTTGAAAACTTTACCCAATACCCCGCCATGATGACTTGCAATATAGTCAGCATTGGCAATTTTTGCTAGTCTCCCAGGAGACTATAAGATTTTGTAAAGGAAAGATGTGTTGGAGTTAGTCTATTTTCTTGAATCTTCTGTATGTGAAAAACCACAATTGACTGTGTCTTCCAGTTGCTGATTTTGAAGATTGGTTTAGAGATTAGTGTTTTTAATAAGACGTGTTGGAGTTAGTCTATTTTCTTGCATCTTCTGTATATGAAAAACCACAATTACATCCGTGTCTTCCAGTTGCTGATTTGGAAGATTGATGTAGAGATTAGTGTTTTTAATAAGACGTGTTGGAGTTAGTCTATTTTCTTGCATCTTCTGTATATGAAAAACCACAATTACATCCGTGTCTTCCAGTTGCTGATTTTGAAGATTGATGTAGAGATTAGTGTTTTTATCTCTGTTTATCTGGAGATGTTCCAGAATTTTTGAATGCAGTGTCATGCAAATTGGAGATAAATTCCTTACAATTTTTGCTACCAGAGTGTGAGATATGAAAAAGCACTTGGGAACAGAAAATACAATTTCCTTGAAGTCATCACCCAGGAAGGTTTTGCCAGGTCTTGGACTCATTAGCATATACATTCCCATAATCCACTGCTCCTAGCCAGAGACGGTTTGTCTAGCCATGGTTGTAATGAGTTCTCTGTTGCACATGCTGATTGCTCCAGCCAAGCACCTATCAACTTTGCGCAGTGGCATTATCATAGCTTATGAGGTCAAACCGAGGCGTGATTATTGCTAGTTGAAAACTTTACCCAATACCCCGCCATGATGACTTGCAATATAGTCAGCATTGGCAATTTTTGCTAGTCTCCCAGGAGACTATAAGATTTTGTAAAGGAAAGATGTGTTGGAGTTAGTCTATTTTCTTGAATCTTCTGTATGTGAAAAACCACAATTGACTGTGTCTTCCAGTTGCTGATTTTGAAGATTGGTTTAGAGATTAGTGTTTTTAATAAGACGTGTTGGAGTTAGTCTATTTTCTTGCATCTTCTGTATATGAAAAACCACAATTACATCCGTGTCTTCCAGTTGCTGATTTTGAAGATTGATGTAGAGATTAGTGTTTTTATCTCTGTTTATCTGGAGATGTTCCAGAATTTTTGAATGCATTGTCATGCAAATTGGAGATAAATTCCTTACAATTTTTGCTACCAGAGTGTGAGATATGAAAAAGCACTTGGGAACAGAAAATACAATTTCCTTGAAGTCATCACCCAGGAAGGTTTTGCCAGGTCTTGGACTCATTAGCATATACATTCCCATAATCCACTGCTCCTAGCCAGAGACTGTTTGTCTAGCCATGGTTGTAATGAGTTCTCTGTTGCACATGCTGATTGCTCCAGCCAAGCACCTATCAACTTTGCGCAGTGGCATTATCATAGCTAATGAGGTCAAACCGAGGCGTGATTGCTAGTTGAAAACTTTACCCAATACCCCGCCATGATGACTTGCAATATAGTCAGCATTGGTAATTTTTGCTAGTCTCCCAGGAGGCTATAAGATTTTGTAAAGGAAAGATGTGTTGGAGTTAGTCTATTTTCTTGAATCTTCTGTATGTGAAAAACCACAATTGACTGTGTCTTCCAGTTGCTGATATTGAAGATTGGTTTAGAGATTAGTGTTTTTAATAAGACGTGTTGGAGTTAGTCTATTTTCTTGCATCTTCTGTATATGAAAAACCACAATTACATCCGTGTCTTCCAGTTGCTGATTTTGAAGATTGATGTAGAGATTAGTGTTTTTATCTCTGTTTATCTGGAGATGTTCCAGAATTTTTGAATGCATTGTCATGCAAATTGGAGATAAATTCCTTACAATTTTTGCTACCAGAGTGTGAGATATGAAAAAGCACTTGGGAACAGAAAATACAATTTTCTTGAAGTCATCACCCAGGAAGGTTTTGCCAGGTCTTGGACTCATTAGCATATACATTCCCATAATCCACTGCTCCTAGCCAGAGACTGTTTGTCTAGCCATGTTTGTAATGAGTTCTCTGTTGCACATGCTGATTGCTCCAGCCAAGCACCTATCAACTTTGCGCAGTGGCATTATCATAGCTTATGAGGTCAAACCGAGGCGTGATTATTGCTAGTTGAAAACTTTACCCAATACCCCGCCTTGATGACTTGCAATATAGTCAGCATTGGCAATTTTTGCTAGTCTCCCAGGAGACTATAAAATTTTGTAAAGGAAAGATGTGTTGGAGTTAGTCTATTTTCTTGAATCTTCTGTATGTGAAAAACCACAATTGACTGTGTCTTCCAGTTGCTGATTTTGAAGATTGGTTTAGAGATTAGTGTTTTTAATAAGACGTGTTGGAGTTAGTCTATTTTCTTGCATCTTCTGTATATGAAAAACCACAATTACATCCGTGTCTTCCAGTTGCTGATTTGGAAGATTGATGTAGAGATTAGTGTTTTTAATAAGACGTGTTGGAGTTAGTCTATTTTCTTGCATCTTCTGTATATGAAAAACCACAATTACATCCGTGTCTTCCAGTTGCTGATTTTGAAGATTGATGTAGAGATTAGTGTTTTTATCTCTGTTTATCTGGAGATGTTCCAGAATTTTTGAATGCAGTGTCATGCAAATTGGAGATAAATTCCTTACAATTTTTGCTACCAGAGTGTGAGATATGAAAAAGCACTTGGGAACAGAAAATACAATTTCCTTGAAGTCATCACCCAGGAAGGTTTTGCCAGGTCTTGGACTCATTAGCATATACATTCCCATAATCCACTGCTCCTAGCCAGAGACGGTTTGTCTAGCCATGGTTGTAATGAGTTCTCTGTTGCACATGCTGATTGCTCCAGCCAAGCACCTATCAACTTTGCGCAGTGGCATTATCATAGCTTATGAGGTCAAACCGAGGCGTGATTATTGCTAGTTGAAAACTTTACCCAATACCCCGCCATGATGACTTGCAATATAGTCAGCATTGGCAATTTTTGCTAGTCTCCCAGGAGACTATAAGATTTTGTAAAGGAAAGATGTGTTGGAGTTAGTCTATTTTCTTGAATCTTCTGTATGTGAAAAACCACAATTGACTGTGTCTTCCAGTTGCTGATTTTGAAGATTGGTTTAGAGATTAGTGTTTTTAATAAGACGTGTTGGAGTTAGTCTATTTTCTTGCATCTTCTGTATATGAAAAACCACAATTACATCCGTGTCTTCCAGTTGCTGATTTTGAAGATTGATGTAGAGATTAGTGTTTTTTATCTCTGTTTATCTGGAGATGTTCCAGAATTTTTGAATGCATTGTCATGCAAATTGGAGATAAATTCCTTACAATTTTTGCTACCAGAGTGTGAGATATGAAAAAGCACTTGGGAACAGAAAATACAATTTCCTTGAAGTCATCACCCAGGAAGGTTTTGCCAGGTCTTGGACTCATTAGCATATACATTCCCATAATCCACTGCTCCTAGCCAGAGACTGTTTGTCTAGCCATGGTTGTAATGAGTTCTCTGTTGCACATGCTGATTGCTCCAGCCAAGCACCTATCAACTTTGCGCAGTGGCATTATCATAGCTTATGAGGTCAAACTGAGGCGTGATTATTGCTAGTTGAAAACTTTACCCAATACCCCGCCATGATGACTTGCAATATAGTCAGCATTGGCAATTTTTGCTAGTCTCCCAGGAGACTATAAGATTTTGTAAAGGAAAGATGTGTTGGAGTTAGTCTATTTTCTTGAATCTTCTGTATGTGAAAAACCACAATTGACTGTGTCTTCCAGTTGCTGATTTTGAAGATTGGTTTAGAGATTAGTATTTTTAATAAGACGTGTTGGAGTTAGTCTATTTTCTTGCATCTTCTGTATATGAAAAAGCACAATTACATCCGTGTCTTCCAGTTGCTGATTTTGAAGATTGATGTAGAGATTCGTGTTTTTAATAAGACGTGTTGGAGTTAGTCTATTTTCTTGCATCTTCTGTATATGAAAAACCACAATTACATCCGTGTCTTCCAGTTGCTGATTTTGAAGATTGATGTAGAGATTAGTGTTTTTATCTCTGTTTATCTGGAGATGTTCCAGAATTTTTGAATGCAGTGTCATGCAAATTGGAGATAAATTCCTTACAATTTTTGCTACCAGAGTGTGAGATATGAAAAAGCACTTGGGAACAGAAAATACAATTTCCTTGAAATCATCACCCAGGAAGGTTTTGCCAGGTCTTGGACTCATTAGCATATACATTCCCATAATCCACTGCTCCTAGCCAGAGACTGTTTGTCTAGCCATGGTTGTAATGAGTTCTCTGTTGCACATGCTGATTGCTCCAGCCAAGCACCTATCAACTTTGCGCAGTGGCATTATCATAGCTTATGAGGTCAAACTGAGGCGTGATTATTGCTAGTTGAAAACTTTACCCAATACCCTGCCATGATGACTTGCAATATAGTCAGCATTGGCAATTTTTGCTAGTCTCCCAGGAGACTATAAGATTTTGTAAAGGAAAGATGTGTTGGAGTTAGTCTATTTTCTTGAATCTTCTGTATGTGAAAAACCACAATTGACTGTGTCTTCCAGTTGCTGATTTTGAAGATTGGTTTAGAGATTAGTGTTTTTAATAAGACGTGTTGGAGTTAGTCTATTTTCTTGCATCTTCTGTATATGAAAAACCACAATTACATCCGTGTCTTCCAGTTGCTGATTTTGAAGATTGATGTAGAGATTAGTGTTTTTAATAAGACGTGTTGGAGTTAGTCTATTTTCTTGCATCTTCTGTATATGAAAAACCACAATTACATCCGTGTCTTCCAGTTGCTGATTTTGAAGATTGATGTAGAGATTAGTGTTTTTATCTCTGTTTATCTGGAGATGTTCCAGAATTTTTGAATGCAGTGTCATGCAAATTGGAGATAAATTCCTTACAATTTTTGCTACCAGAGTGTGAGATATGAAAAAGCACTTGGGAACAGAAAATACAATTTCCTTGAAGTCATCACCCAGGAAGGTTTTGCCAGGTCTTGGACTCATTAGCATATACATTCCCATAATCCACTGCTCCTAGCCAGAGACGGTTTGTCTAGCCATGGTTGTAATGAGTTCTCTGTTGCACATGCTGATTGCTCCAGCCAAGCACCTATTAACTTTGCGCAGTGGCATTATCATAGCTTATGAGGTCAAACCGAGGCGTGATTATTGCTAGTTGAAAACTTTACCCAATACCCCGCCATGATGACTTGCAATATAGTCAGCATTGGCAATTTTTGCTAGTCTCCCAGGAGACTATAAGATTTTGTAAAGGAAAGATGTGTTGGAGTTAGTCTATTTTTTTTAATCTTCTGTATGTGAAAAACCACAATTGACTGTGTCTTCCAGTTGCTGATTTTGAAGATTGGTTTAGAGATTAGTGTTTTGAATAAGATGTGTTGGAGTTAGTCTATTTTCTTGCATCTTCTGTATATGAAAAACCACAATTACATCCGTGTCTTCCAGTTGCTGATTTTGAAGATTGATGTAGAGATTAGTGTTTTTATCTCTGTTTATCTGGAGATGTTCCAGAATTTTTGAATGCATTGTCATGCAAATTTGGGATAAATTCCTTACAATTTTTGCTACCAGAGTGTGAGATATGAAAAAGCACTTGGGAACAGAAAATACAATTTCCTTGAAGTCATCACCCAGGAAGGTTTTGCCAGGTCTTGGACTCATTAGCATTTACATTCCCATAATCCACTGCTCCTAGCCAGAGACTGTTTGTCTAGCCATGGTTGTAATGAGTTCTCTGTTGCACATGCTAATTGCTCCAGCCAAGCACCTATCAACTTTGCGCAGTGGCATTATCATAGCTAATGAGGTCAAACCGAGGCGTGATTATTGCTAGTTGAAAACTTTACCCAATACCCCGCCATGATGACTTGCAATATAGTCAGCATTGGCAATTTTTGCTAGTCTCCCAGGAGACTATAAGATTTTGTAAAGGAAAGATGTGTTGGAGTTAGTCTATTTTCTTGAATCTTCTGTATGTGAAAAACCACAATTGACTGTGTCTTCCAGTTGCTGATATTGAAGATTGGTTTAGAGATTAGTGTTTTTAATAAGACGTGTTGGAGTTAGTCTATTTTCTTGCATCTTCTGTATATGAAAAACCACAATTACATCCGTGTCTTCCAGTTGCTGATTTTGAAGATTGATGTAGAGATTAGTGTTTTTATCTCTGTTTATCTGGAGATGTTCCAGAATTTTTGAATGCAGTGTCATGCAAATTGGAGATAAATTCCTTACAATTTTTGCTACCAGAGTGTGAGATATGAAAAAGCACTTGGGAACAGAAAATACAATTTCATTGAAGTCATCACCCAGGAAGGTTTTGCCAGGTCTTGGACTCATTAGCATATACATTCCCATAATCCACTGCTCCTAGCCAGAGACGGTTTGTCTAGCCATGGTTGTAATGAGTTCTCTGTTGCACATGCTGATTGCTCCAGCCAAGCACCTATCAACTTTGCGCAGTGGCATTATCATAGCTTATGAGGTCAAACCGAGGCGTGATTATTGCTAGTTGAAAACTTTACCCAATACCCCGCCATGATGACTTGCAATATAGTCAGCATTGGCAATTTTTGCTATTCTCCCAGGAGACTATAAGATTTTGTAAAGGAAAGATGTGTTGGAGTTAGTCTATTTTCTTGAATCTTCTGTATGTGAAAAACCACAATTGACTGTGTCTTCCAGTTGCTGATTTTGAAGATTGGTTTAGAGATTAGTGTTTTTAATAAGACGTGTTGGAGTTAGTCTATTTTCTTGCATCTTCTGTATATGAAAAACCACAATTACATCCGTGTCTTCCAGTTGCTGATTTTGAAGATTGATGTAGAGATTAGTGTTTTTTATCTCTGTTTATCTGGAGATGTTCCAGAATTTTTGAATGCATTGTCATGCAAATTGGAGATAAATTCCTTACAATTTTTGCTACCAGAGTGTGAGATATGAAAAAGCACTTGGGAACAGAAAATACAATTTCCTTGAAGTCATCACCCAGGAAGGTTTTGCCAGGTCTTGGACTCATTAGCATATACATTCCCATAATCCACTGCTCCTAGCCAGAGACTGTTTGTCTAGCCATGGTTGTAATGAGTTCTCTGTTGCACATGCTGATTGCTCCAGCCAAGCACCTATCAACTTTGCGCAGTGGCATTATCATAGCTTATGAGGTCAAACCGAGGCGTGATTATTGCTAGTTGAAAACTTTACCCAATACCCCGCCATGATGACTTGCAATATAGTCAGCATTGGCAATTTTTGCTAGTCTCCCAGGAGACTATAAGATTTTGTAAAGGAAAGATGTGTTGGAGTTAGTCTATTTTCTTGAATCTTCTGTATGTGAAAAACCACAATTGACTGTGTCTTCCAGTTGCTGATTTTGAAGATTGGTTTAGAGATTAGTGTTTTTAATAAGACGTGTTGGAGTTAGTCTATTTTCTTGCATCTTCTGTATATGAAAAACCACAATTACATCCGTGTCTTCCAGTTGCTGATTTTGAAGATTGATGTAGAGATTAGTGTTTTTTATCTCTGTTTATCTGGAGATGTTCCAGAATTTTTGAATGCATTGTCATGCAAATTGGAGATAAATTCCTTACAATTTTTGCTACCAGAGTGTGAGATATGAAAAAGCACTTGGGAACAGAAAATACAATTTCCTTGAAGTCATCACCCAGGAAGGTTTTGCCAGGTCTTGGACTCATTAGCATATACATTCCCATAATCCACTGCTCCTAGCCAGAGACTGTTTGTCTAGCCATGGTTGTAATGAGTTCTCTGTTGCACATGCTGATTGCTCCAGCCAAGCACCTATTAACTTTGCGCAGTGGCATTATCATAGCTTATGAGGTCAAACCAAGGCGTGATTATTGCTAGTTGAAAACTTTACCCAATACCCCGCCATGATGACTTGCAATATAGTCAGCATTGGCAATTTTTGCTAGTCTCCCAGGAGACTATAAGATTTTGTAAAGGAAAGATGTGTTGGAGTTAGTCTATTTTCTTGAATCTTCTGTATGTGAAAAACCACAATTGACTGTGTCTTCCAGTTGCTGATATTGAAGATTGGTTTAGAGATTAGTGTTTTTAATAAGACGTGTTGGAGTTAGTCTATTTTCTTGCATCTTCTGTATATGAAAAACCACAATTACATCCGTGTCTTCCAGTTGCTGATTTTGAAGATTGATGTAGAGATTAGTGTTTTTATCTCTGTTTATCTGGAGATGTTCCAGAATTTTTGAATGCATTGTCATGCAAATTGGAGATAAATTCCTTACAATTTTTGCTACCAGAGTGTGAGATATGAAAAAGCACTTGGGAACAGAAAATACAATTTTCTTGAAGTCATCACCCAGGAAGGTTTTGCCAGGTCTTGGACTCATTAGCATATACATTCCCATAATCCACTGCTCCTAGCCAGAGACTGTTTGTCTAGCCATGGTTGTAATGAGTTCTCTGTTGCACATGCTGATTGCTCCAGCCAAGCACCTATCAACTTTGCGCAGTGGCATTATCATAGCTTATGAGGTCAAACTGAGGCGTGATTATTGCTAGTTGAAAACTTTACCCAATACCCCGCCATGATGACTTGCAATATAGTCAGCATTGGCAATTTTTGCTAGTCTCCCAGGAGACTATAAGATTTTGTAAAGGAAAGATGTGTTGGAGTTAGTCTATTTTCTTGAATCTTCTGTATGTGAAAAACCGCAATTGACTGTGTCTTCCAGTTGCTGATTTTGAAGATTGGTTTAGAGATTAGTATTTTTAATAAGACGTGTTGGAGTTAGTCTATTTTCTTGCATCTTCTGTATATGAAAAACCACAATTACATCCGTGTCTTCCAGTTGCTGATTTTGAAGATTGATGTAGAGATTAGTGTTTTTAATAAGACGTGTTGGAGTTAGTCTATTTTCTTGCATCTTCTGTATATGAAAAACCACAATTACATCCGTGTCTTCCAGTTGCTGATTTTGAAGATTGATGTAGAGATTAGTGTTTTTATCTCTGTTTATCTGGAGATGTTCCAGAATTTTTGAATGCATTGTCATGCAAATTGGAGATAAATTCCTTACAATTTTTGCTACCAGAGTGTGAGATATGAAAAAGCACTTGGGAACAGAAAATACAATTTCCTTGAAATCATCACCCAGGAAGGTTTTGCCAGGTCTTGGACTCATTAGCATATACATTCCCATAATCCACTGCTCCTAGCCAGAGACTGTTTGTCTAGCCATGGTTGTAATGAGTTCTCTGTTGCACATGCTGATTGCTCCAGCCAAGCACCTATCAACTTTGCGCAGTGGCATTATCATAGCTTATGAGGTCAAACTGAGGCGTGATTATTGCTAGTTGAAAACTTTACCCAATACCCTGCCATGATGACTTGCAATATAGTCAGCATTGGCAATTTTTGCTAGTCTCCCAGGAGACTATAAGATTTTGTAAAGGAAAGATGTGTTGGAGTTAGTCTATTTTCTTGAATCTTCTGTATGTGAAAAACCGCAATTGACTGTGTCTTCCAGTTGCTGATTTTGAAGATTGGTTTAGAGATTAGTATTTTTAATAAGACGTGTTGGAGTTAGTCTATTTTCTTGCATCTTCTGTATATGAAAAACCACAATTACATCCGTGTCTTCCAGTTGCTGATTTTGAAGATTGATGTAGAGATTAGTGTTTTTAATAAGACGTGTTGGAGTTAGTCTATTTTCTTGCATCTTCTGTATATGAAAAACCACAATTACATCCGTGTCTTCCAGTTGCTGATTTTGAAGATTGATGTAGAGATTAGTGTTTTTATCTCTGTTTATCTGGAGATGTTCCAGAATTTTTGAATGCATTGTCATGCAAATTGGAGATAAATTCCTTACAATTTTTGCTACCAGAGTGTGAGATATGAAAAAGCACTTGGGAACAGAAAATACAATTTCCTTGAAATCATCACCCAGGAAGGTTTTGCCAGGTCTTGGACTCATTAGCATATACATTCCCATAATCCACTGCTCCTAGCCAGAGACTGTTTGTCTAGCCATGGTTGTAATGAGTTCTCTGTTGCACATGCTGATTGCTCCAGCCAAGCACCTATCAACTTTGCGCAGTGGCATTATCATAGCTTATGAGGTCAAACTGAGGCGTGATTATTGCTAGTTGAAAACTTTACCCAATACCCTGCCATGATGACTTGCAATATAGTCAGCATTGGCAATTTTTGCTAGTCTCCCAGGAGACTATAAGATTTTGTAAAGGAAAGATGTGTTGGAGTTAGTCTATTTTCTTGAATCTTCTGTATGTGAAAAACCACAATTGACTGTGTCTTCCAGTTGCTGATTTTGAAGATTGGTTTAGAGATTAGTGTTTTTAATAAGACGTGTTGGAGTTAGTCTATTTTCTTGCATCTTCTGTATATGAAAAACCACAATTACATCCGTGTCTTCCAGTTGCTGATTTTGAAGATTGATGTAGAGATTAGTGTTTTTAATAAGACGTGTTGGAGTTAGTCTATTTTCTTGCATCTTCTGTATATGAAAAACCACAATTACATCCGTGTCTTCCAGTTGCTGATTTTGAAGATTGATGTAGAGATTAGTGTTTTTATCTCTGTTTATCTGGAGATGTTCCAGAATTTTTGAATGCAGTGTCATGCAAATTGGAGATAAATTCCTTCCAATTTTTGCTACCAGAGTGTGAGATATGAAAAAGCACTTGGGAACAGAAAATACAATTTCCTTGAAGTCATCACCCAGGAAGGTTTTGCCAGGTCTTGGACTCATTAGCATATACATTCCCATAATCCACTGCTCCTAGCCAGAGACTGTTTGTCTAGCCATGGTTGTAATGAGTTCTCTGTTGCACATGCTGATTGCTCCAGCCAAGCACCTATCAACTTTGTGCAGTGGCATTATCATAGCTTATGAGGTCAAACTGAGGCGTGATTATTGCTAGTTGAAAACTTTACCCAATACCCCGCCATGATGACTTGCAATATAGTCAGCATTGGCAATTTTTGCTAGTCTCCCAGGAGACTATAAGATTTTGTAAAGGAAAGATGTGTTGGAGTTAGTCTATTTTCTTGAATCTTCTGTATGTGAAAAACCACAATTGACTGTGTCTTCCAGTTGCTGATTTTGAAGATTGGTTTAGAGATTAGTGTTTTTAATAAGACGTGTTGGAGTTAGTCTATTTTCTTGCATCTTCTGTATATGAAAAACCACAATTACATCCGTGTCTTCCAGTTGCTGATTTTGAAGATTGATGTAGAGATTAGTGTTTTTATCTCTGTTTATCTGGAGATGTTCCAGAATTTTTGAATGCATTGTCATGCAAATTGGAGATAAATTCCTTACAATTTTTGCTACCAGAGTGTGAGATATGAAAAAGCACTTGGGAACAGAAAATACAATTTCCTTGAAGTCATCACCCAGGAAGGTTTTGCCAGGTCTTGGACTCATTAGCATATACATTCCCATAATCCACTGCTCCTAGCCAGAGACTGTTTGTCTAGCCATGGTTGTAATGAGTTCTCTGTTGCACATGCTGATTGCTCCAGCCAAGCACCTATCAACTTTGCGCAGTGGCATTATCATAGCTAATGAGGTCAAACCGAGGCGTGATTATTGCTAGTTGAAAACTTTACCCAATACCCCGCCATGATGACTTGCAATATAGTCAGCATTGGTAATTTTTGCTAGTCTCCCAGGAGACTATAAGATTCTGTAAAGGAAAGATGTGTTGGAGTTAGTCTATTTTCTTGAATCTTCTGTATGTGAAAAACCACAATTGACTGTGTCTTCCAGTTGCTGATTTTGAAGATTGGTTTAGAGATTAGTGTTTTTAATAAGACGTGTTGGAGTTAGTCTATTTTCTTGCATCTTCTGTATATGAAAAACCACAATTACATCCGTGTCTTCCAGTTGCTGATTTGGAAGATTGATGTAGAGATTAGTGTTTTTAATAAGACGTGTTGGAGTTAGTCTATTTTCTTGCATCTTCTGTATATGAAAAACCACAATTACATCCGTGTCTTCCAGTTGCTGATTTTGAAGATTGATGTAGAGATTAGTGTTTTTATCTCTGTTTATCTGGAGATGTTCCAGAATTTTTGAATGCAGTGTCATGCAAATTGGAGATAAATTCCTTACAATTTTTGCTACCAGAGTGTGAGATATGAAAAAGCACTTGGGAACAGAAAATACAATTTCCTTGAAGTCATCACCCAGGAAGGTTTTGCCAGGTCTTGGACTCATTAGCATATACATTCCCATAATCCACTGCTCCTAGCCAGAGACTGTTTGTCTAGCCATGGTTGTAATGAGTTCTCTGTTGCACATGCTGATTGCTCCAGCCAAGCACCTATCAACTTTGCGCAGTGGCATTATCATAGCTTATGAGGTCAAACTGAGGCGTGATTATTGCTAGTTGAAAACTTTACCCAATACCCCGCCATGATGACTTGCAATATAGTCAGCATTGGCAATTTTTGCTAGTCTCCCAGGAGACTATAAGATTTTGTAAAGGAAAGATGTGTTGGAGTTAGTCTATTTTCTTGAATCTTCTGTATGTGAAAAACCGCAATTGACTGTGTCTTCCAGTTGCTGATTTTGAAGATTGGTTTAGAGATTAGTATTTTTAATAAGACGTGTTGGAGTTAGTCTATTTTCTTGCATCTTCTGTATATGAAAAACCACAATTACATCCGTGTCTTCCAGTTGCTGATTTTGAAGATTGATGTAGAGATTAGTGTTTTTAATAAGACATGTTGGAGTTAGTCTATTTTCTTGCATCTTCTGTATATGAAAAACCACAATTACATCCGTGTCTTCCAGTTGCTGATTTTGAAGATTGATGTAGAGATTAGTGTTTTTATCTCTGTTTATCTGGAGATGTTCCAGAATTTTTGAATGCATTGTCATGCAAATTGGAGATAAATTCCTTACAATTTTTGCTACCAGAGTGTGAGATATGAAAAAGCACTTGGGAACAGAAAATACAATTTCCTTGAAATCATCACCCAGGAAGGTTTTGCCAGGTCTTGGACTCATTAGCATATACATTCCCATAATCCACTGCTCCTAGCCAGAGACTGTTTGTCTAGCCATGGTTGTAATGAGTTCTCTGTTGCACATGCTGATTGCTCCAGCCAAGCACCTATCAACTTTGCGCAGTGGCATTATCATAGCTTATGAGGTCAAACTGAGGCGTGATTATTGCTAGTTGAAAACTTTACCCAATACCCTGCCATGATGACTTGCAATATAGTCAGCATTGGCAATTTTTGCTAGTCTCCCAGGAGACTATAAGATTTTGTAAAGGAAAGATGTGTTGGAGTTAGTCTATTTTCTTGAATCTTCTGTATGTGAAAAACCACAATTGACTGTGTCTTCCAGTTGCTGATTTTGAAGATTGGTTTAGAGATTAGTGTTTTTAATAAGACGTGTTGGAGTTAGTCTATTTTCTTGCATCTTCTGTATATGAAAAACCACAATTACATCCGTGTCTTCCAGTTGCTGATTTTGAAGATTGATGTAGAGATTAGTGTTTTTAATAAGACGTGTTGGAGTTAGTCTATTTTCTTGCATCTTCTGTATATGAAAAACCACAATTACATCCGTGTCTTCCAGTTGCTGATTTTGAAGATTGATGTAGAGATTAGTGTTTTTATCTCTGTTTATCTGGAGATGTTCCAGAATTTTTGAATGCAGTGTCATGCAAATTGGAGATAAATTCCTTACAATTTTTGCTACCAGAGTGTGAGATATGAAAAAGCACTTGGGAACAGAAAATACAATTTCCTTGAAGTCATCACCCAGGAAGGTTTTGCCAGGTCTTGGACTCATTAGCATATACATTCCCATAATCCACTGCTCCTAGCCAGAGACGGTTTGTCTAGCCATGGTTGTAATGAGTTCTCTGTTGCACATGCTGATTGCTCCAGCCAAGCACCTATCAACTTTGCGCAGTGGCATTATCATAGCTTATGAGGTCAAACCGAGGCGTGATTATTGCTAGTTGAAAACTTTACCCAATACCCCGCCATGATGACTTGCAATATAGTCAGCATTGGCAATTTTTGCTAGTCTCCCAGGAGACTATAAGATTTTGTAAAGGAAAGATGTGTTGGAGTTAGTCTATTTTCTTGAATCTTCTGTATGTGAAAAACCACAATTGACTGTGTCTTCCAGTTGCTGATTTTGAAGATTGGTTTAGAGATTAGTGTTTTTAATAAGACGTGTTGGAGTTAGTCTATTTTCTTGCATCTTCTGTATATGAAAAACCACAATTACATCCGTGTCTTCCAGTTGCTGATTTTGAAGATTGATGTAGAGATTAGTGTTTTTTATCTCTGTTTATCTGGAGATGTTCCAGAATTTTTGAATGCATTGTCATGCAAATTGGAGATAAATTCCTTACAATTTTTGCTACCAGAGTGTGAGATATGAAAAAGCACTTGGGAACAGAAAATACAATTTCCTTGAAGTCATCACCCAGGAAGGTTTTGCCAGGTCTTGGACTCATTAGCATATACATTCCCATAATCCACTGCTCCTAGCCAGAGACTGTTTGTCTAGCCATGGTTGTAATGAGTTCTCTGTTGCACATGCTGATTGCTCCAGCCAAGCACCTATCAACTTTGTGCAGTGGCATTATCATAGCTTATGAGGTCAAACTGAGGCGTGATTATTGCTAGTTGAAAACTTTACCCAATACCCCGCCATGATGACTTGCAATATAGTCAGCATTGGCAATTTTTGCTAGTCTCCCAGGAGACTATAAGATTTTGTAAAGGAAAGATGTGTTGGAGTTAGTCTATTTTCTTGAATCTTCTGTATGTGAAAAACCACAATTGACTGTGTCTTCCAGTTGCTGATTTTGAAGATTGGTTTAGAGATTAGTGTTTTTAATAAGACGTGTTGGAGTTAGTCTATTTTCTTGCATCTTCTGTATATGAAAAACCACAATTACATCCGTGTCTTCCAGTTGCTGATTTTGAAGATTGATGTAGAGATTAGTGTTTTTATCTCTGTTTATCTGGAGATGTTCCAGAATTTTTGAATGCATTGTCATGCAAATTGGAGATAAATTCCTTACAATTTTTGCTACCAGAGTGTGAGATATGAAAAAGCACTTGGGAACAGAAAATACAATTTCCTTGAAGTCATCACCCAGGAAGGTTTTGCCAGGTCTTGGACTCATTAGCATATACATTCCCATAATCCACTGCTCCTAGCCAGAGACTGTTTGTCTAGCCATGGTTGTAATGAGTTCTCTGTTGCACATGCTGATTGCTCCAGCCAAGCACCTATCAACTTTGCGCAGTGGCATTATCATAGCTAATGAGGTCAAACCGAGGCGTGATTATTGCTAGTTGAAAACTTTACCCAATACCCCGCCATGATGACTTGCAATATAGTCAGCATTGGTAATTTTTGCTAGTCTCCCAGGAGACTATAAGATTTTGTAAAGGAAAGATGTGTTGGAGTTAGTCTATTTTCTTGAATCTTCTGTATGTGAAGAACCACAATTGACTGTGTCTTCCAGTTGCTGATTTTGAAGATTGGTTTAGAGATTAGTGTTTTTAATAAGACGTGTTGGAGTTAGTCTATTTTCTTGCATCTTCTGTATATGAAAAACCACAATTACATCCGTGTCTTCCAGTTGCTGATTTGGAAGATTGATGTAGAGATTAGTGTTTTTAATAAGACGTGTTGGAGTTAGTCTATTTTCTTGCATCTTCTGTATATGAAAAACCACAATTACATCCGTGTCTTTCAGTTGCTGATTTTGAAGATTGATGTAGAGATTAGTGTTTTTATCTCTGTTTATCTGGAGATGTTCCAGAATTTTTGAATGCAGTGTCATGCAAATTGGAGATAAATTCCTTACAATTTTTGCTACCAGAGTGTGAGATATGAAAAAGCACTTGGGAACAGAAAATACAATTTCCTTGAAGTCATCACCCAGGAAGGTTTTGCCAGGTCTTGGACTCATTAGCATATACATTCCCATAATCCACTGCTCCTAGCCAGAGACGGTTTGTCTAGCCATGGTTGTAATGAGTTCTCTGTTGCACATGCTGATTGCTCCAGCCAAGCACCTATCAACTTTGCGCAGTGGCATTATCATAGCTTATGAGGTCAAACCGAGGCGTGATTATTGCTAGTTGAAAACTTTACCCAATACCCCGCCATGATGACTTGCAATATAGTCAGCATTGGCAATTTTTGCTAGTCTCCCAGGAGACTATAAGATTTTGTAAAGGAAAGATGTGTTGGAGTTAGTCTATTTTCTTGAATCTTCTGTATGTGAAAAACCACAATTGACTGTGTCTTCCAGTTGCTGATTTTGAAGATTGGTTTAGAGATTAGTGTTTTTAATAAGACGTGTTGGAGTTAGTCTATTTTCTTGCATCTTCTGTATATGAAAAACCACAATTACATCCGTGTCTTCCAGTTGCTGATTTTGAAGATTGATGTAGAGATTAGTGTTTTTATCTCTGTTTATCTGGAGATGTTCCAGAATTTTTGAATGCAGTGTCATGCAAATTGGAGATAAATTCCTTACAATTTTTGCTACCAGAGTGTGAGATATGAAAAAGCACTTGGGAACAGAAAATACAATTTCCTTGAAATCATCACCCAGGAAGGTTTTGCCAGGTCTTGGACTCATTAGCATATACATTCCCATAATCCACTGCTCCTAGCCAGAGACTGTTTGTCTAGCCATGGTTGTAATGAGTTCTCTGTTGCACATGCTGATTGCTCCAGCCAAGCACCTATCAACTTTGCGCAGTGGCATTATTATAGCTTATGAGGTCAAACTGAGGCGTGATTATTGCTAGTTGAAAACTTTACCCAATACCCTGCCATGATGACTTGCAATATAGTCAGCATTGGCAATTTTTGCTAGTCTCCCAGGAGACTATAAGATTTTGTAAAGGAAAGATGTGTTGGAGTTAGTCTATTTTCTTGAATCTTCTGTATGTGAAAAACCACAATTGACTGTGTCTTCCAGTTGCTGATTTTGAAGATTGGTTTAGAGATTAGTGTTTTTAATAAGACGTGTTGGAGTTAGTCTATTTTCTTGCATCTTCTGTATATGAAAAACCACAATTACATCCGTGTCTTCCAGTTGCTGATTTTGAAGATTGATGTAGAGATTAGTGTTTTTAATAAGACGTGTTGGAGTTAGTCTATTTTCTTGCATCTTCTGTATATGAAAAACCACAATTACATCCGTGTCTTCCAGTTGCTGATTTTGAAGATTGATGTAGAGATTAGTGTTTTTATCTCTGTTTATCTGGAGATGTTCCAGAATTTTTGAATGCATTGTCATGCAAATTTGGGATAAATTCCTTACAATTTTTGCTACCAGAGTGTGAGATATGAAAAAGCACTTGGGAACAGAAAATACAATTTCCTTGAAGTCATCACCCAGGAAGGTTTTGCCAGGTCTTGGACTCATTAGCATTTACATTCCCATAATCCACTGCTCCTAGCCAGAGACTGTTTGTCTAGCCATGGTTGTAATGAGTTCTCTGTTGCACATGCTAATTGCTCCAGCCAAGCACTTATCAACTTTGCGCAGTGGCATTATCATAGCTAATGAGGTCAAACCGAGGCGTGATTATTGCTAGTTGAAAACTTTACCCAATACCCCGCCATGATGACTTGCAATATAGTCAGCATTGGCAATTTTTGCTAGTCTCCCAGGAGACTATAAGATTTTGTAAAGGAAAGATGTGTTGGAGTTAGTCTATTTTCTTGAATCTTCTGTATGTGAAAAACCACAATTGACTGTGTCTTCCAGTTGCTGATTTTGAAGATTGGTTTAGAGATTAGTATTTTTAATAAGACGTGTTGGAGTTAGTCTATTTTCTTGCATCTTATGTATATGAAAAACCACAATTACATCCGTGTCTTCCAGTTGCTGATTTTGAAGATTGATGTAGAGATTAGTGTTTTTAATAAGACGTGTTGGAGTTAGTCTATTTTCTTGCATCTTCTGTATATGAAAAACCACAATTACATCCGTGTCTTCCAGTTGCTGATTTTGAAGATTGATGTAGAGATTAATGTTTTTATCTCTGTTTATCTGGAGATGTTCCAGAATTTTTGAATGCATTGTCATGCAAATTGGAGATAAATTCCTTACAATTTTTGCTACCAGAGTGTGAGATATGAAAAAGCACTTGGGAACAGAAAATACAATTTCCTTGAAATCATCACCCAGGAAGGTTTTGCCAGGTCTTGGACTCATTAGCTTATGAGGTCAAACTGAGGCGTGATTATTGCTAGTTGAAAACTTTACCCAATACCCCGCCATGATGACTTGCAATATAGTCAGCATTGGCAATTTTTGCTAGTCTCCCAGGAGACTATAAGATTTTGTAAAGGAAAGATGTGTTGGAGTTAGTCTATTTTCTTGAATCTTCTGTATGTGAAAAACCACAATTGACTGTGTCTTCCAGTTGCTGATTTTGAAGATTGGTTTAGAGATTAGTGTTTTTAATAAGACGTGTTGGAGTTAGTCTATTTTCTTGCATCTTCTGTATATGAAAAACCACAATTACATCCGTGTCTTCCAGTTGCTGATTTTGAAGATTGATGTAGAGATTAGTGTTTTTATCTCTGTTTATCTGGAGATGTTCCAGAATTTTTGAATGCAGTGTCATGCAAATTGGAGATAAATTCCTTACAATTTTTGCTACCAGAGTGTGAGATATGAAAAAGCACTTGGGAACAGAAAATACAATTTCCTTGAAATCATCACCCAGGAAGGTTTTGCCAGGTCTTGGACTCATTAGCATATACATTCCCATAATCCACTGCTCCTAGCCAGAGACTGTTTGTCTAGCCATGGTTGTAATGAGTTCTCTGTTGCACATGCTGATTGCTCCAGCCAAGCACCTATCAACTTTGCGCAGTGGCATTATCATAGCTTATGAGGTCAAACTGAGGCGTGATTATTGCTAGTTGAAAACTTTACCCAATACCCTGCCATGATGACTTGCAATATAGTCAGCATTGGCAATTTTTGCTAGTCTCCCAGGAGACTATAAGATTTTGTAAAGGAAAGATGTGTTGGAGTTAGTCTATTTTCTTGAATCTTCTGTATGTGAAAAACCACAATTGACTGTGTCTTCCAGTTGCTGATTTTGAAGATTGGTTTAGAGATTAGTGTTTTTAATAAGACGTGTTGGAGTTAGTCTATTTTCTTGCATCTTCTGTATATGAAAAACCACAATTACATCCGTGTCTTCCAGTTGCTGATTTTGAAGATTGATGTAGAGATTAGTGTTTTTAATAAGACGTGTTGGAGTTAGTCTATTTTCTTGCATCTTCTGTATATGAAAAACCACAATTACATCCGTGTCTTCCAGTTGCTGATTTTGAAGATTGATGTAGAGATTAGTGTTTTTATCTCTGTTTATCTGGAGATGTTCCAGAATTTTTGAATGCAGTGTCATGCAAATTGGAGATAAATTCCTTACAATTTTTGCTACCAGAGTGTGAGATATGAAAAAGCACTTGGGAACAGAAAATACAATTTCCTTGAAATCATCACCCAGGAAGGTTTTGCCAGGTCTTGGACTCATTAGCATATACATTCCCATAATCCACTGCTCCTAGCCAGAGACTGTTTGTCTAGCCATGGTTGTAATGAGTTCTCTGTTGCACATGCTGATTGCTCCAGCCAAGCACCTATCAACTTTGCGCAGTGGCATTATCATAGCTTATGAGGTCAAACCGAGGCGTGATTATTGCTAGTTGAAAACTTTACCCAATACCCCGCCATGATGACTTGCAATATAGTCAGCATTGGCAATTTTTGCTAGTCTCCCAGGAGACTATACGATTTTGTAAAGGAAAGATGTGTTGGAGTTAGTCTATTTTCTTGAATCTTCTGTATGTGAAAAACCACAATTGACTGTGTCTTCCAGTTGCTGATTTTGAAGATTGGTTTAGAGATTAGTGTTTTTAATAAGACGTGTTGGAGTTAGTCTATTTTCTTGCATCTTCTGTATATGAAAAACCACAATTACATCCGTGTCTTCCAGTTGCTGATTTTGAAGATTGATGTAGAGATTAGTGTTTTTATCTCTGTTTATCTGGAGATGTTCCAGAATTTTTGAATGCATTGTCATGCAAATTTGGGATAAATTCCTTACAATTTTTGCTACCAGAGTGTGAGATATGAAAAAGCACTTGGGAATAGAAAATACAATTTCCTTGAAGTCATCACCCAGGAAGGTTTTGCCAGGTCTTGGACTCATTAGCATATACATTCCCATAATCCACTGCTCCTAGCCAGAGACTGTTTGTCTAGCCATGGTTGTAATGAGTTCTCTGTTGCACATGCTGATTGCTCCAGCCAAGCACCTATCAACTTTGCGCAGTGGCATTATCATAGCTTATGAGGTCAAACTGAGGCGTGATTATTGCTAGTTGAAAACTTTACCCAATACCCTGCCATGATGACTTGCAATATAGTCAGCATTGGCAATTTTTGCTAGTCTCCCAGGAGACTATAAGATTTTGTAAAGGAAAGATGTGTTGGAGTTAGTCTATTTTCTTGAATCTTCTGTATGTGAAAAACCACAAT
Source organism: Crinia signifera (assembly GCF_055691185.1). Classification (NCBI taxonomy): domain Eukaryota; kingdom Metazoa; phylum Chordata; class Amphibia; order Anura; family Myobatrachidae; genus Crinia; species Crinia signifera. The sequence goes on along the minus strand of NC_139220.1, from coordinate 300,662,023 downwards.
TGACTGTGTCTTCCAGTTGCTGATTTTGAAGATTGGTTTAGAGATTAGTGTTTTTAATAAGACGTGTTGGAGTTAGTCTATTTTCTTGCATCTTCTGTATATGAAAAACCACAATTACATCCGTGTCTTCCAGTTGCTGATTTTGAAGATTGATGTAGAGATTAGTGTTTTTAATAAGACGTGTTGGAGTTAGTCTATTTTCTTGCATCTTCTGTATATGAAAAACCACAATTACATCCGTGTCTTCCAGTTGCTGATTTTGAAGATTGATGTAGAGATTAGTGTTTTTATCTCTGTTTATCTGGAGATGTTCCAGAATTTTTGAATGCAGTGTCATGCAAATTGGAGATAAATTCCTTACAATTTTTGCTACCAGAGTGTGAGATATGAAAAAGCACTTGGGAACAGAAAATACAATTTCCTTGAAATCATCACCCAGGAAGGTTTTGCCAGGTCTTGGACTCATTAGCTTATGAGGTCAAACTGAGGCGTGATTATTGCTAGTTGAAAACTTTACCCAATACCCCGCCATGATGACTTGCAATATAGTCAGCATTGGCAATTTTTGCTAGTCTCCCAGGAGACTATAAGATTTTGTAAAGGAAAGATGTGTTGGAGTTAGTCTATTTTCTTGAATCTTCTGTATGTGAAAAACCACAATTGACTGTGTCTTCCAGTTGCTGATTTTGAAGATTGGTTTAGAGATTAGTGTTTTTAATAAGACGTGTTGGAGTTAGTCTATTTTCTTGCATCTTCTGTATATGAAAAACCACAATTACATCCGTGTCTTCCAGTTGCTGATTTTGAAGATTGATGTAGAGATTAGTGTTTTTATCTCTGTTTATCTGGAGATGTTCCAGAATTTTTGAATGCAGTGTCATGCAAATTGGAGATAAATTCCTTACAATTTTTGCTACCAGAGTGTGAGATATGAAAAAGCACTTGGGAACAGAAAATACAATTTCCTTGAAATCATCACCCAGGAAGGTTTTGCCAGGTCTTGGACTCATTAGCATATACATTCCCATAATCCACTGCTCCTAGCCAGAGACTGTTTGTCTAGCCATGGTTGTAATGAGTTCTCTGTTGCACATGCTGATTGCTCCAGCCAAGCACCTATCAACTTTGCGCAGTGGCATTATCATAGCTTATGAGGTCAAACTGAGGCGTGATTATTGCTAGTTGAAAACTTTACCCAATACCCTGCCATGATGACTTGCAATATAGTCAGCATTGGCAATTTTTGCTAGTCTCCCAGGAGACTATAAGATTTTGTAAAGGAAAGATGTGTTGGAGTTAGTCTATTTTCTTGAATCTTCTGTATGTGAAAAACCACAATTGACTGTGTCTTCCAGTTGCTGATTTTGAAGATTGGTTTAGAGATTAGTGTTTTTAATAAGACGTGTTGGAGTTAGTCTATTTTCTTGCATCTTCTGTATATGAAAAACCACAATTACATCCGTGTCTTCCAGTTGCTGATTTTGAAGATTGATGTAGAGATTAGTGTTTTTAATAAGACGTGTTGGAGTTAGTCTATTTTCTTGCATCTTCTGTATATGAAAAACCACAATTACATCCGTGTCTTCCAGTTGCTGATTTTGAAGATTGATGTAGAGATTAGTGTTTTTATCTCTGTTTATCTGGAGATGTTCCAGAATTTTTGAATGCAGTGTCATGCAAATTGGAGATAAATTCCTTACAATTTTTGCTACCAGAGTGTGAGATATGAAAAAGCACTTGGGAACAGAAAATACAATTTCCTTGAAATCATCACCCAGGAAGGTTTTGCCAGGTCTTGGACTCATTAGCATATACATTCCCATAATCCACTGCTCCTAGCCAGAGACTGTTTGTCTAGCCATGGTTGTAATGAGTTCTCTGTTGCACATGCTGATTGCTCCAGCCAAGCACCTATCAACTTTGCGCAGTGGCATTATCATAGCTTATGAGGTCAAACCGAGGCGTGATTATTGCTAGTTGAAAACTTTACCCAATACCCCGCCATGATGACTTGCAATATAGTCAGCATTGGCAATTTTTGCTAGTCTCCCAGGAGACTATACGATTTTGTAAAGGAAAGATGTGTTGGAGTTAGTCTATTTTCTTGAATCTTCTGTATGTGAAAAACCACAATTGACTGTGTCTTCCAGTTGCTGATTTTGAAGATTGGTTTAGAGATTAGTGTTTTTAATAAGACGTGTTGGAGTTAGTCTATTTTCTTGCATCTTCTGTATATGAAAAACCACAATTACATCCGTGTCTTCCAGTTGCTGATTTTGAAGATTGATGTAGAGATTAGTGTTTTTATCTCTGTTTATCTGGAGATGTTCCAGAATTTTTGAATGCATTGTCATGCAAATTTGGGATAAATTCCTTACAATTTTTGCTACCAGAGTGTGAGATATGAAAAAGCACTTGGGAATAGAAAATACAATTTCCTTGAAGTCATCACCCAGGAAGGTTTTGCCAGGTCTTGGACTCATTAGCATATACATTCCCATAATCCACTGCTCCTAGCCAGAGACTGTTTGTCTAGCCATGGTTGTAATGAGTTCTCTGTTGCACATGCTGATTGCTCCAGCCAAGCACCTATCAACTTTGCGCAGTGGCATTATCATAGCTTATGAGGTCAAACCGAGGCGTGATTATTGCTAGTTGAAAACTTTACCCAATACCCCGCCATGGTGACTTGCAATATAGTCAGCATTGGCAATTTTTGCTAGTCTCCCAGGAGACTATAAGATTTTGTAAAGGAAAGATGTGTTGGAGTTAGTCTATTTTCTTGAATCTTCTGTATGTGAAAAACCACAATTGACTGTGTCTTCCAGTTGCTGATTTTGAAGATTGGTTTAGAGATTATTGTTTTTAATAAGACGTGTTGGAGTTAGTCTATTTTCTTGCATCTTCTGTATATGAAAAACCACAATTACATCCGTGTCTTCCAGTTGCTGATTTGGAAGATTGATGTAGAGATTAGTGTTTTTAATAAGACGTGTTGGAGTTAGTCTATTTTCTTGCATCTTCTGTATATGAAAAACCACAATTACATCCGTGTCTTCCAGTTGCTGATTTTGAAGATTGATGTAGAGATTAGTGTTTTTATCTCTGTTTATCTGGAGATGTTCCAGAATTTTTGAATGCAGTGTCATGCAAATTGGAGATAAATTCCTTACAATTTTTGCTACCAGAGTGTGAGATATGAAAAAGCACTTGGGAACAGAAAATACAATTTCCTTGAAATCATCACCCAGGAAGGTTTTGCCAGGTCTTGGACTCATTAGCATATACATTCCCATAATCCACTGCTCCTAGCCAGAGACTGTTTGTCTAGCCATGGTTGTAATGAGTTCTCTGTTGCACATGCTGATTGCTCCAGCCAAGCACCTATCAACTTTGCGCAGTGGCATTATCATAGCTTATGAGGTCAAACTGAGGCGTGATTATTGCTAGTTGAAAACTTTACCCAATATCCTGCCATGATGACTTGCAATATAGTCAGCATTGGCAATTTTTGCTAGTCTCCCAGGAGACTATAAGATTTTGTAAAGGAAAGATGTGTTGGAGTTAGTCTATTTTCTTGAATCTTCTGTATGTGAAAAACCACAATTGACTGTGTCTTCCAGTTGCTGATTTTGAAGATTGGTTTAGAGATTAGTGTTTTTAATAAGACGTGTTGGAGTTAGTCTATTTTCTTGCATCTTCTGTATATGAAAAACCACAATTACATCCGTGTCTTCCAGTTGCTGATTTTGAAGATTGATGTAGAGATTAGTGTTTTTATCTCTGTTTATCTGGAGATGTTCCAGAATTTTTGAATGCATTGTCATGCAAATTTGGGATAAATTCCTTACAATTTTTGCTACCAGAGTGTGAGATATGAAAAAGCACTTGGGAATAGAAAATACAATTTCCTTGAAGTCATCACCCAGGAAGGTTTTGCCAGGTCTTGGACTCATTAGCATATACATTCCCATAATCCACTGCTCCTAGCCAGAGACTGTTTGTCTAGCCATGGTTGTAATGAGTTCTCTGTTGCACATGCTGATTGCTCCAGCCAAGCACCTATCAACTTTGCGCAGTGGCATTATCATAGCTTATGAGGTCAAACCGAGGCGTGATTATTGCTAGTTGAAAACTTTACCCAATACCCCGCCATGGTGACTTGCAATATAGTCAGCATTGGCAATTTTTGCTAGTCTCCCAGGAGACTATAAGATTTTGTAAAGGAAAGATGTGTTGGAGTTAGTCTATTTTCTTGAATCTTCTGTATGTGAAAAACCACAATTGACTGTGTCTTCCAGTTGCTGATTTTGAAGATTGGTTTAGAGATTAGTGTTTTTAATAAGACGTGTTGGAGTTAGTCTATTTTCTTGCATCTTCTGTATATGAAAAACCACAATTACATCCGTGTCTTCCAGTTGCTGATTTGGAAGATTGATGTAGAGATTAGTGTTTTTAATAAGACGTGTTGGAGTTAGTCTATTTTCTTGCATCTTCTGTATATGAAAAACCACAATTACATCCGTGTCTTCCAGTTGCTGATTTTGAAGATTGATGTAGAGATTAGTGTTTTTATCTCTGTTTATCTGGAGATGTTCCAGAATTTTTGAATGCAGTGTCATGCAAATTGGAGATAAATTCCTTACAATTTTTGCTACCAGAGTGTGAGATATGAAAAAGCACTTGGGAACAGAAAATACAATTTCCTTGAAGTCATCACCCAGGAAGGTTTTGCCAGGTCTTGGACTCATTAGCATATACATTCCCATAATCCACTGCTCCTAGCCAGAGACGGTTTGTCTAGCCATGGTTGTAATGAGTTCTCTGTTGCACATGCTGATTGCTCCAGCCAAGCACCTATCAACTTTGCGCAGTGGCATTATCATAGCTTATGAGGTCAAACCGAGGCGTGATTATTGCTAGTTGAAAACTTTACCCAATACCCCGCCATGATGACTTGCAATATAGTCAGCATTGGCAATTTTTGCTAGTCTCCCAGGAGACTATAAGATTTTGTAAAGGAAAGATGTGTTGGAGTTAGTCTATTTTCTTGAATCTTCTGTATGTGAAAAACCACAATTGACTGTGTCTTCCAGTTGCTGATTTTGAAGATTGGTTTAGAGATTAGTGTTTTTAATAAGACGTGTTGGAGTTAGTCTATTTTCTTGCATCTTCTGTATATGAAAAACCACAATTACATCCGTGTCTTCCAGTTGCTGATTTTGAAGATTGATGTAGAGATTAGTGTTTTTTATCTCTGTTTATCTGGAGATGTTCCAGAATTTTTGAATGCATTGTCATGCAAATTGGAGATAAATTCCTTACAATTTTTGCTACCAGAGTGTGAGATATGAAAAAGCACTTGGGAACAGAAAATACAATTTCCTTGAAGTCATCACCCAGGAAGGTTTTGCCAGGTCTTGGACTCATTAGCATATACATTCCCATAATCCACTGCTCCTAGCCAGAGACTGTTTGTCTAGCCATGGTTGTAATGAGTTCTCTGTTGCACATGCTGATTGCTCCAGCCAAGCACCTATTAACTTTGCGCAGTGGCATTATCATAGCTTATGAGGTCAAACCGAGGCGTGATTATTGCTAGTTGAAAACTTTACCCAATACCCCGCCATGATGACTTGCAATATAGTCAGCATTGGCAATTTTTGCTAGTCTCCCAGGAGACTATAAGATTTTGTAAAGGAAAGATGTGTTGGAGTTAGTCTATTTTTTTGAATCTTCTGTATGTGAAAAACCACAATTGACTGTGTCTTCCAGTTGCTGATTTTGAAGATTGGTTTAGAGATTAGTGTTTTGAATAAGATGTGTTGGAGTTAGTCTATTTTCTTGCATCTTCTGTATATGAAAAACCACAATTACATCCGTGTCTTCCAGTTGCTGATTTTGAAGATTGATGTAGAGATTAGTGTTTTTATCTCTGTTTATCTGGAGATGTTCCAGAATTTTTGAATGCATTGTCATGCAAATTTGGGATAAATTCCTTACAATTTTTGCTACCAGAGTGTGAGATATGAAAAAGCACTTGGGAACAGAAAATACAATTTCCTTGAAGTCATCACCCAGGAAGGTTTTGCCAGGTCTTGGACTCATTAGCATTTACATTCCCATAATCCACTGCTCCTAGCCAGAGACTGTTTGTCTAGCCATGGTTGTAATGAGTTCTCTGTTGCACATGCTAATTGCTCCAGCCAAGCACCTATCAACTTTGCGCAGTGGCATTATCATAGCTAATGAGGTCAAACCGAGGCGTGATTATTGCTAGTTGAAAACTTTACCCAATACCCCGCCATGATGACTTGCAATATAGTCAGCATTGGCAATTTTTGCTAGTCTCCCAGGAGACTATAAGATTTTGTAAAGGAAAGATGTGTTGGAGTTAGTCTATTTTCTTGAATCTTCTGTATGTGAAAAACCACAATTGACTGTGTCTTCCAGTTGCTGATATTGAAGATTGGTTTAGAGATTAGTGTTTTTAATAAGACGTGTTGGAGTTAGTCTATTTTCTTGCATCTTCTGTATATGAAAAACCACAATTACATCCGTGTCTTCCAGTTGCTGATTTTGAAGATTGATGTAGAGATTAGTGTTTTTATCTCTGTTTATCTGGAGATGTTCCAGAATTTTTGAATGCATTGTCATGCAAATTGGAGATAAATTCCTTACAATTTTTGCTACCAGAGTGTGAGATATGAAAAAGCACTTGGGAACAGAAAATACAATTTTCTTGAAGTCATCACCCAGGAAGGTTTTGCCAGGTCTTGGACTCATTAGCATATACATTCCCATAATCCACTGCTCCTAGCCAGAGACTGTTTGTCTAGCCATGGTTGTAATGAGTTCTTTGTTGCACATGCTGATTGCTCCAGCCAAGCACCTATCAACTTTGCGCAGTGGCATTATCATAGCTTATGAGGTCAAACTGAGGCGTGATTATTGCTAGTTGAAAACTTTACCCAATACCCCGCCATGATGACTTGCAATATAGTCAGCATTGGCAATTTTTGCTAGTCTCCCAGGAGACTATAAGATTTTGTAAAGGAAAGATGTGTTGGAGTTAGTCTATTTTCTTGAATCTTCTGTATGTGAAAAACCACAATTGACTGTGTCTTCCAGTTGCTGATTTTGAAGATTGGTTTAGAGATTAGTATTTTTAATAAGACGTGTTGGAGTTAGTCTATTTTCTTGCATCTTCTGTATATGAAAAACCACAATTACATCCGTGTCTTCCAGTTGCTGATTTTGAAGATTGATGTAGAGATTAGTGTTTTTAATAAGACGTGTTGGAGTTAGTCTATTTTCTTGCATCTTCTGTATATGAAAAACCACAATTACATCCGTGTCTTCCAGTTGCTGATTTTGAAGATTGATGTAGAGATTAGTGTTTTTATCTCTGTTTATCTGGAGATGTTCCAGAATTTTTGAATGCAGTGTCATGCAAATTGGAGATAAATTCCTTACAATTTTTGCTACCAGAGTGTGAGATATGAAAAAGCACTTGGGAACAGAAAATACAATTTCCTTGAAATCATCACCCAGGAAGGTTTTGCCAGGTCTTGGACTCATTAGCATATACATTCCCATAATCCACTGCTCCTAGCCAGAGACTGTTTGTCTAGCCATGGTTGTAATGAGTTCTCTGTTGCACATGCTGATTGCTCCAGCCAAGCACCTATCAACTTTGCGCAGTGGCATTATCATAGCTTATGCGGTCAAACCGAGGCGTGATTATTGCTAGTTGAAAACTTTACCCAATACCCCGCCATGATGACTTGCAATATAGTCAGCATTGGCAATTTTTGCTAGTCTCCCAGGAGACTATAAGATTTTGTAAAGGAAAGATGTGTTGGAGTTAGTCTATTTTCTTGAATCTTCTGTATGTGAAAAACCACAATTGACTGTGTCTTCCAGTTGCTGATATTGAAGATTGGTTTAGAGATTAGTGTTTTTAATAAGACGTGTTGGAGTTAGTCTATTTTCTTGCATCTTCTGTATATGAAAAACCACAATTACATCCGTGTCTTCCAGTTGCTGATTTTGAAGATTGATGTAGAGATTAGTGTTTTTATCTCTGTTTATCTGGAGATGTTCCAGAATTTTTGAATGCATTGTCATGCAAATTTGGGATAAATTCCTTACAATTTTTGCTACCAGAGTGTGAGATATGAAAAAGCACTTGGGAATAGAAAATACAATTTCCTTGAAGTCATCACCCAGGAAGGTTTTGCCAGGTCTTGGACTCATTAGCATATACATTCCCATAATCCACTGCTCCTAGCCAGAGACTGTTTGTCTAGCCATGGTTGTAATGAGTTCTCTGTTGCACATGCTGATTGCTCCAGCCAAGCACCTATCAACTTTGCGCAGTGGCATTATCATAGCTTATGAGGTCAAACCGAGGCGTGATTATTGCTAGTTGAAAACTTTACCCAATACCCCGCCATGATGACTTGCAATATAGTCAGCATTGGCAATTTTTGCTAGTCTCCCAGGAGACTATAAGATTTTGTAAAGGAAAGATGTGTTGGAGTTAGTCTATTTTCTTGAATCTTCTGTATGTGAAAAACCACAATTGACTGTGTCTTCCAGTTGCTGATTTTGAAGATTGGTTTAGAGATTAGTGTTTTTAATAAGACGTGTTGGAGTTAGTCTATTTTCTTGCATCTTCTGTATATGAAAAACCACAATTACATCCGTGTCTTCCAGTTGCTGATTTGGAAGATTGATGTAGAGATTAGTGTTTTTAATAAGACGTGTTGGAGTTAGTCTATTTTCTTGCATCTTCTGTATATGAAAAACCACAATTACATCCGTGTCTTCCAGTTGCTGATTTTGAAGATTGATGTAGAGATTAGTGTTTTTATCTCTGTTTATCTGGAGATGTTCCAGAATTTTTGAATGCAGTGTCATGCAAATTGGAGATAAATTCCTTACAATTTTTGCTACCAGAGTGTGAGATATGAAAAAGCACTTGGGAACAGAAAATACAATTTCCTTGAAGTCATCACCCAGGAAGGTTTTGCCAGGTCTTGGACTCATTAGCATATACATTCCCATAATCCACTGCTCCTAGCCAGAGACGGTTTGTCTAGCCATGGTTGTAATGAGTTCTCTGTTGCACATGCTGATTGCTCCAGCCAAGCACCTATCAACTTTGCGCAGTGGCATTATCATAGCTTATGAGGTCAAACCGAGGCGTGATTATTGCTAGTTGAAAACTTTACCCAATACCCCGCCATGATGACTTGCAATATAGTCAGCATTGGCAATTTTTGCTAGTCTCCCAGGAGACTATAAGATTTTGTAAAGGAAAGATGTGTTGGAGTTAGTCTATTTTCTTGAATCTTCTGTATGTGAAAAACCACAATTGACTGTGTCTTCCAGTTGCTGATTTTGAAGATTGGTTTAGAGATTAGTGTTTTTAATAAGACGTGTTGGAGTTAGTCTATTTTCTTGCATCTTCTGTATATGAAAAACCACAATTACATCCGTGTCTTCCAGTTGCTGATTTTGAAGATTGATGTAGAGATTAGTGTTTTTATCTCTGTTTATCTGGAGATGTTCCAGAATTTTTGAATGCAGTGTCATGCAAATTGGAGATAAATTCCTTACAATTTTTGCTACCAGAGTGTGAGATATGAAAAAGCACTTGGGAACAGAAAATACAATTTCCTTGAAATCATCACCCAGGAAGGTTTTGCCAGGTCTTGGACTCATTAGCATATACATTCCCATAATCCACTGCTCCTAGCCAGAGACTGTTTGTCTAGCCATGGTTGTAATGAGTTCTCTGTTGCACATGCTGATTGCTCCAGCCAAGCACCTATCAACTTTGCGCAGTGGCATTATCATAGCTTATGAGGTCAAACTGAGGCGTGATTATTGCTAGTTGAAAACTTTACCCAATACCCTGCCATGATGACTTGCAATATAGTCAGCATTGGCAATTTTTGCTAGTCTCCCAGGAGACTATAAGATTTTGTAAAGGAAAGATGTGTTGGAGTTAGTCTATTTTCTTGAATCTTCTGTATGTGAAAAACCACAATTGACTGTGTCTTCCAGTTGCTGATTTTGAAGATTGGTTTAGAGATTAGTGTTTTTAATAAGACGTGTTGGAGTTAGTCTATTTTCTTGCATCTTCTGTATATGAAAAACCACAATTACATCCGTGTCTTCCAGTTGCTGATTTTGAAGATTGATGTAGAGATTAGTGTTTTTAATAAGACGTGTTGGAGTTAGTCTATTTTCTTGCATCTTCTGTATATGAAAAACCACAATTACATCCGTGTCTTCCAGTTGCTGATTTTGAAGAATGATGTAGAGATTAGTGTTTTTATCTCTGTTTATCTGGAGATGTTCCAGAATTTTTGAATGCAGTGTCATGCAAATTGGAGATAAATTCCTTACAATTTTTGCTACCAGAGTGTGAGATATGAAAAAGCACTTGGGAACAGAAAATACAATTTCCTTGAAATCATCACCCAGGAAGGTTTTGCCAGGTCTTGGACTCATTAGCATATACATTCCCATAATCCACTGCTCCTAGCCAGAGACTGTTTGTCTAGCCATGGTTGTAATGAGTTCTCTGTTGCACATGCTGATTGCTCCAGCCAAGCACCTATCAACTTTGCGCAGTGGCATTATCATAGCTTATGAGGTCAAACCGAGGCGTGATTATTGCTAGTTGAAAACTTTACCCAATACCCCGCCATGATGACTTGCAATATAGTCAGCATTGGCAATTTTTGCTAGTCTCCCAGGAGACTATACGATTTTGTAAAGGAAAGATGTGTTGGAGTTAGTCTATTTTCTTGAATCTTCTGTATGTGAAAAACCACAATTGACTGTGTCTTCCAGTTGCTGATTTTGAAGATTGGTTTAGAGATTAGTGTTTTTAATAAGACGTGTTGGAGTTAGTCTATTTTCTTGCATCTTCTGTATATGAAAAACCACAATTACATCCGTGTCTTCCAGTTGCTGATTTTGAAGATTGATGTAGAGATTAGTGTTTTTAATAAGACGTGTTGGAGTTAGTCTATTTTCTTGCATCTTCTGTATATGAAAAACCACAATTACATCCGTGTCTTCCAGTTGCTGATTTTGAAGATTGATGTAGAGATTAGTGTTTTTATCTCTGTTTATCTGGAGATGTTCCAGAATTTTTGAATGCAGTGTCATGCAAATTGGAGATAAATTCCTTACAATTTTTGCTACCAGAGTGTGAGATATGAAAAAGCACTTGGGAACAGAAAATACAATTTCCTTGAAGTCATCACCCAGGAAGGTTTTGCCAGGTCTTGGACTCATTAGCATATACATTCCCATAATCCACTGCTCCTAGCCAGAGACGGTTTGTCTAGCCATGGTTGTAATGAGTTCTCTGTTGCACATGCTGATTGCTCCAGCCAAGCACCTATCAACTTTGCGCAGTGGCATTATCATAGCTTATGAGGTCAAACCGAGGCGTGATTATTGCTAGTTGAAAACTTTACCCAATACCCCGCCATGATGACTTGCAATATAGTCAGCATTGGCAATTTTTGCTAGTCTCCCAGGAGACTATAAGATTTTGTAAAGGAAAGATGTGTTGGAGTTAGTCTATTTTCTTGAATCTTCTGTATGTGAAAAACCACAATTGACTGTGTCTTCCAGTTGCTGATTTTGAAGATTGGTTTAGAGATTAGTGTTTTTAATAAGACGTGTTGGAGTTAGTCTATTTTCTTGCATCTTCTGTATATGAAAAACCACAATTACATCCGTGTCTTCCAGTTGCTGATTTTGAAGATTGATGTAGAGATTAGTGTTTTTATCTCTGTTTATCTGGAGATGTTCCAGAATTTTTGAATGCAGTGTCATGCAAATTGGAGATAAATTCCTTACAATTTTTGCTACCAGAGTGTGAGATATGAAAAAGCACTTGGGAACAGAAAATACAATTTCCTTGAAATCATCACCCAGGAAGGTTTTGCCAGGTCTTGGACTCATTAGCATATACATTCCCATAATCCACTGCTCCTAGCCAGAGACTGTTTGTCTAGCCATGGTTGTAATGAGTTCTCTGTTGCACATGCTGATTGCTCCAGCCAAGCACCTATCAACTTTGCGCAGTGGCATTATCATAGCTTATGAGGTCAAACTGAGGCGTGATTATTGCTAGTTGAAAACTTTACCCAATACCCTGCCATGATGACTTGCAATATAGTCAGCATTGGCAATTTTTGCTAGTCTCCCAGGAGACTATAAGATTTTGTAAAGGAAAGATGTGTTGGAGTTAGTCTATTTTCTTGAATCTTCTGTATGTGAAAAACCACAATTGACTGTGTCTTCCAGTTGCTGATTTTGAAGATTGGTTTAGAGATTAGTGTTTTTAATAAGACGTGTTGGAGTTAGTCTATTTTCTTGCATCTTCTGTATATGAAAAACCACAATTACATCCGTGTCTTCCAGTTGCTGATTTTGAAGATTGATGTAGAGATTAGTGTTTTTAATAAGACGTGTTGGAGTTAGTCTATTTTCTTGCATCTTCTGTATATGAAAAACCACAATTACATCCGTGTCTTCCAGTTGCTGATTTTGAAGATTGATGTAGAGATTAGTGTTTTTATCTCTGTTTATCTGGAGATGTTCCAGAATTTTTGAATGCATTGTCATGCAAATTGGAGATAAATTCCTTACAATTTTTGCTACCAGAGTGTGAGATATGAAAAAGCACTTGGGAATAGAAAATACAATTTCCTTGAAGTCATCACCCAGGAAGGTTTTGCCAGGTCTTGGACTCATTAGCATATACATTCCCATAATCCACTGCTCCTAGCCAGAGACTGTTTGTCTAGCCATGGTTGTAATGAGTTCTCTGTTGCACATGCTGATTGCTCCAGCCAAGCACCTATCAACTTTGCGCAGTGGCATTATCATAGCTTATGAGGTCAAACCGAGGCGTGATTATTGCTAGTTGAAAACTTTACCCAATACCCCGCCATGGTGACTTGCAATATAGTCAGCATTGGCAATTTTTGCTAGTCTCCCAGGAGACTATAAGATTTTGTAAAGGAAAGATGTGTTGGAGTTAGTCTATTTTCTTGAATCTTCTGTATGTGAAAAACCACAATTGACTGTGTCTTCCAGTTGCTGATTTTGAAGATTGGTTTAGAGATTAGTGTTTTTAATAAGACGTGTTGGAGTTAGTCTATTTTCTTGCATCTTCTGTATATGAAAAACCACAATTACATCCGTGTCTTCCAGTTGCTGATTTTGAAGATTGATGTAGAGATTAGTGTTTTTATCTCTGTTTATCTGGAGATGTTCCAGAATTTTTGAATGCAGTGTCATGCAAATTGGAGATAAATTCCTTACAATTTTTGCTACCAGAGTGTGAGATATGAAAAAGCACTTGGGAACAGAAAATACAATTTCCTTGAAGTCATCACCCAGGAAGGTTTTGCCAGGTCTTGGACTCATTAGCATATACATTCCCATAATCCACTGCTCCTAGCCAGAGACTGTTTGTCTAGCCATGGTTGTAATGAGTTCTCTGTTGCACATGCTGATTGCTCCAGCCAAGCACCTATCAACTTTGCGCAGTGGCATTATCATAGCTTATGAGGTCAAACTGAGGCGTGATTATTGCTAGTTGAAAACTTTACCCAATACCCTGCCATGATGACTTGCAATATAGTCAGCATTGGCAATTTTTGCTAGTCTCCCAGGAGACTATAAGATTTTGTAAAGGAAAGATGTGTTGGAGTTAGTCTATTTTCTTGAATCTTCTGTATGTGAAAAACCACAATTGACTGTGTCTTCCAGTTGCTGATTTTGAAGATTGGTTTAGAGATTAGTGTTTTTAATAAGACGTGTTGGAGTTAGTCTATTTTCTTGCATCTTCTGTATATGAAAAACCACAATTACATCCGTGTCTTCCAGTTGCTGATTTTGAAGATTGATGTAGAGATTAGTGTTTTTAATAAGACGTGTTGGAGTTAGTCTATTTTCTTGCATCTTCTGTATATGAAAAACCACAATTACATCCGTGTCTTCCAGTTGCTGATTTTGAAGATTGATGTAGAGATTAGTGTTTTTATCTCTGTTTATCTGGAGATGTTCCAGAATTTTTGAATGCATTGTCATGCAAATTGGAGATAAATTCCTTACAATTTTTGCTACCAGAGTGTGAGATATGAAAAAGCACTTGGGAATAGAAAATACAATTTCCTTGAAGTCATCACCCAGGAAGGTTTTGCCAGGTCTTGGACTCATTAGCATATACATTCCCATAATCCACTGCTCCTAGCCAGAGACTGTTTGTCTAGCCATGGTTGTAATGAGTTCTCTGTTGCACATGCTGATTGCTCCAGCCAAGCACCTATCAACTTTGCGCAGTGGCATTATCATAGCTTATGAGGTCAAACCGAGGCGTGATTATTGCTAGTTGAAAACTTTACCCAATACCCCGCCATGGTGACTTGCAATATAGTCAGCATTGGCAATTTTTGCTAGTCTCCCAGGAGACTATAAGATTTTGTAAAGGAAAGATGTGTTGGAGTTAGTCTATTTTCTTGAATCTTCTGTATGTGAAAAACCACAATTGACTGTGTCTTCCAGTTGCTGATTTTGAAGATTGGTTTAGAGATTAGTGTTTTTAATAAGACGTGTTGGAGTTAGTCTATTTTCTTGCATCTTCTGTATATGAAAAACCACAATTACATCCGTGTCTTCCAGTTGCTGATTTGGAAGATTGATGTAGAGATTAGTGTTTTTAATAAGACGTGTTGGAGTTAGTCTATTTTCTTGCATCTTCTGTATATGAAAAACCACAATTACATCCGTGTCTTCCAGTTGCTGATTTGGAAGATTGATGTAGAGATTAGTGTTTTTATCTCTGTTTATCTGGAGATGTTCCAGAATTTTTGAATGCAGTGTCATGCAAATTGGAGATAAATTCCTTACAATTTTTGCTACCAGAGTGTGAGATATGAAAAAGCACTTGGGAACAGAAAATACAATTTCCTTGAAGTCATCACCCAGGAAGGTTTTGCCAGGTCTTGGACTCATTAGCATATACATTCCCATAATCCACTGCTCCTAGCCAGAGACGGTTTGTCTAGCCATGGTTGTAATGAGTTCTCTGTTGCACATGCTGATTGCTCCAGCCAAGCACCTATCAACTTTGCGCAGTGGCATTATCATAGCTTATGAGGTCAAACCGAGGCGTGATTATTGCTAGTTGAAAACTTTACCCAATACCCCGCCATGATGACTTGCAATATAGTCAGCATTGGCAATTTTTGCTAGTCTCCCAGGAGACTATAAGATTTTGTAAAGGAAAGATGTGTTGGAGTTAGTCTATTTTCTTGAATCTTCTGTATGTGAAAAACCACAATTGACTGTGTCTTCCAGTTGCTGATTTTGAAGATTGGTTTAGAGATTAGTGTTTTTAATAAGACGTGTTGGAGTTAGTCTATTTTCTTGCATCTTCTGTATATGAAAAACCACAATTACATCCGTGTCTTCCAGTTGCTGATTTTGAAGATTGATGTAGAGATTAGTGTTTTTTATCTCTGTTTATCTGGAGATGTTCCAGAATTTTTGAATGCATTGTCATGCAAATTGGAGATAAATTCCTTACAATTTTTGCTACCAGAGTGTGAGATATGAAAAAGCACTTGGGAACAGAAAATACAATTTCCTTGAAGTCATCACCCAGGAAGGTTTTGCCAGGTCTTGGACTCATTAGCATATACATTCCCATAATCCACTGCTCCTAGCCAGAGACTGTTTGTCTAGCCATGGTTGTAATGAGTTCTCTGTTGCACATGCTGATTGCTCCAGCCAAGCACCTATCAACTTTGCGCAGTGGCATTATCATAGCTTATGAGGTCAAACTGAGGCGTGATTATTGCTAGTTGAAAACTTTACCCAATACCCCGCCATGATGACTTGCAATATAGTCAGCATTGGCAATTTTTGCTAGTCTCCCAGGAGACTATAAGATTTTGTAAAGGAAAGATGTGTTGGAGTTAGTCTATTTTCTTGAATCTTCTGTATGTGAAAAACCACAATTGACTGTGTCTTCCAGTTGCTGATTTTGAAGATTGGTTTAGAGATTAGTATTTTTAATAAGACGTGTTGGAGTTAGTCTATTTTCTTGCATCTTCTGTATATGAAAAACCACAATTACATCCGTGTCTTCCAGTTGCTGATTTTGAAGATTGATGTAGAGATTAGTGTTTTTAATAAGACGTGTTGGAGTTAGTCTATTTTCTTGCATCTTCTGTATATGAAAAACCACAATTACATCCGTGTCTTCCAGTTGCTGATTTTGAAGATTGATGTAGAGATTAGTGTTTTTATCTCTGTTTATCTGGAGATGTTCCAGAATTTTTGAATGCAGTGTCATGCAAATTGGAGATAAATTCCTTACAATTTTTGCTACCAGAGTGTGAGATATGAAAAAGCACTTGGGAACAGAAAATACAATTTCCTTGAAATCATCACCCAGGAAGGTTTTGCCAGGTCTTGGACTCATTAGCATATACATTCCCATAATCCACTGCTCCTAGCCAGAGACTGTTTGTCTAGCCATGGTTGTAATGAGTTCTCTGTTGCACATGCTGATTGCTCCAGCCAAGCACCTATCAACTTTGCGCAGTGGCATTATCATAGCTTATGAGGTCAAACTGAGGCGTGATTATTGCTAGTTGAAAACTTTACCCAATATCCTGCCATGATGACTTGCAATATAGTCAGCATTGGCAATTTTTGCTAGTCTCCCAGGAGACTATAAGATTTTGTAAAGGAAAGATGTGTTGGAGTTAGTCTATTTTCTTGAATCTTCTGTATGTGAAAAACCACAATTGACTGTGTCTTCCAGTTGCTGATTTTGAAGATTGGTTTAGAGATTAGTGTTTTTAATAAGACGTGTTGGAGTTAGTCTATTTTCTTGCATCTTCTGTATATGAAAAACCACAATTACATCCGTGTCTTCCAGTTGCTGATTTTGAAGATTGATGTAGAGATTAGTGTTTTTATCTCTGTTTATCTGGAGATGTTCCAGAATTTTTGAATGCATTGTCATGCAAATTTGGGATAAATTCCTTACAATTTTTGCTACCAGAGTGTGAGATATGAAAAAGCACTTGGGAATAGAAAATACAATTTCCTTGAAGTCATCACCCAGGAAGGTTTTGCCAGGTCTTGGACTCATTAGCATATACATTCCCATAATCCACTGCTCCTAGCCAGAGACTGTTTGTCTAGCCATGGTTGTAATGAGTTCTCTGTTGCACATGCTGATTGCTCCAGCCAAGCACCTATCAACTTTGCGCAGTGGCATTATCATAGCTTATGAGGTCAAACCGAGGCGTGATTATTGCTAGTTGAAAACTTTACCCAATACCCCGCCATGGTGACTTGCAATATAGTCAGCATTGGCAATTTTTGCTAGTCTCCCAGGAGACTATAAGATTTTGTAAAGGAAAGATGTGTTGGAGTTAGTCTATTTTCTTGAATCTTCTGTATGTGAAAAACCACAATTGACTGTGTCTTCCAGTTGCTGATTTTGAAGATTGGTTTAGAGATTAGTGTTTTTAATAAGACGTGTTGGAGTTAGTCTATTTTCTTGCATCTTCTGTATATGAAAAACCACAATTACATCCGTGTCTTCCAGTTGCTGATTTGGAAGATTGATGTAGAGATTAGTGTTTTTAATAAGACGTGTTGGAGTTAGTCTATTTTCTTGCATCTTCTGTATATGAAAAACCACAATTACATCCGTGTCTTCCAGTTGCTGATTTTGAAGATTGATGTAGAGATTAGTGTTTTTATCTCTGTTTATCTGGAGATGTTCCAGAATTTTTGAATGCAGTGTCATGCAAATTGGAGATAAATTCCTTACAATTTTTGCTACCAGAGTGTGAGATATGAAAAAGCACTTGGGAACAGAAAATACAATTTCCTTGAAGTCATCACCCAGGAAGGTTTTGCCAGGTCTTGGACTCATTAGCATATACATTCCCATAATCCACTGCTCCTAGCCAGAGACGGTTTGTCTAGCCATGGTTGTAATGAGTTCTCTGTTGCACATGCTGATTGCTGCAGCCAAGCACCTATCAACTTTGCGCAGTGGCATTATCATAGCTTATGAGGTCAAACCGAGGCGTGATTATTGCTAGTTGAAAACTTTACCCAATACCCCGCCATGATGACTTGCAATATAGTCAGCATTGGCAATTTTTGCTAGTCTCCCAGGAGACTATAAGATTTTGTAAAGGAAAGATGTGTTGGAGTTAGTCTATTTTCTTGAATCTTCTGTATGTGAAAAACCACAATTGACTGTGTCTTCCAGTTGCTGATTTTGAAGATTGGTTTAGAGATTAGTGTTTTTAATAAGACGTGTTGGAGTTAGTCTATTTTCTTGCATCTTCTGTATATGAAAAACCACAATTACATCCGTGTCTTCCAGTTGCTGATTTTGAAGATTGATGTAGAGATTAGTGTTTTTTATCTCTGTTTATCTGGAGATGTTCCAGAATTTTTGAATGCATTGTCATGCAAATTGGAGATAAATTCCTTACAATTTTTGCTACCAGAGTGTGAGATATGAAAAAGCACTTGGGAACAGAAAATACAATTTCCTTGAAGTCATCACCCAGGAAGGTTTTGCCAGGTCTTGGACTCATTAGCATATACATTCCCATAATCCACTGCTCCTAGCCAGAGACTGTTTGTCTAGCCATGGTTGTAATGAGTTCTCTGTTGCACATGCTGATTGCTCCAGCCAAGCACCTATCAACTTTGCGCAGTGGCATTATCATAGCTTATGAGGTCAAACCGAGGCGTGATTATTGCTAGTTGAAAACTTTACCCAATACCCCGCCATGATGACTTGCAATATAGTCAGCATTGGCAATTTTTGCTAGTCTCCCAGGAGACTATAAGATTTTGTAAAGGAAAGATGTGTTGGAGTTAGTCTATTTTCTTGAATCTTCTGTATGTGAAAAACCACAATTGACTGTGTCTTCCAGTTGCTGATTTTGAAGATTGGTTTAGAGATTAGTGTTTTTAATAAGACGTGTTGGAGTTAGTCTATTTTCTTGCATCTTCTGTATATGAAAAACCACAATTACATCCGTGTCTTCCAGTTGCTGATTTTGAAGATTGATGTAGAGATTAGTGTTTTTTATCTCTGTTTATCTGGAGATGTTCCAGAATTTTTGAATGCATTGTCATGCAAATTGGAGATAAATTCCTTACAATTTTTGCTACCAGAGTGTGAGATATGAAAAAGCACTTGGGAACAGAAAATACAATTTCCTTGAAGTCATCACCCAGGAAGGTTTTGCCAGGTCTTGGACTCATTAGCATATACATTCCCATAATCCACTGCTCCTAGCCAGAGACGGTTTGTCTAGCCATGGTTGTAATGAGTTCTCTGTTGCACATGCTGATTGCTGCAGCCAAGCACCTATCAACTTTGCGCAGTGGCATTATCATAGCTTATGAGGTCAAACCGAGGCGTGATTATTGCTAGTTGAAAACTTTACCCAATACCCCGCCATGATGACTTGCAATATAGTCAGCATTGGCAATTTTTGCTAGTCTCCCAGGAGACTATAAGATTTTGTAAAGGAAAGATGTGTTGGAGTTAGTCTATTTTCTTGAATCTTCTGTATGTGAAAAACCACAATTGACTGTGTCTTCCAGTTGCTGATTTTGAAGATTGGTTTAGAGATTAGTGTTTTTAATAAGACGTGTTGGAGTTAGTCTATTTTCTTGCAT
The DNA here is from genome assembly GCF_055691185.1 of Crinia signifera. Classification (NCBI taxonomy): domain Eukaryota; kingdom Metazoa; phylum Chordata; class Amphibia; order Anura; family Myobatrachidae; genus Crinia; species Crinia signifera. The sequence goes on along the minus strand of NC_139220.1, from coordinate 300,642,235 downwards.
CTTCTGTATATGAAAAACCACAATTACATCCGTGTCTTCCAGTTGCTGATTTTGAAGATTGATGTAGAGATTAGTGTTTTTTATCTCTGTTTATCTGGAGATGTTCCAGAATTTTTTAATGCATTGTCATGCAAATTGGAGATAAATTCCTTACAATTTTTGCTACCAGAGTGTGAGATATGAAAAAGCACTTGGGAACAGAAAATACAATTTCCTTGAAGTCATCACCCAGGAAGGTTTTGCCAGGTCTTGGACTCATTAGCATATACATTCCCATAATCCACTGCTCCTAGCCAGAGACTGTTTGTCTAGCCATGGTTGTAATGAGTTCTCTGTTGCACATGCTGATTGCTCCAGCCAAGCACCTATCAACTTTGCGCAGTGGCATTATCATAGCTTATGAGGTCAAACCGAGGCGTGATTATTGCTAGTTGAAAACTTTACCCAATACCCCGCCATGATGACTTGCAATATAGTCAGCATTGGCAATTTTTGCTAGTCTCCCAGGAGACTATAAGATTTTGTAAAGGAAAGATGTGTTGGAGTTAGTCTATTTTCTTGAATCTTCTGTATGTGAAAAACCACAATTGACTGTGTCTTCCAGTTGCTGATTTTGAAGATTGGTTTAGAGATTAGTGTTTTTAATAAGACGTGTTGGAGTTAGTCTATTTTCTTGCATCTTCTGTATATGAAAAACCACAATTACATCCGTGTCTTCCAGTTGCTGATTTTGAAGATTGATGTAGAGATTAGTGTTTTTTATCTCTGTTTATCTGGAGATGTTCCAGAATTTTTGAATGCATTGTCATGCAAATTGGAGATAAATTCCTTACAATTTTTGCTACCAGAGTGTGAGATATGAAAAAGCACTTGGGAACAGAAAATACAATTTCCTTGAAGTCATCACCCAGGAAGGTTTTGCCAGGTCTTGGACTCATTAGCATATACATTCCCATAATCCACTGCTCCTAGCCAGAGACTGTTTGTCTAGCCATGGTTGTAATGAGTTCTCTGTTGCACATGCTGATTGCTCCAGCCAAGCACCTATTAACTTTGCGCAGTGGCATTATCATAGCTTATGAGGTCAAACCGAGGCGTGATTATTGCTAGTTGAAAACTTTACCCAATACCCCGCCATGATGACTTGCAATATAGTCAGCATTGGCAATTTTTGCTAGTCTCCCAGGAGACTATAAGATTTTGTAAAGGAAAGATGTGTTGGAGTTAGTCTATTTTTTTGAATCTTCTGTATGTGAAAAACCACAATTGACTGTGTCTTCCAGTTGCTGATTTTGAAGATTGGTTTAGAGATTAGTGTTTTGAATAAGATGTGTTGGAGTTAGTCTATTTTCTTGCATCTTCTGTATATGAAAAACCACAATTACATCCGTGTCTTCCAGTTGCTGATTTTGAAGATTGATGTAGAGATTAGTGTTTTTATCTCTGTTTATCTGGAGATGTTCCAGAATTTTTGAATGCATTGTCATGCAAATTTGGGATAAATTCCTTACAATTTTTGCTACCAGAGTGTGAGATATGAAAAAGCACTTGGGAACAGAAAATACAATTTCCTTGAAGTCATCACCCAGGAAGGTTTTGCCAGGTCTTGGACTCATTAGCATTTACATTCCCATAATCCACTGCTCCTAGCCAGAGACTGTTTGTCTAGCCATGGTTGTAATGAGTTCTCTGTTGCACATGCTAATTGCTCCAGCCAAGCACCTATCAACTTTGCGCAGTGGCATTATCATAGCTAATGAGGTCAAACCGAGGCGTGATTATTGCTAGTTGAAAACTTTACCCAATACCCCGCCATGATGACTTGCAATATAGTCAGCATTGGCAATTTTTGCTAGTCTCCCAGGAGACTATAAGATTTTGTAAAGGAAAGATGTGTTGGAGTTAGTCTATTTTCTTGAATCTTCTGTATGTGAAAAACCACAATTGATTGTGTCTTCCAGTTGCTGATATTGAAGATTGGTTTAGAGATTAGTGTTTTTAATAAGACGTGTTGGAGTTAGTCTATTTTCTTGCATCTTCTGTATATGAAAAACCACAATTACATCCGTGTCTTCCAGTTGCTGATTTTGAAGATTGATGTAGAGATTAGTGTTTTTATCTCTGTTTATCTGGAGATGTTCCAGAATTTTTGAATGCATTGTCATGCAAATTGGAGATAAATTCCTTACAATTTTTGCTACCAGAGTGTGAGATATGAAAAAGCACTTGGGAACAGAAAATACAATTTTCTTGAAGTCATCACCCAGGAAGGTTTTGCCAGGTCTTGGACTCATTAGCATATACATTCCCATAATCCACTGCTCCTAGCCAGAGACTGTTTGTCTAGCCATGGTTGTAATGAGTTCTTTGTTGCACATGCTGATTGCTCCAGCCAAGCACCTATCAACTTTGCGCAGTGGCATTATCATAGCTTATGAGGTCAAACTGAGGCGTGATTATTGCTAGTTGAAAACTTTACCCAATACCCCGCCATGATGACTTGCAATATAGTCAGCATTGGCAATTTTTGCTAGTCTCCCAGGAGACTATAAGATTTTGTAAAGGAAAGATGTGTTGGAGTTAGTCTATTTTCTTGAATCTTCTGTATGTGAAAAACCACAATTGACTGTGTCTTCCAGTTGCTGATTTTGAAGATTGGTTTAGAGATTAGTATTTTTAATAAGACGTGTTGGAGTTAGTCTATTTTCTTGCATCTTCTGTATATGAAAAACCACAATTACATCCGTGTCTTCCAGTTGCTGATTTTGAAGATTGATGTAGAGATTAGTGTTTTTAATAAGACGTGTTGGAGTTAGTCTATTTTCTTGCATCTTCTGTATATGAAAAACCACAATTACATCCGTGTCTTCCAGTTGCTGATTTTGAAGATTGATGTAGAGATTAGTGTTTTTATCTCTGTTTATCTGGAGATGTTCCAGAATTTTTGAATGCAGTGTCATGCAAATTGGAGATAAATTCTTAACAATTTTTGCTACCAGAGTGTGAGATATGAAAAAGCACTTGGGAACAGAAAATACAATTTCCTTGAAGTCATCACCCAGGAAGGTTTTGCCAGGTCTTGGACTCATTAGCATATACATTCCCATAATCCACTGCTCCTAGCCAGAGACGGTTTGTCTAGCCATGGTTGTAATGAGTTCTCTGTTGCACATGCTGATTGCTCCAGCCAAGCACCTATCAACTTTGCGCAGTGGCATTATCATAGCTTATGAGGTCAAACCGAGGCGTGATTATTGCTAGTTGAAAACTTTACCCAATACCCCGCCATGATGACTTGCAATATAGTCAGCATTGGCAATTTTTGCTAGTCTCCCAGGAGACTATAAGATTTTGTAAAGGAAAGATGTGTTGGAGTTAGTCTATTTTCTTGAATCTTCTGTATGTGAAAAACCACAATTGACTGTGTCTTCCAGTTGCTGATATTGAAGATTGGTTTAGAGATTAGTGTTTTTAATAAGACGTGTTGGAGTTAGTCTATTTTCTTGCATCTTCTGTATATGAAAAACCACAATTACATCCGTGTCTTCCAGTTGCTGATTTTGAAGATTGATGTAGAGATTAGTGTTTTTATCTCTGTTTATCTGGAGATGTTCCAGAATTTTTGAATGCATTGTCATGCAAATTTGGGATAAATTCCTTACAATTTTTGCTACCAGAGTGTGAGATATGAAAAAGCACTTGGGAATAGAAAATACAATTTCCTTGAAGTCATCACCCAGGAAGGTTTTGCCAGGTCTTGGACTCATTAGCATATACATTCCCATAATCCACTGCTCCTAGCCAGAGACTGTTTGTCTAGCCATGGTTGTAATGAGTTCTCTGTTGCACATGCTGATTGCTCCAGCCAAGCACCTATCAACTTTGCGCAGTGGCATTATCATAGCTTATGAGGTCAAACCGAGGCGTGATTATTGCTAGTTGAAAACTTTACCCAATACCCCGCCATGATGACTTGCAATATAGTCAGCATTGGCAATTTTTGCTAGTCTCCCAGGAGACTATAAGATTTTGTAAAGGAAAGATGTGTTGGAGTTAGTCTATTTTCTTGAATCTTCTGTATGTGAAAAACCACAATTGACTGTGTCTTCCAGTTGCTGATTTTGAAGATTGGTTTAGAGATTAGTGTTTTTAATAAGACGTGTTGGAGTTAGTCTATTTTCTTGCATCTTCTGTATATGAAAAACCACAATTACATCCGTGTCTTCCAGTTGCTGATTTGGAAGATTGATGTAGAGATTAGTGTTTTTAATAAGACGTGTTGGAGTTAGTCTATTTTCTTGCATCTTCTGTATATGAAAAACCACAATTACATCCGTGTCTTCCAGTTGCTGATTTTAAAGATTGATGTAGAGATTAGTGTTTTTATCTCTGTTTATCTGGAGATGTTCCAGAATTTTTGAATGCAGTGTCATGCAAATTGGAGATAAATTCCTTACAATTTTTGCTACCAGAGTGTGAGATATGAAAAAGCACTTGGGAACAGAAAATACAATTTCCTTGAAGTCATCACCCAGGAAGGTTTTGCCAGGTCTTGGACTCATTAGCATATACATTCCCATAATCCACTGCTCCTAGCCAGAGACTGTTTGTCTAGCCATGGTTGTAATGAGTTCTCTGTTGCACATGCTGATTGCTCCAGCCAAGCACCTATCAACTTTGCGCAGTGGCATTATCATAGCTTATGAGGTCAAACCGAGGCGTGATTATTGCTAGTTGAAAACTTTACCCAATACCCCGCCATGATGACTTGCAATATAGTCAGCATTGGCAATTTTTGCTAGTCTCCCAGGAGACTATAAGATTTTGTAAAGGAAAGATGTGTTGGAGTTAGTCTATTTTCTTGAATCTTCTGTATGTGAAAAACCACAATTGACTGTGTCTTCCAGTTGCTGATTTTGAAGATTGGTTTAGAGATTAGTGTTTTTAATAAGACGTGTTGGAGTTAGTCTATTTTCTTGCATCTTCTGTATATGAAAAACCACAATTACATCCGTGTCTTCCAGTTGCTGATTTTGAAGATTGATGTAGAGATTAGTGTTTTTTATCTCTGTTTATCTGGAGATGTTCCAGAATTTTTGAATGCATTGTCATGCAAATTGGAGATAAATTCCTTACAATTTTTGCTACCAGAGTGTGAGATATGAAAAAGCACTTGGGAACAGAAAATACAATTTCCTTGAAGTCATCACCCAGGAAGGTTTTGCCAGGTCTTGGACTCATTAGCATATACATTCCCATAATCCACTGCTCCTAGCCAGAGACTGTTTGTCTAGCCATGGTTGTAATGAGTTCTCTGTTGCACATGCTGATTGCTCCAGCCAAGCACCTATTAACTTTGCGCAGTGGCATTATCATAGCTTATGAGGTCAAACCGAGGCGTGATTATTGCTAGTTGAAAACTTTACCCAATACCCCGCCATGATGACTTGCAATATAGTCAGCATTGGCAATTTTTGCTAGTCTCCCAGGAGACTATAAGATTTTGTAAAGGAAAGATGTGTTGGAGTTAGTCTATTTTTTTGAATCTTCTGTATGTGAAAAACCACAATTGACTGTGTCTTCCAGTTGCTGATTTTGAAGATTGGTTTAGAGATTAGTGTTTTGAATAAGATGTGTTGGAGTTAGTCTATTTTCTTGCATCTTCTGTATATGAAAAACCACAATTACATCCATGTCTTCCAGTTGCTGATTTTGAAGATTGATGTAGAGATTAGTGTTTTTATCTCTGTTTATCTGGAGATGTTCCAGAATTTTTGAATGCATTGTCATGCAAATTTGGGATAAATTCCTTACAATTTTTGCTACCAGAGTGTGAGATATGAAAAAGCACTTGGGAACAGAAAATACAATTTCCTTGAAGTCATCACCCAGGAAGGTTTTGCCAGGTCTTGGACTCATTAGCATTTACATTCCCATAATCCACTGCTCCTAGCCAGAGACTGTTTGTCTAGCCATGGTTGTAATGAGTTCTCTGTTGCACATGCTAATTGCTCCAGCCAAGCACCTATCAACTTTGCGCAGTGGAATTATCATAGCTAATGAGGTCAAACCGAGGCGTGATTATTGCTAGTTGAAAACTTTACCCAATACCCCGCCATGATGACTTGCAATATAGTCAGCATTGGCAATTTTTGCTAGTCTCCCAGGAGACTATAAGATTTTGTAAAGGAAAGATGTGTTGGAGTTAGTCTATTTTCTTGAATCTTCTGTATGTGAAAAACCACAATTGACTGTGTCTTCCAGTTGCTGATATTGAAGATTGGTTTAGAGATTAGTGTTTTTAATAAGACGTGTTGGAGTTAGTCTATTTTCTTGCATCTTCTGTATATGAAAAACCACAATTACATCCGTGTCTTCCAGTTGCTGATTTTGAAGATTGATGTAGAGATTAGTGTTTTTATCTCTGTTTATCTGGAGATGTTCCAGAATTTTTGAATGCATTGTCATGCAAATTGGAGATAAATTCCTTACAATTTTTGCTACCAGAGTGTGAGATATGAAAAAGCACTTGGGAACAGAAAATACAATTTTCTTGAAGTCATCACCCAGGAAGGTTTTGCCAGGTCTTGGACTCATTAGCATATACATTCCCATAATCCACTGCTCCTAGCCAGAGACTGTTTGTCTAGCCATGGTTGTAATGAGTTCTTTGTTGCACATGCTGATTGCTCCAGCCAAGCACCTATCAACTTTGCGCAGTGGCATTATCATAGCTTATGAGGTCAAACTGAGGCGTGATTATTGCTAGTTGAAAACTTTACCCAATACCCCGCCATGATGACTTGCAATATAGTCAGCATTGGCAATTTTTGCTAGTCTCCCAGGAGACTATAAGATTTTGTAAAGGAAAGATGTGTTGGAGTTAGTCTATTTTCTTGAATCTTCTGTATGTGAAAAACCACAATTGACTGTGTCTTCCAGTTGCTGATTTTGAAGATTGGTTTAGAGATTAGTATTTTTAATAAGACGTGTTGGAGTTAGTCTATTTTCTTGCATCTTCTGTATATGAAAAACCACAATTACATCCGTGTCTTCCAGTTGCTGATTTTGAAGATTGATGTAGAGATTAGTGTTTTTAATAAGACGTGTTGGAGTTAGTCTATTTTCTTGCATCTTCTGTATATGAAAAACCACAATTACATCCGTGTCTTCCAGTTGCTGATTTTGAAGATTGATGTAGAGATTAGTGTTTTTATCTCTGTTTATTTGGAGATGTTCCAGAATTTTTGAATGCAGTGTCATGCAAATTGGAGATAAATTCCTTACAATTTTTGCTACCAGAGTGTGAGATATGAAAAAGCACTTGGGAACAGAAAATACAATTTCCTTGAAATCATCACCCAGGAAGGTTTTGCCAGGTCTTGGACTCATTAGCATATACATTCCCATAATCCACTGCTCCTAGCCAGAGACTGTTTGTCTAGCCATGGTTGTAATGAGTTCTCTGTTGCACATGCTGATTGCTCCAGCCAAGCACCTATCAACTTTGCGCAGTGGCATTATCATAGCTTATGAGGTCAAACCGAGGCGTGATTATTGCTAGTTGAAAACTTTACCCAATACCCCGCCATGGTGACTTGCAATATAGTCAGCATTGGCAATTTTTGCTAGTCTCCCAGGAGACTATAAGATTTTGTAAAGGAAAGATGTGTTGGAGTTAGTCTATTTTCTTGAATCTTCTGTATGTGAAAAACCACAATTGACTGTGTCTTCCAGTTGCTGATTTTGAAGATTGGTTTAGAGATTAGTGTTTTTAATAAGACGTGTTGGAGTTAGTCTATTTTCTTGCATCTTCTGTATATGAAAAACCACAATTACATCCGTGTCTTCCAGTTGCTGATTTTGAAGATTGATGTAGAGATTAGTGTTTTTATCTCTGTTTATCTGGAGATGTTCCAGAATTTTTTAATGCATTGTCATGCAAATTTGGGATAAATTCCTTACAATTTTTGCTACCAGAGTGTGAGATATGAAAAAGCACTTGGGAATAGAAAATACAATTTCCTTGAAGTCATCACCCAGGAAGGTTTTGCCAGGTCTTGGACTCATTAGCATATACATTCCCATAATCCACTGCTCCTAGCCAGAGACTGTTTGTCTAGCCATGGTTGTAATGAGTTCTCTGTTGCACATGCTGATTGCTCCAGCCAAGCACCTATCAACTTTGCGCAGTGGCATTATCATAGCTTATGAGGTCAAACCGAGGCGTGATTATTGCTAGTTGAAAACTTTACCCAATACCCCGCCATGGTGACTTGCAATATAGTCAGCATTGGCAATTTTTGCTAGTCTCCCAGGAAACTATAAGATTTTGTAAAGGAAAGATGTGTTGGAGTTAGTCTATTTTCTTGAATCTTCTGTATGTGAAAAACCACAATTGACTGTGTCTTCCAGTTGCTGATTTTGAAGATTGGTTTAGAGATTAGTGTTTTTAATAAGACGTGTTGGAGTTAGTCTATTTTCTTGCATCTTCTGTATATGAAAAACCACAATTACATCCGTGTCTTCCAGTTGCTGATTTGGAAGATTGATGTAGAGATTAGTGTTTTTAATAAGACGTGTTGGAGTTAGTCTATTTTCTTGCATCTTCTGTATATGAAAAACCACAATTACATCCGTGTCTTCCAGTTGCTGATTTTGAAGATTGATGTAGAGATTAGTGTTTTTATCTCTGTTTATCTGGAGATGTTCCAGAATTTTTGAATGCAGTGTCATGCAAATTGGAGATAAATTCCTTACAATTTTTGCTACCAGAGTGTGAGATATGAAAAAGCACTTGGGAACAGAAAATACAATTTCCTTGAAGTCATCACCCAGGAAGGTTTTGCCAGGTCTTGGACTCATTAGCATATACATTCCCATAATCCACTGCTCCTAGCCAGAGACGGTTTGTCTAGCCATGGTTGTAATGAGTTCTCTGTTGCACATGCTGATTGCTCCAGCCAAGCACCTATCAACTTTGCGCAGTGGCATTATCATAGCTTATGAGGTCAAACCGAGGCGTGATTATTGCTAGTTGAAAACTTTACCCAATACCCCGCCATGATGACTTGCAATATAGTCAGCATTGGCAATTTTTGCTAGTCTCCCAGGAGACTATAAGATTTTGTAAAGGAAAGATGAGTTGGAGTTAGTCTATTTTCTTGAATCTTCTGTATGTGAAAAACCACAATTGACTGTGTCTTCCAGTTGCTGATATTGAAGATTGGTTTAGAGATTAGTGTTTTTAATAAGACGTGTTGGAGTTAGTCTATTTTCTTGCATCTTCTGTATATGAAAAACCACAATTACATCCGTGTCTTCCAGTTGCTGATTTTGAAGATTGATGTAGAGATTAGTGTTTTTATCTCTGTTTATCTGGAGATGTTCCAGAATTTTTGAATGCATTGTCATGCAAATTTGGGATAAATTCCTTACAATTTTTGCTACCAGAGTGTGAGATATGAAAAAGCACTTGGGAATAGAAAATACAATTTCCTTGAAGTCATCACCCAGGAAGGTTTTGCCAGGTCTTGGACTCATTAGCATATACATTCCCATAATCCACTGCTCCTAGCCAGAGACTGTTTGTCTAGCCATGGTTGTAATGAGTTCTCTGTTGCACATGCTGATTGCTCCAGCCAAGCACCTATCAACTTTGCGCAGTGGCATTATCATAGCTTATGAGGTCAAACCGAGGCGTGATTATTGCGAGTTGAAAACTTTACCCAATACCCCGCCATGATGACTTGCAATATAGTCAGCATTGGCAATTTTTGCTAGTCTCCCAGGAGACTATAAGATTTTGTAAAGGAAAGATGTGTTGGAGTTAGTCTATTTTCTTGAATCTTCTGTATGTGAAAAACCACAATTGACTGTGTCTTCCAGTTGCTGATTTTGAAGATTGGTTTAGAGATTAGTGTTTTTAATAAGACGTGTTGGAGTTAGTCTATTTTCTTGTATCTTCTGTATATGAAAAACCACAATTACATCCGTGTCTTCCAGTTGCTGATTTGGAAGATTGATGTAGAGATTAGTGTTTTTAATAAGACGTGTTGGAGTTAGTCTATTTTCTTGCATCTTCTGTATATGAAAAACCACAATTACATCCGTGTCTTCCAGTTGCTGATTTTAAAGATTGATGTAGAGATTAGTGTTTTTATCTCTGTTTATCTGGAGATGTTCCAGAATTTTTGAATGCAGTGTCATGCAAATTGGAGATAAATTCCTTACAATTTTTGCTACCAGAGTGTGAGATATGAAAAAGCACTTGGGAACAGAAAATACAATTTCCTTGAAGTCATCACCCAGGAAGGTTTTGCCAGGTCTTGGACTCATTAGCATATACATTCCCATAATCCACTGCTCCTAGCCAGAGACGGTTTGTCTAGCCATGGTTGTAATGAGTTCTCTGTTGCACATGCTGATTGCTCCAGCCAAGCACCTATCAACTTTGCGCAGTGGCATTATCATAGCTTATGAGGTCAAACCGAGGCGTGATTATTGCTAGTTGAAAACTTTACCCAATACCCCGCCATGATGACTTGCAATATAGTCAGCATTGGCAATTTTTGCTAGTCTCCCAGGAGACTATAAGATTTTGTAAAGGAAAGATGTGTTGGAGTTAGTCTATTTTCTTGAATCTTCTGTATGTGAAAAACCACAATTGACTGTGTCTTCCAGTTGCTGATTTTGAAGATTGGTTTAGAGATTAGTGTTTTTAATAAGACGTGTTGGAGTTAGTCTATTTTATTGCATCTTCTGTATATGAAAAACCACAATTACATCCGTGTCTTCCAGTTGCTGATTTTGAAGATTGATGTAGAGATTAGTGTTTTTATCTCTGTTTATCTGGAGATGTTCCAGAATTTTTGAATGCAGTGTCATGCAAATTGGAGATAAATTCCTTACAATTTTTGCTACCAGAGTGTGAGATATGAAAAAGCACTTGGGAACAGAAAATACAATTTCCTTGAAATCATCACCCAGGAAGGTTTTGCCAGGTCTTGGACTCATTAGCATATACATTCCCATAATCCACTGCTCCTAGCCAGAGACTGTTTGTCTAGCCATGGTTGTAATGAGTTCTCTGTTGCACATGCTGATTGCTCCAGCCAAGCACCTATCAACTTTGCGCAGTGGCATTATCATAGCTTATGAGGTCAAACTGAGGCGTGATTATTGCTAGTTGAAAACTTTACCCAATACCCTGCCATGATGACTTGCAATATAGTCAGCATTGGCAATTTTTGCTAGTCTCCCAGGAGACTATAAGATTTTGTAAAGGAAAGATGTGTTGGAGTTAGTCTATTTTCTTGAATCTTCTGTATGTGAAAAACCACAATTGACTGTGTCTTCCAGTTGCTGATTTTGAAGATTGGTTTAGAGATTAGTGTTTTTAATAAGACGTGTTGGAGTTAGTCTATTTTCTTGCATCTTCTGTATATGAAAAACCACAATTACATCCGTGTCTTCCAGTTGCTGATTTTGAAGATTGATGTAGAGATTAGTGTTTTTAATAAGACGTGTTGGAGTTAGTCTATTTTCTTGCATCTTCTGTATATGAAAAACCACAATTACATCCGTGTCTTCCAGTTGCTGATTTTGAAGATTGATGTAGAGATTAGTGTTTTTATCTCTGTTTATCTGGAGATGTTCCAGAATTTTTGAATGCAGTGTCATGCAAATTGGAGATAAATTCCTTACAATTTTTGCTACCAGAGTGTGAGATATGAAAAAGCACTTGGGAACAGAAAATACAATTTCCTTGAAATCATCACCCAGGAAGGTTTTGCCAGGTCTTGGACTCATTAGCATATACATTCCCATAATCCACTGCTCCTAGCCAGAGACTGTTTGTCTAGCCATGGTTGTAATGAGTTCTCTGTTGCACATGCTGATTGCTCCAGCCAAGCACCTATCAACTTTGCGCAGTGGCATTATCATAGCTTATGAGGTCAAACCGAGGCGTGATTATTGCTAGTTGAAAACTTTACCCAATACCCCGCCATGATGACTTGCAATATAGTCAGCATTGGCAATTTTTGCTAGTCTCCCAGGAGACTATACGATTTTGTAAAGGAAAGATGTGTTGGAGTTAGTCTATTTTCTTGAATCTTCTGTATGTGAAAAACCACAATTGACTGTGTCTTCCAGTTGCTGATTTTGAAGATTGGTTTAGAGATTAGTGTTTTTAATAAGACGTGTTGGAGTTAGTCTATTTTCTTGCATCTTCTGTATATGAAAAACCACAATTACATCCGTGTCTTCCAGTTGCTGATTTTGAAGATTGATGTAGAGATTAGTGTTTTTATCTCTGTTTATCTGGAGATGTTCCAGAATTTTTGAATGCATTGTCATGCAAATTTGGGATAAATTCCTTACAATTTTTGCTACCAGAGTGTGAGATATGAAAAAGCACTTGGGAATAGAAAATACAATTTCCTTGAAGTCATCACCCAGGAAGGTTTTGCCAGGTCTTGGACTCATTAGCATATACATTCCCATAATCCACTGCTCCTAGCCAGAGACTGTTTGTCTAGCCATGGTTGTAATGAGTTCTCTGTTGCACATGCTGATTGCTCCAGCCAAGCACCTATCAACTTTGCGCAGTGGCATTATCATAGCTTATGAGGTCAAACCGAGGCGTGATTATTGCTAGTTGAAAACTTTACCCAATACCCCGCCATGGTGACTTGCAATATAGTCAGCATTGGCAATTTTTGCTAGTCTCCCAGGAGACTATAAGATTTTGTAAAGGAAAGATGTGTTGGAGTTAGTCTATTTTCTTGAATCTTCTGTATGTGAAAAACCACAATTGACTGTGTCTTCCAGTTGCTGATTTTGAAGATTGGTTTAGAGATTAGTGTTTTTAATAAGACGTGTTGGAGTTAGTCTATTTTCTTGCATCTTCTGTATATGAAAAACCACAATTACATCCGTGTCTTCCAGTTGCTGATTTGGAAGATTGATGTAGAGATTAGTGTTTTTAATAAGACGTGTTGGAGTTAGTCTATTTTCTTGCATCTTCTGTATATGAAAAACCACAATTACATCCGTGTCTTCCAGTTGCTGATTTTGAAGATTGATGTAGAGATTAGTGTTTTTATCTCTGTTTATCTGGAGATGTTCCAGAATTTTTGAATGCAGTGTCATGCAAATTGGAGATAAATTCCTTACAATTTTTGCTACCAGAGTGTGAGATATGAAAAAGCACTTGGGAACAGAAAATACAATTTCCTTGAAGTCATCACCCAGGAAGGTTTTGCCAGGTCTTGGACTCATTAGCATATACATTCCCATAATCCACTGCTCCTAGCCAGAGACGGTTTGTCTAGCCATGGTTGTAATGAGTTCTCTGTTGCACATGCTGATTGCTCCAGCCAAGCACCTATCAACTTTGCGCAGTGGCATTATCATAGCTTATGAGGTCAAACCGAGGCGTGATTATTGCTAGTTGAAAACTTTACCCAATACCCCGCCATGATGACTTGCAATATAGTCAGCATTGGCAATTTTTGCTAGTCTCCCAGGAGACTATAAGATTTTGTAAAGGAAAGATGTGTTGGAGTTAGTCTATTTTCTTGAATCTTCTGTATGTGAAAAACCACAATTGACTGTGTCTTCCAGTTGCTGATTTTGAAGATTGGTTTAGAGATTAGTGTTTTTAATAAGACGTGTTGGAGTTAGTCTATTTTCTTGCATCTTCTGTATATGAAAAACCACAATTACATCCGTGTCTTCCAGTTGCTGATTTTGAAGATTGATGTAGAGATTAGTGTTTTTTATCTCTGTTTATCTGGAGATGTTCCAGAATTTTTGAATGCATTGTCATGCAAATTGGAGATAAATTCCTTACAATTTTTGCTACCAGAGTGTGAGATATGAAAAAGCACTTGGGAACAGAAAATACAATTTCCTTGAAGTCATCACCCAGGAAGGTTTTGCCAGGTCTTGGACTCATTAGCATATACATTCCCATAATCCACTGCTCCTAGCCAGAGACTGTTTGTCTAGCCATGGTTGTAATGAGTTCTCTGTTGCACATGCTGATTGCTCCAGCCAAGCACCTATCAACTTTGCGCAGTGGCATTATCATAGCTTATGAGGTCAAACTGAGGCGTGATTATTGCTAGTTGAAAACTTTACCCAATACCCCGCCATGATGACTTGCAATATAGTCAGCATTGGCAATTTTTGCTAGTCTCCCAGGAGACTATAAGATTTTTTAAAGGAAAGATGTGTTGGAGTTAGTCTATTTTCTTGAATCTTCTGTATGTGAAAAACCACAATTGACTGTGTCTTCCAGTTGCTGATTTTGAAGATTGGTTTAGAGATTAGTGTTTTTAATAAGACGTGTTGGAGTTAGTCTATTTTCTTGCATCTTCTGTATATGAAAAACCACAATTACATCCGTGTCTTCCAGTTGCTGATTTTGAAGATTGATGTAGAGATTAGTGTTTTTAATAAGACGTGTTGGAGTTAGTCTATTTTCTTGCATCTTCTGTATATGAAAAACCACAATTACATCCGTGTCTTCCAGTTGCTGATTTTGAAGATTGATGTAGAGATTAGTGTTTTTATCTCTGTTTATCTGGAGATGTTCCAGAATTTTTGAATGCAGTGTCATGCAAATTGGAGATAAATTCCTTACAATTTTTGCTACCAGAGTGTGAGATATGAAAAAGCACTTGGGAACAGAAAATACAATTTCCTTGAAATCATCACCCAGGAAGGTTTTGCCAGGTCTTGGACTCATTAGCATATACATTCCCATAATCCACTGCTCCTAGCCAGAGACTGTTTGTCTAGCCATGGTTGTAATGAGTTCTCTGTTGCACATGCTGATTGCTCCAGCCAAGCACCTATCAACTTTGCGCAGTGGCATTATCATAGCTTATGAGGTCAAACCGAGGCGTGATTATTGCTAGTTGAAAACTTTACCCAATACCCCGCCATGATGACTTGCAATATAGTCAGCATTGGCAATTTTTGCTAGTCTCCCAGGAGACTATACGATTTTGTAAAGGAAAGATGTGTTGGAGTTAGTCTATTTTCTTGAATCTTCTGTATGTGAAAAACCACAATTGACTGTGTCTTCCAGTTGCTGATTTTGAAGATTGGTTTAGAGATTAGTGTTTTTAATAAGACGTGTTGGAGTTAGTCTATTTTCTTGCATCTTCTGTATATGAAAAACCACAATTACATCCGTGTCTTCCAGTTGCTGATTTTGAAGATTGATGTAGAGATTAGTGTTTTTATCTCTGTTTATCTGGAGATGTTCCAGAATTTTTGAATGCATTGTCATGCAAATTTGGGATAAATTCCTTACAATTTTTGCTACCAGAGTGTGAGATATGAAAAAGCACTTGGGAATAGAAAATACAATTTCCTTGAAGTCATCACCCAGGAAGGTTTTGCCAGGTCTTGGACTCATTAGCATATACATTCCCATAATCCACTGCTCCTAGCCAGAGACTGTTTGTCTAGCCATGGTTGTAATGAGTTCTCTGTTGCACATGCTGATTGCTCCAGCCAAGCACCTATCAACTTTGCGCAGTGGCATTATCATAGCTTATGAGGTCAAACCGAGGCGTGATTATTGCTAGTTGAAAACTTTACCCAATACCCCGCCATGGTGACTTGCAATATAGTCAGCATTGGCAATTTTTGCTAGTCTCCCAGGAGACTATAAGATTTTGTAAAGGAAAGATGTGTTGGAGTTAGTCTATTTTCTTGAATCTTCTGTATGTGAAAAACCACAATTGACTGTGTCTTCCAGTTGCTGATTTTGAAGATTGGTTTAGAGATTAGTGTTTTTAATAAGACGTGTTGGAGTTAGTCTATTTTCTTGCATCTTCTGTATATGAAAAACCACAATTACATCCGTGTCTTCCAGTTGCTGATTTGGAAGATTGATGTAGAGATTAGTGTTTTTAATAAGACGTGTTGGAGTTAGTCTATTTTCTTGCATCTTCTGTATATGAAAAACCACAATTACATCCGTGTCTTCCAGTTGCTGATTTTGAAGATTGATGTAGAGATTAGTGTTTTTATCTCTGTTTATCTGGAGATGTTCCAGAATTTTTGAATGCAGTGTCATGCAAATTGGAGATAAATTCCTTACAATTTTTGCTACCAGAGTGTGAGATATGAAAAAGCACTTGGGAACAGAAAATACAATTTCCTTGAAGTCATCACCCAGGAAGGTTTTGCCAGGTCTTGGACTCATTAGCATATACATTCCCATAATCCACTGCTCCTAGCCAGAGACGGTTTGTCTAGCCATGGTTGTAATGAGTTCTCTGTTGCACATGCTGATTGCTCCAGCCAAGCACCTATCAACTTTGCGCAGTGGCATTATCATAGCTTATGAGGTCAAACCGAGGCGTGATTATTGCTAGTTGAAAACTTTACCCAATACCCCGCCATGATGACTTGCAATATAGTCAGCATTGGCAATTTTTGCTAGTCTCCCAGGAGACTATAAGATTTTGTAAAGGAAAGATGTGTTGGAGTTAGTCTATTTTCTTGAATCTTCTGTATGTGAAAAACCACAATTGACTGTGTCTTCCAGTTGCTGATTTTGAAGATTGGTTTAGAGATTAGTGTTTTTAATAAGACGTGTTGGAGTTAGTCTATTTTCTTGCATCTTCTGTATATGAAAAACCACAATTACATCCGTGTCTTCCAGTTGCTGATTTTGAAGATTGATGTAGAGATTAGTGTTTTTTATCTCTGTTTATCTGGAGATGTTCCAGAATTTTTGAATGCATTGTCATGCAAATTGGAGATAAATTCCTTACAATTTTTGCTACCAGAGTGTGAGATATGAAAAAGCACTTGGGAACAGAAAATACAATTTCCTTGAAGTCATCACCCAGGAAGGTTTTGCCAGGTCTTGGACTCATTAGCATATACATTCCCATAATCCACTGCTCCTAGCCAGAGACTGTTTGTCTAGCCATGGTTGTAATGAGTTCTCTGTTGCACATGCTGATTGCTCCAGCCAAGCACCTATCAACTTTGCGCAGTGGCATTATCATAGCTTATGAGGTCAAACTGAGGCGTGATTATTGCTAGTTGAAAACTTTACCCAATACCCCGCCATGATGACTTGCAATATAGTCAGCATTGGCAATTTTTGCTAGTCTCCCAGGAGACTATAAGATTTTTTAAAGGAAAGATGTGTTGGAGTTAGTCTATTTTCTTGAATCTTCTGTATGTGAAAAACCACAATTGACTGTGTCTTCCAGTTGCTGATTTTGAAGATTGGTTTAGAGATTAGTATTTTTAATAAGACGTGTTGGAGTTAGTCTATTTTCTTGCATCTTCTGTATATGAAAAACCACAATTACATCCGTGTCTTCCAGTTGCTGATTTTGAAGATTGATGTAGAGATTAGTGTTTTTAATAAGACGTGTTGGAGTTAGTCTATTTTCTTGCATCTTCTGTATATGAAAAACCACAATTACATCCGTGTCTTCCAGTTGCTGATTTTGAAGATTGATGTAGAGATTAGTGTTTTTATCTCTGTTTATCTGGAGATGTTCCAGAATTTTTGAATGCAGTGTCATGCAAATTGGAGATAAATTCCTTACAATTTTTGCTACCAGAGTGTGAGATATGAAAAAGCACTTGGGAACAGAAAATACAATTTCCTTGAAATCATCACCCAGGAAGGTTTTGCCAGGTCTTGGACTCATTAGCATATACATTCCCATAATCCACTGCTCCTAGCCAGAGACTGTTTGTCTAGCCATGGTTGTAATGAGTTCTCTGTTGCACATGCTGATTGCTCCAGCCAAGCACCTATCAACTTTGCGCAGTGGCATTATCATAGCTTATGAGGTCAAACTGAGGCGTGATTATTGCTAGTTGAAAACTTTACCCAATATCCTGCCATGATGACTTGCAATATAGTCAGCATTGGCAATTTTTGCTAGTCTCCCAGGAGACTATAAGATTTTGTAAAGGAAAGATGTGTTGGAGTTAGTCTATTTTCTTGAATCTTCTGTATGTGAAAAACCACAATTGACTGTGTCTTCCAGTTGCTGATTTTGAAGATTGGTTTAGAGATTAGTGTTTTTAATAAGACGTGTTGGAGTTAGTCTATTTTCTTGCATCTTCTGTATATGAAAAACCACAATTACATCCGTGTCTTCCAGTTGCTGATTTTGAAGATTGATGTAGAGATTAGTGTTTTTATCTCTGTTTATCTGGAGATGTTCCAGAATTTTTGAATGCATTGTCATGCAAATTTGGGATAAATTCCTTACAATTTTTGCTACCAGAGTGTGAGATATGAAAAAGCACTTGGGAATAGAAAATACAATTTCCTTGAAGTCATCACCCAGGAAGGTTTTGCCAGGTCTTGGACTCATTAGCATATACATTCCCATAATCCACTGCTCCTAGCCAGAGACTGTTTGTCTAGCCATGGTTGTAATGAGTTCTCTGTTGCACATGCTGATTGCTCCAGCCAAGCACCTATCAACTTTGCGCAGTGGCATTATCATAGCTTATGAGGTCAAACCGAGGCGTGATTATTGCTAGTTGAAAACTTTACCCAATACCCCGCCATGATGACTTGCAATATAGTCAGCATTGGCAATTTTTGCTAGTCTCCCAGGAGACTATAAGATTTTGTAAAGGAAAGATGTGTTGGAGTTAGTCTATTTTCTTGAATCTTCTGTATGTGAAAAACCACAATTGACTGTGTCTTCCAGTTGCTGATTTTGAAGATTGGTTTAGAGATTAGTGTTTTTAATAAGACGTGTTGGAGTTAGTCTATTTTCTTGCATCTTCTGTATATGAAAAACCACAATTACATCCGTGTCTTCCAGTTGCTGATTTGGAAGATTGATGTAGAGATTAGTGTTTTTAATAAGACGTGTTGGAGTTAGTCTATTTTCTTGCATCTTCTGTATATGAAAAACCACAATTACATCCGTGTCTTCCAGTTGCTGATTTTGAAGATTGATGTAGAGATTAGTGTTTTTATCTCTGTTTATCTGGAGATGTTCCAGAATTTTTGAATGCAGTGTCATGCAAATTGGAGATAAATTCCTTACAATTTTTGCTACCAGAGTGTGAGATATGAAAAAGCACTTGGGAACAGAAAATACAATTTCCTTGAAGTCATCACCCAGGAAGGTTTTGCCAGGTCTTGGACTCATTAGCATATACATTCCCATAATCCACTGCTCCTAGCCAGAGACGGTTTGTCTAGCCATGGTTGTAATGAGTTCTCTGTTGCACATGCTGATTGCTCCAGCCAAGCACCTATCAACTTTGCGCAGTGGCATTATCATAGCTTATGAGGTCAAACCGAGGCGTGATTATTGCTAGTTGAAAACTTTACCCAATACCCCGCCATGATGACTTGCAATATAGTCAGCATTGGCAATTTTTGCTAGTCTCCCAGGAGACTATAAGATTTTGTAAAGGAAAGATGTGTTGGAGTTAGTCTATTTTCTTGAATCTTCTGTATGTGAAAAACCACAATTGACTGTGTCTTCCAGTTGCTGATTTTGAAGATTGGTTTAGAGATTAGTGTTTTTAATAAGACGTGTTGGAGTTAGTCTATTTTCTTGCATCTTCTGTATATGAAAAACCACAATTACATCCGTGTCTTCCAGTTGCTGATTTTGAAGATTGATGTAGAGATTAGTGTTTTTTATCTCTGTTTATCTGGAGATGTTCCAGAATTTTTGAATGCATTGTCATGCAAATTGGAGATAAATTCCTTACAATTTTTGCTACCAGAGTGTGAGATATGAAAAAGCACTTGGGAACAGAAAATACAATTTCCTTGAAGTCATCACCCAGGAAGGTTTTGCCAGGTCTTGGACTCATTAGCATATACATTCCCATAATCCACTGCTCCTAGCCAGAGACTGTTTGTCTAGCCATGGTTGTAATGAGTTCTCTGTTGCACATGCTGATTGCTCCAGCCAAGCACCTATCAACTTTGCGCAGTGGCATTATCATAGCTTATGAGGTCAAACCGAGGCGTGATTATTGCTAGTTGAAAACTTTACCCAATACCCCGCCATGATGACTTGCAATATAGTCAGCATTGGCAATTTTTGCTAGTCTCCCAGGAGACTATAAGATTTTGTAAAGGAAAGATGTGTTGGAGTTAGTCTATTTTCTTGAATCTTCTGTATGTGAAAAACCACAATTGACTGTGTCTTCCAGTTGCTGATTTTGAAGATTGGTTTAGAGATTAGTGTTTTTAATAAGACGTGTTGGAGTTAGTCTATTTTCTTGCATCTTCTGTATATGAAAAACCACAATTACATCCGTGTCTTCCAGTTGCTGATTTTGAAGATTGATGTAGAGATTAGTGTTTTTTATCTCTGTTTATCTGGAGATGTTCCAGAATTTTTGAATGCATTGTCATGCAAATTGGAGATAAATTCCTTACAATTTTTGCTACCAGAGTGTGAGATATGAAAAAGCACTTGGGAACAGAAAATACAATTTCCTTGAAGTCATCACCCAGGAAGGTTTTGCCAGGTCTTGGACTCATTAGCATATACATTCCCATAATCCACTGCTCCTAGCCAGAGACTGTTTGTCTAGCCATGGTTGTAATGAGTTCTCTGTTGCACATGCTGATTGCTCCAGCCAAGCACCTATTAACTTTGCGCAGTGGCATTATCATAACTTATGAGGTCAAACCGAGGCGTGATTATTGCTAGTTGAAAACTTTACCCAATACCCCGCCATGATGACTTGCAATATAGTCAGCATTGGCAATTTTTGCTAGTCTCCCAGGAGACTATAAGATTTTGTAAAGGAAAGATGTGTTGGAGTTAGTCTATTTTTTTGAATCTTCTGTATGTGAAAAACCACAATTGACTGTGTCTTCCAGTTGCTGATTTTGAAGATTGGTTTAGAGATTAGTGTTTTGAATAAGATGTGTTGGAGTTAGTCTATTTTCTTGCATCTTCTGTATATGAAAAACCACAATTACATCCGTGTCTTCCAGTTGCTGATTTTGAAGATTGATGTAGAGATTAGTGTTTTTATCTCTGTTTATCTGGAGATGTTCCAGAATTTTTGAATGCATTGTCATGCAAATTTGGGATAAATTCCTTACAATTTTTGCTACCAGAGTGTGAGATATGAAAAAGCACTTGGGAATAGAAAATACAATTTCCTTGAAGTCATCACCCAGGAAGGTTTTGCCAGGTCTTGGACTCATTAGCATATACATTCCCATAATCCACTGCTCCTAGCCAGAGACTGTTTGTCTAGCCATGGTTGTAATGAGTTCTCTGTTGCACATGCTGATTGCTCCAGCCAAGCACCTATCAACTTTGCGCAGTGGCATTATCATAGCTTATGAGGTCAAACCGAGGCGTGATTATTGCTAGTTGAAAACTTTACCCAATACCCCGCCATGGTGACTTGCAATATAGTCAGCATTGGCAATTTTTGCTAGTCTCCCAGGAGACTATAAGATTTTGTAAAGGAAAGATGTGTTGGAGTTAGTCTATTTTCTTGAATCTTCTGTATGTGAAAAACCACAATTGACTGTGTCTTCCAGTTGCTGATTTTGAAGATTGGTTTAGAGATTAGTGTTTTTAATAAGACGTGTTGGAGTTAGTCTATTTTCTTGCATCTTCTGTATATGAAAAACCACAATTACATCCGTGTCTTCCAGTTGCTGATTTGGAAGATTGATGTAGAGATTAGTGTTTTTAATAAGACGTGTTGGAGTTAGTCTATTTTCTTGCATCTTCTGTATATGAAAAACCACAATTACATCCGTGTCTTCCAGTTGCTGATTTTGAAGATTGATGTAGAGATTAGTGTTTTTATCTCTGTTTATCTGGAGATGTTCCAGAATTTTTGAATGCAGTGTCATGCAAATTGGAGATAAATTCCTTACAATTTTTGCTACCAGAGTGTGAGATATGAAAAAGCACTTGGGAACAGAAAATACAATTTCCTTGAAGTCATCACCCAGGAAGGTTTTGCCAGGTCTTGGACTCATTAGCATATACATTCCCATAATCCACTGCTCCTAGCCAGAGACGGTTTGTCTAGCCATGGTTGTAATGAGTTCTCTGTTGCACATGCTGATTGCTCCAGCCAAGCACCTATCAACTTTGCGCAGTGGCATTATCATAGCTTATGAGGTCAAACCGAGGCGTGATTATTGCTAGTTGAAAACTTTACCCAATACCCCGCCATGATGACTTGCAATATAGTCAGCATTGGCAATTTTTGCTAGTCTCCCAGGAGACTATAAGATTTTGTAAAGGAAAGATGTGTTGGAGTTAGTCTATTTTCTTGAATCTTCTGTATGTGAAAAACCACAATTGACTGTGTCTTCCAGTTGCTGATTTTGAAGATTGGTTTAGAGATTAGTGTTTTTAATAAGACGTGTTGGAGTTAGTCTATTTTCTTGCATCTTCTGTATATGAAAAACCACAATTACATCCGTGTCTTCCAGTTGCTGATTTTGAAGATTGATGTAGAGATTAGTGTTTTTTATCTCTGTTTATCTGGAGATGTTCCAGAATTTTTGAATGCATTGTCATGCAAATTGGAGATAAATTCCTTACAATTTTTGCTACCAGAGTGTGAGATATGAAAAAGCACTTGGGAACAGAAAATACAATTTCCTTGAAGTCATCACCCAGGAAGGTTTTGCCAGGTCTTGGACTCATTAGCATATACATTCCCATAATCCACTGCTCCTAGCCAGAGACTGTTTGTCTAGCCATGGTTGTAATGAGTTCTCTGTTGCACATGCTGATTGCTCCAGCCAAGCACCTATCAACTTTGCGCAGTGGCATTATCATAGCTTATGAGGTCAAACCGAGGCGTGATTATTGCTAGTTGAAAACTTTACCCAATACCCCGCCATGATGACTTGCAATATAGTCAGCATTGGCAATTTTTGCTAGTCTCCCAGGAGACTATAAGATTTTGTAAAGGAAAGATGTGTTGGAGTTAGTCTATTTTCTTGAATCTTCTGTATGTGAAAAACCACAATTGACTGTGTCTTCCAGTTGCTGATTTTGAAGATTGGTTTAGAGATTAGTGTTTTTAATAAGACGTGTTGGAGTTAGTCTATTTTCTTGCATCTTCTGTATATGAAAAACCACAATTACATCCGTGTCTTCCAGTTGCTGATTTTGAAGATTGATGTAGAGATTAGTGTTTTTATCTCTGTTTATCTGGAGATGTTCCAGAATTTTTGAATGCATTGTCATGCAAATTTGGGATAAATTCCTTACAATTTTTGCTACCAGAGTGTGAGATATGAAAAAGCACTTGGGAATAGAAAATACAATTTCCTTGAAGTCATCACCCAGGAAGGTTTTGCCAGGTCTTGGACTCATTAGCATATACATTCCCATAATCCACTGCTCCTAGCCAGAGACTGTTTGTCTAGCCATGGTTGTAATGAGTTCTCTGTTGCACATGCTGATTGCTCCAGCCAAGCACCTATCAACTTTGCGCAGTGGCATTATCATAGCTTATGAGGTCAAACCGAGGCGTGATTATTGCTAGTTGAAAACTTTACCCAATACCCCGCCATGATGACTTGCAATATAGTCAGCATTGGCAATTTTTGCTAGTCTCCCAGGAGACTATAAGATTTTGTAAAGGAAAGATGTGTTGGAGTTAGTCTATTTTCTTGAATCTTCTGTATGTGAAAAACCACAATTGACTGTGTCTTCCAGTTGCTGATTTTGAAGATTGGTTTAGAGATTAGTGTTTTTAATAAGACGTGTTGGAGTTAGTCTATTTTCTTGCATCTTCTGTATATGAAAAACCACAATTACATCCGTGTCTTCCAGTTGCTGATTTGGAAGATTGATGTAGAGATTAGTGTTTTTAATAAGACGTGTTGGAGTTAGTCTATTTTCTTGCATCTTCTGTATATGAAAAACCACAATTACATCCGTGTCTTCCAGTTGCTGATTTTGAAGATTGATGTAGAGATTAGTGTTTTTATCTCTGTTTATCTGGAGATGTTCCAGAATTTTTGAATGCAGTGTCATGCAAATTGGAGATAAATTCCTTAAAATTTTTGCTACCAGAGTGTGAGATATGAAAAAGCACTTGGGAACAGAAAATACAATTTCCTTGAAGTCATCACCCAGGAAGGTTTTGCCAGGTCTTGGACTCATTAGCATATACATTCCCATAATCCACTGCTCCTAGCCAGAGACGGTTTGTCTAGCCATGGTTGTAATGAGTTCTCTGTTGCACATGCTGATTGCTCCAGCCAAGCACCTATCAACTTTGCGCAGTGGCATTATCATAGCTTATGAGGTCAAACCGAGGCGTGATTATTGCTAGTTGAAAACTTTACCCAATACCCCGCCATGATGACTTGCAATATAGTCAGCATTGGCAATTTTTGCTAGTCTCCCAGGAGACTATAAGATTTTGTAAAGGAAAGATGTGTTGGAGTTAGTCTATTTTCTTGAATCTTCTGTATGTGAAAAACCACAATTGACTGTGTCTTCCAGTTGCTGATTTTGAAGATTGGTTTAGAGATTAGTGTTTTTAATAAGACGTGTTGGAGTTAGTCTATTTTCTTGCATCTTCTGTATATGAAAAACCACAATTACATCCGTGTCTTCCAGTTGCTGATTTTGAAGATTGATGTAGAGATTAGTGTTTTTTATCTCTGTTTATCTGGAGATGTTCCAGAATTTTTGAATGCATTGTCATGCAAATTGGAGATAAATTCCTTACAATTTTTGCTACCAGAGTGTGAGATATGAAAAAGCACTTGGGAACAGAAAATACAATTTCCTTGAAGTCATCACCCAGGAAGGTTTTGCCAGGTCTTGGACTCATTAGCATATACATTCCCATAATCCACTGCTCCTAGCCAGAGACTGTTTGTCTAGCCATGGTTGTAATGAGTTCTCTGTTGCACATGCTGATTGCTCCAGCCAAGCACCTATCAACTTTGCGCAGTGGCATTATCATAGCTTATGAGGTCAAACCGAGGCGTGATTATTGCTAGTTGAAAACTTTACCCAATACCCCGCCATGATGACTTGCAATATAGTCAGCATTGGCAATTTTTGCTAGTCTCCCAGGAGACTATAAGATTTTGTAAAGGAAAGATGTGTTGGAGTTAGTCTATTTTCTTGAATCTTCTGTATGTGAAAAACCACAATTGACTGTGTCTTCCAGTTGCTGATTTTGAAGATTGGTTTAGAGATTAGTGTTTTTAATAAGACGTGTTGGAGTTAGTCTATTTTCTTGCATCTTCTGTATATGAAAAACCACAATTACATCCGTGTCTTCCAGTTGCTGATTTGGAAGATTGATGTAGAGATTAGTGTTTTTTATCTCTGTTTATCTGGAGATGTTCCAGAATTTTTGAATGCATTGTCATGCAAATTGGAGATAAATTCCTTACAATTTTTGCTACCAGAGTGTGAGATATGAAAAAGCACTTGGGAACAGAAAATACAATTTCCTTGAAGTCATCACCCAGGAAGGTTTTGCCAGGTCTTGGACTCATTAGCATATACATTCCCATAATCCACTGCTCCTAGCCAGAGACTGTTTGTCTAGCCATGGTTGTAATGAGTTCTCTGTTGCACATGCTGATTGCTCCAGCCAAGCACCTATTAACTTTGCGCAGTGGCATTATCATAACTTATGAGGTCAAACCGAGGCGTGATTATTGCTAGTTGAAAACTTTACCCAATACCCCGCCATGATGACTTGCAATATAGTCAGCATTGGCAATTTTTGCTAGTCTCCCAGGAGACTATAAGATTTTGTAAAGGAAAGATGTGTTGGAGTTAGTCTATTTTTTTGAATCTTCTGTATGTGAAAAACCACAATTGACTGTGTCTTCCAGTTGCTGATTTTGAAGATTGGTTTAGAGATTAGTGTTTTGAATAAGATGTGTTGGAGTTAGTCTATTTTCTTGCATCTTCTGTATATGAAAAACCACAATTACATCCGTGTCTTCCAGTTGCTGATTTTGAAGATTGATGTAGAGATTAGTGTTTTTATCTCTGTTTATCTGGAGATGTTCCAGAATTTTTGAATGCATTGTCATGCAAATTTGGGATAAATTCCTTACAATTTTTGCTACCAGAGTGTGAGATATGAAAAAGCACTTGGGAATAGAAAATACAATTTCCTTGAAGTCATCACCCAGGAAGGTTTTGCCAGGTCTTGGACTCATTAGCATATACATTCCCATAATCCACTGCTCCTAGCCAGAGACTGTTTGTCTAGCCATGGTTGTAATGAGTTCTCTGTTGCACATGCTGATTGCTCCAGCCAAGCACCTATCAACTTTGCGCAGTGGCATTATCATAGCTTATGAGGTCAAACCGAGGCGTGATTATTGCTAGTTGAAAACTTTACCCAATACCCCGCCATGGTGACTTGCAATATAGTCAGCATTGGCAATTTTTGCTAGTCTCCCAGGAGACTATAAGATTTTGTAAAGGAAAGATGTGTTGGAGTTAGTCTATTTTCTTGAATCTTCTGTATGTGAAAAACCACAATTGACTGTGTCTTCCAGTTGCTGATTTTGAAGATTGGTTTAGAGATTAGTGTTTTTAATAAGACGTGTTGGAGTTAGTCTATTTTCTTGCATCTTCTGTATATGAAAAACCACAATTACATCCGTGTCTTCCAGTTGCTGATTTGGAAGATTGATGTAGAGATTAGTGTTTTTAATAAGACGTGTTGGAGTTAGTCTATTTTCTTGCATCTTCTGTATATGAAAAACCACAATTACATCCGTGTCTTCCAGTTGCTGATTTTGAAGATTGATGTAGAGATTAGTGTTTTTATCTCTGTTTATCTGGAGATGTTCCAGAATTTTTGAATGCAGTGTCATGCAAATTGGAGATAAATTCCTTACAATTTTTGCTACCAGAGTGTGAGATATGAAAAAGCACTTGGGAACAGAAAATACAATTTCCTTGAAGTCATCACCCAGGAAGGTTTTGCCAGGTCTTGGACTCATTAGCATATACATTCCCATAATCCACTGCTCCTAGCCAGAGACGGTTTGTCTAGCCATGGTTGTAATGAGTTCTCTGTTGCACATGCTGATTGCTCCAGCCAAGCACCTATCAACTTTGCGCAGTGGCATTATCATAGCTTATGAGGTCAAACCGAGGCGTGATTATTGCTAGTTGAAAACTTTACCCAATACCCCGCCATGATGACTTGCAATATAGTCAGCATTGGCAATTTTTGCTAGTCTCCCAGGAGACTATAAGATTTTGTAAAGGAAAGATGTGTTGGAGTTAGTCTATTTTCTTGAATCTTCTGTATGTGAAAAACCACAATTGACTGTGTCTTCCAGTTGCTGATTTTGAAGATTGGTTTAGAGATTAGTGTTTTTAATAAGACGTGTTGGAGTTAGTCTATTTTCTTGCATCTTCTGTATATGAAAAACCACAATTACATCCGTGTCTTCCAGTTGCTGATTTTGAAGATTGATGTAGAGATTAGTGTTTTTTATCTCTGTTTATCTGGAGATGTTCCAGAATTTTTGAATGCATTGTCATGCAAATTGGAGATAAATTCCTTACAATTTTTGCTACCAGAGTGTGAGATATGAAAAAGCACTTGGGAACAGAAAATACAATTTCCTTGAAGTCATCACCCAGGAAGGTTTTGCCAGGTCTTGGACTCATTAGCATATACATTCCCATAATCCACTGCTCCTAGCCAGAGACTGTTTGTCTAGCCATGGTTGTAATGAGTTCTCTGTTGCACATGCTGATTGCTCCAGCCAAGCACCTATCAACTTTGCGCAGTGGCATTATCATAGCTTATGAGGTCAAACCGAGGCGTGATTATTGCTAGTTGAAAACTTTACCCAATACCCCGCCATGATGACTTGCAATATAGTCAGCATTGGCAATTTTTGCTAGTCTCCCAGGAGACTATAAGATTTTGTAAAGGAAAGATGTGTTGGAGTTAGTCTATTTTCTTGAATCTTCTGTATGTGAAAAACCACAATTGACTGTGTCTTCCAGTTGCTGATTTTGAAGATTGGTTTAGAGATTAGTGTTTTTAATAAGACGTGTTGGAGTTAGTCTATTTTCTTGCATCTTCTGTATATGAAAAACCACAATTACATCCGTGTCTTCCAGTTGCTGATTTTGAAGATTGATGTAGAGATTAGTGTTTTTTATCTCTGTTTATCTGGAGATGTTCCAGAATTTTTGAATGCATTGTCATGCAAATTGGAGATAAATTCCTTACAATTTTTGCTACCAGAGTGTGAGATATGAAAAAGCACTTGGGAACAGAAAATACAATTTCCTTGAAGTCATCACCCAGGAAGGTTTTGCCAGGTCTTGGACTCATTAGCATATACATTCCCATAATCCACTGCTCCTAGCCAGAGACTGTTTGTCTAGCCATGGTTGTAATGAGTTCTCTGTTGCACATGCTGATTGCTCCAGCCAAGCACCTATTAACTTTGCGCAGTGGCATTATCATAGCTTATGAGGTCAAACCGAGGCGTGATTATTGCTAGTTGAAAACTTTACCCAATACCCCGCCATGATGACTTGCAATATAGTCAGCATTGGCAATTTTTGCTAGTCTCCCAGGAGACTATAAGATTTTGTAAAGGAAAGATGTGTTGGAGTTAGTCTATTTTTTTGAATCTTCTGTATGTGAAAAACCACAATTGACTGTGTCTTCCAGTTGCTGATTTTGAAGATTGGTTTAGAGATTAGTGTTTTGAATAAGATGTGTTGGAGTTAGTCTATTTTCTTGCATCTTCTGTATATGAAAAACCACAATTACATCCGTGTCTTCCAGTTGCTGATTTTGAAGATTGATGTAGAGATTAGTGTTTTTATCTCTGTTTATCTGGAGATGTTCCAGAATTTTTGAATGCATTGTCATGCAAATTTGGGATAAATTCCTTACAATTTTTGCTACCAGAGTGTGAGATATGAAAAAGCACTTGGGAACAGAAAATACAATTTCCTTGAAGTCATCACCCAGGAAGGTTTTGCCAGGTCTTGGACTCATTAGCATTTACATTCCCATAATCCACTGCTCCTAGCCAGAGACTGTTTGTCTAGCCATGGTTGTAATGAGTTCTCTGTTGCACATGCTAATTGCTCCAGCCAAGCACCTATCAACTTTGCGCAGTGGCATTATCATAGCTAATGAGGTCAAACCGAGGCGTGATTATTGCTAGTTGAAAACTTTACCCAATACCCCGCCATGATGACTTGCAATATAGTCAGCATTGGCAATTTTTGCTAGTCTCCCAGGAGACTATAAGATTTTGTAAAGGAAAGATGTGTTGGAGTTAGTCTATTTTCTTGAATCTTCTGTATGTGAAAAACCACAATTGACTGTGTCTTCCAGTTGCTGATATTGAAGATTGGTTTAGAGATTAGTGTTTTTAATAAGACGTGTTGGAGTTAGTCTATTTTCTTGCATCTTCTGTATATGAAAAACCACAATTACATCCGTGTCTTCCAGTTGCTGATTTTGAAGATTGATGTAGAGATTAGTGTTTTTATCTCTGTTTATCTGGAGATGTTCCAGAATTTTTGAATGCATTGTCATGCAAATTGGAGATAAATTCCTTACAATTTTTGCTACCAGAGTGTGAGATATGAAAAAGCACTTGGGAACAGAAAATACAATTTTCTTGAAGTCATCACCCAGGAAGGTTTTGCCAGGTCTTGGACTCATTAGCATATACATTCCCATAATCCACTGCTCCTAGCCAGAGACTGTTTGTCTAGCCATGGTTGTAATGAGTTCTTTGTTGCACATGCTGATTGCTCCAGCCAAGCACATATCAACTTTGCGCAGTGGCATTATCATAGCTTATGAGGTCAAACTGAGGCGTGATTATTGCTAGTTGAAAACTTTACCCAATACCCCGCCATGATGACTTGCAATATAGTCAGCATTGGCAATTTTTGCTAGTCTCCCAGGAGACTATAAGATTTTGTAAAGGAAAGATGTGTTGGAGTTAGTCTATTTTCTTGAATCTTCTGTATGTGAAAAACCACAATTGACTGTGTCTTCCAGTTGCTGATTTTGAAGATTGGTTTAGAGATTAGTATTTTTAATAAGACGTGTTGGAGTTAGTCTATTTTCTTGCATCTTCTGTATATGAAAAACCACAATTACATCCGTGTCTTCCAGTTGCTGATTTTGAAGATTGATGTAGAGATTAGTGTTTTTAATAAGACGTGTTGGAGTTAGTCTATTTTCTTGCATCTTCTGTATATGAAAAACCACAATTACATCCGTGTCTTCCAGTTGCTGATTTTGAAGATTGATGTAGAGATTAGTGTTTTTATCTCTGTTTATCTGGAGATGTTCCAGAATTTTTGAATGCAGTGTCATGCAAATTGGAGATAAATTCCTTACAATTTTTGCTACCAGAGTGTGAGATATGAAAAAGCACTTGGGAACAGAAAATACAATTTCCTTGAAATCATCACCCAGGAAGGTTTTGCCAGGTCTTGGACTCATTAGCATATACATTCCCATAATCCACTGCTCCTAGCCAGAGACTGTTTGTCTAGCCATGGTTGTAATGAGTTCTCTGTTGCACATGCTGATTGCTCCAGCCAAGCACCTATCAACTTTGCGCAGTGGCATTATCATAGCTTATGAGGTCAAACCGAGGCGTGATTATTGCTAGTTGAAAACTTTACCCAATACCCCGCCATGATGACTTGCAATATAGTCAGCATTGGCAATTTTTGCTAGTCTCCCAGGAGACTATAAGATTTTGTAAAGGAAAGATGTGTTGGAGTTAGTCTATTTTCTTGAATCTTCTGTATGTGAAAAACCACAATTGACTGTGTCTTCCAGTTGCTGATTTTGAAGATTGGTTTAGAGATTAGTGTTTTTAATAAGACGTGTTGGAGTTAGTCTATTTTCTTGCATCTTCTGTATATGAAAAACCACAATTACATCCGTGTCTTCCAGTTGCTGATTTTGAAGATTGATGTAGAGATTAGTGTTTTTATCTCTGTTTATCTGGAGATGTTCCAGAATTTTTGAATGCATTGTCATGCAAATTTGGGATAAATTCCTTACAATTTTTGCTACCAGAGTGTGAGATATGAAAAAGCACTTGGGAATAGAAAATACAATTTCCTTGAAGTCATCACCCAGGAAGGTTTTGCCAGGTCTTGGACTCATTAGCATATACATTCCCATAATCCACTGCTCCTAGCCAGAGACTGTTTGTCTAGCCATGGTTGTAATGAGTTCTCTGTTGCACATGCTGATTGCTCCAGCCAAGCACCTATCAACTTTGCGCAGTGGCATTATCATAGCTTATGAGGTCAAACCGAGGCGTGATTATTGCTAGTTGAAAACTTTACCCAATACCCCGCCATGGTGACTTGCAATATAGTCAGCATTGGCAATTTTTGCTAGTCTCCCAGGAGACTATAAGATTTTGTAAAGGAAAGATGTGTTGGAGTTAGTCTATTTTCTTGAATCTTCTGTATGTGAAAAACCACAATTGACTGTGTCTTCCAGTTGCTGATTTTGAAGATTGGTTTAGAGATTAGTATTTTTAATAAGACGTGTTGGAGTTAGTCTATTTTCTTGCATCTTCTGTATATGAAAAACCACAATTACATCCGTGTCTTCCAGTTGCTGATTTTGAAGATTGATGTAGAGATTAGTGTTTTTAATAAGACGTGTTGGAGTTAGTCTATTTTCTTGCATCTTCTGTATATGAAAAACCACAATTACATCCGTGTCTTCCAGTTGCTGATTTTGAAGATTGATGTAGAGATTAGTGTTTTTATCTCTGTTTATCTGGAGATGTTCCAGAATTTTTGAATGCAGTGTCATGCAAATTGGAGATAAATTCCTTACAATTTTTGCTACCAGAGTGTGAGATATGAAAAAGCACTTGGGAACAGAAAATACAATTTCCTTGAAATCATCACCCAGGAAGGTTTTGCCAGGTCTTGGACTCATTAGCATATACATTCCCATAATCCACTGCTCCTAGCCAGAGACTGTTTGTCTAGCCATGGTTGTAATGAGTTCTCTGTTGCACATGCTGATTGCTCCAGCCAAGCACCTATCAACTTTGCGCAGTGGCATTATCATAGCTTATGAGGTCAAACTGAGGCGTGATTATTGCTAGTTGAAAACTTTACCCAATATCCTGCCATGATGACTTGCAATATAGTCAGCATTGGCAATTTTTGCTAGTCTCCCAGGAGACTATAAGATTTTGTAAAGGAAAGATGTGTTGGAGTTAGTCTATTTTCTTGAATCTTCTGTATGTGAAAAACCACAATTGACTGTGTCTTCCAGTTGCTGATTTTGAAGATTGGTTTAGAGATTAGTGTTTTTAATAAGACGTGTTGGAGTTAGTCTATTTTCTTGCATCTTCTGTATATGAAAAACCACAATTACATCCGTGTCTTCCAGTTGCTGATTTTGAAGATTGATGTAGAGATTAGTGTTTTTATCTCTGTTTATCTGGAGATGTTCCAGAATTTTTGAATGCATTGTCATGCAAATTTGGGATAAATTCCTTACAATTTTTGCTACCAGAGTGTGAGATATGAAAAAGCACTTGGGAATAGAAAATACAATTTCCTTGAAGTCATCACCCAGGAAGGTTTTGCCAGGTCTTGGACTCATTAGCATATACATTCCCATAATCCACTGCTCCTAGCCAGAGACTGTTTGTCTAGCCATGGTTGTAATGAGTTCTCTGTTGCACATGCTGATTGCTCCAGCCAAGCACCTATCAACTTTGCGCAGTGGCATTATCATAGCTTATGAGGTCAAACCGAGGCGTGATTATTGCTAGTTGAAAACTTTACCCAATACCCCGCCATGATGACTTGCAATATAGTCAGCATTGGCAATTTTTGCTAGTCTCCCAGGAGACTATAAGATTTTGTAAAGGAAAGATGTGTTGGAGTTAGTCTATTTTCTTGAATCTTCTGTATGTGAAAAACCACAATTGACTGTGTCTTCCAGTTGCTGATTTTGAAGATTGGTTTAGAGATTAGTGTTTTTAATAAGACGTGTTGGAGTTAGTCTATTTTCTTGCATCTTCTGTATATGAAAAACCACAATTACATCCGTGTCTTCCAGTTGCTGATTTTGAAGATTGATGTAGAGATTAGTGTTTTTTATCTCTGTTTATCTGGAGATGTTCCAGAATTTTTGAATGCATTGTCATGCAAATTGGAGATAAATTCCTTACAATTTTTGCTACCAGAGTGTGAGATATGAAAAAGCACTTGGGAACAGAAAATACAATTTCCTTGAAGTCATCACCCAGGAAGGTTTTGCCAGGTCTTGGACTCATTAGCATATACATTCCCATAATCCACTGCTCCTAGCCAGAGACTGTTTGTCTAGCCATGGTTGTAATGAGTTCTCTGTTGCACATGCTGATTGCTCCAGCCAAGCACCTATTAACTTTGCGCAGTGGCATTATCATAGCTTATGAGGTCAAACCGAGGCGTGATTATTGCTAGTTGAAAACTTTACCCAATACCCCGCCATGATGACTTGCAATATAGTCAGCATTGGCAATTTTTGCTAGTCTCCCAGGAGACTATAAGATTTTGTAAAGGAAAGATGTGTTGGAGTTAGTCTATTTTTTTGAATCTTCTGTATGTGAAAAACCACAATTGACTGTGTCTTCCAGTTGCTGATTTTGAAGATTGGTTTAGAGATTAGTGTTTTGAATAAGATGTGTTGGAGTTAGTCTATTTTCTTGCATCTTCTGTATATGAAAAACCACAATTACATCCGTGTCTTCCAGTTGCTGATTTTGAAGATTGATGTAGAGATTAGTGTTTTTATCTCTGTTTATCTGGAGATGTTCCAGAATTTTTGAATGCATTGTCATGCAAATTTGGGATAAATTCCTTACAATTTTTGCTACCAGAGTGTGAGATATGAAAAAGCACTTGGGAACAGAAAATACAATTTCCTTGAAGTCATCACCCAGGAAGGTTTTGCCAGGTCTTGGACTCATTAGCATTTACATTCCCATAATCCACTGCTCCTAGCCAGAGACTGTTTGTCTAGCCATGGTTGTAATGAGTTCTCTGTTGCACATGCTAATTGCTCCAGCCAAGCACCTATCAACTTTGCGCAGTGGCATTATCATAGCTAATGAGGTCAAACCGAGGCGTGATTATTGCTAGTTGAAAACTTTACCCAATACCCCGCCATGATGACTTGCAATATAGTCAGCATTGGCAATTTTTGCTAGTCTCCCAGGAGACTATAAGATTTTGTAAAGGAAAGATGTGTTGGAGTTAGTCTATTTTCTTGAATCTTCTGTATGTGAAAAACCACAATTGACTGTGTCTTCCAGTTGCTGATATTGAAGATTGGTTTAGAGATTAGTGTTTTTAATAAGACGTGTTGGAGTTAGTCTATTTTCTTGCATCTTCTGTATATGAAAAACCACAATTACATCCGTGTCTTCCAGTTGCTGATTTTGAAGATTGATGTAGAGATTAGTGTTTTTATCTCTGTTTATCTGGAGATGTTCCAGAATTTTTGAATGCATTGTCATGCAAATTGGAGATAAATTCCTTACAATTTTTGCTACCAGAGTGTGAGATATGAAAAAGCACTTGGGAACAGAAAATACAATTTTCTTGAAGTCATCACCCAGGAAGGTTTTGCCAGGTCTTGGACTCATTAGCATATACATTCCCATAATCCACTGCTCCTAGCCAGAGACTGTTTGTCTAGCCATGGTTGTAATGAGTTCTTTGTTGCACATGCTGATTGCTCCAGCCAAGCACATATCAACTTTGCGCAGTGGCATTATCATAGCTTATGAGGTCAAACTGAGGCGTGATTATTGCTAGTTGAAAACTTTACCCAATACCCCGCCATGATGACTTGCAATATAGTCAGCATTGGCAATTTTTGCTAGTCTCCCAGGAGACTATAAGATTTTGTAAAGGAAAGATGTGTTGGAGTTAGTCTATTTTCTTGAATCTTCTGTATGTGAAAAACCACAATTGACTGTGTCTTCCAGTTGCTGATTTTGAAGATTGGTTTAGAGATTAGTATTTTTAATAAGACGTGTTGGAGTTAGTCTATTTTCTTGCATCTTCTGTATATGAAAAACCACAATTACATCCGTGTCTTCCAGTTGCTGATTTTGAAGATTGATGTAGAGATTAGTGTTTTTAATAAGACGTGTTGGAGTTAGTCTATTTTCTTGCATCTTCTGTATATGAAAAACCACAATTACATCCGTGTCTTCCAGTTGCTGATTTTGAAGATTGATGTAGAGATTAGTGTTTTTATCTCTGTTTATCTGGAGATGTTCCAGAATTTTTGAATGCAGTGTCATGCAAATTGGAGATAAATTCCTTACAATTTTTGCTACCAGAGTGTGAGATATGAAAAAGCACTTGGGAACAGAAAATACAATTTCCTTGAAATCATCACCCAGGAAGGTTTTGCCAGGTCTTGGACTCATTAGCATATACATTCCCATAATCCACTGCTCCTAGCCAGAGACTGTTTGTCTAGCCATGGTTGTAATGAGTTCTCTGTTGCACATGCTGATTGCTCCAGCCAAGCACCTATCAACTTTGCGCAGTGGCATTATCATAGCTTATGAGGTCAAACCGAGGCGTGATTATTGCTAGTTGAAAACTTTACCCAATACCCCGCCATGATGACTTGCAATATAGTCAGCATTGGCAATTTTTGCTAGTCTCCCAGGAGACTATAAGATTTTGTAAAGGAAAGATGTGTTGGAGTTAGTCTATTTTCTTGAATCTTCTGTATGTGAAAAACCACAATTGACTGTGTCTTCCAGTTGCTGATTTTGAAGATTGGTTTAGAGATTAGTGTTTTTAATAAGACGTGTTGGAGTTAGTCTATTTTCTTGCATCTTCTGTATATGAAAAACCACAATTACATCCGTGTCTTCCAGTTGCTGATTTTGAAGATTGATGTAGAGATTAGTGTTTTTATCTCTGTTTATCTGGAGATGTTCCAGAATTTTTGAATGCATTGTCATGCAAATTTGGGATAAATTCCTTACAATTTTTGCTACCAGAGTGTGAGATATGAAAAAGCACTTGGGAATAGAAAATACAATTTCCTTGAAGTCATCACCCAGGAAGGTTTTGCCAGGTCTTGGACTCATTAGCATATACATTCCCATAATCCACTGCTCCTAGCCAGAGACTGTTTGTCTAGCCATGGTTGTAATGAGTTCTCTGTTGCACATGCTGATTGCTCCAGCCAAGCACCTATCAACTTTGCGCAGTGGCATTATCATAGCTTATGAGGTCAAACCGAGGCGTGATTATTGCTAGTTGAAAACTTTACCCAATACCCCGCCATGGTGACTTGCAATATAGTCAGCATTGGCAATTTTTGCTAGTCTCCCAGGAGACTATAAGATTTTGTAAAGGAAAGATGTGTTGGAGTTAGTCTATTTTCTTGAATCTTCTGTATGTGAAAAACCACAATTGACTGTGTCTTCCAGTTGCTGATTTTGAAGATTGGTTTAGAGATTAGTATTTTTAATAAGACGTGTTGGAGTTAGTCTATTTTCTTGCATCTTCTGTATATGAAAAACCACAATTACATCCGTGTCTTCCAGTTGCTGATTTTGAAGATTGATGTAGAGATTAGTGTTTTTAATAAGACGTGTTGGAGTTAGTCTATTTTCTTGCATCTTCTGTATATGAAAAACCACAATTACATCCGTGTCTTCCAGTTGCTGATTTTGAAGATTGATGTAGAGATTAGTGTTTTTATCTCTGTTTATCTGGAGATGTTCCAGAATTTTTGAATGCAGTGTCATGCAAATTGGAGATAAATTCCTTACAATTTTTGCTACCAGAGTGTGAGATATGAAAAAGCACTTGGGAACAGAAAATACAATTTCCTTGAAATCATCACCCAGGAAGGTTTTGCCAGGTCTTGGACTCATTAGCATATACATTCCCATAATCCACTGCTCCTAGCCAGAGACTGTTTGTCTAGCCATGGTTGTAATGAGTTCTCTGTTGCACATGCTGATTGCTCCAGCCAAGCACCTATCAACTTTGCGCAGTGGCATTATCATAGCTTATGAGGTCAAACTGAGGCGTGATTATTGCTAGTTGAAAACTTTACCCAATATCCTGCCATGATGACTTGCAATATAGTCAGCATTGGCAATTTTTGCTAGTCTCCCAGGAGACTATAAGATTTTGTAAAGGAAAGATGTGTTGGAGTTAGTCTATTTTCTTGAATCTTCTGTATGTGAAAAACCACAATTGACTGTGTCTTCCAGTTGCTGATTTTGAAGATTGGTTTAGAGATTAGTGTTTTTAATAAGACGTGTTGGAGTTAGTCTATTTTCTTGCATCTTCTGTATATGAAAAACCACAATTACATCCGTGTCTTCCAGTTGCTGATTTTGAAGATTGATGTAGAGATTAGTGTTTTTATCTCTGTTTATCTGGAGATGTTCCAGAATTTTTGAATGCATTGTCATGCAAATTTGGGATAAATTCCTTACAATTTTTGCTACCAGAGTGTGAGATATGAAAAAGCACTTGGGAATAGAAAATACAATTTCCTTGAAGTCATCACCCAGGAAGGTTTTGCCAGGTCTTGGACTCATTAGCATATACATTCCCATAATCCACTGCTCCTAGCCAGAGACTGTTTGTCTAGCCATGGTTGTAATGAGTTCTCTGTTGCACATGCTGATTGCTCCAGCCAAGCACCTATCAACTTTGCGCAGTGGCATTATCATAGCTTATGAGGTCAAACCGAGGCGTGATTATTGCTAGTTGAAAACTTTACCCAATACCCCGCCATGGTGACTTGCAATATAGTCAGCATTGGCAATTTTTGCTAGTCTCCCAGGAGACTATAAGATTTTGTAAAGGAAAGATGTGTTGGAGTTAGTCTATTTTCTTGAATCTTCTGTATGTGAAAAACCACAATTGACTGTGTCTTCCAGTTGCTGATTTTGAAGATTGGTTTAGAGATTAGTGTTTTTAATAAGACGTGTTGGAGTTAGTCTATTTTCTTGCATCTTCTGTATATGAAAAACCACAATTACATCCGTGTCTTCCAGTTGCTGATTTGGAAGATTGATGTAGAGATTAGTGTTTTTAATAAGACGTGTTGGAGTTAGTCTATTTTCTTGCATCTTCTGTATATGAAAAACCACAATTACATCCGTGTCTTCCAGTTGCTGATTTTGAAGATTGATGTAGAGATTAGTGTTTTTATCTCTGTTTATCTGGAGATGTTCCAGAATTTTTGAATGCAGTGTCATGCAAATTGGAGATAAATTCCTTACAATTTTTGCTACCAGAGTGTGAGATATGAAAAAGCACTTGGGAACAGAAAATACAATTTTCTTGAAGTCATCACCCAGGAAGGTTTTGCCAGGTCTTGGACTCATTAGCATATACATTCCCATAATCCACTGCTCCTAGCCAGAGACGGTTTGTCTAGCCATGGTTGTAATGAGTTCTCTGTTGCACATGCTGATTGCTCCAGCCAAGCACCTATCAACTTTGCGCAGTGGCATTATCATAGCTTATGAGGTCAAACCGAGGCGTGATTATTGCTAGTTGAAAACTTTACCCAATACCCCGCCATGATGACTTGCAATATAGTCAGCATTGGCAATTTTTGCTAGTCTCCCAGGAGACTATAAGATTTTGTAAAGGAAAGATGTGTTGGAGTTAGTCTATTTTCTTGAATCTTCTGTATGTGAAAAACCACAATTGACTGTGTCTTCCAGTTGCTGATTTTGAAGATTGGTTTAGAGATTAGTGTTTTTAATAAGACGTGTTGGAGTTAGTCTATTTTCTTGCATCTTCTGTATATGAAAAACCACAATTACATCCGTGTCTTCCAGTTGCTGATTTTGAAGATTGATGTAGAGATTAGTGTTTTTTATCTCTGTTTATCTGGAGATGTTCCAGAATTTTTGAATGCATTGTCATGCAAATTGGAGATAAATTCCTTACAATTTTTGCTACCAGAGTGTGAGATATGAAAAAGCACTTGGGAACAGAAAATACAATTTCCTTGAAGTCATCACCCAGAAAGGTTTTGCCAGGTCTTGGACTCATTAGCATATACATTCCCATAATCCACTGCTCCTAGCCAGAGACTGTTTGTCTAGCCATGGTTGTAATGAGTTCTCTGTTGCACATGCTGATTGCTCCAGCCAAGCACCTATCAACTTTGCGCAGTGGCATTATCATAGCTTATGAGGTCAAACCGAGGCGTGATTATTGCTAGTTGAAAACTTTACCCAATACCCCGCCATGATGACTTGCAATATAGTCAGCATTGGCAATTTTTGCTAGTCTCCCAGGAGACTATAAGATTTTGTAAAGGAAAGATGTGTTGGAGTTAGTCTATTTTCTTGAATCTTCTGTATGTGAAAAACCACAATTGACTGTGTCTTCCAGTTGCTGATTTTGAAGATTGGTTTAGAGATTAGTGTTTTTAATAAGACGTGTTGGAGTTAGTCTATTTTCTTGCATCTTCTGTATATGAAAAACCACAATTACATCCGTGTCTTCCAGTTGCTGATTTTGAAGATTGATGTAGAGATTAGTGTTTTTTATCTCTGTTTATCTGGAGATGTTCCAGAATTTTTGAATGCATTGTCATGCAAATTGGAGATAAATTCCTTACAATTTTTGCTACCAGAGTGTGAGATATGAAAAAGCACTTGGGAACAGAAAATACAATTTCCTTGAAGTCATCACCCAGGAAGGTTTTGCCAGGTCTTGGACTCATTAGCATATACATTCCCATAATCCACTGCTCCTAGCCAGAGACTGTTTGTCTAGCCATGGTTGTAATGAGTTCTCTGTTGCACATGCTGATTGCTCCAGCCAAGCACCTATTAACTTTGCGCAGTGGCATTATCATAGCTTATGAGGTCAAACCGAGGCGTGATTATTGCTAGTTGAAAACTTTACCCAATACCCCGCCATGATGACTTGCAATATAGTCAGCATTGGCAATTTTTGCTAGTCTCCCAGGAGACTATAAGATTTTGTAAAGGAAAGATGTGTTGGAGTTAGTCTATTTTTTTGAATCTTCTGTATGTGAAAAACCACAATTGACTGTGTCTTCCAGTTGCTGATTTTGAAGATTGGTTTAGAGATTAGTGTTTTGAATAAGATGTGTTGGAGTTAGTCTATTTTCTTGCATCTTCTGTATATGAAAAACCACAATTACATCCGTGTCTTCCAGTTGCTGATTTTGAAGATTGATGTAGAGATTAGTGTTTTTATCTCTGTTTATCTGGAGATGTTCCAGAATTTTTGAATGCATTGTCATGCAAATTGGAGATAAATTCCTTACAATTTTTGCTACCAGAGTGTGAGATATGAAAAAGCACTTGGGAACAGAAAATACAATTTCCTTGAAGTCATCACCCAGGAAGGTTTTGCCAGGTCTTGGACTCATTAGCATATACATTCCCATAATCCACTGCTCCTAGCCAGAGACTGTTTGTCTAGCCATGGTTGTAATGAGTTCTCTGTTGCACATGCTGATTGCTCCAGCCAAGCACCTATCAACTTTGCGCAGTGGCATTATCATAGCTTATGAGGTCAAACTGAGGCGTGATTATTGCTAGTTGAAAACTTTACCCAATACCCCGCCATGATGACTTGCAATATAGTCAGCATTGGCAATTTTTGTTAGTCTCCCAGGAGACTATAAGATTTTGTAAAGGAAAGATGTGTTGGAGTTAGTCTATTTTCTTGAATCTTCTGTATGTGAAAAACCACAATTGACTGTGTCTTCCAGTTGCTGATTTTGAAGATTGGTTTAGAGATTAGTATTTTTAATAAGACGTGTTGGAGTTAGTCTATTTTCTTGCATCTTCTGTATATGAAAAACCACAATTACATCCGTGTCTTCCAGTTGCTGATTTTGAAGATTGATGTAGAGATTAGTGTTTTTAATAAGACGTGTTGGAGTTAGTCTATTTTCTTGCATCTTCTGTATATGAAAAACCACAATTACATCCGTGTCTTCCAGTTGCTGATTTTGAAGATTGATGTAGAGATTAGTGTTTTTATCTCTGTTTATCTGGAGATGTTCCAGAATTTTTGAATGCATTGTCATGCAAATTTGGGATAAATTCCTTACAATTTTTGCTACCAGAGTGTGAGATATGAAAAAGCACTTGGGAATAGAAAATACAATTTCCTTGAAGTCATCACCCAGGAAGGTTTTGCCAGGTCTTGGACTCATTAGCATATACATTCCCATAATCCACTGCTCCTAGCCAGAGACTGTTTGTCTAGCCATGGTTGTAATGAGTTCTCTGTTGCACATGCTGATTGCTCCAGCCAAGCACCTATCAACTTTGCGCAGTGGCATTATCATAGCTTATGAGGTCAAACCGAGGCGTGATTATTGCTAGTTGAAAACTTTACCCAATACCCCGCCATGGTGACTTGCAATATAGTCAGCATTGGCAATTTTTGCTAGTCTCCCAGGAGACTATAAGATTTTGTAAAGGAAAGATGTGTTGGAGTTAGTCTATTTTCTTGAATCTTCTGTATGTGAAAAACCACAATTGACTGTGTCTTCCAGTTGCTGATTTTGAAGATTGGTTTAGAGATTAGTGTTTTTAATAAGACGTGTTGGAGTTAGTCTATTTTCTTGCATCTTCTGTATATGAAAAACCACAATTACATCCGTGTCTTCCAGTTGCTGATTTGGAAGATTGATGTAGAGATTAGTGTTTTTAATAAGACGTGTTGGAGTTAGTCTATTTTCTTGCATCTTCTGTATATGAAAAACCACAATTACATCCGTGTCTTCCAGTTGCTGATTTTGAAGATTGATGTAGAGATTAGTGTTTTTATCTCTGTTTATCTGGAGATGTTCCAGAATTTTTGAATGCAGTGTCATGCAAATTGGAGATAAATTCCTTACAATTTTTGCTACCAGAGTGTGAGATATGAAAAAGCACTTGGGAACAGAAAATACAATTTCCTTGAAGTCATCACCCAGGAAGGTTTTGCCAGGTCTTGGACTCATTAGCATATACATTCCCATAATCCACTGCTCCTAGCCAGAGACGGTTTGTCTAGCCATGGTTGTAATGAGTTCTCTGTTGCACATGCTGATTGCTCCAGCCAAGCACCTATCAACTTTGCGCAGTGGCATTATCATAGCTTATGAGGTCAAACCGAGGCGTGATTATTGCTAGTTGAAAACTTTACCCAATACCCCGCCATGATGACTTGCAATATAGTCAGCATTGGCAATTTTTGCTAGTCTCCCAGGAGACTATAAGATTTTGTAAAGGAAAGATGTGTTGGAGTTAGTCTATTTTCTTGAATCTTCTGTATGTGAAAAACCACAATTGACTGTGTCTTCCAGTTGCTGATTTTGAAGATTGGTTTAGAGATTAGTGTTTTTAATAAGACGTGTTGGAGTTAGTCTATTTTCTTGCATCTTCTGTATATGAAAAACCACAATTACATCCGTGTCTTCCAGTTGCTGATTTTGAAGATTGATGTAGAGATTAGTGTTTTTTATCTCTGTTTATCTGGAGATGTTCCAGAATTTTTGAATGCATTGTCATGCAAATTGGAGATAAATTCCTTACAATTTTTGCTACCAGAGTGTGAGATATGAAAAAGCACTTGGGAACAGAAAATACAATTTCCTTGAAGTCATCACCCAGGAAGGTTTTGCCAGGTCTTGGACTCATTAGCATATACATTCCCATAATCCACTGCTCCTAGCCAGAGACTGTTTGTCTAGCCATGGTTGTAATGAGTTCTCTGTTGCACATGCTGATTGCTCCAGCCAAGCACCTATCAACTTTGCGCAGTGGCATTATCATAGCTTATGAGGTCAAACCGAGGCGTGATTATTGCTAGTTGAAAACTTTACCCAATACCCCGCCATGATGACTTGCAATATAGTCAGCATTGGCAATTTTTGCTAGTCTCCCAGGAGACTATAAGATTTTGTAAAGGAAAGATGTGTTGGAGTTAGTCTATTTTCTTGAATCTTCTGTATGTGAAAAACCACAATTGACTGTGTCTTCCAGTTGCTGATTTTGAAGATTGGTTTAGAGATTAGTGTTTTTAATAAGACGTGTTGGAGTTAGTCTATTTTCTTGCATCTTCTGTATATGAAAAACCACAATTACATCCGTGTCTTCCAGTTGCTGATTTTGAAGATTGATGTAGAGATTAGTGTTTTTTATCTCTGTTTATCTGGAGATGTTCCAGAATTTTTGAATGCATTGTCATGCAAATTGGAGATAAATTCCTTACAATTTTTGCTACCAGAGTGTGAGATATGAAAAAGCACTTGGGAACAGAAAATACAATTTCCTTGAAGTCATCACCCAGGAAGGTTTTGCCAGGTCTTGGACTCATTAGCATATACATTCCCATAATCCACTGCTCCTAGCCAGAGACTGTTTGTCTAGCCATGGTTGTAATGAGTTCTCTGTTGCACATGCTGATTGCTCCAGCCAAGCACCTATTAACTTTGCGCAGTGGCATTATCATAGCTTATGAGGTCAAACCGAGGCGTGATTATTGCTAGTTGAAAACTTTACCCAATACCCCGCCATGATGACTTGCAATATAGTCAGCATTGGCAATTTTTGCTAGTCTCCCAGGAGACTATAAGATTTTGTAAAGGAAAGATGTGTTGGAGTTAGTCTATTTTTTTGAATCTTCTGTATGTGGAAAAACCACAATTGACTGTGTCTTCCAGTTGCTGATTTTGAAGATTGGTTTAGAGATTAGTGTTTTGAATAAGATGTGTTGGAGTTAGTCTATTTTCTTGCATCTTCTGTATATGAAAAACCACAATTACATCCGTGTCTTCCAGTTGCTGATTTTGAAGATTGATGTAGAGATTAGTGTTTTTATCTCTGTTTATCTGGAGATGTTCCAGAATTTTTGAATGCATTGTCATGCAAATTTGGGATAAATTCCTTACAATTTTTGCTACCAGAGTGTGAGATATGAAAAAGCACTTGGGAACAGAAAATACAATTTCCTTGAAGTCATCACCCAGGAAGGTTTTGCCAGGTCTTGGACTCATTAGCATTTACATTCCCATAATCCACTGCTCCTAGCCAGAGACTGTTTGTCTAGCCATGGTTGTAATGAGTTCTCTGTTGCACATGCTAATTGCTCCAGCCAAGCACCTATCAACTTTGCGCAGTGGCATTATCATAGCTAATGAGGTCAAACCGAGGCGTGATTATTGCTAGTTGAAAACTTTACCCAATACCCCGCCATGATGACTTGCAATATAGTCAGCATTGGCAATTTTTGCTAGTCTCCCAGGAGACTATAAGATTTTGTAAAGGAAAGATGTGTTGGAGTTAGTCTATTTTCTTGAATCTT
Source organism: Crinia signifera (assembly GCF_055691185.1). Lineage (NCBI taxonomy): Eukaryota > Metazoa > Chordata > Amphibia > Anura > Myobatrachidae > Crinia > Crinia signifera. The sequence goes on along the minus strand of NC_139220.1, from coordinate 300,597,836 downwards.
CTGTATGTGAAAAACCACAATTGACTGTGTCTTCCAGTTGCTGATATTGAAGATTGGTTTAGAGATTAGTGTTTTTAATAAGACGTGTTGGAGTTAGTCTATTTTCTTGCATCTTCTGTATATGAAAAACCACAATTACATCCGTGTCTTCCAGTTGCTGATTTTGAAGATTGATGTAGAGATTAGTGTTTTTATCTCTGTTTATCTGGAGATGTTCCAGAATTTTTGAATGCATTGTCATGCAAATTGGAGATAAATTCCTTACAATTTTTGCTACCAGAGTGTGAGATATGAAAAAGCACTTGGGAACAGAAAATACGATTTTCTTGAAGTCATCACCCAGGAAGGTTTTGCCAGGTCTTGGACTCATTAGCATATACATTCCCATAATCCACTGCTCCTAGCCAGAGACTGTTTGTCTAGCCATGGTTGTAATGAGTTCTTTGTTGCACATGCTGATTGCTCCAGCCAAGCACCTATCAACTTTGCGCAGTGGCATTATCATAGCTTATGAGGTCAAACTGAGGCGTGATTATTGCTAGTTGAAAACTTTACCCAATACCCCGCCATGATGACTTGCAATATAGTCAGCATTGGCAATTTTTGCTAGTCTCCCAGGAGACTATAAGATTTTGTAAAGGAAAGATGTGTTGGAGTTAGTCTATTTTCTTGAATCTTCTGTATGTGAAAAACCACAATTGACTGTGTCTTCCAGTTGCTGATTTTGAAGATTGGTTTAGAGATTAGTATTTTTAATAAGACGTGTTGGAGTTAGTCTATTTTCTTGCATCTTCTGTATATGAAAAACCACAATTACATCCGTGTCTTCCAGTTGCTGATTTTGAAGATTGATGTAGAGATTAGTGTTTTTAATAAGACGTGTTGGAGTTAGTCTATTTTCTTGCATCTTCTGTATATGAAAAACCACAATTACATCCGTGTCTTCCAGTTGCTGATTTTGAAGATTGATGTAGAGATTAGTGTTTTTATCTCTGTTTATCTGGAGATGTTCCAGAATTTTTGAATGCATTGTCATGCAAATTTGGGATAAATTCCTTACAATTTTTGCTACCAGAGTGTGAGATATGAAAAAGCACTTGGGAATAGAAAATACAATTTCCTTGAAGTCATCACCCAGGAAGGTTTTGCCAGGTCTTGGACTCATTAGCATATACATTCCCATAATCCACTGCTCCTAGCCAGAGACTGTTTGTCTAGCCATGGTTGTAATGAGTTCTCTGTTGCACATGCTGATTGCTCCAGCCAAGCACCTATCAACTTTGCGCAGTGGCATTATCATAGCTTATGAGGTCAAACCGAGGCGTGATTATTGCGAGTTGAAAACTTTACCCAATACCCCGCCATGGTGACTTGCAATATAGTCAGCATTGGCAATTTTTGCTAGTCTCCCAGGAGACTATAAGATTTTGTAAAGGAAAGATGTGTTGGAGTTAGTCTATTTTCTTGAATCTTCTGTATGTGAAAAACCACAATTGACTGTGTCTTCCAGTTGCTGATTTTGAACATTGGTTTAGAGATTAGTATTTTTAATAAGACGTGTTGGAGTAAGTCTATTTTCTTGCATCTTCTGTATATGAAAAACCACAATTACATCCGTGTCTTCCAGTTGCTGATTTTGAAGATTGATGTAGAGATTAGTGTTTTTAATAAGACGTGTTGGAGTTAGTCTATTTTCTTGCATCTTCTGTATATGAAAAACCACAATTACATCCGTGTCTTCCAGTTGCTGATTTTGAAGATTGATGTAGAGATTAGTGTTTTTATCTCTGTTTATCTGGAGATGTTCCAGAATTTTTGAATGCAGTGTCATGCAAATTGGAGATAAATTCCTTACAATTTTTGCTACCAGAGTGTGAGATATGAAAAAGCACTTGGGAACAGAAAATACAATTTCCTTGAAATCATCACCCAGGAAGGTTTTGCCAGGTCTTGGACTCATTAGCATATACATTCCCATAATCCACTGCTCCTAGCCAGAGACTGTTTGTCTAGCCATGGTTGTAATGAGTTCTCTGTTGCACATGCTGATTGCTCCAGCCAAGCACCTATCAACTTTGCGCAGTGGCATTATCATAGCTTATGAGGTCAAACTGAGGCGTGATTATTGCTAGTTGAAAACTTTACCCAATATCCTGCCATGATGACTTGCAATATAGTCAGCATTGGCAATTTTTGCTAGTCTCCCAGGAGACTATAAGATTTTGTAAAGGAAAGATGTGTTGGAGTTAGTCTATTTTCTTGAATCTTCTGTATGTGAAAAACCACAATTGACTGTGTCTTCCAGTTGCTGATTTTGAAGATTGGTTTAGAGATTAGTGTTTTTAATAAGACGTGTTGGAGTTAGTCTATTTTCTTGCATCTTCTGTATATGAAAAACCACAATTACATCCGTGTCTTCCAGTTGCTGATTTTGAAGATTGATGTAGAGATTAGTGTTTTTATCTCTGTTTATCTGGAGATGTTCCAGAATTTTTGAATGCATTGTCATGCAAATTTGGGATAAATTCCTTACAATTTTTGCTACCAGAGTGTGAGATATGAAAAAGCACTTGGGAATAGAAAATACAATTTCCTTGAAGTCATCACCCAGGAAGGTTTTGCCAGGTCTTGGACTCATTAGCATATACATTCCCATAATCCACTGCTCCTAGCCAGAGACTGTTTGTCTAGCCATGGTTGTAATGAGTTCTCTGTTGCACATGCTGATTGCTCCAGCCAAGCACCTATCAACTTTGCGCAGTGGCATTATCATAGCTTATGAGGTCAAACCGAGGCGTGATTATTGCTAGTTGAAAACTTTACCCAATACCCCGCCATGGTGACTTGCAATATAGTCAGCATTGGCAATTTTTGCTAGTCTCCCAGGAGACTATAAGATTTTGTAAAGGAAAGATGTGTTGGAGTTAGTCTATTTTCTTGAATCTTCTGTATGTGAAAAACCACAATTGACTGTGTCTTCCAGTTGCTGATTTTGAAGATTGGTTTAGAGATTAGTGTTTTTAATAAGACGTGTTGGAGTTAGTCTATTTTCTTGCATCTTCTGTATATGAAAAACCACAATTACATCCGTGTCTTCCAGTTGCTGATTTGGAAGATTGATGTAGAGATTAGTGTTTTTAATAAGACGTGTTGGAGTTAGTCTATTTTCTTGCATCTTCTGTATATGAAAAACCACAATTACATCCGTGTCTTCCAGTTGCTGATTTTGAAGATTGATGTAGAGATTAGTGTTTTTATCTCTGTTTATCTGGAGATGTTCCAGAATTTTTGAATGCAGTGTCATGCAAATTGGAGATAAATTCCTTACAATTTTTGCTACCAGAGTGTGAGATATGAAAAAGCACTTGGGAACAGAAAATACAATTTCCTTGAAGTCATCACCCAGGAAGGTTTTGCCAGGTCTTGGACTCATTAGCATATACATTCCCATAATCCACTGCTCCTAGCCAGAGACGGTTTGTCTAGCCATGGTTGTAATGAGTTCTCTGTTGCACATGCTGATTGCTCCAGCCAAGCACCTATCAACTTTGCGCAGTGGCATTATCATAGCTTATGAGGTCAAACCGAGGCGTGATTATTGCTAGTTGAAAACTTTACCCAATACCCCGCCATGATGACTTGCAATATAGTCAGCATTGGCAATTTTTGCTAGTCTCCCAGGAGACTATAAGATTTTGTAAAGGAAAGATGTGTTGGAGTTAGTCTATTTTCTTGAATCTTCTGTATGTGAAAAACCACAATTGACTGTGTCTTCCAGTTGGTGATTTTGAAGATTGGTTTAGAGATTAGTGTTTTTAATAAGACGTGTTGGAGTTAGTCTATTTTCTTGCATCTTCTGTATATGAAAAACCACAATTACATCCGTGTCTTCCAGTTGCTGATTTTGAAGATTGATGTAGAGATTAGTTTTTTTTATCTCTGTTTATCTGGAGATGTTCCAGAATTTTTGAATGCATTGTCATGCAAATTGGAGATAAATTCCTTACAATTTTTGCTACCAGAGTGTGAGATATGAAAAAGCACTTGGGAACAGAAAATACAATTTCCTTGAAGTCATCACCCAGGAAGGTTTTGCCAGGTCTTGGACTCATTAGCATATACATTCCCATAATCCACTGCTCCTAGCCAGAGACTGTTTGTCTAGCCATGGTTGTAATGAGTTCTCTGTTGCACATGCTGATTGCTCCAGCCAAGCACCTATCAACTTTGCGCAGTGGCATTATCATAGCTTATGAGGTCAAACCGAGGCGTGATTATTGCTAGTTGAAAACTTTACCCAATACCCCGCCATGATGACTTGCAATATAGTCAGCATTGGCAATTTTTGCTAGTCTCCCAGGAGACTATAAGATTTTGTAAAGGAAAGATGTGTTGGAGTTAGTCTATTTTCTTGAATCTTCTGTATGTGAAAAACCACAATTGACTGTGTCTTCCAGTTGCTGATTTTGAAGATTGGTTTAGAGATTAGTGTTTTTAATAAGACGTGTTGGAGTTAGTCTATTTTCTTGCATCTTCTGTATATGAAAAACCACAATTACATCCGTGTCTTCCAGTTGCTGATTTTGAAGATTGATGTAGAGATTAGTGTTTTTTATCTCTGTTTATCTGGAGATGTTCCAGAATTTTTGAATGCATTGTCATGCAAATTGGAGATAAATTCCTTACAATTTTTGCTACCAGAGTGTGAGATATGAAAAAGCACTTGGGAACAGAAAATACAATTTCCTTGAAGTCATCACCCAGGAAGGTTTTGCCAGGTCTTGGACTCATTAGCATATACATTCCCATAATCCACTGCTCCTAGCCAGAGACTGTTTGTCTAGCCATGGTTGTAATGAGTTCTCTGTTGCACATGCTGATTGCTCCAGCCAAGCACCTATTAACTTTGCGCAGTGGCATTATCATAGCTTATGAGGTCAAACCGAGGCGTGATTATTGCTAGTTGAAAACTTTACCCAATACCCCGCCATGATGACTTGCAATATAGTCAGCATTGGCAATTTTTGCTAGTCTCCCAGGAGACTATAAGATTTTGTAAAGGAAAGATGTGTTGGAGTTAGTCTATTTTTTTGAATCTTCTGTATGTGAAAAACCACAATTGACTGTGTCTTCCAGTTGCTGATTTTGAAGATTGGTTTAGAGATTAGTGTTTTGAATAAGATGTGTTGGAGTTAGTCTATTTTCTTGCATCTTCTGTATATGAAAAACCACAATTACATCCGTGTCTTCCAGTTGCTGATTTTGAAGATTGATGTAGAGATTAGTGTTTTTATCTCTGTTTATCTGGAGATGTTCCAGAATTTTTGAATGCATTGTCATGCAAATTTGGGATAAATTCCTTACAATTTTTGCTACCAGAGTGTGAGATATGAAAAAGCACTTGGGAACAGAAAATACAATTTCCTTGAAGTCATCACCCAGGAAGGTTTTGCCAGGTCTTGGACTCATTAGCATTTACATTCCCATAATCCACTGCTCCTAGCCAGAGACTGTTTGTCTAGCCATGGTTGTAATGAGTTCTCTGTTGCACATGCTAATTGCTCCAGCCAAGCACCTATCAACTTTGCGCAGTGGCATTATCATAGCTAATGAGGTCAAACCGAGGCGTGATTATTGCTAGTTGAAAACTTTACCCAATACCCCGCCATGATGACTTGCAATATAGTCAGCATTGGCAATTTTTGCTAGTCTCCCAGGAGACTATAAGATTTTGTAAAGGAAAGATGTGTTGGAGTTAGTCTATTTTCTTGAATCTTCTGTATGTGAAAAACCACAATTGACTGTGTCTTCCAGTTGCTGATATTGAAGATTGGTTTAGAGATTAGTGTTTTTAATAAGACGTGTTGGAGTTAGTCTATTTTCTTGCATCTTCTGTATATGAAAAACCACAATTACATCCGTGTCTTCCAGTTGCTGATTTTGAAGATTGATGTAGAGATTAGTGTTTTTAATAAGACGTGTTGGAGTTAGTCTATTTTCTTGCATCTTCTGTATATGAAAAACCACAATTACATCCGTGTCTTCCAGTTGCTGATTTTGAAGATTGATGTAGAGATTAGTGTTTTTATCTCTGTTTATCTGGAGATGTTCCAGAATTTTTGAATGCAGTGTCATGCAAATTGGAGATAAATTCCTTACAATTTTTGCTACCAGAGTGTGAGATATGAAAAAGCACTTGGGAACAGAAAATACAATTTCCTTGAAATCATCACCCAGGAAGGTTTTGCCAGGTCTTGGACTCATTAGCATATACATTCCCATAATCCACTGCTCCTAGCCAGAGACTGTTTGTCTAGCCATGGTTGTAATGAGTTCTCTGTTGCACATGCTGATTGCTCCAGCCAAGCACCTATCAACTTTGCGCAGTGGCATTATCATAGCTTATGAGGTCAAACCGAGGCGTGATTATTGCTAGTTGAAAACTTTACCCAATACCCCGCCATGATGACTTGCAATATAGTCAGCATTGGCAATTTTTGCTAGTCTCCCAGGAGACTATAAGATTTTGTAAAGGAAAGATGTGTTGGAGTTAGTCTATTTTCTTGAATCTTCTGTATGTGAAAAACCACAATTGACTGTGTCTTCCAGTTGCTGATTTTGAAGATTGGTTTAGAGATTAGTGTTTTTAATAAGACGTGTTGGAGTTAGTCTATTTTCTTGCATCTTCTGTATATGAAAAACCACAATTACATCCGTGTCTTCCAGTTGCTGATTTTGAAGATTGATGTAGAGATTAGTGTTTTTATCTCTGTTTATCTGGAGATGTTCCAGAATTTTTGAATGCATTGTCATGCAAATTTGGGATAAATTCCTTACAATTTTTGCTACCAGAGTGTGAGATATGAAAAAGCACTTGGGAATAGAAAATACAATTTCCTTGAAGTCATCACCCAGGAAGGTTTTGCCAGGTCTTGGACTCATTAGCATATACATTCCCATAATCCACTGCTCCTAGCCAGAGACTGTTTGTCTAGCCATGGTTGTAATGAGTTCTCTGTTGCACATGCTGATTGCTCCAGCCAAGCACCTATCAACTTTGCGCAGTGGCATTATCATAGCTTATGATGTCAAACCGAGGCGTGATTATTGCTAGTTGAAAACTTAACCCAATACCCCGCCATGGTGACTTGCAATATAGTCAGCATTGGCAATTTTTGCTAGTCTCCCAGGAGACTATAAGATTTTGTAAAGGAAAGATGTGTTGGAGTTAGTCTATTTTCTTGAATCTTCTGTATGTGAAAAACCACAATTGACTGTGTCTTCCAGTTGCTGATTTTGAAGATTGGTTTAGAGATTAGTGTTTTTAATAAGACGTGTTGGAGTTAGTCTATTTTCTTGCATCTTCTGTATATGAAAAACCACAATTACATCCGTGTCTTCCAGTTGCTGATTTTGAAGATTGATGTAGAGATTAGTGTTTTTTATCTCTGTTTATCTGGAGATGTTCCAGAATTTTTGAATGCATTGTCATGCAAATTGGAGATAAATTCCTTACAATTTTTGCTACCAGAGTGTGAGATATGAAAAAGCACTTGGGAACAGAAAATACAATTTCCTTGAAGTCATCACCCAGGAAGGTTTTGCCAGGTCTTGGACTCATTAGCATATACATTCCCATAATCCACTGCTCCTAGCCAGAGACTGTTTGTCTAGCCATGGTTGTAATGAGTTCTCTGTTGCACATGCTGATTGCTCCAGCCAAGCACCTATCAACTTTGCGCAGTGGCATTATCATAGCTTATGAGGTCAAACCGAGGCGTGATTATTGCTAGTTGAAAACTTTACCCAATACCCCGCCATGGTGACTTGCAATATAGTCAGCATTGGCAATTTTTGCTAGTCTCCCAGGAGACTATAAGATTTTGTAAAGGAAAGATGTGTTGGAGTTAGTCTATTTTCTTGAATCTTCTGTATGTGAAAAACCACAATTGACTGTGTCTTCCAGTTGCTGATTTTGAAGATTGGTTTAGAGATTAGTGTTTTTAATAAGACGTGTTGGAGTTAGTCTATTTTCTTGCATCTTCTGTATATGAAAAACCACAATTACATCCGTGTCTTCCAGTTGCTGATTTGGAAGATTGATGTAGAGATTAGTGTTTTTAATAAGACGTGTTGGAGTTAGTCTATTTTCTTGCATCTTCTGTATATGAAAAACCACAATTACATCCGTGTCTTCCAGTTGCTGATTTTGAAGATTGATGTAGAGATTAGTGTTTTTATCTCTGTTTATCTGGAGATGTTCCAGAATTTTTGAATGCAGTGTCATGCAAATTGGAGATAAATTCCTTACAATTTTTGCTACCAGAGTGTGAGATATGAAAAAGCACTTGGGAACAGAAAATACAATTTCCTTGAAGTCATCACCCAGGAAGGTTTTGCCAGGTCTTGGACTCATTAGCATATACATTCCCATAATCCACTGCTCCTAGCCAGAGACGGTTTGTCTAGCCATGGTTGTAATGAGTTCTCTGTTGCACATGCTGATTGCTCCAGCCAAGCACCTATCAACTTTGCGCAGTGGCATTATCATAGCTTATGAGGTCAAACCGAGGCGTGATTATTGCTAGTTGAAAACTTTACCCAATACCCCGCCATGATGACTTGCAATATAGTCAGCATTGGCAATTTTTGCTAGTCTCCCAGGAGACTATAAGATTTTGTAAAGGAAAGATGTGTTGGAGTTAGTCTATTTTCTTGAATCTTCTGTATGTGAAAAACCACAATTGACTGTGTCTTCCAGTTGGTGATTTTGAAGATTGGTTTAGAGATTAGTGTTTTTAATAAGACGTGTTGGAGTTAGTCTATTTTCTTGCATCTTCTGTATATGAAAAACCACAATTACATCCGTGTCTTCCAGTTGCTGATTTTGAAGATTGATGTAGAGATTAGTGTTTTTTATCTCTGTTTATCTGGAGATGTTCCAGAATTTTTGAATGCATTGTCATGCAAATTGGAGATAAATTCCTTACAATTTTTGCTACCAGAGTGTGAGATATGAAAAAGCACTTGGGAACAGAAAATACAATTTCCTTGAAGTCATCACCCAGTAAGGTTTTGCCAGGTCTTGGACTCATTAGCATATACATTCCCATAATCCACTGCTCCTAGCCAGAGACTGTTTGTCTAGCCATGGTTGTAATGAGTTCTCTGTTGCACATGCTGATTGCTCCAGCCAAGCACCTATCAACTTTGCGCAGTGGCATTATCATAGCTTATGAGGTCAAACCGAGGCGTGATTATTGCTAGTTGAAAACTTTACCCAATACCCCGCCATGATGACTTGCAATATAGTCAGCATTGGCAATTTTTGCTAGTCTCCCAGGAGACTATAAGATTTTGTAAAGGAAAGATGTGTTGGAGTTAGTCTATTTTCTTGAATCTTCTGTATGTGAAAAACCACAATTGACTGTGTCTTCCAGTTGCTGATTTTGAAGATTGGTTTAGAGATTAGTGTTTTTAATAAGACGTGTTAGAGTTAGTCTATTTTCTTGCATCTTCTGTATATGAAAAACCACAATTACATCCGTGTCTTCCAGTTGCTGATTTTGAAGATTGATGTAGAGATTAGTGTTTTTTATCTCTGTTTATCTGGAGATGTTCCAGAATTTTTGAATGCATTGTCATGCAAATTGGAGATAAATTCCTTACAATTTTTGCTACCAGAGTGTGAGATATGAAAAAGCACTTGGGAACAGAAAATACAATTTCCTTGAAGTCATCACCCAGGAAGGTTTTGCCAGGTCTTGGACTCATTAGCATATACATTCCCATAATCCACTGCTCCTAGCCAGAGACTGTTTGTCTAGCCATGGTTGTAATGAGTTCTCTGTTGCACATGCTGATTGCTCCAGCCAAGCACCTATTAACTTTGCGCAGTGGCATTATCATAGCTTATGAGGTCAAACCGAGGCGTGATTATTGCTAGTTGAAAACTTTACCCAATACCCCGCCATGATGACTTGCAATATAGTCAGCATTGGCAATTTTTGCTAGTCTCCCAGGAGACTATAAGATTTTGTAAAGGAAAGATGTGTTGGAGTTAGTCTATTTTTTTTAATCTTCTGTATGTGAAAAACCACAATTGACTGTGTCTTCCAGTTGCTGATTTTGAAGATTGGTTTAGAGATTAGTGTTTTGAATAAGATGTGTTGGAGTTAGTCTATTTTCTTGCATCTTCTGTATATGAAAAACCACAATTACATCCGTGTCTTCCAGTTGCTGATTTTGAAGATTGATGTAGAGATTAGTGTTTTTATCTCTGTTTATCTGGAGATGTTCCAGAATTTTTGAATGCATTGTCATGCAAATTTGGGATAAATTCCTTACAATTTTTGCTACCAGAGTGTGAGATATGAAAAAGCACTTGGGAACAGAAAATACAATTTCCTTGAAGTCATCACCCAGGAAGGTTTTGCCAGGTCTTGGACTCATTAGCATTTACATTCCCATAATCCACTGCTCCTAGCCAGACACTGTTTGTCTAGCCATGGTTGTAATGAGTTCTCTGTTGCACATGCTAATTGCTCCAGCCAAGCACCTATCAACTTTGCGCAGTGGCAATATCATAGCTAATGAGGTCAAACCGAGGCGTGATTATTGCTAGTTGAAAACTTTACCCAATACCCCGCCATGATGACTTGCAATATAGTCAGCATTGGCAATTTTTGCTAGTCTCCCAGGAGACTATAAGATTTTGTAAAGGAAAGATGTGTTGGAGTTAGTCTATTTTCTTGAATCTTCTGTATGTGAAAAACCACAATTGACTGTGTCTTCCAGTTGCTGATATTGAAGATTGGTTTAGAGATTAGTGTTTTTAATAAGACGTGTTGGAGTTAGTCTATTTTCTTGCATCTTCTGTATATGAAAAACCACAATTACATCCGTGTCTTCCAGTTGCTGATTTTGAAGATTGATGTAGAGATTAGTGTTTTTATCTCTGTTTATCTGGAGATGTTCCAGAATTTTTGAATGCATTGTCATGCAAATTGGAGATAAATTCCTTACAATTTTTGCTACCAGAGTGTGAGATATGAAAAAGCACTTGGGAACAGAAAATACAATTTTCTTGAAGTCATCACCCAGGAAGGTTTTGCCAGGTCTTGGACTCATTAGCATATACATTCCCATAATCCACTGCTCCTAGCCAGAGACTGTTTGTCTAGCCATGGTTGTAATGAGTTCTCTGTTGCACATGCTGATTGCTCCAGCCAAGCACCTATCAACTTTGCGCAGTGGCATTATCATAGCTTATGAGGTCAAACTGAGGCGTGATTATTGCTAGTTGAAAACTTTACCCAATACCCCGCCATGATGACTTGCAATATAGTCAGCATTGGCAATTTTTGCTAGTCTCCCAGGAGACTATAAGATTTTGTAAAGGAAAGATGTGTTGGAGTTAGTCTATTTTCTTGAATCTTCTGTATGTGAAAAACCACAATTGACTGTGTCTTCCAGTTGCTGATTTTGAAGATTGGTTTAGAGATTAGTGTTTTTAATAAGACGTGTTGGAGTTAGTCTATTTTCTTGCATCTTCTGTATATGAAAAACCACAATTACATCCGTGTCTTCCAGTTGCTGATTTTGAAGATTGATGTAGAGATTAGTGTTTTTAATAAGACGTGTTGGAGTTAGTCTATTTTCTTGCATCTTCTGTATATGAAAAACCACAATTACATCCGTGTCTTCCAGTTGCTGATTTTGAAGATTGATGTAGAGATTAGTGTTTTTATCTCTGTTTATCTGGAGATGTTCCAGAATTTTTGAATGCAGTGTCATGCAAATTGGAGATAAATTCCTTACAATTTTTGCTACCAGAGTGTGAGATATGAAAAAGCACTTGGGAACAGAAAATACAATTTCCTTGAAATCATCACCCAGGAAGGTTTTGCCAGGTCTTGAACTCATTAGCATATACATTCCCATAATCCACTGCTCCTAGCCAGAGACTGTTTGTCTAGCCATGGTTGTAATGAGTTCTCTGTTGCACATGCTGATTGCTCCAGCCAAGCACCTATCAACGTTGCGCAGTGGCATTATCATAGCTTATGAGGTCAAACTGAGGCGTGATTATTGCTAGTTGAAAACTTTACCCAATACCCCGCCATGATGACTTGCAATATAGTCAGCATTGGCAATTTTTGCTAGTCTCCCAGGAGACTATAAGATTTTGTAAAGGAAAGATGTGTTGGAGTTAGTCTATTTTCTTGAATCTTCTGTATGTGAAAAACCACAATTGACTGTGTCTTCCAGTTGCTGATATTGAAGATTGGTTTAGAGATTAGTGTTTTTAATAAGACGTGTTGGAGTTAGTCTATTTTCTTGCATCTTCTGTATATGAAAAACCACAATTACATCCGTGTCTTCCAGTTGCTGATTTTGAAGATTGATGTAGAGATTAGTGTTTTTATCTCTGTTTATCTGGAGATGTTCCAGAATTTTTGAATGCATTGTCATGCAAATTGGAGATAAATTCCTTACAATTTTTGCTACCAGAGTGTGAGATATGAAAAAGCACTTGGGAACAGAAAATACAATTTTCTTGAAGTCATCACCCAGGAAGGTTTTGCCAGGTCTTGGACTCATTAGCATATACATTCCCATAATCCACTGCTCCTAGCCAGAGACTGTTTGTCTAGCCATGGTTGTAATGAGTTCTCTGTTGCACATGCTGATTGCTCCAGCCAAGCACCTATCAACTTTGCGCAGTGGCATTATCATAGCTTATGAGGTCAAACTGAGGCGTGATTATTGCTAGTTGAAAACTTTACCCAATACCCCGCCATGATGACTTGCAATATAGTCAGCATTGGCAATTTTTGCTAGTCTCCCAGGAGACTATAAGATTTTGTAAAGGAAAGATGTGTTGGAGTTAGTCTATTTTCTTGAATCTTCTGTATGTGAAAAATCACAATTGACTGTGTCTTCCAGTTGCTGATTTTGAAGATTGGTTTAGAGATTAGTATTTTTAATAAGACGTGTTGGAGTTAGTCTATTTTCTTGCATCTTCTGTATATGAAAAACCACAATTACATCCGTGTCTTCCAGTTGCTGATTTTGAAGATTGATGTAGAGATTAGTGTTTTTAATAAGACGTGTTGGAGTTAGTCTATTTTCTTGCATCTTCTGTATATGAAAAACCACAATTACATCCGTGTCTTCCAGTTGCTGATTTTGAAGATTGATGTAGAGATTAGTATTTTTAATAAGACGTGTTGGAGTTAGTCTATTTTCTTGCATCTTCTGTATATGAAAAACCACAATTACATCCGTGTCTTCCAGTTGCTGATTTTGAAGATTGATGTAGAGATTAGTGTTTTTATCTCTGTTTATCTGGAGATGTTCCAGAATTTTTGAATGCAGTGTCATGCAAATTGGAGATAAATTCCTTACAATTTTTGCTACCAGAGTGTGAGATATGAAAAAGCACTTGGGAACAGAAAATACAATTTCCTTGAAATCATCACCCAGGAAGGTTTTGCCAGGTCTTGGACTCATTAGCATATACATTCCCATAATCCACTGCTCCTAGCCAGAGACTGTTTGTCTAGCCATGGTTGTAATGAGTTCTCTGTTGCACATGCTGATTGCTCCAGCCAAGCACCTATCAACTTTGCGCAGTGGCATTATCATAGCTTATGAGGTCAAACTGAGGCGTGATTATTGCTAGTTGAAAACTTTACCCAATACCCCGCCATGATGACTTGCAATATAGTCAGCATTGGCAATTTTTGCTAGTCTCCCAGGAGACTATAAGATTTTGTAAAGGAAAGATGTGTTGGAGTTAGTCTATTTTCTTGAATCTTCTGTATGTGAAAAACCACAATTGACTGTGTCTTCCAGTTGCTGATTTTGAAGATTGGTTTAGAGATTAGTGTTTTTAATAAGACGTGTTGGAGTTAGTCTATTTTCTTGCATCTTCTGTATATGAAAAACCACAATTACATCCGTGTCTTCCAGTTGCTGATTTTGAAGATTGATGTAGAGATTAGTGTTTTTATCTCTGTTTATCTGGAGATGTTCCAGAATTTTTGAATGCATTGTCATGCAAATTGGAGATAAATTCCTTACAATTTTTGCTACCAGAGTGTGAGATATGAAAAAGCACTTGGGAACAGAAAATACAATTTCCTTGAAGTCATCACCCAGGAAGGTTTTGCCAGGTCTTGGACTCATTAGCATATACATTCCCATAATCCACTGCTCCTAGCCAGAGACTGTTTGTCTAGCCATGGTTGTAATGAGTTCTCTGTTGCACATGCTGATTGCTCCAGCCAAGCACCTATCAACTTTGCGCAGTGGCATTATCATAGCTTATAAGGTCAAACTGAGGCGTGATTATTGCTAGTTGAAAGCTTTACCCAATACCCCGCCATGATGACTTGCAATATAGTCAGCATTGGCAATTTTTGCTAGTCTCCCAGGAGACTATAAGATTTTGTAAAGGAAAGATGTGTTGGAGTTAGTCTATTTTCTTGAATCTTCTGTATGTGAAAAACCACAATTGACCGTGTCTTCCAGTTGCTGATTTTGAAGATTGGTTTAGAGATTAGTATTTTTAATAAGACGTGTTGGAGTTAGTCTATTTTCTTGCATCTTCTGTATATGAAAAACCACAATTACATCCGTGTCTTCCAGTTGCTGATTTTGAAGATTGATGTAGAGATTAGTGTTTTTAATAAGACGTGTTGGAGTTAGTCTATTTTCTTGCATCTTCTGTATATGAAAAACCACAATTACATCCGTGTCTTCCAGTTGCTGATTTTGAAGATTGATGTAGAGATTAGTGTTTTTATCTCTGTTTATCTGGAGATGTTCCAGAATTTTTGAATGCAGTGTCATGCAAATTGGAGATAAATTCCTTACAATTTTTGCTACCAGAGTGTGAGATATGAAAAAGCACTTGGGAACAGAAAATACAATTTCCTTGAAGTCATCACCCAGGAAGGTTTTGCCAGGTCTTGGACTCATTAGCATATACATTCCCATAATCCACTGCTCCTAGCCAGAGACTGTTTGTCTAGCCATGGTTGTAATGAGTTCTCTGTTGCACATGCTGATTGCTCCAGCCAAGCACCTATCAACTTTGCGCAGTGGCATTATCATAGCTTATGAGGTCAAACCGAGGCGTGATTATTGCTAGTTGAAAACTTTACCCAATACTCTGCCATGACGACTTGCAATATAGTCAGCATTGGCAATTTTTGCTAGTCTCCCAGGAGACTATAAGATTTTGTAAAGGAAAGATGTGTTGGAGTTAGTCTATTTTCTTGAATCTTCTGTATGTGAAAAACCACAATTGACTGTGTCTTCCAGTTGCTGATTTTGAAGATTGGTTTAGAGATTAGTGTTTTTAATAAGACGTGTTGGAGTTAGTCTATTTTCTTGCATCTTCTGTATATGAAAAACCACAATTACATCCGTGTCTTCCAGTTGCTGATTTTGAAGATTGATGTAGAGATTAGTGTTTTTATCTCTGTTTATCTGGAGATGTTCCAGAATTTTTGAATGCATTGTCATGCAAATTGGAGATAAATTCCTTACAATTTTTGCTACCAGAGTGTGAGATATGAAAAAGCACTTGGGAACAGAAAATACAATTTCCTTGAAGTCATCACCCAGGAAGGTTTTGCCAGGTCTTGGACTCATTAGCATATACATTCCCATAATCCACTGCTCCTAGCCAGAGACTGTTTGTCTAGCCATGGTTGTAATGAGTTCTCTGTTGCACATGCTGATTGCTCCAGCCAAGCACCTATCAACGTTGCGCAGTGGCATTATCATAGCTTATGAGGTCAAACTGAGGCGTGATTATTGCTAGTTGAAAACTTTACCCAATACCCCGCCATGATGACTTGCAATATAGTCAGCATTGGCAATTTTTGCTAGTCTCCCAGGAGACTATAAGATTTTGTAAAGGAAAGATGTGTTGGAGTTAGTCTATTTTCTTGAATCTTCTGTATGTGAAAAACCACAATTGACTGTGTCTTCCAGTTGCTGATATTGAAGATTGGTTTAGAGATTAGTGTTTTTAATAAGACGTGTTGGAGTTAGTCTATTTTCTTGCATCTTCTGTGTATGAAAAACCACAATTACATCCGTGTCTTCCAGTTGCTGATTTTGAAGATTGATGTAGAGATTAGTGTTTTTATCTCTGTTTATCTGGAGATGTTCCAGAATTTTTGAATGCATTGTCATGCAAATTGGAGATAAATTCCTTACAATTTTTGCTACCAGAGTGTGAGATATGAAAAAGCACTTGGGAACAGAAAATACAATTTTCTTGAAGTCATCACCCAGGAAGGTTTTGCCAGGTCTTGGACTCATTAGCATATACATTCCCATAATCCACTGCTCCTAGCCAGAGACTGTTTGTCTAGCCATGGTTGTAATGAGTTCTCTGTTGCACATGCTGATTGCTCCAGCCAAGCACCTATCAACTTTGCGCAGTGGCATTATCATAGCTTATGAGGTCAAACTGAGGCGTGATTATTGCTAGTTGAAAACTTTACCCAATACCCCGCCATGATGACTTGCAATATAGTCAGCATTGGCAATTTTTGCTAGTCTCCCAGGAGACTATAAGATTTTGTAAAGGAAAGATGTGTTGGAGTTAGTCTATTTTCTTGAATCTTCTGTATGTGAAAAACCACAATTGACTGTGTCTTCCAGTTGCTGATTTTGAAGATTGGTTTAGAGATTAGTGTTTTTAATAAGACGTGTTGGAGTTAGTCTATTTTCTTGCATCTTCTGTATATGAAAAACCACAATTACATCCGTGTCTTCCAGTTGCTGATTTTGAAGATTGATGTAGAGATTAGTGTTTTTATCTCTGTTTATCTGGAGATGTTCCAGAATTTTTGAATGCATTGTCATGCAAATTGGAGATAAATTCCTTACAATTTTTGCTACCAGAGTGTGAGATATGAAAAAGCACTTGGGAACAGAAAATACAATTTCCTTGAAGTCATCACCCAGGAAGGTTTTGCCAGGTCTTGGACTCATTAGCATATACATTCCCATAATCCACTGCTCCTAGCCAGAGACTGTTTGTCTAGCCATGGTTGTAATGAGTTCTCTGTTGCACATGCTGATTGCTCCAGCCAAGCACCTATCAACTTTGCGCAGTGGCATTATCATAGCTTATGAGGTCAAACTGAGGCGTGATTATTGCTAGTTGAAAACTTTACCCAATACCCCGCCATGATGACTTGCAATATAGTCAGCATTGGCAATTTTTGCTAGTCTCCCAGGAGACTATAAGATTTTGTAAAGGAAAGATGTGTTGGAGTTAGTCTATTTACTTGAATCTTCTGTATGTGAAAAACCACAATTGACTGTGTCTTCCAGTTGCTGATTTTGAAGATTGGTTTAGAGATTAGTGTTTTTAATAAGACGTGTTGGAGTTAGTCTATTTTCTTGCATCTTCTGTATATGAAAAACCACAATTACATCCGTGTCTTCCAGTTGCTGATTTTGAAGATTGATGTAGAGATTAGTGTTTTTATCTCTGTTTATCTGGAGATGTTCCAGAATTTTTGAATGCATTGTCATGCAAATTGGAGATAAATTCCTTACAATTTTTGCTACCAGAGTGTGAGATATGAAAAAGCACTTGGGAACAGAAAATACAATTTTCTTGAAGTCATCACCCAGGAAGGTTTTGCCAGGTCTTGGACTCATTAGCATATACATTCCCATAATCCACTGCTCCTAGCCAGAGACTGTTTGTCTAGCCATGGTTGTAATGAGTTCTCTGTTGCACATGCTGATTGCTCCAGCCAAGCACCTATCAACTTTGCGCAGTGGCATTATCATAGCTTATGAGGTCAAACTGAGGCGTGATTATTGCTAGTTGAAAACTTTACCCAATACCCCGCCATGATGACTTGCAATATAGTCAGCATTGGCAATTTTTGCTAGTCTCCCAGGAGACTATAAGATTTTGTAAAGGAAAGATGTGTTGGAGTTAGTCTATTTTCTTGAATCTTCTGTATGTGAAAAACCACAATTGACTGTGTCTTCCAGTTGCTGATTTTGAAGATTGGTTTAGAGATTAGTATTTTTAATAAGACGTGTTGGAGTTAGTCTATTTTCTTGCATCTTCTGTATATGAAAAACCACAATTACATCCGTGTCTTCCAGTTGCTGATTTTGAAGATTGATGTAGAGATTAGTGTTTTTAATAAGACGTGTTGGAGTTAGTCTATTTTCTTGCATCTTCTGTATATGAAAAACCACAATTACATCCGTGTCTTCCAGTTGCTGATTTTGAAGATTGATGTAGAGATTAGTGTTTTTATCTCTGTTTATCTGGAGATGTTCCAGAATTTTTGAATGCAGTGTCATGCAAATTGGAGATAAATTCCTTACAATTTTTGCTACCAGAGTGTGAGATATGAAAAAGCACTTGGGAACAGAAAATACAATTTCCTTGAAATCATCACCCAGGAAGGTTTTGCCAGGTCTTGGACTCATTAGCATATACATTCCCATAATCCACTGCTCCTAGCCAGAGACTGTTTGTCTAGCCATGGTTGTAATGAGTTCTCTGTTGCACATGCTGATTGCTCCAGCCAAGCACCTATCAACTTTGCGCAGTGGCATTATCATAGCTTATGAGGTCAAACCGAGGCGTGATTATTGCTAGTTGAAAACTTTACCCAATACCCCGCCATGATGACTTGCAATATAGTCAGCATTGGCAATTTTTGCTAGTCTCCCAGGAGACTATAAGATTTTGTAAAGGAAAGATGTGTTGGAGTTAGTCTATTTTCTTGAATCTTCTGTATGTGAAAAACCACAATTGACTGTGTCTTCCAGTTGCTGATTTTGAAGATTGGTTTAGAGATTAGTGTTTTTAATAAGACGTGTTGGAGTTAGTCTATTTTCTTGCATCTTCTGTATATGAAAAACCACAATTACATCCGTGTCTTCCAGTTGCTGATTTTGAAGATTGATGTAGAGATTAGTGTTTTTATCTCTGTTTATCTGGAGATGTTCCAGAATTTTTGAATGCATTGTCATGCAAATTTGGGATAAATTCCTTACAATTTTTGCTACCAGAGTGTGAGATATGAAAAAGCACTTGGGAATAGAAAATACAATTTCCTTGAAGTCATCACCCAGGAAGGTTTTGCCAGGTCTTGGACTCATTAGCATATACATTCCCATAATCCACTGCTCCTAGCCAGAGACTGTTTGTCTAGCCATGGTTGTAATGAGTTCTCTGTTGCACATGCTGATTGCTCCAGCCAAGCACCTATCAACTTTGCGCAGTGGCATTATCATAGCTTATGAGGTCAAACCGAGGCGTGATTATTGCTAGTTGAAAACTTAACCCAATACCCCGCCATGGTGACTTGCAATATAGTCAGCATTGGCAATTTTTGCTAGTCTCCCAGGAGACTATAAGATTTTGTAAAGGAAAGATGTGTTGGAGTTAGTCTATTTTCTTGAATCTTCTGTATGTGAAAAACCACAATTGACTGTGTCTTCCAGTTGCTGATTTTGAAGATTGGTTTAGAGATTAGTGTTTTTAATAAGACGTGTTGGAGTTAGTCTATTTTCTTGCATCTTCTGTATATGAAAAACCACAATTACATCCGTGTCTTCCAGTTGCTGATTTGGAAGATTGATGTAGAGATTAGTGTTTTTAATAAGACGTGTTGGAGTTAGTCTATTTTCTTGCATCTTCTGTATATGAAAAACCACAATTACATCCGTGTCTTCCAGTTGCTGATTTTGAAGATTGATGTAGAGATTAGTGTTTTTATCTCTGTTTATCTGGAGATGTTCCAGAATTTTTGAATGCAGTGTCATGCAAATTGGAGATAAATTCCTTACAATTTTTGCTACCAGAGTGTGAGATATGAAAAAGCACTTGGGAACAGAAAATACAATTTCCTTGAAGTCATCACCCAGGAAGGTTTTGCCAGGTCTTGGACTCATTAGCATATACATTCCCATAATCCACTGCTCCTAGCCAGAGACGGTTTGTCTAGCCATGGTTGTAATGAGTTCTCTGTTGCACATGCTGATTGCTCCAGCCAAGCACCTATCAACTTTGCGCAGTGGCATTATCATAGCTTATGAGGTCAAGCCGAGGCGTGATTATTGCTAGTTGAAAACTTTACCCAATACCCCGCCATGATGACTTGCAATATAGTCAGCATTGGCAATTTTTGCTAGTCTCCCAGGAGACTATAAGATTTTGTAAAGGAAAGATGTGTTGGAGTTAGTCTATTTTCTTGAATCTTCTGTATGTGAAAAACCACAATTGACTGTGTCTTCCAGTTGCTGATTTTGAAGATTGGTTTAGAGATTAGTGTTTTTAATAAGACGTGTTGGAGTTAGTCTATTTTCTTGCATCTTCTGTATATGAAAAACCACAATTACATCCGTGTCTTCCAGTTGCTGATTTTGAAGATTGATGTAGAGATTAGTGTTTTTTATCTCTGTTTATCTGGAGATGTTCCAGAATTTTTGAATGCATTGTCATGCAAATTGGAGATAAATTCCTTACAATTTTTGCTACCAGAGTGTGAGATATGAAAAAGCACTTGGGAACAGAAAATACAATTTCCTTGAAGTCATCACCCAGGAAGGTTTTGCCAGGTCTTGGACTCATTAGCATATACATTCCCATAATCCACTGCTCCTAGCCAGAGACTGTTTGTCTAGCCATGGTTGTAATGAGTTCTCTGTTGCACATGCTGATTGCTCCAGCCAAGCACCTATCAACTTTGCGCAGTGGCATTATCATAGCTTATGAGGTCAAACCGAGGCGTGATTATTGCTAGTTGAAAACTTTACCCAATACCCCGCCATGGTGACTTGCAATATAGTCAGCATTGGCAATTTTTGCTAGTCTCCCAGGAGACTATAAGATTTTGTAAAGGAAAGATGTGTTGGAGTTAGTCTATTTTCTTGAATCTTCTGTATGTGAAAAACCACAATTGACTGTGTCTTCCAGTTGCTGATTTTGAAGATTGGTTTAGAGATTAGTGTTTTTAATAAGACGTGTTGGAGTTAGTCTATTTTCTTGCATCTTCTGTATATGAAAAACCACAATTACATCCGTGTCTTCCAGTTGCTGATTTGGAAGATTGATGTAGAGATTAGTGTTTTTAATAAGACGTGTTGGAGTTAGTCTATTTTCTTGCATCTTCTGTATATGAAAAACCACAATTACATCCGTGTCTTCCAGTTGCTGATTTTGAAGATTGATGTAGAGATTAGTGTTTTTATCTCTGTTTATCTGGAGATGTTCCAGAATTTTTGAATGCAGTGTCATGCAAATTGGAGATAAATTCCTTACAATTTTTGCTACCAGAGTGTGAGATATGAAAAAGCACTTGGGAACAGAAAATACAATTTCCTTGAAGTCATCACCCAGGAAGGTTTTGCCAGGTCTTGGACTCATTAGCATATACATTCCCATAATCCACTGCTCCTAGCCAGAGACGGTTTGTCTAGCCATGGTTGTAATGAGTTCTCTGTTGCACATGCTGATTGCTCCAGCCAAGCACCTATCAACTTTGCGCAGTGGCATTATCATAGCTTATGAGGTCAAACCGAGGCGTGATTATTGCTAGTTGAAAACTTTACCCAATACCCCGCCATGATGACTTGCAATATAGTCAGCATTGGCAATTTTTGCTAGTCTCCCAGGAGACTATAAGATTTTGTAAAGGAAAGATGTGTTGGAGTTAGTCTATTTTCTTGAATCTTCTGTATGTGAAAAACCACAATTGACTGTGTCTTCCAGTTGGTGATTTTGAAGATTGGTTTAGAGATTAGTGTTTTTAATAAGACGTGTTGGAGTTAGTCTATTTTCTTGCATCTTCTGTATATGAAAAACCACAATTACATCCGTGTCTTCCAGTTTCTGATTTTGAAGATTGATGTAGAGATTAGTGTTTTTTATCTCTGTTTATCTGGAGATGTTCCAGAATTTTTGAATGCATTGTCATGCAAATTGGAGATAAATTCCTTACAATTTTTGCTACCAGAGTGTGAGATATGAAAAAGCACTTGGGAACAGAAAATACAATTTCCTTGAAGTCATCACCCAGGAAGGTTTTGCCAGGTCTTGGACTCATTAGCATATACATTCCCATAATCCACTGCTCCTAGCCAGAGACTGTTTGTCTAGCCATGGTTGTAATGAGTTCTCTGTTGCACATGCTGATTGCTCCAGCCAAGCACCTATCAACTTTGCGCAGTGGCATTATCATAGCTTATGAGGTCAAACCGAGGCGTGATTATTGCTAGTTGAAAACTTTACCCAATACCCCGCTATGATGACTTGCAATATAGTCAGCATTGGCAATTTTTGCTAGTCTCCCAGGAGACTATAAGATTTTGTAAAGGAAAGATGTGTTGGAGTTAGTCTATTTTCTTGAATCTTCTGTATGTGAAAAACCACAATTGACTGTGTCTTCCAGTTGCTGATTTTGAAGATTGGTTTAGAGATTAGTGTTTTTAATAAGACGTGTTGGAGTTAGTCTATTTTCTTGCATCTTCTGTATATGAAAAACCACAATTACATCCGTGTCTTCCAGTTGCTGATTTTGAAGATTGATGTAGAGATTAGTGTTTTTTATCTCTGTTTATCTGGAGATGTTCCAGAATTTTTGAATGCATTGTCATGCAAATTGGAGATAAATTCCTTACAATTTTTGCTACCAGAGTGTGAGATATGAAAAAGCACTTGGGAACAGAAAATACAATTTCCTTGAAGTCATCACCCAGGAAGGTTTTGCCAGGTCTTGGACTCATTAGCATATACATTCCCATAATCCACTGCTCCTAGCCAGAGACTGTTTGTCTAGCCATGGTTGTAATGAGTTCTCTGTTGCACATGCTGATTGCTCCAGCCAAGCACCTATTAACTTTGCGCAGTGGCATTATCATAGCTTATGAGGTCAAACCGAGGCGTGATTATTGCTAGTTGAAAACTTTACCCAATACCCCGCCATGATGACTTGCAATATAGTCAGCATTGGCAATTTTTGCTAGTCTCCCAGGAGACTATAAGATTTTGTAAAGGAAAGATGTGTTGGAGTTAGTCTATTTTTTTGAATCTTCTGTATGTGAAAAACCACAATTGACTGTGTCTTCCAGTTGCTGATTTTGAAGATTGGTTTAGAGATTAGTGTTTTGAATAAGATGTGTTGGAGTTAGTCTATTTTCTTGCATCTTCTGTATATGAAAAACCACAATTACATCCGTGTCTTCCAGTTGCTGATTTTGAAGATTGATGTAGAGATTAGTGTTTTTATCTCTGTTTATCTGGAGATGTTCCAGAATTTTTGAATGCATTGTCATGCAAATTTGGGATAAATTCCTTACAATTTTTGCTACCAGAGTGTGAGATATGAAAAAGCACTTGGGAACAGAAAATACAATTTCCTTGAAGTCATCACCCAGGAAGGTTTTGCCAGGTCTTGGACTCATTAGCATTTACATTCCCATAATCCACTGCTCCTAGCCAGACACTGTTTGTCTAGCCATGGTTGTAATGAGTTCTCTGTTGCACATGCTAATTGCTCCAGCCAAGCACCTATCAACTTTGCGCAGTGGCATTATCATAGCTAATGAGGTCAAACCGAGGCGTGATTATTGCTAGTTGAAAACTTTACCCAATACCCCGCCATGATGACTTGCAATATAGTCAGCATTGGCAATTTTTGCTAGTCTCCCAGGAGACTATAAGATTTTGTAAAGGAAAGATGTGTTGGAGTTAGTCTATTTTCTTGAAT
Organism: Crinia signifera; assembly: GCF_055691185.1. Taxonomy (NCBI): domain Eukaryota; kingdom Metazoa; phylum Chordata; class Amphibia; order Anura; family Myobatrachidae; genus Crinia; species Crinia signifera. Next base: position 300,574,053 of record NC_139220.1, on the reverse strand, counting down.
CTTCTGTATGTGAAAAACCACAATTGACTGTGTCTTCCAGTTGCTGATATTGAAGATTGGTTTAGAGATTAGTGTTTTTAATAAGACGTGTTGGAGTTAGTCTATTTTCTTGCATCTTCTGTATATGAAAAACCACAATTACATCCGTGTCTTCCAGTTGCTGATTTTGAAGATTGATGTAGAGATTAGTGTTTTTATCTCTGTTTATCTGGAGATGTTCCAGAATTTTTGAATGCATTGTCATGCAAATTGGAGATAAATTCCTTACAATTTTTGCTACCAGAGTGTGAGATATGAAAAAGCACTTGGGAACAGAAAATACAATTTTCTTGAAGTCATCACCCAGGAAGGTTTTGCCAGGTCTTGGACTCATTAGCATATACATTCCCATAATCCACTGCTCCTAGCCAGAGACTGTTTGTCTAGCCATGGTTGTAATGAGTTCTCTGTTGCACATGCTGATTGCTCCAGCCAAGCACCTATCAACTTTGCGCAGTGGCATTATCATAGCTTATGAGGTCAAACTGAGGCGTGATTATTGCTAGTTGAAAACTTTACCCAATACCCCGCCATGATGACTTGCAATATAGTCAGCATTGGCAATTTTTGCTAGTCTCCCAGGAGACTATAAGATTTTGTAAAGGAAAGATGTGTTGGAGTTAGTCTATTTTCTTGAATCTTCTGTATGTGAAAAACCACAATTGACTGTGTCTTCCAGTTGCTGATTTTGAAGATTGGTTTAGAGATTAGTGTTTTTAATAAGACGTGTTGGAGTTAGTCTATTTTCTTGCATCTTCTGTATATGAAAAACCACAATTACATCCGTGTCTTCCAGTTGCTGATTTTGAAGATTGATGTAGAGATTAGTGTTTTTATCTCTGTTTATCTGGAGATGTTCCAGAATTTTTGAATGCAGTGTCATGCAAATTGGAGATAAATTCCTTACAATTTTTGCTACCAGAGTGTGAGATATGAAAAAGCACTTGGGAACAGAAAATACAATTTCCTTGAAATCATCACCCAGGAAGGTTTTGCCAGGTCTTGGACTCATTAGCATATACATTCCCATAATCCACTGCTCCTAGCCAGAGACTGTTTGTCTAGCCATGGTTGTAATGAGTTCTCTGTTGCACATGCTGATTGCTCCAGCCAAGCACCTATCAACGTTGCGCAGTGGCATTATCATAGCTTATGAGGTCAAACTGAGGCGTGATTATTGCTAGTTGAAAACTTTACCCAATACCCCGCCATGATGACTTGCAATATAGTCAGCATTGGCAATTTTTGCTAGTCTCCCAGGAGACTATAAGATTTTGTAAAGGAAAGATGTGTTGGAGTTAGTCTATTTTCTTGAATCTTCTGTATGTGAAAAACCACAATTGACTGTGTCTTCCAGTTGCTGATATTGAAGATTGGTTTAGAGATTAGTGTTTTTAATAAGACGTGTTGGAGTTAGTCTATTTTCTTGCATCTTCTGTATATGAAAAACCACAATTACATCCGTGTCTTCCAGTTGCTGATTTTGAAGATTGATGTAGAGATTAGTGTTTTTATCTCTGTTTATCTGGAGATGTTCCAGAATTTTTGAATGCATTGTCATGCAAATTGGAGATAAATTCCTTACAATTTTTGCTACCAGAGTGTGAGATATGAAAAAGCACTTGGGAACAGAAAATACAATTTTCTTGAAGTCATCACCCAGGAAGGTTTTGCCAGGTCTTGGACTCATTAGCATATACATTCCCATAATCCACTGCTCCTAGCCAGAGACTGTTTGTCTAGCCATGGTTGTAATGAGTTCTCTGTTGCACATGCTGATTGCTCCAGCCAAGCACCTATCAACTTTGCGCAGTGGCATTATCATAGCTTATGAGGTCAAACTGAGGCGTGATTATTGCTAGTTGAAAACTTTACCCAATACCCCGCCATGATGACTTGCAATATAGTCAGCATTGGCAATTTTTGCTAGTCTCCCAGGAGACTATAAGATTTTGTAAAGGAAAGATGTGTTGGAGTTAGTCTATTTTCTTGAATCTTCTGTATGTGAAAAATCACAATTGACTGTGTCTTCCAGTTGCTGATTTTGAAGATTGGTTTAGAGATTAGTATTTTTAATAAGACGTGTTGGAGTTAGTCTATTTTCTTGCATCTTCTGTATATGAAAAACCACAATTACATCCGTGTCTTCCAGTTGCTGATTTTGAAGATTGATGTAGAGATTAGTGTTTTTAATAAGACGTGTTGGAGTTAGTCTATTTTCTTGCATCTTCTGTATATGAAAAACCACAATTACATCCGTGTCTTCCAGTTGCTGATTTTGAAGATTGATGTAGAGATTAGTATTTTTAATAAGACGTGTTGGAGTTAGTCTATTTTCTTGCATCTTCTGTATATGAAAAACCACAATTACATCCGTGTCTTCCAGTTGCTGATTTTGAAGATTGATGTAGAGATTAGTGTTTTTATCTCTGTTTATCTGGAGATGTTCCAGAATTTTTGAATGCAGTGTCATGCAAATTGGAGATAAATTCCTTACAATTTTTGCTACCAGAGTGTGAGATATGAAAAAGCACTTGGGAACAGAAAATACAATTTCCTTGAAATCATCACCCAGGAAGGTTTTGCCAGGTCTTGGACTCATTAGCATATACATTCCCATAATCCACTGCTCCTAGCCAGAGACTGTTTGTCTAGCCATGGTTGTAATGAGTTCTCTGTTGCACATGCTGATTGCTCCAGCCAAGCACCTATCAACTTTGCGCAGTGGCATTATCATAGCTTATGAGGTCAAACTGAGGCGTGATTATTGCTAGTTGAAAACTTTACCCAATACCCCGCCATGATGACTTGCAATATAGTCAGCATTGGCAATTTTTGCTAGTCTCCCAGGAGACTATAAGATTTTGTAAAGGAAAGATGTGTTGGAGTTAGTCTATTTTCTTGAATCTTCTGTATGTGAAAAACCACAATTGACTGTGTCTTCCAGTTGCTGATTTTGAAGATTGGTTTAGAGATTAGTGTTTTTAATAAGACGTGTTGGAGTTAGTCTATTTTCTTGCATCTTCTGTATATGAAAAACCACAATTACATCCGTGTCTTCCAGTTGCTGATTTTGAAGATTGATGTAGAGATTAGTGTTTTTATCTCTGTTTATCTGGAGATGTTCCAGAATTTTTGAATGCATTGTCATGCAAATTGGAGATAAATTCCTTACAATTTTTGCTACCAGAGTGTGAGATATGAAAAAGCACTTGGGAACAGAAAATACAATTTCCTTGAAGTCATCACCCAGGAAGGTTTTGCCAGGTCTTGGACTCATTAGCATATACATTCCCATAATCCACTGCTCCTAGCCAGAGACTGTTTGTCTAGCCATGGTTGTAATGAGTTCTCTGTTGCACATGCTGATTGCTCCAGCCAAGCACCTATCAACTTTGCGCAGTGGCATTATCATAGCTTATAAGGTCAAACTGAGGCGTGATTATTGCTAGTTGAAAGCTTTACCCAATACCCCGCCATGATGACTTGCAATATAGTCAGCATTGGCAATTTTTGCTAGTCTCCCAGGAGACTATAAGATTTTGTAAAGGAAAGATGTGTTGGAGTTAGTCTATTTTCTTGAATCTTCTGTATGTGAAAAACCACAATTGACCGTGTCTTCCAGTTGCTGATTTTGAAGATTGGTTTAGAGATTAGTATTTTTAATAAGACGTGTTGGAGTTAGTCTATTTTCTTGCATCTTCTGTATATGAAAAACCACAATTACATCCGTGTCTTCCAGTTGCTGATTTTGAAGATTGATGTAGAGATTAGTGTTTTTAATAAGACGTGTTGGAGTTAGTCTATTTTCTTGCATCTTCTGTATATGAAAAACCACAATTACATCCGTGTCTTCCAGTTGCTGATTTTGAAGATTGATGTAGAGATTAGTGTTTTTATCTCTGTTTATCTGGAGATGTTCCAGAATTTTTGAATGCAGTGTCATGCAAATTGGAGATAAATTCCTTACAATTTTTGCTACCAGAGTGTGAGATATGAAAAAGCACTTGGGAACAGAAAATACAATTTCCTTGAAGTCATCACCCAGGAAGGTTTTGCCAGGTCTTGGACTCATTAGCATATACATTCCCATAATCCACTGCTCCTAGCCAGAGACTGTTTGTCTAGCCATGGTTGTAATGAGTTCTCTGTTGCACATGCTGATTGCTCCAGCCAAGCACCTATCAACTTTGCGCAGTGGCATTATCATAGCTTATGAGGTCAAACCGAGGCGTGATTATTGCTAGTTGAAAACTTTACCCAATACCCTGCCATGACGACTTGCAATATAGTCAGCATTGGCAATTTTTGCTAGTCTCCCAGGAGACTATAAGATTTTGTAAAGGAAAGATGTGTTGGAGTTAGTCTATTTTCTTGAATCTTCTGTATGTGAAAAACCACAATTGACTGTGTCTTCCAGTTGCTGATTTTGAAGATTGGTTTAGAGATTAGTGTTTTTAATAAGACGTGTTGGAGTTAGTCTATTTTCTTGCATCTTCTGTATATGAAAAACCACAATTACATCCGTGTCTTCCAGTTGCTGATTTTGAAGATTGATGTAGAGATTAGTGTTTTTATCTCTGTTTATCTGGAGATGTTCCAGAATTTTTGAATGCATTGTCATGCAAATTGGAGATAAATTCCTTACAATTTTTGCTACCAGAGTGTGAGATATGAAAAAGCACTTGGGAACAGAAAATACAATTTCCTTGAAGTCATCACCCAGGAAGGTTTTGCCAGGTCTTGGACTCATTAGCATATACATTCCCATAATCCACTGCTCCTAGCCAGAGACTGTTTGTCTAGCCATGGTTGTAATGAGTTCTCTGTTGCACATGCTGATTGCTCCAGCCAAGCACCTATCAACGTTGCGCAGTGGCATTATCATAGCTTATGAGGTCAAACTGAGGCGTGATTATTGCTAGTTGAAAACTTTACCCAATACCCCGCCATGATGACTTGCAATATAGTCAGCATTGGCAATTTTTGCTAGTCTCCCAGGAGACTATAAGATTTTGTAAAGGAAAGATGTGTTGGAGTTAGTCTATTTTCTTGAATCTTCTGTATGTGAAAAACCACAATTGACTGTGTCTTCCAGTTGCTGATATTGAAGATTGGTTTAGAGATTAGTGTTTTTAATAAGACGTGTTGGAGTTAGTCTATTTTCTTGCATCTTCTGTATATGAAAAACCACAATTACATCCGTGTCTTCCAGTTGCTGATTTTGAAGATTGATGTAGAGATTAGTGTTTTTATCTCTGTTTATCTGGAGATGTTCCAGAATTTTTGAATGCATTGTCATGCAAATTGGAGATAAATTCCTTACAATTTTTGCTACCAGAGTGTGAGATATGAAAAAGCACTTGGGAACAGAAAATACAATTTTCTTGAAGTCATCACCCAGGAAGGTTTTGCCAGGTCTTGGACTCATTAGCATATACATTCCCATAATCCACTGCTCCTAGCCAGAGACTGTTTGTCTAGCCATGGTTGTAATGAGTTCTCTGTTGCACATGCTGATTGCTCCAGCCAAGCACCTATCAACTTTGCGCAGTGGCATTATCATAGCTTATGAGGTCAAACTGAGGCGTGATTATTGCTAGTTGAAAACTTTACCCAATACCCCGCCATGATGACTTGCAATATAGTCAGCATTGGCAATTTTTGCTAGTCTCCCAGGAGACTATAAGATTTTGTAAAGGAAAGATGTGTTGGAGTTAGTCTATTTTCTTGAATCTTCTGTATGTGAAAAACCACAATTGACTGTGTCTTCCAGTTGCTGATTTTGAAGATTGGTTTAGAGATTAGTGTTTTTAATAAGACGTGTTGGAGTTAGTCTATTTTCTTGCATCTTCTGTATATGAAAAACCACAATTACATCCGTGTCTTCCAGTTGCTGATTTTGAAGATTGATGTAGAGATTAGTGTTTTTATCTCTGTTTATCTGGAGATGTTCCAGAATTTTTGAATGCATTGTCATGCAAATTGGAGATAAATTCCTTACAATTTTTGCTACCAGAGTGTGAGATATGAAAAAGCACTTGGGAACAGAAAATACAATTTCCTTGAAGTCATCACCCAGGAAGGTTTTGCCAGGTCTTGGACTCATTAGCATATACATTCCCATAATCCACTGCTCCTAGCCAGAGACTGTTTGTCTAGCCATGGTTGTAATGAGTTCTCTGTTGCACATGCTGATTGCTCCAGCCAAGCACCTATCAACTTTGCGCAGTGGCATTATCATAGCTTATGAGGTCAAACTGAGGCGTGATTATTGCTAGTTGAAAACTTTACCCAATACCCCGCCATGATGACTTGCAATATAGTCAGCATTGGCAATTTTTGCTAGTCTCCCAGGAGACTATAAGATTTTGTAAAGGAAAGATGTGTTGGAGTTAGTCTATTTACTTGAATCTTCTGTATGTGAAAAACCACAATTGACTGTGTCTTCCAGTTGCTGATTTTGAAGATTGGTTTAGAGATTAGTGTTTTTAATAAGACGTGTTGGAGTTAGTCTATTTTCTTGCATCTTCTGTATATGAAAAACCACAATTACATCCGTGTCTTCCAGTTGCTGATTTTGAAGATTGATGTAGAGATTAGTGTTTTTATCTCTGTTTATCTGGAGATGTTCCAGAATTTTTGAATGCATTGTCATGCAAATTGGAGATAAATTCCTTACAATTTTTGCTACCAGAGTGTGAGATATGAAAAAGCACTTGGGAACAGAAAATACAATTTTCTTGAAGTCATCACCCAGGAAGGTTTTGCCAGGTCTTGGACTCATTAGCATATACATTCCCATAATCCACTGCTCCTAGCCAGAGACTGTTTGTCTAGCCATGGTTGTAATGAGTTCTCTGTTGCACATGCTGATTGCTCCAGCCAAGCACCTATCAACTTTGCGCAGTGGCATTATCATAGCTTATGAGGTCAAACTGAGGCGTGATTATTGCTAGTTGAAAACTTTACCCAATACCCCGCCATGATGACTTGCAATATAGTCAGCATTGGCAATTTTTGCTAGTCTCCCAGGAGACTATAAGATTTTGTAAAGGAAAGATGTGTTGGAGTTAGTCTATTTTCTTGAATCTTCTGTATGTGAAAAACCACAATTGACTGTGTCTTCCAGTTGCTGATTTTGAAGATTGGTTTAGAGATTAGTGTTTTTAATAAGACGTGTTGGAGTTAGTCTATTTTCTTGCATCTTCTGTATATGAAAAACCACAATTACATCCGTGTCTTCCAGTTGCTGATTTTGAAGATTGATGTAGAGATTAGTGTTTTTATCTCTGTTTATCTGGAGATGTTCCAGAATTTTTGAATGCATTGTCATGCAAATTGGAGATAAATTCCTTACAATTTTTGCTACCAGAGTGTGAGATATGAAAAAGCACTTGGGAACAGAAAATACAATTTTCTTGAAGTCATCACCCAGGAAGGTTTTGCCAGGTCTTGGACTCATTAGCATATACATTCCCATAATCCACTGCTCCTAGCCAGAGACTGTTTGTCTAGCCATGGTTGTAATGAGTTCTCTGTTGCACATGCTGATTGCTCCAGCCAAGCACCTATCAACTTTGCGCAGTGGCATTATCATAGCTTATGAGGTCAAACTGAGGCGTGATTATTGCTAGTTGAAAACTTTACCCAATACCCCGCCATGATGACTTGCAATATAGTCAGCATTGGCAATTTTTGCTAGTCTCCCAGGAGACTATAAGATTTTGTAAAGGAAAGATGTGTTGGAGTTAGTCTATTTTCTTGAATCTTCTGTATGTGAAAAACCACAATTGACTGTGTCTTCCAGTTGCTGATTTTGAAGATTGGTTTAGAGATTAGTGTTTTTAATAAGACGTGTTGGAGTTAGTCTATTTTCTTGCATCTTCTGTATATGAAAAACCACAATTACATCCGTGTCTTCCAGTTGCTGATTTTGAAGATTGATGTAGAGATTAGTGTTTTTAATAAGACGTGTTGGAGTTAGTCTATTTTCTTGCATCTTCTGTATATGAAAAACCACAATTACATCCGTGTCTTCCAGTTGCTGATTTTGAAGATTGATGTAGAGATTAGTGTTTTTATCTCTGTTTATCTGGAGATGTTCCAGAATTTTTGAATGCAGTGTCATGCAAATTGGAGATAAATTCCTTACAATTTTTGCTACCAGAGTGTGAGATATGAAAAAGCACTTGGGAACAGAAAATACAATTTCCTTGAAGTCATCACCCAGGAAGGTTTTGCCAGGTCTTGGACTCATTAGCATATACATTCCCATAATCCACTGCTCCTAGCCAGAGACTGTTTGTCTAGCCATGGTTGTAATGAGTTCTCTGTTGCACATGCTGATTGCTCCAGCCAAGCACCTATCAACTTTGCGCAGTGGCATTATCATAGCTTATGAGGTCAAACCGAGGCGTGATTATTGCTAGTTGAAAACTTTACCCAATACCCTGCCATGACGACTTGCAATATAGTCAGCATTGGCAATTTTTGCTAGTCTCCCAGGAGATTTTGTAAAGGAAAGATGTGTTGGAGTTAGTCTATTTTCTTGAATCTTCTGTATGTGAAAAACCACAATTGACTGTGTCTTCCAGTTGCTGATTTTGAAGATTGGTTTAGAGATTAGTGTTTTTAATAAGACGTGTTGGAGTTAGTCTATTTTCTTGCATCTTCTGTATATGAAAAACCACAATTACATCCGTGTCTTCCAGTTGCTGATTTTGAAGATTGATGTAGAGATTAGTGTTTTTATCTCTGTTTATCTGGAGATGTTCCAGAATTTTTGAATGCATTGTCATGCAAATTGGAGATAAATTCCTTACAATTTTTGCTACCAGAGTGTGAGATATGAAAAAGCACTTGGGAACAGAAAATACAATTTCCTTGAAGTCATCACCCAGGAAGGTTTTGCCAGGTCTTGGACTCATTAGCATATACATTCCCATAATCCACTGCTCCTAGCCAGAGACTGTTTGTCTAGCCATGGTTGTAATGAGTTCTCTGTTGCACATGCTGATTGCTCCAGCCAAGCACCTATCAACTTTGCGCAGTGGCATTATCAAAGCTTATGAGGTCAAACTGAGGCGTGATTATTGCTAGTTGAAAACTTTACCCAATACCCCGCCATGATGACTTGCAATATAGTCAGCATTGGCAATTTTTGCTAGTCTCCCAGGAGACTATAAGATTTTGTAAAGGAAAGATGTGTTGGAGTTAGTCTATTTTCTTGAATCTTCTGTATGTGAAAAACCACAATTGACTGTGTCTTCCAGTTGCTGATTTTGAAGATTGGTTTAGAGATTGGTGTTTTTAATAAGATGTGTTGGAGTTAGTCTATTTTCTTGCATCTTCTGTATATGAAAAACCACAATTACATCCGTGTCTTCCAGTTGCTGATTTTGAAGATTGATGTAGAGATTAGTGTTTTTATCTCTGTTTATCTGGAGATGTTCCAGAATTTTTGAATGCATTGTCATGCAAATTGGAGAAAAATTCCTTACAATTTTTGCTACCAGAGTGTGAGATATGAAAAAGCACTTGGGAACAGAAAATACAATTTCCTTGAAGTCATCACCCAGGAAGGTTTTGCCAGGTCTTGGACTCATTAGCATATACATTCCCATAATCCACTGCTCCTAGCCAGAGACTGTTTGTCTAGCCATGGTTGTAATGAGTTCTCTGTTGCACATGCTAATTGCTCCAGCCAAGCACCTATCAACTTTGCGCAGTGGCATTATCATAGCTTATGAGGTCAAACCGAGGCGTGATTATTGCTAGTTGAAAACTTTACCCAATACTCTGCCATGACGACTTGCAATATAGTCAGCATTGGCAATTTTTGCTAGTCTCTCAGGAGACTATAAGATTTTGTAAAGGAAAGATGTGTTGGAGTTAGTCTATTTTCTTGAATCTTCTGTATGTGAAAAACCACAATTGACTGTGTCTTCCAGTTGCTGATTTTGAAGATTGGTTTAGAGATTAGTGTTTTTAATAAGATGTGTTGGAGTTAGTCTATTTTCTTGCATCTTCTGTATATGAAAAACCACAATTACATCCGTGTCTTCCAGTTGCTGATTTTGAAGATTGATGTAGAGATTAGTGTTTTTATCTCTGTTTATCTGGAGATGTTCCAGAATTTTTGAATGCATTGTCATGCAAATTGGAGATAAATTCCTTACAATTTTTGCTACCAGAGTGTGAGATATGAAAAAGCACTTGGGAACAGAAAATACAATTTCCTTGAAGTCATCACCCAGGAAGGTTTTGCCAGGTCTTGGACTCATTAGCATATACATTCCCATAATCCACTGCTCCTAGCCAGAGACTGTTTGTCTAGCCATGGTTGTAATGAGTTCTCTGTTGCACATGCTGATTGCTCCAGCCAAGCACCTATCAACGTTGCGCAGTGGCATTATCATAGCTTATGAGGTCAAACTGAGGCGTGATTATTGCTAGTTGAAAACTTTACCCAATACCCCGCCATGATGACTTGCAATATAGTCAGCATTGGCAATTTTTGCTAGTCTCCCAGGAGACTATAAGATTTTGTAAAGGAAAGATGTGTTGGAGTTAGTCTATTTTCTTGAATCTTCTGTATGTGAAAAACCACAATTGACTGTGTCTTCCAGTTGCTGATATTGAAGATTGGTTTAGAGATTAGTGTTTTTAATAAGACGTGTTGGAGTTAGTCTATTTTCTTGCATCTTCTGTATATGAAAAACCACAATTACATCTGTGTCTTCCAGTTGCTGATTTTGAAGATTGATGTAGAGATTAGTGTTTTTATCTCTGTTTATCTGGAGATGTTCCAGAATTTTTGAATGCATTGTCATGCAAATTGGAGATAAATTCCTTACAATTTTTGCTACCAGAGTGTGAGATATGAAAAAGCACTTGGGAACAGAAAATACAATTTTCTTGAAGTCATCACCCAGGAAGGTTTTGCCAGGTCTTGGACTCATTAGCATATACATTCCCATAATCCACTGCTCCTAGCCAGAGACTGTTTGTCTAGCCATGGTTGTAATGAGTTCTCTGTTGCACATGCTGATTGCTCCAGCCAAGCACCTATCAACTTTGCGCAGTGGCATTATCATAGCTTATGAGGTCAAACTGAGGCGTGATTATTGCTAGTTGAAAACTTTACCCAATACCCCGCCATGATGACTTGCAATATAGTCAGCATTGGCAATTTTTGCTAGTCTCCCAGGAGACTATAAGATTTTGTAAAGGAAAGATGTGTTGGAGTTAGTCTATTTTCTTGAATCTTCTGTATGTGAAAAATCACAATTGACTGTGTCTTCCAGTTGCTGATTTTGAAGATTGGTTTAGAGATTAGTATTTTTAATAAGACGTGTTGGAGTTAGTCTATTTTCTTGCATCTTCTGTATATGAAAAACCACAATTACATCCGTGTCTTCCAGTTGCTGATTTTGAAGATTGATGTAGAGATTAGTGTTTTTAATAAGACGTGTTGGAGTTAGTCTATTTTCTTGCATCTTCTGTATATGAAAAACCACAATTACATCCGTGTCTTCCAGTTGCTGATTTTGAAGATTGATGTAGAGATTAGTATTTTTAATAAGACGTGTTGGAGTTAGTCTATTTTCTTGCATCTTCTGTATATGAAAAACCACAATTACATCCGTGTCTTCCAGTTGCTGATTTTGAAGATTGATGTAGAGATTAGTGTTTTTAATAAGACGTGTTGGAGTTAGTCTATTTTCTTGCATCTTCTGTATATGAAAAACCACAATTACATCCGTGTCTTCCAGTTGCTGATTTTGAAGATTGATGTAGAGATTAGTGTTTTTATCTCTGTTTATCTGGAGATGTTCCAGAATTTTTGAATGCAGTGTCATGCAAATTGGAGATAAATTCCTTACAATTTTTGCTACCAGAGTGTGAGATATGAAAAAGCACTTGGGAACAGAAAATACAATTTCCTTGAAATCATCACCCAGGAAGGTTTTGCCAGGTCTTGGACTCATTAGCATATACATTCCCATAATCCACTGCTCCTAGCCAGAGACTGTTTGTCTAGCCATGGTTGTAATGAGTTCTCTGTTGCACATGCTGATTGCTCCAGCCAAGCACCTATCAACTTTGCGCAGTGGCATTATCATAGCTTATGAGGTCAAACTGAGGCGTGATTATTGCTAGTTGAAAACTTTACCCAATACCCCGCCATGATGACTTGCAATATAGTCAGCATTGGCAATTTTTGCTAGTCTCCCAGGAGACTATAAGATTTTGTAAAGGAAAGATGTGTTGGAGTTAGTCTATTTTCTTGAATCTTCTGTATGTGAAAAACCACAATTGACTGTGTCTTCCAGTTGCTGATTTTGAAGATTGGTTTAGAGATTAGTGTTTTTAATAAGACGTGTTGGAGTTAGTCTATTTTCTTGCATCTTCTGTATATGAAAAACCACAATTACATCCGTGTCTTCCAGTTGCTGATTTTGAAGATTGATGTAGAGATTAGTGTTTTTATCTCTGTTTATCTGGAGATGTTCCAGAATTTTTGAATGCATTGTCATGCAAATTGGAGATAAATTCCTTACAATTTTTGCTACCAGAGTGTGAGATATGAAAAAGCACTTGGGAACAGAAAATACAATTTCCTTGAAGTCATCACCCAGGAAGGTTTTGCCAGGTCTTGGACTCATTAGCATATACATTCCCATAATCCACTGCTCCTAGCCAGAGACTGTTTGTCTAGCCATGGTTGTAATGAGTTCTCTGTTGCACATGCTGATTGCTCCAGCCAAGCACCTATCAACTTTGCGCAGTGGCATTATCATAGCTTATAAGGTCAAACTGAGGCGTGATTATTGCTAGTTGAAAGCTTTACCCAATACCCCGCCATGATGACTTGCAATATAGTCAGCATTGGCAATTTTTGCTAGTCTCCCAGGAGACTATAAGATTTTGTAAAGGAAAGATGTGTTGGAGTTAGTCTATTTTCTTGAATCTTCTGTATGTGAAAAACCACAATTGACCGTGTCTTCCAGTTGCTGATTTTGAAGATTGGTTTAGAGATTAGTATTTTTAATAAGACGTGTTGGAGTTAGTCTATTTTCTTGCATCTTCTGTATATGAAAAACCACAATTACATCCGTGTCTTCCAGTTGCTGATTTTGAAGATTGATGTAGAGATTAGTGTTTTTATCTCTGTTTATCTGGAGATGTTCCAGAATTTTTGAATGCAGTGTCATGCAAATTGGAGATAAATTCCTTACAATTTTTGCTACCAGAGTGTGAGATATGAAAAAGCACTTGGGAACAGAAAATACAATTTCCTTGAAGTCATCACCCAGGAAGGTTTTGCCAGGTCTTGGACTCATTAGCATATACATTCCCATAATCCATGCTCCTAGCCAGAGACTGTTTGTCTAGCCATGGTTGTAATGAGTTCTCTGTTGCACATGCTGATTGCTCCAGCCAAGCATCTATCAACTTTGCGCAGTGGCATTATCATAGCTTATGAGGTCAAACCGAGGCGTGATTATTGCTAGTTGAAAACTTTACCCAATACCCTGCCATGACGACTTGCAATATAGTCAGCATTGGCAATTTTTGCTAGTCTCCCAGGAGACTATAAGATTTTGTAAAGGAAAGATGTGTTGGAGTTAGTCTATTTTCTTGAATCTTCTGTATGTGAAAAACCACAATTGACTGTGTCTTCCAGTTGCTGATTTTGAAGATTGGTTTAGAGATTAGTGTTTTTAATAAGATGTGTTGGAGTTAGTCTATTTTCTTGCATCTTCTGTATATGAAAAACCACAATTACATCCGTGTCTTCCAGTTGCTGATTTTGAAGATTGATGTAGAGATTAGTGTTTTTATCTCTGTTTATCTGGAGATGTTCCAGAATTTTTGAATGCATTGTCATGCAAATTGGAGATAAATTCCTTACAATTTTTGCTACCAGAGTGTGAGATATGAAAAAGCACTTGGGAACAGAAAATACAATTTCCTTGAAGTCATCACCCAGGAAGGTTTTGCCAGGTCTTGGACTCATTAGCATATACATTCCCATAATCCACTGCTCCTAGCCAGAGACTGTTTGTCTAGCCATGGTTGTAATGAGTTCTCTGTTGCACATGCTGATTGCTCCAGCCAAGCACCTATCAACTTTGCGCAGTGGCATTATCATAGCTTATGAGGTCAAACTGAGGCGTGATTATTGCTAGTTGAAAACTTTACCCAATACCCCGCCATGATGACTTGCAATATAGTCAGCATTGGCAATTTTTGCTAGTCTCCCAGGAGACTATAAGATTTTGTAAAGGAAAGATGTGTTGGAGTTAGTCTATTTTCTTGAATCTTCTGTATGTGAAAAACCACAATTGACTGTGTCTTCCAGTTGCTGATTTTGAAGATTGGTTTAGAGATTAGTATTTTTAATAAGACGTGTTGGAGTTAGTCTATTTTCTTGCATCTTCTGTATATGAAAAACCACAATTACATCCGTGTCTTCCAGTTGCTGATTTTGAAGATTGATGTAGAGATTAGTGTTTTTAATAAGACGTGTTGGAGTTAGTCTATTTTCTTGCATCTTCTGTATATGAAAAACCACAATTACATCCGTGTCTTCCAGTTGCTGATTTTGAAGATTGATGTAGAGATTAGTGTTTTTATCTCTGTTTATCTGGAGATGTTCCAGAATTTTTGAATGCAGTGTCATGCAAATTGGAGATAAATTCCTTACAATTTTTGCTACCAGAGTGTGAGATATGAAAAAGCACTTGGGAACAGAAAATACAATTTCCTTGAAGTCATCACCCAGGAAGGTTTTGCCAGGTCTTGGACTCATTAGCATATACATTCCCATAATCCACTGCTCCTAGCCAGAGACTGTTTGTCTAGCCATGGTTGTAATGAGTTCTCTGTTGCACATGCTGATTGCTCCAGCCAAGCACCTATCAACTTTGCGCAGTGGCATTATCATAGCTTATGAGGTCAAACCGAGGCGTGATTATTGCTAGTTGAAAACTTTACCCAATACCCTGCCATGACGACTTGCAATATAGTCAGCATTGGCAATTTTTGCTAGTCTCCCAGGAGACTATAAGATTTTGTAAAGGAAAGATGTGTTGGAGTTAGTCTATTTTCTTGAATCTTCTGTATGTGAAAAACCACAATTGACTGTGTCTTCCAGTTGCTGATTTTGAAGATTGCTTTAGAGATTAGTGTTTTTAATAAGACGTGTTGGAGTTAGTCTATTTTCTTGCATCTTCTGTATATGAAAAACCACAATTACATCCGTGTCTTCCAGTTGCTGATTTTGAAGATTGATGTAGAGATTAGTGTTTTTATCTCTGTTTATCTGGAGATGTTCCAGAATTTTTGAATGCATTGTCATGCAAATTGGAGATAAATTCCTTACAATTTTTGCTACCAGAGTGTGAGATATGAAAAAGCACTTGGGAACAGAAAATACAATTTCCTTGAAGTCATCACCCAGGAAGGTTTTGCCAGGTCTTGGACTCATTAGCATATACATTCCCATAATCCACTGCTCCTAGCCAGAGACTGTTTGTCTAGCCATGGTTGTAATGAGTTCTCTGTTGCACATGCTGATTGCTCCAGCCAAGCACCTATCAACTTTGCGCAGTGGCATTATCATAGCTTATGAGGTCAAACTGAGGCGTGATTATTGCTAGTTGAAAACTTTACCCAATACCCCGCCATGATGACTTGCAATATAGTCAGCATTGGCAATTTTTGCTAGTCTCCCAGGAGACTATAAGATTTTGTAAAGGAAAGATGTGTTGGAGTTAGTCTATTTTCTTGAATCTTCTGTATGTGAAAAACCACAATTGACTGTGTCTTCCAGTTGCTGATTTTGAAGATTGGTTTAGAGATTAGTGTTTTTAATAAGACGTGTTGGAGTTAGTCTATTTTCTTGCATCTTCTGTATATGAAAAACCACAATTACATCCGTGTCTTCCAGTTGCTGATTTTGAAGATTGATGTAGAGATTAGTGTTTTTATCTCTGTTTATCTGGAGATGTTCCAGAATTTTTGAATGCATTGTCATGCAAATTTGGGATAAATTCCTTAAAATTTTTGCTACCAGAGTGTGAGATATGAAAAAGCACTTGGGAATAGAAAATACAATTTCCTTGAAGTCATCACCCAGGAAGGTTTTGCCAGGTCTTGGACTCATTAGCATATACATTCCCATAATCCACTGCTCCTAGCCAGAGACTGTTTGTCTAGCCATGGTTGTAATGAGTTCTCTGTTGCACATGCTGATTGCTCCAGCCAAGCACCTATCAACTTTGCGCAGTGGCATTATCATAGCTTATGAGGTCAAACCGAGGCGTGATTATTGCTAGTTGAAAACTTTACCCAATACCCCGCCATGATGACTTGCAATATAGTCAGCATTGGCAATTTTTGCTAGTCTCCCAGGAGACTATAAGATTTTGTAAAGGAAAGATGTGTTGGAGTTAGTCTATTTTCTTGAATCTTCTGTATGTGAAAAACCACAATTGACTGTGTCTTCCAGTTGCTGATTTTGAAGATTGGTTTAGAGATTAGTATTTTTAATAAGACGTGTTGGAGTTAGTCTATTTTCTTGCATCTTCTGTATATGAAAAACCACAATTACATCCGTGTCTTCCAGTTGCTGATTTTGAAGATTGATGTAGAGATTAGTGTTTTTAATAAGACGTGTTGGAGTTAGTCTATTTTCTTGCATCTTCTGTATATGAAAAACCACAATTACATCCGTGTCTTCCAGTTGCTGATTTTGAAGATTGATGTAGAGATTAGTGTTTTTATCTCTGTTTATCTGGAGATGTTCCAGAATTTTTGAATGCAGTGTCATGCAAATTGGAGATAAATTCCTTACAATTTTTGCTACCAGAGTGTGAGATATGAAAAAGCACTTGGGAACAGAAAATACAATTTCCTTGAAGTCATCCCCCAATAAGGTTTTGCCAGGTCTTGGACTCATTAGCATATACATTCCCATAATCCACTGCTCCTAGCCAGAGACTGTTTGTCTAGCCATGGTTGTAATGAGTTCTCTGTTGCACATGCTGATTGCTCCAGCCAAGCACCTATCAACTTTGCGCAGTGGCATTATCATAGCTTATGAGGTCAAACTGAGGCGTCATTATTGCTAGTTGAAAACTTTACCCAATACCCCGCCATGATGACTTGCAATATAGTCAGCATTGGCAATTTTTGCTAGTCTCCCAGGAGACTATAAGATTTTGTAAAGGAAAGATGTGTTGGAGTTAGTCTATTTTCTTGAATCTTCTGTATGTGAAAAACCACAATTGACTGTGTCTTCCAGTTGCTGATTTTGAAGACTGGTTTAGAGATTAGTGTTTTTAATAAGACGTGTTGGAGTTAGTCTATTTTCTTGCATCTTCTGTATATGAAAAACCACAATTACATCCGTGTCTTCCAGTTGCTGATTTTGAAGATTGATGTAGAGATTAGTGTTTTTATCTCTGTTTATCTGGAGATGTTCCAGAATTTTTGAATGCATTGTCATGCAAATTGGAGATAAATTCCTTACAATTTTTGCTAACAGAGTGTGAGATATGAAAAAGCACTTGGGAACAGAAAATACAATTTCCTTGAAGTCATCACCCAGGAAAGTTTTGCCAGGTCTTGGACTCATTAGCATATACATTCCCATAATCCACTGCTCCTAGCCAGAGACTGTTTGTCTAGCCATGGTTGTAATGAGTTCTCTGTTGCACATGCTGATTGCTCCAGCCAAGCACCTATCAACTTTGCGCAGTGGCATTATCATAACTTATGAGGTCAAACTGAGGCGTGATTATTGCTAGTTGAAAACTTTACCCAATACCCTGCCATGATGACTTGCAATATAGTCAGCATTGGCAATTTTTGCTAGTCTCCCAGGAGACTATAAGATTTTGTAAAGGAAAGATGTGTTGGAGTTAGTCTATTTTTTTTAATCTTCTGTATGTGAAAAACCACAATTGACTGTGTCTTCCAGTTGCTGATTTTAAAGATTGGTTTAGAGATTAGTGTTTTGAATAAGACGTGTTGGAGTTAGTCTATTTTCTTGCATCTTCTGTATATGAAAAACCACAATTACATCCGTGTCTTCCAGTTGCTGATTTTGAAGATTGATGTAGAGATTAGTGTTTTTAATAAGACGTGTTGGAGTTAGTCTATTTTCTTGCATCTTCTGTATATGAAAAACCACAATTACATCCGTGTCTTCCAGTTGCTGATTTTGAAGATTGATGTAGAGATTAGTGTTTTTATCTCTGTTTATCTGGAGATGTTCCAGAATTTTTGAATGCAGTGTCATGCAAATTGGAGATAAATTCCTTACAATTTTTGCTACCAGAGTGTGAGATATGAAAAAGCACTTGGGAACAGAAAATACAATTTCCTTGAAGTCATCACCCAGGAAGGTTTTGCCAGGTCTTGGACTCATTAGCATATACATTCCCATAATCCACTGCTCCTAGCCAGAGACTGTTTGTCTAGCCATGGTTGTAATGAGTTCTCTGTTGCACATGCTGATTGCTCCAGCCAAGCACCTATCAACTTTGCGCAGTGGCATTATCATAGCTTATGAGGTCAAACTGAGGCGTGATTATTGCTAGTTGAAAACTTTACCCAATACCCCGCCATGATGACTTGCAATATAGTCAGCATTGGCAATTTTTGCTAGTCTCCCAGGAGACTATAAGATTTTGTAAAGGAAAGATGTGTTGGAGTTAGTCTATTTTCTTGAATCTTCTGTATGTGAAAAACCACAATTGACTGTGTCTTCCAGTTGCTGATTTTGAAGATTGGTTTAGAGATAAGTGTTTTTAATAAGATGTGTTGGAGTTTGTCTATTTTCTTGCATCTTCTGTATATGAAAAACCACAATTACATCCGTGTCTTCCAGTTGCTGATTTTGAAGATTGATGTAGAGATTAGTGTTTTTATCTCTGTTTATCTGGAGATGTTCCAGAATTTTTGAATGCAGTGTCATGCAAATTGGAGATAAATTCCTTACAATTTTTGCTACCAGAGTGTGAGATATGAAAAAGCACTTGGGAACAGAAAATACAATTTCCTTGAAGTCATCACCCAGGAAGGTTTTGCCAGGTCTTGGACTCATTAGCATATACATTCCCATAATCCACTGCTCCTAGCCAGAGACTGTTTGTCTAGCCATGGTTGTAATGAGTTCTCTGTTGCACATGCTGATTGCTCCAGCCAAGCACCTATCAACTTTGCGCAGTGGCATTATCATAGCTTATGAGGTCAAACTGAGGCGTGATTATTGCTAGTTGAAAACTTTACCCAATACCCCGCCATGATGACTTGCAATATAGTCAGCATTGGCAATTTTTGCTAGTCTCCCAGGAGACTATAAGATTTTGTAAAGGAAAGATGTGTTGGAGTTAGTCTATTTTCTTGAATCTTCTGTATGTGAAAAACCACAATTGACTGTGTCTTCCAGTTGCTGATTTTGAAGATTGGTTTAGAGATTAGTGTTTTTAATAAGACGTGTTGGAGTTAGTCTATTTTCTTGCATCTTCTGTATATGAAAAACCACAATTACATCCGTGTCTTCCAGTTGCTGATTTTGAAGATTGATGTAGAGATTAGTGTTTTTATCTCTGTTTATCTGGAGATGTTCCAGAATTTTTGAATGCATTGTCATGCAAATTTGGGATAAATTCCTTACAATTTTTGCTACCAGAGTGTGAGATATGAAAAAGCACTTGGGAATAGAAAATACAATTTCCTTGAAGTCATCACCCAGGAAGGTTTTGCCAGGTCTTGGACTCATTAGCATATACATTCCCATAATCCACTGCTCCTAGCCAGAGACTGTTTGTCTAGCCATGGTTGTAATGAGTTCTCTGTTGCACATGCTGATTGCTCCAGCCAAGCACCTATCAACTTTGCGCAGTGGCATTATCATAGCTTATGAGGTCAAACCGAGGCGTGATTATTGCTAGTTGAAAACTTTACCCAATACCCCGCCATGATGACTTGCAATATAGTCAGCATTGGCAATTTTTGCTAGTCTCCCAGGAGACTATAAGATTTTGTAAAGGAAAGATGTGTTGGAGTTAGTCTATTTTCTTGAATCTTCTGTATGTGAAAAACCACAATTGACTGTGTCTTCCAGTTGCTGATTTTGAAGATTGGTTTAGAGATTAGTATTTTTAATAAGACGTGTTGGAGTTAGTCTATTTTCTTGCATCTTCTGTATATGAAAAACCACAATTACATCCGTGTCTTCCAGTTGCTGATTTTGAAGATTGATGTAGAGATTAGTGTTTTTAATAAGACGTGTTGGAGTTAGTCTATTTTCTTGCATCTTCTGTATATGAAAAACCACAATTACATCCGTGTCTTCCAGTTGCTGATTTTGAAGATTGATGTAGAGATTAGTGTTTTTATCTCTGTTTATCTGGAGATGTTCCAGAATTTTTGAATGCAGTGTCATGCAAATTGGAGATAAATTCCTTACAATTTTTGCTACCAGAGTGTGAGATATGAAAAAGCACTTGGGAACAGAAAATACAATTTCCTTGAAGTCATCCCCCAATAAGGTTTTGCCAGGTCTTGGACTCATTAGCATATACATTCCCATAATCCACTGCTCCTAGCCAGAGACTGTTTGTCTAGCCATGGTTGTAATGAGTTCTCTGTTGCACATGCTGATTGCTCCAGCCAAGCACCTATCAACTTTGCGCAGTGGCATTATCATAGCTTATGAGGTCAAACTGAGGCGTCATTATTGCTAGTTGAAAACTTTACCCAATACCCCGCCATGATGACTTGCAATATAGTCAGCATTGGCAATTTTTGCTAGTCTCCCAGGAGACTATAAGATTTTGTAAAGGAAAGATGTGTTGGAGTTAGTCTATTTTCTTGAATCTTCTGTATGTGAAAAACCACAATTGACTGTGTCTTCCAGTTGCTGATTTTGAAGATTGGTTTAGAGATTAGTGTTTTTAATAAGACGTGTTGGAGTTAGTCTATTTTCTTGCATCTTCTGTATATGAAAAACCACAATTACATCCGTGTCTTCCAGTTGCTGATTTTGAAGATTGATGTAGAGATTAGTGTTTTTATCTCTGTTTATCTGGAGATGTTCCAGAATTTTTGAATGCATTGTCATGCAAATTGGAGATAAATTCCTTACAATTTTTGCTAACAGAGTGTGAGATATGAAAAAGCACTTGGGAACAGAAAATACAATTTCCTTGAAGTCATCACCCAGGAAGGTTTTGCCAGGTCTTGGACTCATTAGCATATACATTCCCATAATCCACTGCTCCTAGCCAGAGACTGTTTGTCTAGCCATGGTTGTAATGAGTTCTCTGTTGCACATGCTGATTGCTCCAGCCAAGCACCTATCAACTTTGCGCAGTGGCATTATCATAACTTATGAGGTCAAACTGAGGCGTGATTATTGCTAGTTGAAAACTTTACCCAATACCCTGCCATGATGACTTGCAATATAGTCAGCATTGGCAATTTTTGCTAGTCTCCCAGGAGACTATAAGATTTTGTAAAGGAAAGATGTGTTGGAGTTAGTCTATTTTCTTGAATCTTCTGTATGTGAAAAACCACAATTGACTGTGTCTTCCAGTTGCTGATTTTGAAGATTGGTTTAGAGATTAGTGTTTTTAATAAGACGTGTTGGAGTTAGTCTATTTTCTTGCATCTTCTGTATATGAAAAACCACAATTACATCCGTGTCTTCCAGTTGCTGATTTTGAAGATTGATGTAGAGATTAGTGTTTTTAATAAGACGTGTTGGAGTTAGTCTATTTTCTTGCATCTTCTGTATATGAAAAACCACAATTACATCCGTGTCTTCCAGTTGCTGATTTTGAAGATTGATGTAGAGATTAGTGTTTTTATCTCTGTTTATCTGGAGATGTTCCAGAATTTTTGAATGCAGTGTCATGCAAATTGGAGATAAATTCCTTACAATTTTTGCTACCAGAGTGTGAGATATGAAAAAGCACTTGGGAACAGAAAATACAATTTCCTTGAAGTCATCCCCCAATAAGGTTTTGCCAGGTCTTGGACTCATTAGCATATACATTCCCATAATCCACTGCTCCTAGCCAGAGACTGTTTGTCTAGCCATGGTTGTAATGAGTTCTCTGTTGCACATGCTGATTGCTCCAGCCAAGCACCTATCAACTTTGCGCAGTGGCATTATCATAGCTTATGAGGTCAAACTGAGGCGTCATTATTGCTAGTTGAAAACTTTACCCAATACCCCGCCATGATGACTTGCAATATAGTCAGCATTGGCAATTTTTGCTAGTCTCCCAGGAGACTATAAGATTTTGTAAAGGAAAGATGTGTTGGAGTTAGTCTATTTTCTTGAATCTTCTGTATGTGAAAAACCACAATTGACTGTGTCTTCCAGTTGCTGATTTTGAAGATTGGTTTAGAGATTAGTGTTTTTAATAAGACGTGTTGGAGTTAGTCTATTTTCTTGCATCTTCTGTATATGAAAAACCACAATTACATCCGTGTCTTCCAGTTGCTGATTTTGAAGATTGATGTAGAGATTAGTGTTTTTATCTCTGTTTATCTGGAGATGTTCCAGAATTTTTGAATGCATTGTCATGCAAATTGGAGATAAATTCCTTACAATTTTTGCTAACAGAGTGTGAGATATGAAAAAGCACTTGGGAACAGAAAATACAATTTCCTTGAAGTCATCACCCAGGAAGGTTTTGCCAGGTCTTGGACTCATTAGCATATACATTCCCATAATCCACTGCTCCTAGCCAGAGACTGTTTGTCTAGCCATGGTTGTAATGAGTTCTCTGTTGCACATGCTGATTGCTCCAGCCAAGCACCTATCAACTTTGCGCAGTGGCATTATCATAACTTATGAGGTCAAACTGAGGCGTGATTATTGCTAGTTGAAAACTTTACCCAATACCCTGCCATGATGACTTGCAATATAGTCAGCATTGGCAATTTTTGCTAGTCTCCCAGGAGACTATAAGATTTTGTAAAGGAAAGATGTGTTGGAGTTAGTCTATTTTTTTTAATCTTCTGTATGTGAAAAACCACAATTGACTGTGTCTTCCAGTTGCTGATTTTAAAGATTGGTTTAGAGATTAGTGTTTTGAATAAGACGTGTTGGAGTTAGTCTATTTTCTTGCATCTTCTGTATATGAAAAACCACAATTACATCCGTGTCTTCCAGTTGCTGATTTTGAAGATTGATGTAGAGATTAGTGTTTTTAATAAGACGTGTTGGAGTTAGTCTATTTTCTTGCATCTTCTGTATATGAAAAACCACAATTACATCCGTGTCTTCCAGTTGCTGATTTTGAAGATTGATGTAGAGATTAGTGTTTTTATCTCTGTTTATCTGGAGATGTTCCAGAATTTTTGAATGCAGTGTCATGCAAATTGGAGATAAATTCCTTACAATTTTTGCTACCAGAGTGTGAGATATGAAAAAGCACTTGGGAACAGAAAATACAATTTCCTTGAAGTCATCACCCAGGAAGGTTTTGCCAGGTCTTGGACTCATTAGCATATACATTCCCATAATCCACTGCTCCTAGCCAGAGACTGTTTGTCTAGCCATGGTTGTAATGAGTTCTCTGTTGCACATGCTGATTGCTCCAGCCAAGCACCTATCAACTTTGCGCAGTGGCATTATCATAGCTTATGAGGTCAAACTGAGGCGTGATTATTGCTAGTTGAAAACTTTACCCAATACCCCGCCATGATGACTTGCAATATAGTCAGCATTGGCAATTTTTGCTAGTCTCCCAGGAGACTATAAGATTTTGTAAAGGAAAGATGTGTTGGAGTTAGTCTATTTTCTTGAATCTTCTGTATGTGAAAAACCACAATTGACTGTGTCTTCCAGTTGCTGATTTTGAAGATTGGTTTAGAGATTAGTGTTTTTAATAAGACGTGTTGGAGTTAGTCTATTTTCTTGCATCTTCTGTATATGAAAAACCACAATTACATCCGTGTCTTCCAGTTGCTGATTTTGAAGATTGATGTAGAGATTAGTGTTTTTATCTCTGTTTATCTGGAGATGTTCCAGAATTTTTGAATGCATTGTCATGCAAATTTGGGATAAATTCCTTACAATTTTTGCTACCAGAGTGTGAGATATGAAAAAGCACTTGGGAATAGAAAATACAATTTCCTTGAAGTCATCACCCAGGAAGGTTTTGCCAGGTCTTGGACTCATTAGCATATACATTCCCATAATCCACTGCTCCTAGCCAGAGACTGTTTGTCTAGCCATGGTTGTAATGAGTTCTCTGTTGCACATGCTGATTGCTCCAGCCAAGCACCTATCAACTTTGCGCAGTGGCATTATCATAGCTTATGAGGTCAAACCGAGGCGTGATTATTGCTAGTTGAAAACTTTACCCAATACCCCGCCATGATGACTTGCAATATAGTCAGCATTGGCAATTTTTGCTAGTCTCCCAGGAGACTATAAGATTTTGTAAAGGAAAGATGTGTTGGAGTTAGTCTATTTTCTTGAATCTTCTGTATGTGAAAAACCACAATTGACTGTGTCTTCCAGTTGCTGATTTTGAAGATTGGTTTAGAGATTAGTATTTTTAATAAGACGTGTTGGAGTTAGTCTATTTTCTTGCATCTTCTGTATATGAAAAACCACAATTACATCCGTGTCTTCCAGTTGCTGATTTTGAAGATTGATGTAGAGATTAGTGTTTTTAATAAGACGTGTTGGAGTTAGTCTATTTTCTTGCATCTTCTGTATATGAAAAACCACAATTACATCCGTGTCTTCCAGTTGCTGATTTTGAAGATTGATGTAGAGATTAGTGTTTTTATCTCTGTTTATCTGGAGATGTTCCAGAATTTTTGAATGCAGTGTCATGCAAATTGGAGATAAATTCCTTACAATTTTTGCTACCAGAGTGTGAGATATGAAAAAGCACTTGGGAACAGAAAATACAATTTCCTTGAAGTCATCCCCCAATAAGGTTTTGCCAGGTCTTGGACTCATTAGCATATACATTCCCATAATCCACTGCTCCTAGCCAGAGACTGTTTGTCTAGCCATGGTTGTAATGAGTTCTCTGTTGCACATGCTGATTGCTCCAGCCAAGCACCTATCAACTTTGCGCAGTGGCATTATCATAGCTTATGAGGTCAAACTGAGGCGTCATTATTGCTAGTTGAAAACTTTACCCAATACCCCGCCATGATGACTTGCAATATAGTCAGCATTGGCAATTTTTGCTAGTCTCCCAGGAGACTATAAGATTTTGTAAAGGAAAGATGTGTTGGAGTTAGTCTATTTTCTTGAATCTTCTGTATGTGAAAAACCACAATTGACTGTGTCTTCCAGTTGCTGATTTTGAAGATTGGTTTAGAGATTAGTGTTTTTAATAAGACGTGTTGGAGTTAGTCTATTTTCTTGCATCTTCTGTATATGAAAAACCACAATTACATCCGTGTCTTCCAGTTGCTGATTTTGAAGATTGATGTAGAGATTAGTGTTTTTATCTCTGTTTATCTGGAGATGTTCCAGAATTTTTGAATGCATTGTCATGCAAATTGGAGATAAATTCCTTACAATTTTTGCTACCAGAGTGTGAGATATGAAAAAGCACTTGGGAACAGAAAATACAATTTCCTTGAAGTCATCACCCAGGAAGGTTTTGCCAGGTCTTGGACTCATTAGCATATACATTCCCATAATCCACTGCTCCTAGCCAGAGACTGTTTGTCTAGCCATGGTTGTAATGAGTTCTCTGTTGCACATGCTGATTGCTCCAGCCAAGCACCTATCAACTTTGCGCAGTGGCATTATCATAACTTATGAGGTCAAACTGAGGCGTGATTATTGCTAGTTGAAAACTTTACCCAATACCCCGCCATGATGACTTGCAATATAGTCAGCATTGGCAATTTTTGCTAGTCTCCCAGGAGACTATAAGATTTTGTAAAGGAAAGATGTGTTGGAGTTAGTCTATTTTTTTTAATCTTCTGTATGTGAAAAACCACAATTGACTGTGTCTTCCAGTTGCTGATTTTGAAGATTGGTTTAGAGATTAGTGTTTTGAATAAGACGTGTTGGAGTTAGTCTATTTTCTTGCATCTTCTGTATATGAAAAACCACAATTACATCCGTGTCTTCCAGTTGCTGATTTTGAAGATTGATGTAGAGATTAGTGTTTTTATCTCTGTTTATCTGGAGATGTTCCAGAATTTTTGAATGCATTGTCATGCAAATTTGGGATAAATTCCTTACAATTTTTGCTACCAGAGTGTGAGATATGAAAAAGCACTTGGGAACAGAAAATACAATTTCCTTGAAGTCATCACCCAGGAAGGTTTTGCCAGGTCTTGGACTCATTAGCAAATACATTCCCATAATCCACTGCTCCTAGCCAAAGACTGTTTGTCTAGCCATGGTTGTAATGAGTTCTCTGTTGCACATGCTGATTGCTCCAGCCAAGCACCTATCAACTTTGCGCAGTGGCATTATCATAGCTTATGAGTTCAAACCGAGGCGTGATTATTGCTAGTTGAAAACTTTACCCAATACCCTGCCATGATGACTTGCAATATAGTCAGCATTGGCAATTTTTGCTAGTCTCCCAGGAGACTATAAGATTTTGTAAAGGAAAGATGTGTTGGAGTTAGTCTATTTTCTTGAATCTTCTGTATGTGAAAAACCACAATTGACTGTGTCTTCCAGTTGCTGATTTTGAAGATTGGTTTAGAGATTAGTGTTTTTAATAAGACGTGTTGGAGTTAGTCTATTTTCTTGCATCTTCTGTATATGCAAAACCACAATTACATCCGTGTCTTCCAGTTGCTGATTTTGAAGATTGATGTAGAGATTAGTGTTTTTATCTCTGTTTATCTGGAGATGTTCCAGAATTTTTGAATGCATTGTCATGCAAATTGGAGATAAATTCCTTACAATTTTTGCTACCAGAGTGTGAGATATGAAAAAGCACTTGGGAACAGAAAATACAATTTCCTTGAAGTCATCACCCAGGAAGGTTTTGCCAGGTCTTGGACTCATTAGCATATACATTCCCATAATCCACTGCTCCTAGCCAGAGACTGTCTAGCCATGGTTGTAATGAGTTCTCTGTTGCACATGCTGATTGCTCCAGCCAAGCACCTATCAACTTTGCGCAGTGGCATTATCATAGCTTATGAGGGCAAACCGAGGCGTGATTATTGCTAGTTGAAAACTTTACCCAATACCCCGCCATGATGACTTGCAATATAGTCAGCATTGGCAATTTTTGCTAGTCTCCCAGGAGACTATAAGATTTTGTAAAGGAAAGATGTGTTGGAGTTAGTCTATTTTTTTTAATCTTCTGTATGTGAAAAACCACAATTGACTGTGTCTTCCAGTTGCTGATTTTGAAGATTGGTTTAGAGATTAGTGTTTTGAATAAGACGTGTTGGAGTTAGTCTATTTTCTTGCATCTTCTGTATATGAAAAACCACAATTACATCCGTGTCTTCCAGTTGCTGATTTTGAAGATTGGTGTAGAGATTAGTGTTTTTAATAAGACGTGTTGGAGTTAGTCTATTTTCTTGCATCTTCTGTATATGAAAAACCACAATTACATCCGTGTCTTCCAGTTGCTGATTTTGAAGATTGATGTAGAGATTAGTGTTTTTATCTCTGTTTATCTGGAGATGTTCCAGAATTTTTGAATGCATTGTCATGCAAATTGGAGATAAATTCCTTACAATTTTTGCTACCAGAGTGTGAGATATGAAAAAGCACTTGGGAACAGAAAATACAATTTCCTTGAAGTCATCACCCAGGAAGGTTTTGCCAGGTCTTGGACTCATTAGCATATACATTCCCATAATCCACTGCTCCTAGCCAGAGACTGTTTGTCTAGCCATGGTTGTAATGAGTTCTCTGTTGCACATGCTGATTGCTCCAGCCAAGCACCTATCAACTTTGCGCAGTGGCATTATCATAGCTTATGAGGTCAAACCGAGGCGTGATTATTGTTAGTTGAAAACTTTACCCAATACCCCGCCATGATGACTTGCAATATAGTCAGCATTGGCAATTTTTGCTAGTCTCCCAGGAGACTATAAGATTTTGTAAAGGAAAGATGTGTTGGAGTTAGTCTATTTTTTTGAATCTTCTGTATGTGAAAAACCACAATTGACTGTGTCTTCCAGTTGCTGATTTTGAAGATTGGTTTAGAGATTAGTGTTTTGAATAAGAAGTGTTGGAGTTAGTCTATTTTCTTGCATCTTCTGTATATGAAAAACCACAATTACATCCGTGTCTTCCAGTTGCTGATTTTGAAGATTGGTGTAGAGATTAGTGTTTTTAATAAGACGTGTTGGAGTTAGTCTATTTTCTTGCATCTTCTGTATATGAAAAACCACAATTACATCCGTGTCTTCCAATTGCTGATTTTGAAGATTGATGTAGAGATTAGTGTTTTTATCTCTGTTTATCTGGAGATGTTCCAGAATTTTTGAATGCATTGTCATGCAAATTGGAGATAAATTCCTTACAATTTTTGCTACCAGAGTGTGAGATATGAAAAAGCACTTGGGAACAGAAAATACAATTTCCTTGAAGTCATCACCCAGGAAGGTTTTGCCAGGTCTTGGACTCATTAGCATATACATTCCCATAATCTACTGCTCCTAGCCAGAGACTGTTTGTCTAGCCATGGTTGTAATGAGTTCTCTGTTGCACATGCTGATTGCTCCAGCCAAGCACCTATCAACTTTGCGCAGTGGCATTATCATAGCTTATGAGGTCAAACTGAGGCGTGATTATTGCTAGTTGAAAACTTTACCCAATACCCCGCCATGATGACTTGCAATATAGTCAGCATTGGCAATTTTTGCTAGTCTCCCAGGAGACTATAAGATTTTGTAAAGGAAAGATGTGTTGGAGTTAGTCTATTTTCTTGAATCTTCTGTATGTGAAAAACCACAATTGACTGTGTCTTCCAGTTGCTGATTTTGAAGATTGGTTTAGAGATTAGTATTTTTAATAAGACGTGTTGGAGTTAGTCTATTTTCTTGCATCTTCTGTATATGAAAAACCACAATTACATCCGTGTCTTCCAGTTGCTGATTTTGAAGATTGATGTAGAGATTAGTGTTTTTAATAAGACGTGTTGGAGTTAGTCTATTTTCTTGCATCTTCTGTAAATGAAAAACCACAATTACATCCGTGTCTTCCAGTTGCTGATTTTGAAGATTGATGTAGAGATTAGTGTTTTTATCTCTGTTTATCTGGAGATGTTCCAGAATTTTTGAATGCATTGTCATGCAAATTGGAGATAAATTCCTTACAATTTTTGCTACCAGAGTGTGAGATATGAAAAAGCACTTGGGAACAGAAAATACAATTTCCTTGAAGTCATCACCCAGGAAGGTTTTGCCAGGTCTTGGACTCATTAGCATATACATTCCCATAATCCACTGCTCCTAGCCAGAGACTGTTTGTCTAGCCATGGTTGTAATGAGTTCTCTGTTGCACATGCTGATTGCTCCAGCCAAGCACCTATCAACTTTGCGCAGTGGCATTTTTATAGCTTATGAGGTCAGACTGAGGCGTGATTATTGCTAGTTGAAAACTTTACCCAATACCCCGCCATGATGACTTGCAATATAGTCAGCATTGGCAATTTTTGCTAGTCTCCCAGGAGACTATAAGATTTTGTAAAGGAAAGATGTGTTGGAGTTAGTCTATTTTCTTGAATCTTCTGTATGTGAAAAACCACAATTGACTGTGTCTTCCAGTTGCTGATTTTGAAGATTGGTTTAGAGATTAGTGTTTTTAATAAGACGTGTTGGAGTTAGTCTATTTTCTTGCATCTTCTGTATATGAAAAACCACAATTACATCCGTGTCTTCCAGTTGCTGATTTTGAAGATTGATGTAGAGATTAGTGTTTTTATCTCTGTTTATCTGGAGATGTTCCAGAATTTTTGAATGCATTGTCATGCAAATTGGAGATAAATTCCTTACAATTTTTGCTACCAGAGTGTGAGATATGAAAAAGCACTTGGGAACAGAAAATACAATTTCCTTGAAGTCATCACCCAGGAAGGTTTTGCCAGGTCTTGGACTCATTAGCATATACATTCCCATAATCCACTGCTCCTAGCCAGAGACTGTTTGTCTAGCCATGGTTGTAATGAGTTCTCTGTTGCACATGCTAATTGCTCCAGCCAAGCACCTATCAACTTAGCGCAGTGGCATTATCATAGCTTATGAGGTCAAACTGAGGCGTGATTATTGCTAGTTGAAAACTTTACCCAATACCCCGCCATGATGACTTGCAATATAGTCAGCATTGGCAATTTTTGCTAGTCTCCCAGGAGACTATAAGATTTTGTAAAGGAAAGATGTGTTGGAGTTAGTCTATTTTCTTGAATCTTCTGTATGTGAAAAACCACAATTGACTGTGTCTTCCAGTTGCTGATTTTGAAGATTGGTTTAGAGATTAGTGTTTTTAATAAGACGTGTTGGAGTTAGTCTATTTTCTTGCATCTTCTGTATATGAAAAACCACAATTACATCCATGTCTTCCAGTTGCTGATTTTGAAGATTGATGTAGAGATTAGTGTTTTTATCTCTGTTTATCTGGAGATGTTCCAGAATTTTTGAATGCATTGTCATGCAAATTGGAGATAAATTCCTTACAATTTTTGCTACCAGAGTGTGAGATATGAAAAAGCACTTGGGAACAGAAAATACAATTTCCTTGAAGTCATCACCCAGGAAGGTTTTGCCAGGTCTTGGACTCATTAGCATATACATTCCCATAATCCACTGCTCCTAGCCAGAGACTGTCTAGCCATGGTTGTAATGAGTTCTCTGTTGCACATGCTGATTGCTCCAGCCAAGCACCTATCAACTTTGCGCAGTGGCATTATCATAGCTTATGAGGGCAAACCGAGGCGTGATTATTGCTAGTTGAAAACTTTACCCAATACCCCGCCATGATGACTTGCAATATAGTCAGCATTGGCAATTTTTGCTAGTCTCCCAGGAGACTATAAGATTTTGTAAAGGAAAGATGTGTTGGAGTTAGTCTATTTTTTTGAATCTTCTGTATGTGAAAAACCACAATTGACTGTGTCTTCCAGTTGCTGATTTTGAAGATTGGTTTAGAGATTAGTGTTTTGAATAAGAAGTGTTGGAGTTAGTCTATTTTCTTGCATCTTCTGTATATGAAAAACCACAATTACATCCGTGTCTTCCAGTTGCTGATTTTGAAGATTGGTGTAGAGATTAGTGTTTTTAATAAGACGTGTTGGAGTTAGTCTATTTTCTTGCATCTTCTGTATATGAAAAACCACAATTACATCCGTGTCTTCCAATTGCTGATTTTGAAGATTGATGTAGAGATTAGTGTTTTTATCTCTGTTTATCTGGAGATGTTCCAGAATTTTTGAATGCATTGTCATGCAAATTGGAGATAAATTCCTTACAATTTTTGCTACCAGAGTGTGAGATATGAAAAAGCACTTGGGAACAGAAAATACAATTTCCTTGAAGTCATCACCCAGGAAGGTTTTGCCAGGTCTTGGACTCATTAGCATATACATTCCCATAATCTACTGCTCCTAGCCAGAGACTGTTTGTCTAGCCATGGTTGTAATGAGTTCTCTGTTGCACATGCTGATTGCTCCAGCCAAGCACCTATCAACTTTGCGCAGTGGCATTATCATAGCTTATGAGGTCAAACTGAGGCGTGATTATTGCTAGTTGAAAACTTTACCCAATACCCCGCCATGATGACTTGCAATATAGTCAGCATTGGCAATTTTTGCTAGTCTCCCAAGAGACTATAAGATTTTGTAAAGGAAAGATGTGTTGGAGTTAGTCTATTTTCTTGAATCTTCTGTATGTGAAAACCCACAATTGACTGTGTCTTCCAGTTGCTGATTTTGAAGATTGGTTTAGAGATTAGTGTTTTTAATAAGACGTGTTGAAGTTAGTCTATTTTCTTGCATCTTCTGTATATGAAAAACCACAATTACATCCGTGTCTTCCAGTTGCTGATTTTGAAGATTGATGTAGAGATTAGTGTTTTTATCTCTGTTTATCTGGAGATGTTCCAGAATTTTTGAATGCATTGTCATGCAAATTGGAGATAAATTCCTTACAATTTTTGCTACCAGAGTGTGAGATATGAAAAAGCACTTGGGAACAGAAAATACAATTTCCTTGAAGTCATCACCCAGGAAGGTTTTGCCAGGTCTTGGACTCATTAGCATATACATTCCCATAATCCAC
Source organism: Crinia signifera (assembly GCF_055691185.1). Classification (NCBI taxonomy): domain Eukaryota; kingdom Metazoa; phylum Chordata; class Amphibia; order Anura; family Myobatrachidae; genus Crinia; species Crinia signifera. The sequence goes on along the minus strand of NC_139220.1, from coordinate 300,541,734 downwards.
TGCTCCTAGCCAGAGACTGTTTGTCTAGCCATGGTTGTAATGAGTTCTCTGTTGCACATGCTGATTGCTCCAGCCAAGCACCTATCAACTTTGCGCAGTGGCATTATCATAGCTTATGAGGTCAAACCGAGGCGTGATTATTGCTAGTTGAAAACTTTACCCAATACCCCGCCATGATGACTTGCAATATAGTCAGCATTGGCAATTTTTGCTAGTCTCCCAGGAGACTATAAGATTTTGTAAAGGAAAGATGTGTTGGAGTTAGTCTATTTTCTTGAATCTTCTGTATGTGAAAAACCACAATTGACTGTGTCTTCCAGTTGCTGATTTTGAAGATTGGTTTAGAGATTAGTATTTTTAATAAGACGTGTTGGAGTTAGTCTATTTTCTTGCATCTTCTGTATATGAAAAACCACAATTACATCCGTGTCTTCCAGTTGCTGATTTTGAAGATTGATGTAGAGATTAGTGTTTTTAATAAGACGTGTTGGAGTTAGTCTATTTTCTTGCATCTTCTGTAAATGAAAAACCACAATTACATCCGTGTCTTCCAGTTGCTGATTTTGAAGATTGATGTAGAGATTAGTGTTTTTATCTCTGTTTATCTGGAGATGTTCCAGAATTTTTGAATGCATTGTCATGCAAATTGGAGATAAATTCCTTACAATTTTTGCTACCAGAGTGTGAGATATGAAAAAGCACTTGGGAACAGAAAATACAATTTCCTTGAAGTCATCACCCAGGAAGGTTTTGCCAGGTCTTGGACTCATTAGCATATACATTCCCATAATCCACTGCTCCTAGCCAGAGACTGTTTGTCTAGCCATGGTTGTAATGAGTTCTCTGTTGCACATGCTGATTGCTCCAGCCAAGCACCTATCAACTTTGCGCAGTGGCATTTTTATAGCTTATGAGGTCAAACTGAGGCGTGATTATTGCTAGTTGAAAACTTTACCCAATACCCCGCCATGATGACTTGCAATATAGTCAGCATTGGCAATTTTTGCTAGTCTCCCAGGAGACTATAAGATTTTGTAAAGGAAAGATGTGTTGGAGTTAGTCTATTTTCTTGAATCTTCTGTATGTGAAAAACCACAATTGACTGTGTCTTCCAGTTGCTGATTTTGAAGATTGGTTTAGAGATTAGTGTTTTTAATAAGACGTGTTGGAGTTAGTCTATTTTCTTGCATCTTCTGTATATGAAAAACCACAATTACATCCGTGTCTTCCAGTTGCTGATTTTGAAGATTGATGTAGAGATTAGTGTTTTTATCTCTGTTTATCTGGAGATGTTCCAGAATTTTTGAATGCATTGTCATGCAAATTGGAGATAAATTCCTTACAATTTTTGCTACCAGAGTGTGAGATATGAAAAAGCACTTGGGAACAGAAAATACAATTTCCTTGAAGTCATCACCCAGGAAGGTTTTGCCAGGTCTTGGACTCATTAGCATATACATTCCCATAATCCACTGCTCCTAGCCAGAGACTGTTTGTCTAGCCATGGTTGTAATGAGTTCTCTGTTGCACATGCTAATTGCTCCAGCCAAGCACCTATCAACTTAGCGCAGTGGCATTATCATAGCTTATGAGGTCAAACTGAGGCGTGATTATTGCTAGTTGAAAACTTTACCCAATACCCCGCCATGATGACTTGCAATATAGTCAGCATTGGCAATTTTTGCTAGTCTCCCAGGAGACTATAAGATTTTGTAAAGGAAAGATGTGTTGGAGTTAGTCTATTTTCTTGAATCTTCTGTATGTGAAAAACCACAATTGACTGTGTCTTCCAGTTGCTGATTTTGAAGATTGGTTTAGAGATTAGTGTTTTTAATAAGACGTGTTGGAGTTAGTCTATTTTCTTGCATCTTCTGTATATGGAAAAACCACAATTACATCCATGTCTTCCAGTTGCTGATTTTGAAGATTGATGTAGAGATTAGTGTTTTTATCTCTGTTTATCTGGAGATGTTCCAGAATTTTTGAATGCATTGTCATGCAAATTGGAGATAAATTCCTTACAATTTTTGCTACCAGAGTGTGAGATATGAAAAAGCACTTGGGAACAGAAAATACAATTTCCTTGAAGTCATCACCCAGGAAGGTTTTGCCAGGTCTTGGACTCATTAGCATATACATTCCCATAATCCACTGCTCCTAGCCAGAGACTGTTTGTCTAGCCATGGTTGTAATGAGTTCTCTGTTGCACATGCTGATTGCTCCAGCCAAGCACCTATCAACTTTGCGCAGTGGCATTATCATAGCTTATGAGGTCAAACTGAGGCGTGATTATTGCTAGTTGAAAACTTTACCCAATACCCCGCCATGATGACTTGCAATATAGTCAGCATTGGCAATTTTTGCTAGTCTCCCAGGAGACTATAAGATTTTGTAAAGGAAAGATGTGTTGGAGTTAGTCTATTTTCTTGAATCTTCTGTATGTGAAAAACCACAATTGACTGTGTCTTCCAGTTGCTGATTTTGAAGATTGATGTAGAGATTAGTGTATTTATCTCTGTTTATCTGGAGATGTTCCAGAATTTTTTAATGCATTGTCATGCAAATTGGAGATAACTTCCTTACCATGTTTAAACCCTGTATAGAAAAGGAAAAGGGGAATGGGATAGAGACCGCACCAGTCTTGTTGAGCACTATGTTATGATAATTGTAAATTATGGTCTAATCTGTATAATTTGGGACTACTGACTTCATGAGTGTAATCTCACAATCGGTCACCACACCCTTTGGAAAAAAGAATTTCTTTGGGTTAGGCGTGACAGTCAGTGGTGCACCCCGAGTTTTGAAAATAGGTCAAAATGTTACTATTAGTTCAAGAGAGAACAAAAAAAGAAAAAAGAAAACTCTGTTTGGGGGCACCCTTACGTTCCAAAATATTCTATGTACTGTGACTATTCCTTAATATTTAACTTTTATTTCATTTGTTAAAATTATGGACCACCTCTCATCAGTTATCACACACCGCGAAAATCATGAGTATTTTTAAAAACTATCCATGTTTAAATTGCAAATCAATACCTTCATCAATAAGAAAATTTGAAAAATATCTCAAAAAATGTAAAAAATGACCATCATATATCCAGCCACTTTTTACCCATTAACTTGGGTTGGTTGCGTGGTTAAATCATTGGTCATCAATCTCATACCATCTTGTTTACGCAAGAACCCTATTCCACTGCGTGTTATTTTCTCAGAAATTATGACCAAAAGGAGAAAAAATATGTAATCCGCCCTCTCAGACTTGTATCACTTCTGCTGTTCGCCCTTCATGCCACCGGCGGCAGAGGAAAGGGAATGAGAGAGTTTATTGTCTCGGGGTTTAGGATTGAAATAGATAAGATAGCCAACCGTTATACCGATGTGGTTACCCTTGGCAACCCTGTTGCCATGTAAGGCATTGCAGGGTACTACCTATGGATCCCAGTCGGCTTTTGGTTCGCTATGAAAAAAAGAGGGGGGAGTATTTTGCAGGTAATAGTGGTCACCCCTGCCAGCAAGACTCCACCTCTGCTTTTCTCCCTCTTGTAGCCCACAGAGGAGGGAAAATGAGAGAGTGGGGTCCACCCGGGTTTTGACCTAAATAGTCAGATGACCAATTACAGTGCCGGCAGATCCTGCAAGCTGCTCCTGATACTATATGAGCATTGCAGGATGCTATTCTTGCTGGAGGTCGGCTCTCATATTGGTCATGAAACAAAGAAAAAGGTGCAGTATAATTTTAGAACATACAAGTAATTATAGGTCTCATCTCCTTAATGCCTCTTTTATATACTGTACTCTCTTACATATTCAGTGATTAATTACCTCTCTGTACCACCTTAATTCTTTTATTCTTATCTAGTAGTTAAATAACCTCTTACTCTCCAATTACTGTCTAAATTTCTATTAAAGATGAAGGTAGAATTAAATAAGGTATGCGTTTGTTTTTATCAATATTTAAAACATGTACTGTCACATAATAATCATATAATAATTTATGAGGAATTGTAACCAGTATTTTTTGCTTCTGGATAGTATCAGTTAATTTCTGAATACTAAATTGCCAATATTCATTCAGTACCAGACAACATCAATTAATTCCTAAAGGGGCAGTCACCAGCGTTGATCCTGTCTCCACAGGATACAAATACATTGGACTCCCAAATGGATCAATTGTTCTTACCCTAGACAGCCAGCCACGTATCTATATATAGTTTAGGCGCAGTTCCTAAGACAATAAACAGTGAAATACTTCATCTCTAATGTCAGAGAATTACATAGCACTGTTGCAGCACATCAGATACGATATATTCTAAGATATGCTGACAATTGCAATTTGTGCTGTTCTCACATCAAATATACAGCAAGGTTGCAATATATGTTTGTCAATTCTCCTGTAACAATCAACTTGGTGCAAAAAATTCAAAGGATATAATTCCTAACACCATATATCAGTGCTATCTCCTTAAGTAGTAATTATGTATCCCACCTATTGTCTGGCAGCCTGTCTCTGTATGAGCGTATTAACGTTGGTAAATCCCCAGCGTCCGCACACTCCAATAGTGCATGACAGCTGGGTATCCCAAATGCCACCCGTTAGTTGTACCGCTCCCCCCTAAGGGTAAACTTTATATCACTCCGGCTTCTATTAGCGGGTCGCCAGTTTGTACTCGCACTGATGCGAGATACTCCTGGCGTCCCCCTGTTACCTCTCCCGCCGGCAGGAACAATTGACCCGGCTGCGTCTCTCTGCTGCGTCTCGATGCTGCGTCTGGCTCTGTAGGAGGCTTCCCTGGACTGATTAGGATTTCAATTCCTGCGGTCACATGCGTGCACCATGTGACCTCTCAACCTTCTGACGTACGTTTCGCCTGAGCTTTGTCAAAGTAGATTGTGTGTGGCTGTCTAGGGTAAGAACAATTGATCCATTTGGGAGTCCAATGTATTTGTATCCTGTGGAGACAGGATCAACGCTGGTGACTGCCCCTTTAGGAATTAATTGATGTTGTCTGGTACTGAATGAATATTGGCAATTTAGTATTCAGAAATTAACTGATACTATCCAGAAGCAAAAAATACTGGTTACAATTCCTCATAAATTATTATATGATTATTATGTGACAGTACATGTTTTAAATATTGATAAAAACAAACGCATACCTTATTTAATTCTACCTTCATCTTTAATAGAAATTTAGACAGTAATTGGAGAGTAAGAGGTTATTTAACTACTAGATAAGAATAAAAGAATTAAGGTGGTACAGAGAGGTAATTAATCACTGAATATGTAAGAGAGTACAGTATATAAAAGAGGCATTAAGGAGATGAGACCTATAATTACTTGTATGTTCTAAAATTATACTGCACCTTTTTCTTTGTTTCATGACCAATATGAGAGCCGACCTCCAGCAAGAATAGCATCCTGCAATGCTCATATAGTATCAGGAGCAGCTTGCAGGATCTGCCGGCACTGTAATTGGTCATCTGACTATTTAGGTCAAAACCCGGGTGGACCCCACTCTCTCATTTTCCCTCCTCTGTGGGCTACAAGAGGGAGAAAAGCAGAGGTGGAGTCTTGCTGGCAGGGGTGACCACTATTACCTGCAAAATACTCCCCCCTCTTTTTTTCATAGCGAACCAAAAGCCGACTGGGATCCATAGGTAGTACCCTGCAATGCCTTACATGGCAACAGGGTTGCCAAGGGTAACCACATCGGTATAACGGTTGGCTATCTTATCTATTTCAATCCTAAACCCCGAGACAATAAACTCTCTCATTCCCTTTCCTCTGCCGCCGGTGGCATGAAGGGCGAACAGCAGAAGTGATACAAGTCTGAGAGGGCGGATTACATATTTTTTCTCCTTTTGGTCATAATTTCTGAGAAAATAACACGCAGTGGAATAGGGTTCTTGCGTAAACAAGATGGTATGAGATTGATGACCAATGATTTAACCACGCAACCAACCCAAGTTAATGGGTAAAAAGTGGCTGGATATATGATGGTCATTTTTTACATTTTTTGAGATATTTTTCAAATTTTCTTATTGATGAAGGTATTGATTTGCAATTTAAACATGGATAGTTTTTAAAAATACTCATGATTTTCGCGGTGTGTGATAACTGATGAGAGGTGGTCCATAATTTTAACAAATGAAATAAAAGTTAAATATTAAGGAATAGTCACAGTACATAGAATATTTTGGGACGTAAGGGTGCCCCCAAACAGAGTTTTCTTTTTTCTTTTTTTGTTCTCTCTTGAACTAATAGTCACATTTTGACATGTTTAAACCCTTTCCATTTTATTCTAGTTCACATAATTTGCTTTGGAGGAATTGCACCTTTTTTTTTTACTAACACTTTCTTTTATATTTGTCTTTTTTTTTATTATAGATGGTGATAGAGTATAGATATGATTCTCACCTTTTATATACATGGAAGGTTTAAGTTTTATATATGTTATTCAGAACTATCACTGTCCCTTTAAGATGTCTTTTCCTTAACATGCTTCTAGCAGAACAGATTTCAATTTCAGCATAAGATGGAAAAGTTTGAGGTGATTTCAAGAGATGCTATCAAGGTCAGAAGATATTGCACCTGCGACATGAAGATAGCGTTTTCGAATGTTTTGAGAATCAGAAGGAGGAGGCACAGTGACTGCTTGCTTATCAACATTGATCCAATTATTTCTATTATAAACAAACTTTTGTTTTGACATCTTATTAAAAAGTGTGAATATATTGCTTTAGCTTAAAACTTCAAAAGAAATATTTAATGAGCACTGACGTGGATTGCATTCCACATTTTTGGTATAACTATGAGCACCCTAAGATTAAACGTCAGATCACCGTCTGACTAGCATACTCCATTGGTGTGTGTGTGTCATTTCAACTGATCTCCGGCCGTCACTTAGAAGATGAATCCTCTGGCTGACATCGAAGGTTGATAAGTATAACTGAACCCTATCAGTTTGGGGGCTCGTCCGGGATGTTCCATCATCTCTCCACCTGACAACAAACTCCTCTGATCTCTCAGGAACCGCTGAACAAAAAAACAGTAAGTGAGAATAAATGTGTAGATTTCTACCTGCTCACTTGGTTCAGCACTTCTTGTGTGTATCTGTGGAATGTCATTTGGGAGGATCAGAGAATATCTCAAAGAACCCAATGTCAGTCAGAAGAAATTCTCTTTAAGGTAAATACTGTAAAGTGTTATATGGATAAAGTAGATTATGATGCTTGTAAATAATTTGAATTATTACATAATCAGAGGGGTGTATGTAGACAGTGTATCTGTGTTGTTGTTTTAAGAATATAGGAGATCTGTGGTACCAAGTTTAGTAGCAAGTACAAGTACTAAAGTATCATTTGGTAATGTAGAAAATTATAATGAAGTATACTGCATAATAGGCTATCATTTAAAAAGGGAATTGTTGGAACAATACATTGAAGATGATTACTCTAATATCATAATCTATTTGCCCAGGAATCATATACTCCCAGGTTTAAAACCCATTTGTCAGTATAGTATTAAGAAGCTGCCACATACTCAAGCAGCAGATGAAAAAAAAAAAAGCTTATTTTTGTCTTGAGAACACTAAAAGAAAATTCAAATGACTGAACTGTTTGAAATCATGACTATCTGTATGTTATTGTTTATGGTTCTAATCTTCCTGGGATATGTGGGATACATTTTAGCAAAAGAATTTATGGGCATTAAGAAACTTCTTGGTGAAACTGAAAATATACAGTTGTATGAAGTCTGATCAATGATATATGCTCCACACTGCCACTGCAATTTTCACTGTATGTATTGTTGATATTTCTATCACTATTCTTTTGAAGTATGCTACACTTTTTATAAAAAGTTAAGTCTGTGTTACTGGGAATCTAATATTAAAAACACAAGGGACTAGAATATCTATACTAGTTGGGATGGCTGATCATATTGCCACAAATGGTGTTTATGTAGGAGGTGTATCAGCTACCTATCCTGATGTTAGATGTAATTTGACTATAACTGTGGGAACACATTGTGTAAATGCAGGTGACCTATTAGCAGTAATAGGAAGAACCTGGCATGAGGTACTGACATATCCCACTACACAGGAAAACGGGACAAATATCAGACCCTCACTCATTTGTCCAATATCAAATATAAGACACACATCACTCCTATCACCCAGGCAAAGCAACCAGCACACTCAGACAGGGAGAAAAAAACCTCCTCCCCAGAGAATTAAAGATAACATTACGACACTACATGCTGGATCAGGGGGGGCCATTCAGGCATATGTGCCCGCCTGACTGCACAGGGTGTAAGGCAAAAGAACAAATAGACAGGGAGAACCAGATTGAATTGTCCAGCCTGCACAGCAAATATATTGTTGCAAACACAAAAAAGTGGGATTCCCGTATTAATAGGAATCTCTGGCGAACAAAAAAAAGGAGGAATATTTGTGGCTGAAACAATGGCTAACCCATACAGCAAAATAACCATTTTAAAAGGCACCCACATTGAAAAGCCATTACACTCCTGCTGTATGGAGGATATACCTGGCAAAAATTACTAGAACAGAAGGAAGCAAAAGATCCCACTGGTCCTTTATTCTGCCCACTGACAGACATTAAAGCTTCTCTTGGGGAAAGAATTACAGGAGTACTGACTAGAGCAGGTCTCCTGTAAACTTAAAGATACAGTACCTCCATAAGGTGAAGGAGATACTGACCAGAACAGGTCCCCAAGGAGAGGACTAAAGGACACATATACTCCCATACAGTGTACTCACATAAGGTACTGTAAACTAATACATCTAATTTGGTCTCCCATGAGGATTCTCACATCAGTGTGAGGGGAGATAAGGTAGGGTTCCGTGTATACAGTCCATAAACCTCCATAAGATCTCCCATAAAGGTACTCACTTCAGTGTGAGGGGAGAAAAGGCCATAAGGTCTCCCATAAAGGTACTCACTTCAGTGTGAGGGGAGAAAAGGCCATAAGGTCTCCCATAAAGGTACTCACTTCAGTGTGAGGGGAGAAAAGGCCATAAGGTCTCCCATAAAGGTACTCACATCAGTGTGAGGGGAGAAAAGGCCATAAGGTCTCCCATAAAGGTACTCACTTCAGTGTGAGGGGAGAAAAGGCCATAAGGTCTCCCATAAAGGTACTCACTTCAGTGTGAGGGGAGAAAAGGCCATAAGGGGAGGATAAAGTCATGGGAACACGGTCTAGAAAGATGTCACGGCCAGACAAACCCATAGATGTCATTAGGCAGCGTGAGGGGGAGAAGGCACTAAAATGAATAAAAAAGGTTTTTAAAAGAGCTGGCTTTCCGGCAGAGGGCAGTTTACATGTTGACAGTTGGGAAAAATGTGCTTCCTGTAATAAAAATTGTATAGCAAAACATAAATGCAGTGACCAGGTGACCATTTGGATAACAGCAGCTAAAGAAATAGAGACAGAAAATCAGGAAAAATTGGATAATGACAACCCATTACAATTAATACACCCTGTGCAGCCCATAATACCAGGGGCACCACCAGAGGCAGCGCTTCTAGGTGCACCAATGAGAGAGATAGAAACAGCATCATCTCCACCACCATCCTATGTCCATGCACTTACACAGATCATTACACAGGTTTATGCAAACAAATAATATACTCGCAGAACTATTGTGGATTGATATTTTTGTCTGGTGTTCTTAAATAGAGAGAACTGCTAATTGGTGATTTCATTGTTTAAACATTTATACTATTGCAGTTATCAAAATAAGGTTTTTGTTTATTTTAGTTATTTTCTAAAAATGCGTCCAAATCTTAATTATCTTGTTATTGAATTATCAGACAGAACTGTGCTATATATATTTTTGGGGAAAGCCGTATTTTGTATATAAGAGATTTGTAGTAACTGCTTTTTATTTACATGTATTGCAGATATACTGGAAACGTAAACGTTAGGTTGATTTTTTGTTTAAAGCCCATAATTATAACTCTTATGTTTGTCTAAATGAAGAGTATTTCTCTATCTTGAATTTTAAGTTCCCCTAGACATTGTTGTAGTTCATAAGGTTAATTTGACTGTCAGCTAGAAGAAACAGGGTGTGTCACAAGATTACAGTGACAAGATATATCAATTATAAGGAAAATGACATCATAAAGATATAGGTATGAAACATACCGACAGTTAGCACTCTTGACCCCCATGAGAATATGCACAGATTTTGGAAAGATAATCAGAAGGAGCAGGTAACATCTTCAAAAGATAAGAGTGTACAAGTTGTGTTGTCACAGAATTGTATCACACCACTAAAGTGGATACTGATTGTATACTTTCCAGAATATTTGTTAACACACTTGAACACTTAGCAAAAGATTAAATGAAAGCTTTAAAATACAGTGTACATGTGATGTGAGCTTAAGTCACATTGAATATAAAATGAAATAATTCCTGCAACTGATTATGGATTTCCAATCTTTGTGTGTCTGTTATGACCCAGTTTTATTTTTTATTTTTTTCAATTCAAAGAGTTTTATTTGTTTCTTCACATCAACATTACATTCACATTTAATAAAAAAGACAAACAAGACACAAAATTGCTGTGCTTCACAGGTAAAATAATCGTAGTTGCCCAGTTACTGCTTATAATTAACACAGTTGTAGACCCATAATTTTTGCTTCACTCCCGTTTGCAACAGCATCGGACTCTACGGCTGTCGGAGCCACACAACCCCTCTCCATTCCTTATTTATTGAGTTTACTATTCGTGCCTAAGTTATAATATACGGGGTTACTATAAATAACAGGAACCCGTTTCAAGTGTTAAGGTTCAGTGTCCCATTCCCCCCACCATGCTAAAGTGTAAAACCTCTAAACCTAGTACTTCACAATATTTATCTTTTTTTTTTCCTCACCCCCCCCCTTCCTTTCCCCACTTTCTCATATTCTCTCATCACTCTTTTTTTTTTCCTTCTTTTCTTTCCCTTTCCTCTTCGTGTTCCCCTTACTAACATATTTTAATGTGGCATGATGGACTGTGTAGCTCCGACCTAACGAAAGTGACGCACTATACATAACAACTGCTGGACAGCGGCATATACAATGCTCATGCAATATGGTAACACAGCACAAATAACACTAACATACACCCCAATGCCCAAACACCCGGTTTGGTCGGGATTAATGATTTCCTCAATAACCTGATTAAGTCTTTTTGCTAATACTTTGGCTAATATCTTGATATCGTTTGTAAGTAAAGAAATCGGCCTATAGGATTCAACTAGCCCCGGGTCCTTATCTTTTTTAGGGAGCACAACGATCAATGCCTCCGACATTGAGGGAGAGATGGCCCCTTTGGCGTATAAATCCACAAATAAAGCTTGGAATTTCTGAGAGAAAAATTCTTTATGTAATCTATATAACTCCTGTGGAATTCCGTCCATTCCCGGGGCTTTACCTCCGGGAATGTCCGCAATTGCAGCCTCTATTTCCTGTAAAGTAATTGGCTTATCCAACATCTTGCTGGATTCCTTGGCTAATACGGGATGCTCAATTTTGGCCAAATAACTACATATTTCCGTATATGTGTGGCCCTGTTGAGAAGCGTACAGCTTTTTATAAAATTGTCTGAAGCTTTCTGCAATTTCAGGGGTCTGTTTAACCGTTCTTCCCTCCTCCGCTCTAATCTCCGTTACTGTGTTATTAAGGCGCTCTGGTTTGGCCAGACCCGCTAAGAATTTCCCTGGCCTGTCCCCTTCAGCATATCTAATATGCCCAGTGAATAACTCTCTATACATAGCTTTATCCATTAAACTCCTACGCCAGGCCTCTAGATCCTCCTCCCAGGCTTCCTTATCTGATTGATTTTTAGTCTGTATGTACAGTAGCTCTGAGTTATGACACTTTAATTCAAGTTGGGCCTCTTTTACCTTATGGCAGTTTTTAAGTTTTACTATTTCCTTTATTAGCGTACCCCTAAGATTGGCTTTAAATGAGTCCCAGATGATATCCACCGATGCTGAACCCTGATTGTTCTCGAAAAATTCCTGCCATTGGGGTTCCGATTCTTCTCCCACCTTAAAATGGGACAACCAAAAGGGGTTCACCTTCCAAAAGGAGAATCCCTTCATGTCGCCCCAATCCACCACCATTTCCAGGAGTGAGTGGTCAGATATACCTCTAGTCAAGTACTTAATACTCTCTACACGTGGCAACCAGTCCCTCGTGGCCAGGGCCATGTCGATTCTCGAGAAGGAGGTATATGTCTTCGAAAAGCAGGAAAACTTCCGTTCCTTGGGGTGGTTTACTCTCCATACGTCATAATCCCAATTCTCTCGTTAATTTCGAAAAACCATTCCCTCGCGGGTTCCCACTTTGTTTTATCATACTTTCCCTGTCCCATAGGGGATCGAATATATTATTAAAATCTCCCATGACCAAGGCCGGGGTATTAGGGTGTGCAGCCATGAACTCTGCCACTTTTTTGAGAACCTCAAAATTAAAGGGAGGGGGTATATAAACTGCCATAAGTAAGAATTCCAATGAGCCCAATTTGCATTTAATAAACACAAATCTCCCCCCTCGGATCAATTAGGGTAGTGTTGACGGAGAAGGGAATACCCCTACGGACCAATATTGAAACCCCTCTCAAGGTGTTCGTGAAAGTGGAATGGAATGCCCAGCCTATCCAATTTTTCTTAAGGGCTAGTAACTTATTTCCTAATAGGTGTGTCTCCTGTAGGCATATAATGTCTACAGCGTATTTCCGAAGCTGGCGCAGAACCAGGGTTCTTTTAATTTTATTATTCAGCCCCCTCACATTCCATGTGAGGAGACTGTACTTTATGGCCACCATAGTTGTGGTTTATCCATATATGCAATCTTGTACAGTGGATCCGGAACTGACTGATATTGAATTGACCTAGTTTGCCACCCAATCCCCACCCCCCACCCTGCATGCCCAACCCCTTTCTTTTTCGTGACATGCCTCACTGCCCCCCCCCCCCCCCCCACTTCTGCCCTCCCTATTCTAAACCCACTCATACCCCTAACAATATTACAATAAGACGTCTTTTGGGGCAATAGATATAATGACTACTAACTGGGAGCTCTCCCCTGCCCCCCAGAAAAAACACTATAAAGTCCCCTGGTAGGTGACCATTTCACTCTTTTCGACTCAAACGGAGATCATATTTATGCATATATGGAGAAGGTTAACCACATTACAAATATGCCAGAAACATATATTTTGTATATACCTATTTTGTCATCAGGCGAGGTACTCTTACTCTGTCGCCTCAAAAAAAACAAAACCAAAAAAAAAACATATAGCAAACTCCGTATATTGTGTTGACATGCTATTATGAGCATCTTTTTCTTAGTATATATTTAAGCAGGATAGATGAGCCTTGTGTCTCAATCTTAGATTTACCCAACCTGGCAAGATCTTTGCTCAAAACATATTCATCGCCGGAGAAGAAATGCATACACATACAGTATTCGTCACAGAAAAGGGTTACGTACGCATACAGTATTCCAAAAAAAAACAAAAAAGAATAACATACTACATATATGGTAATACTGCTGGCACACTGTTATGGGCATCTTATTCTTAATATAGCATTAAGCAGGTTAGACGAACCTTATGTCTCTATCTAGCAAAACATTTGCTCAGTGCGTATTCATCCCAGGAAAAAAAAAAAAACACAACAAAAAGAAAAACACTGAACACGCTCTCTTCACCTTAATGGCATGCCGTTATGAGCATATTATTCTTGATGTATCATTAGACCGGCTAGGTAAGCTCTCTCTACCTTAGAATTACCAGACTTGGCAAACATTTGCTCAGTGCATACACATCGCAGAAGAGAAAATACACATACCATGTACCATATATAGAAAGGAGAAAAAAAAAAAAAAAACACAAGGCAACAACAATATACTAAATCTCTGAGGCTACAAACTAATACCAGTCCAGCTAAGCAGAACCAGAGTCCATTGAACGTTTGCCCGGAAATTTGGAGTCCAACCATGCTGCTGCTTCTTTTGGAGAAAAAAAGATTTTTGTGTCTCCTTCATGTACCACGCGCAGCTTAGCCGGAAAGAGTACACCATAAGATAGTTCCAGTTCTCTTAAACGCTTCTTAATTTCATAATATTGGGCTCTTTCCCGCTGGACACCTATGGCATAGTCTGGGAACACTGAGACCCTTATATTGTCCCATTCCAGGGGCCCTTTAGATCTGGTTAACTTCAGAATTGTGTCCCGGTCAGAGTGGTGCAGCATTTTTGCAATGAGAGTACGGGCCGGAGCACCCGGAGGGGGTGCTTTCATAGGGACCCGGTGTGCTCTTTCCACAGAGAAAAACTTGGAAAAGGCCTCTTTGCCATACACTTTAACTAACCAGTTTTCCAAGAATAACTCCGGGTTTGAGCCCTCTAACTTCTCAGGCAAACCCACAAATCTTAGATTGCTTCTCCTGCAGCGCCCTTCCATATCAGTCAAATTAGTGTTAATTGACTTCAGCTGGGCCGCCATACTCTCCACTTTATCCGCAATAGGAGTAACCTTGTCTTCCAGTGTGGAGGTCCGATTTTCAACCTCCTTTACTCGCTCTATAACCCTTTGGACCGACTGTTTAATCACATCCAGGTCCCCCTGGACCTTTTCGATTTTACTGGCTAGTCGTCCTTCGCTTGCTGCCAATGCGTCCAGCACCTTTTGGATCGAGGCACTATTCTGTCCTGAGTCTGGAGGTGTAGCAGGGGGGGAGGTTTCTTCTCTATTATTAGAGGAGGTTGGGGTGGCTGGTTGTCTGGCAAACTTTGCAAGCCGGTTTGCTGCGGCTGCATTTTGGGTTTTCCCCATTATGAGTCCTGCCAAGGGGAGTCTCTAACCACCAAGGAGTTTAGGAAATTTGACAAATTTGAAGGGGGCACTCAGTTATGAGCCAATTTAGGCAATTAGACTTTATACTTTATATTTCTCAGTCCAAAAGACTTCAGGTCGTATTTTACAAGAGTAGTAATAAATGCAAATCTACTCACACTTCACATCACTGTCCGAACTGAGGCACAGAAGTAAGGCGTCTCCAGGTTACACATCCAGCTATTCCTCCTGATCTTATGGAGGACAGATAAGCAGACTGGCTCGGTCTGTGTCCCCGCAGGCTCACTGCCAGCACCTCTGTTTACAGCCACTGTTTGCCCCCTCAGTCCTGACTGGCTATGGCTCCAGCACGCCTGCTCCCTCAGCGTCTCAACTCCTGCCCCCTCTCTGCCAAGCGTTCCCTCCGCGGCTTCTCCGTCCGCCTCTATGTCTCTCCGGCTGCGGCCGTCCTCTGTGCCGGCCCGGCTCCCCTCCAACACCACGGCGACGCTGCCGCTCTCGCGTCACTTCCGGTCTCGCTGGGGCGCGCTGGCGTCCACCTCTCCGACTCCCGCCGCCTGCTCCAGCCTCTCTAGGAGCCCGCCGCCACTGCCTCCAGGTACCTCCGTGTACTAGATTCAAGGGGGGAAACAGGCTCCCACCTGCCCGCCCATGGTCACTTTTCCTAGGGGACTGTAAAACGGATCAATGGGAGACCCATGGAGCAGAGGAGACCCACGACCTACGTCTCACTCCCTGCTCTCCGTAGCCACGCCCCCCGTTATGACCCAGTTTTGATATATTATTTTGGTTTTAATTGTAAGGTGCAGCGGGGTACCCTAAGTAAAAACTGTTAAATAAATGTGTCTTTGATGCTAACCAAAGGAATTCCAAGGATGAGTTAAAAAAGGGGGGGGTTGGCTTCTGTCTTAGCAAAATAATATATGTTGCTAGAACTTTAACTGTGAAATGCAAGCTGTAGATCAGTGCTGAATACTTTAACCCTCAGATTTATCTTTAATGATATGAAACTCTTTTGCTAAGTATATACGCTATTTGTAAAGTTATTTGAATGATATCTGTATATTCTGTAAAGATTGATGCAAATTTAGTTATTTGCATTTACAGCTGATTTGCATATCACATATCTGCACTAGTACTGTAATTTAAAGAAATGTTTTTGTTTTAGCTCCAATATAAAAAGCCCTTAATAACAGTCAAAAAGTGACTCCCCAAAATAATATTACATGTTATCTCAGACAATGCAAATGACTGTTCCCTGAATTCGGCAGGAGCTGTTCTTTTGTCTGTCCAAGGTGCTTGTATGATGTTTAAAGTCTGAAAATATACATACCGTAATTAATTCTGAAAATGTGTAAAAAAAACTCTTGTATATATCTCTTAACAGTTTTCTACCTCAACGTATGGTGTGTATTTAATAGAGCAAAACAGAACATTTGGTTAAAATCTGAACAGATCAACTAAAATCTATTTTATTTTGATTAATTTAACTGTGTTCAGTCATATCACAGTGTACAAAAGTGTCAGCAGGTCTGCACTTTGTAGGGAGGGGCTATGAGTCCCCGTGCATTGTATTATTTTCAATGCAGATGAATTGTTACTACAGATAAGATATTTGTCTGCAGAAAGATTCACAGCAGAAAATAAAATGTATTTAATCCTAATTGATTTAACAAAAGTTTTGTTTGTTTCATGTATTAAGAGAAATCAGCTACTTGTATTCATATAAATAATGACACACTCTTATATTGGTTATCAGAAAATTCCAATACTGTACACTGCATTACTTTAGTATGATAATGATTTACTCTTATAAACATTTAACAAACTAAATATGAAGTAGCGCTCCTAACGCCCTCCAATGTAATCCTCAAGCACTGTACAAGTCTGAAACCAGCTTCATTATTTACACTAGAGTCAGAATAAAGGAGTGTAGCGGGGGACGCTGCCGATGTCTCACATACAGACTGTTACACTAGAGTCAGAATAAAGGAGTGTAGCGGGGGACGCTGCATATGTCTCACATACAGACTGTTACATTAGAAGCAGCCAAAGAGATACAAAAGAAATGTGTACTGTAAATAATATTGCTGATAGATAGTGTTTGCTTTAGGCTTCATCATATTGATCTCAGCAGTATTGTACACTGTGCTCAAAAGGGGGGAGGAGTTACAGAGAAATTGCAGAGCTCCATAATAAGTATATAAATGCTGTGATAACAGTATCTCAGCATAAGAAAAAAAAAAAAAGGCACTTTTTAAATTTTCAGAGATTTCCAAGGCATTGTGATAATAATATCCTATACATAATGTATAACTATGGGAATGTCTACCCTTATATACTGTATGTCTAAATAAACAGCAGAGCTGAAGGCTCTAATGCAAGGATGCTGTCTTTGTTGCCTGTCTAAGCCAGTTGTGGTGTAAGGTCACAGCACACTGAGGAGCAGACACTTATGACTATGGGCAATAGTATGGCTAATATCCTGCAAGGCAGGTAAGCCGTGTTACAGTTATTGAATACACCCGACCATCAGATGGACATAGAACCCAAAAGTGCTAAGCCAGAAGACACACTTGTTGCTCCTACAATAAGCCTCTGAGCAAGGAAGTAAGAAACAAGGTGTCACACCAGGGGTCTGAGTCGACGAGACTGAGACCTCTGGTGGGGACCTGGACCGGTACCTGAACCGGGGAGGTTGGAGAGGACCCTTACGCATATGATGCGTGACAGTGCACCCGAAGCCAATGAACAGTCAGTGGTAAAATACAACCGAGTTTTATTAGCAGATGGTTGTAATACACAGGCAGTAAAGTATGCAGATGAAATAGTACAGTCTATGTAGATGGCAATACTTTACAGCTGGAAGATGGTATGGTATCGATGGTGGAACATCGGATCCGGAGTATCGGATATGGAGTTGAAGACTGTGGGTCCGGAATGACGGACGGAAACTGGAAGTAGGAGATCCGGAATATCGGACTTAGCGATGGCGGAACATCGATGGTGAACGATGATGGAACATCGGAAGGACCAGAGTCCTGGAGCAAGGCTTGAGTGCTGGGCTGTAGAAGCAGGATCGCAGGAGATGGAATACCTGGAACTTCACAGGAGATGGAATGCCTGGAGTACACTGCAGAATAGGAGATAACAACACCAGCAGGAATACACTTGTATGGAGACAAGGACAGCTGAACACACACTGGAGACAACTGAAGCACTAGCAATGATTCTGAGAGTTCCCTGCATACTTATACCCACTGGGTGGCCAGGATTGGCCGGGCAGGTATGACAGGGAGATCAGAACCATCAGGATTGGATAGTGCAAACATGTGACTGGGAAAAACATGGCAGCCCCCATGTCTGCTATGGCGGGAAAGACTGTTTGTACACGCCATGCTTGTGGCTGGGAGCAATGGCGGTAGACAGACGGATTGCCGTGCACTGGGTACTGTCACTGTGGGTCAGGGGAGCGGTGCGCCGCGCAGCCGCGGACTCAGCAGTGCTGAGAGGACTGGAGGATGACAGCGATGATGGCGCACGGCAGGCAGGACGCCGGCAGGGATGACATCTGAACCGCAAGCTGAGCCTGCGGAGGCACTTAGCCGGTAAGATAGTCTGTCTTAATACCCGGATCGTGATAGCACCCCCCCCTTTAAGGGTGGCCCCAGGACACCTTTTAGGCTTGCGGGGAAACTTGGAGTGGAACGCCCGGATGAGTCTGGGAGCATGGACATCGATGGCATTGGTCCATGATCGCTCTTCGGGGCCGTAGATCCAATCGATCAGATATTGCAGACGACCATATCGGATGCGAGAGTCCAAGATTTTACTGACCTCGTATTCTGTTCCACGCTGGGTGCAAACTTTAGGTGCCTTGGGGAGCTTGGAATGAAAGCGATTAAGAACCAGCAGCTTGAGCAGCGAAATATGGAATGTAGCTGGCACTTTCAAATAAGGTGGCAACTTGAGCATGTAGGCCACAGGGTTGACGACTCGCTCAACTGGGAATGGACCAATATATCGGGGAGCAAACTTCATAGATGGCACTCTCAATCGAAGATTCTTGGTTGACAGCCAGTCACGATCTCCTGGACGGAGGGCTGGCACAGCTCTGCGTTTCCTGTCGGCAAATTTTTTGTACCTGCTTGAAGCTTTCAGGAGTGAAGCACGAATGAGCTTCCAGGATTTGATGAATTGCCGGATGGTCGTGTCGACCGCTGTAACAGAGGATACAGGTTGCAGAGTGAAGTCAGGAACTCGAGGATGAAACCCATAGTTGGCAAGGAATGGAGTGACATTTGATGAAGAGCGATATTGGTTATTATGGCAGAATTCTGCCCACGGAAGAAGTTGAGCCCAGTCTTCTTGGGAGGAAGAGACATATGTGCGGAGGAATGCTTCAAGATCCTGATTTACCCTCTCTGTTTGGCCATTTGTTTGAGGGTGATAGGCTGTAGAGAACTTTAGCTTGATTTGAAGCAGGGATCACAGGCTTCACCAGAATTTGGCTACGAATTGGACCCCTCTATCGGAGATGATTTCAAGAGGCAGACCATGAAGCTTGAATATCTCTTTAATGAAGAGCTGGGACAGCTTGGAAGCTGACGGAAGACCGGTGAGAGGAACGAAGTGAGCCATCTTGGTGAACCGGTCAACAATCACCCAGATGGTAGTGAACTTGTCAGACTCTGGAAGATCAGTTACAAAGTCCATAGATATGTGCGTCCAGGGATGATGTGGCACTGACAGTGGCATCAATTGCCCAGGAGGAGACTGACGGCTGGTCTTGCGCTGGGCACATTTAGCACAAGAGGAGACAAAGTCCTGTACATCCTGTTTGAGGGACGGACACCAGTAGGACCTGGTGATAAACTCATACGTTTTCTGAATGCCTGCATGGCCAGCAAATTTTGAAGAATGCGCCCAACAAAGCAGCTTCTTTCTTAGGGCTGGCTTTACATATCTTTTCCCTGTAGGGGGCGAGAGATTTGTTACTCCCGTTGCGGAGAAGGCCACTGGATCAATAATAAAATGTTGACTCGTGGACTTTGACTCACTATCTTGCTCCCATGACCGGGAAAGGGCATCAGCTTTTCGATTTTGTGTCCCTGGACAGAATGACAGCTTGAAACGGAACCTGGAAAAGAAAAGCGTCCATCTGGCTTGACGGGGATTTAAACATTGAGCAGACTTGAGATACAGAAGGTTCTTGTGGTCTGTGATAATTGTGATCTCATGGACAGCGCCCTCTAGAAGATATCTCCATTCTTCTAATGCCAATTTGATGGCAAGAAGCTCTTGATCGCCGATGGCATAGTTACACTCTGCAGGCAGAAACTTACGAGAGTAAAACCCACAGGGATGAAGACGTCCATCGGGCGCTTTCTGCGAGAGGACTGCCCCAACACCCACGGAGGAGGCGTCGACCTCAAGAATAAAGGGCAAGGTGGTGTCAGGTTGTCTTAACACGGGAGCTGAAGTGAACCTCTGCTTTAACAGATGGAAGGCTTCGATGGCTTCTGCCGGCCACTTCGCTGGATTGGACCCTTTTCTTGTCAGGGCAGTGATGGGTGCCACAATAGAAGAGAAATTACGGATGAACTTTCTGTAATAATTGGCAAAACCCAGGAAACGCTGAATACCTTTCAGCGAAGAGGGAATTGGCCAATCTTGAATGGCCTGCAGTTTTCCTGGGTCCATTTGTAGACCAGAACCAGAGACAATGTACCCTAGGAAGGGTATAGACTTCACCTCGAAGACACACTTCTCCAGTTTGCAGTAGAGAT
Source organism: Crinia signifera (assembly GCF_055691185.1). Lineage (NCBI taxonomy): Eukaryota > Metazoa > Chordata > Amphibia > Anura > Myobatrachidae > Crinia > Crinia signifera. The sequence continues at coordinate 300,521,066 of NC_139220.1, read as the reverse complement.
GATTAGCTCGCAGCCGGGACAGGACCTCTTTGACCCAATAACGATGTTCTTCGATGTTATTGGCGTAAATTAAAATGTCATCGAGATATACGACTACATGTCGATACAGAATGTCCCGAAAGATCTCGTTGACATAGTGCTGGAATACAGCTGGGGCATTGCTGAGCCCGAAGTGCATGACGAGATACTCATAGTGGCCGTCTCTGGTGTTAAACGCCGTCTTCCACTCGTCGCCCTCTCGTATGCGGATGAGATTGTATGCGCCCCTCAGGTCGAGTTTCGTGAAGATGGTTGCACCGCTGACATGGTCAAACAACTCAGTGATGAGGGGCAGCGGATATCTGTTCTTTACAGTAATGTCATTGAGGCCGCGATAATCAATGCAGGGACGTAGGCCTCCATCCTTCTTCTTCACGAAGAAGAATCCTGCACCAGCAGGAGAAGTCGAAGGACGGATGAATCCCTTTGCCAGATTTTCCTTGATGTAATCGGTCATGGCCTGAGTCTCTGGAAGAGAGAGGGGATAGGATCTACCTCTCGGTGGTTCTTTGCCTGGGATAAGGTCGATAGGGCAATCCCGCGGTCTGTGAGGAGGTAGAAGATCAGCGCCAGACTTGCTGAATACATCAGAGTACTTTCTGTAGGGAAGAGGCGGAAGATCTGCTGCATCGGCTGAGGAATGGCGAGCTGGGAGTACCTTTTGGAGACAGGTACTGGAGCAGGAAGGATCCCAGGAAAGGATTTCGGATGTCTTCCAATCAAGGCGAGGATTATGAAGACAAAGCCAGGGTAAGCCCAGAACCAGAGCATGAGTGGCTCGGGTCAGTACCAGAAAGGACAAGAGTTCAGTGTGCAGGACTCCCACTCTAACTGTAAGTGGCAAAGTTCTGCGGGAGACTGTCGCATCAGGAATCCTACTGCCATCCACAGCAGTAAGGAAGACAGTCTTGGAAAGACTTTCAGTGGGCAACCCCCACTTGCGGACCAGTTCAGCAGTTACGAAGTTGCCAGCGGGACAGGAATCAAGAAGTGCAGAGACAGTCTTGAAATGCTGACCAACTTGTAGGGAAACTGGAAGTACGCAATCAGTTGCTGATGGAGAGGACTTAATTACTCCTAGCCTACCCTCTCCTTGACGGGCTAGGAGGAGGAGTTTTCCTGACGCTTTGGGCATGCAGAAATTTGATGTGCTGGGTCGGCACAATACAGGCAGAGCTGTGCCAATCGACGACGTCGACGTTCTCCTGGAGACAATCGGAAGCGATTTATCTCCATTGGTTCTTCTTTGGAATGGACCACTGGGGTAGCAGGTAAAGAATGCGAAGGAGTTGGCACTTTAACTGGAGCACTCTTGTTACGTTCTACAGCCCTTTCACGGAAGCGTAGGTCCACTTTAATGCATAGCGAAATAAGGTCATCTAGACCAGATGGTAAGTCTCTGGTAGCGAGTTCATCCTTAATACGGTCGGATAGACCATGCCAGAAAGCTGTGTATAAGGCCCCATCACACCAGGAGAGTTCAGACGCCAGAATCTGGAATTGGACCAGATATTGCCCGACGGAGCGGGATCCCTGTCTGAGACGGAGGAGTTCAGTGGAGGCAGATGCTGATCGCCCAGGCTCATGAAAGATGCGCCGGAAAGTTGACACAAAGTCCTTGTAGTTAGACAAGATGGCATCAGATTTTTCCCATAATGGTGACGCCCATTCTAACGCTGCTCCACACAGGAGAGAGATGATGTAGGCGATCTTGACCCTTTCAGTAGGGAAGTTACTGGGTTGCAGCTCGAAATGAATCTCACACTGATTGAGAAAACCTCTGCAGGTCTTGGGGTTCCCATCATACTTAGTGGGGACAGACAGATGAAGGCGAGGTGCAGCAGCCAATACAGGAGGATGAACTGGACTTGGAAGTTCACTGACAGGCTCAGGGCCACTGAGAGTGGTCTGTAGTTTATCCAGCCGGGAAGACAGATCTTGGAGACAATGAATCACTTGGCTCTGCGCAGCTTCTTGCTGATCCAAGCGAACAGCCAGTTGCTGTACAGGGCTGGATGGTGATGCTTGGCTTGTGGCTGGATCCATTAGGCTAGTGCTTACTGTCACACCAGGTGTCTGAGTCGACGAGACTGAGACCTCTGGTGGGGACCTGGACCGGTACCTGAACCGGGGAGGTTGGAGAGGACCCTTACGCATATGATGCGTGACAGTGCACCCGAAGCCAATGAACAGTCAGTGGTAAAATACAACCGAGTTTTATTAGCAGATGGTTGTAATACACAGGCAGTAAAGTATGCAGATGAAATAGTACAGTCTATGTAGATGGCAATACTTTACAGCTGGAAGATGGTATGGTATCGATGGTGGAACATCGGATCCGGAATATCGGATATGGAGTTGAAGACTGTGGGTCCGGAATGACGGACGGAAACTGGAAGTAGGAGATCCGGAATATCGGACTTAGCGATGGCGGAACATCGATGGTGAACAATGATGGAACATCGGAAGGACCAGAGTCCTGGTGCTAGGCTTGAGTGCTGGGCTGTAGAAGCAGGATCGCAGGAGATGGAATACCTGGAACTTCACAGGAGATGGAATGCCTGGAGTACACTGCAGAATAGGAGATAACAACACCAGCAGGAATACACTTGTATGGAGACAAGGACAGCTGAACACACACTGGAGACAACTGAAGCACTAGCAATGATTCTGAGAGCTCCCTGCATACTTATACCCACTGGGTGGCCAGGACAGGGAGATCAGAACCATCAGGATTGGATAGTGCAAACATGTGACTGGGAAAAACATGGCAGCCCCCATGTCTGCTATGGCAGGAAAGACTGTTTGTACACGCCATGCTTGTGGCTGGGAGCAATGGCGGCGGACAGACGGATTGCCGTGCACTGGGTACTGTCACTGTGGGTCAGGGGAGCGGTGCGCCGCGCAGCAGCGGACTCAGCAGCGCTGAGAGGACTGGAGGATGACAGCGATGATGGCGCATGGCAGGCAGGACGCCGGCAGGGATGACATCTGCACCGCAAGCTGAGCCTGCGGAGGCACTTAGCCGGTAAGATAGTCTGTCTTAATACCCGGATCGTGACACAAGGAGCTGAGAAAGGCTTTGACGAGTGGTGTCGAGTGGTGTCTGGGAAAAAGTGCTGTCTGCCAACAAGTCACTGGCAAATGCCCACATTATGCATGGCAGTATGTGTATAAAGTTATAGGTGGGAAACAATAGAGAACCCCTAGAGTCCACACAGGCCTTTGCAACAGGCTGAAGTGTGCATTATAGAACCTGAGAAAAGGTTGTAAACATACACAATGTACCCACCCTTTTAATGGAAACAAGTGATCTTCACCCAGTTGCCCAGGGTCTTAAGATATGAATTTGCCCTTGTGTGAATACAGACATACAGACACTGGCTGGAAAAAATGGCTTTACAAGTCAGCAAACACTGAGGCTGCAGTATAAAACAATATTCAAATGTTATTTAATGATGGGAGAAATTAAGAAAAATAGATAAAATACTAGTTAATATCATATAAGGCATAATTTGGATATTTGAAGTTATAATGTATATATGATGATTTGACTAAATGTCCATTGTCAAGTTTTTTTGTCTATCCAAGATACTAATGTAGATATAAGTTACAAGCTGCAACTTGAAGACTGAGTGACTCTAAAGGAAATACTTCAGAAAAGTTATTGATCCCTGATTTGAAAGTCCATGCCAATGTCTACTGATCGCACCGATTGTATCAAAAAGTGGCAAATAAGGACATTGGGATACAAGAAAAGCCTCAAAGGAAGTATTATCCAAACATTGTACTGTACCATGCATAAATACAGTTTAATAGGTTCAAAATCTGATAAGGGTCTTTTGGGATGTATAATGTCTTCTGCTGCATTAATGGTGATTATTGTGACCCTTGTTTGGTCATTGATAATTAATCCAATGTAGTACAGTATGACAATTGCCAGAACTGTACATAATAAGTGGGAATGTGCATTGGTGTAAAATAAGCTTGTTTTAATTACTTTAATGACACATATAAAGTTATTGAAGCCATTGAGAACCACCTATTCCAAGTTAAAGAGTTAAAAAGCCAAGTTGCCAAAGTTTATAGTGAAAATAAATGGCTAAACTCATGGAAAAATCCAGTAACCTGGCATAAAGGTTTTATTTATAGTTACCTATGTTCTGGTAAAATTTGTATTATGGCTGATAGGTAAAATATACTCACACTTGGTTTTTGTTCCAGACACAAGAAAAAAGAATCCTACCCTGTGATGTACAAGATTTGGTCATTCACATGAAATTTAATTATTGATGTGTTACAAGATAAAGTCACCACAACATAGACAAGATGTTCTTGACTATTGGCAACAATGTACTAGAAGAACTAAACATGTTGGACTATGGTGGGAATCATAAATGAAAGGACATTGCAAATGGACTTAATAAAATGGACAATTAGGGGGAAATTTACTAAAGGAAATTTGTAAAAAATAGGTGTATTTGTATCCAGAAATACACTTATTTTTGACATTTACTATCCCGAAAATACGGCAATTCGTATTCGTATTGATAGCACATCAATACGACTACGAATTGCCGTATTTTCGGGATAGTAAATGTCAAAAATAAGTGTATTTCTGGATACAAATACACCTATTTTTTTTTACAAATTTCCTTTAGTAAATTTCCCCCTTAATTCTGAAAGTAAATCTCACAAGACTCCCTGATGAAAAATCTGACAAAGAAAATGACATGTAAAAAGATTAGGGAAACTAGAGATGCGATACTATAAACCTCAGTTTGAATCCTCCAGGTTTTATAACACTATACAAACACTTGACAGAGGGAAGAGCGGTAGACAGTGTCACACCAGGGGGCTCAGTCGACGAGACTGAGACCTCTGGTGGGGACCTGAACCGGTGAGGTTGGAGAGGACCCTTGCGCATGGAGTGCGCGACAGTGCACCCAGAGCCAATAAGCAGTCAGAGGTAAAATACAACCGGAGTTTATTTGCAGATGGTTGTAATATAAACAGACAGTAAAGTATGCAGGAGAAATGACAGAGTTCATGCAGATTGCAATACTTTACAGATGTGATGATATGTGGGATCGATGGTGGAACATCGGATGTGAAGACTGTGGGTCCGGAGTGACGGACGGAAGACTTGAGCTTGACTGTGGGTCCGGAATGACGGACGGAAGCTTGGTTTGGAGATCTGGAATATCGGACTATCGATGATGATGTGGGAACATCGGATTCGGGTATCGGATATGGAAGATGACTGTGGGTCCGGAATGACGGACGGGAGATGACTGTGGGTCCGGAATGACGGACGGAAGCAGGAGATCCGGAATATCGGACTAACGATGGAACATCGATGGTGGATGATGCTGGAGCATCGGAAGGACCAGAGTCCCGGAGCTAGGCTTGGTCGCTGGGCTGTAGAGGCAGGATCACAGGCGATGGAATAACCTGGACTTCACAGGAGATGGAATAACCTGGAACACACTGCAGCATGGAAGACAACACCAGCAGAGAAATACACTTGCACGGAGACAAGGACAGCTGACCATACACTGGAGACAACTGAAGCACTAGCAATGGTTCTGAGAGCTCCCAGCATACTTATCCCCACTGGGTGGCCAGGATTGGCCGAGGAAGTATGACAGGGAGATCAGAACCAACAGGATTGGACAGCACAGACATGTGACTGGAAAGAACATGGCAGCCCCCATGTCTGCTATGGCGGGAAAGTGTGTTTGTGCACACCATGCTGGATACTGGGAGCAATGGCGGCGGACAGGTGGATTGCCGTGCACTGGGGACTGTCACTGGGAGACAGGAGGCCGGCAGAGATGACGTCTGGACCGCAAGCTGAACCTGCGGAGGCACTTAGCCGGTAGAAAAGTCTGTCTGACAGCTCGGATCGTGACAGACAGTCTACTATGATGGATATGTGTCAAGTGTCAACGGTGATTACCCTCCACCTGAAGTGATGACAGCATCTGCTCGTGGGGACATAGCCATTAGCACCATTATGGTGGACTGTGTGCTCCTCGTTAGGCAGGCCAACTGTACTGATAGATTGTCACAAACAGGAGGAACTGAGAGAAGCCGCATTATATTAAGCAACCATTTTGCATATATACTTTAGTTTTTATAATGGATTATAACCAATAGTGATATTAAGTCAGTAAAAGGTAGAATCAACAGGAGGAAATGATAGAGTATAGATATGATTCTCACCTTTTATATACATGGAAGGTTTAAGTTTTATATATGTTATTCAGAACTATCACTGTCCCTTTAAGATGTATTTTCCTTAACATGCTTCTAGCAGAACAGATTTTAATTTCAGCATAAGATGGAAAAGTTTGAGGTGATTTCAAGAGATGTTACCAAGGTCAGAAGATATTGCACCTGCGACATGAAGATAGCGTTTTCGAATGTTTTGAGAATCAGAAGGAGGAGGCACAGTGATCCAATTATTTCTATCATAAACAAACTTTTGTTTTGACATCTTATTAAAAAGTGTGAATTTATTGCTTTAGCTTAAAACTTCAAAATAAACATTTTATGAGCAATGACGTGGATTGCATTCCACATTTTTGGTATAACTATGAGCACCCTAAGATTAAACGTCAGATCACCGTCTGACTAGCATACTCCATTGGTGTGTGTGTGTGTCATTTCAACTGATCTCCGGCTGTCACTTAGAAGATGAATCCTCTGGCTGACATTGAAGGTTGATAAGTATAGCTGAACCCTATCAATGGTCTAGCTGTCGACATATTATTCAAAATGACATTTGCTTTTAACCATTGCGTTGGTATACTTTGAACTTTTACCGAGCTGTGCTATAGGAGCGGGAGTGTACCACCATTTGGCAGCACTAGTGTATTGTTGCTCGCTCCCCTTCCCTTCATTTATCCTGGTATTTTTATTCCAGGCCCCTCTCCACCAGGCCCCCCCACTGGTCCCCTCCGCCAGGCCCCCCCACTGGTCCCCTCCGCCTTCTCCACCATCCATTTGGCAGCACCAGTGTATTGTTGCTCCCCTTCCCGTCACTTACCCAGGTATTTGTATTCCAGGCCCCTCTCTGCCGGGCCCCATCACTTGTCCCCTCCCCATCGCCGCTCAGGGAAGTTCGGTACTGCTCTGTGTTCTTGTGTTCGGACACCCGAACATACGAAGGCCGGAGCGCTCAAAGCCCCTAGTGCTTCCAATAACCCCCCTTCCCCGAGCAGCTCTGACTCTTCCCAACCAGTAGCAAAGAGCCGAAGCCAGAAGCTCCAGGGGATCAAGGGCTGCTTCAGGAGGCAGCAGCTGCAGCTTGAGTGGTGAGTATTTCTGAGGCAGGAAAAACCTGCCTTGGTAGGTTATTCCTGCCCAGGGAAAGCCACCACTCGAGGGATTAATACTTTCTAATGGTTATTTAAAATTTTCCTATGGTTACCATTCTGGCCACGTCAATATTATGAACATGTCGCTATTATGAATATTTTGACTATTTTGTATCACACTTCCCATCCATAGAGGGCAAAACGCCTATTTTTTTTTCAACAAATGGTCCCATAGAGAAATTAGTCCCTGACCACGTTTTCTAATTTTATTTTATATGGTAAATGTGACTTTAGTAATTACTATAGCCACTGTCTAGGAATGTACTGTATTGTAGAGATGTGGTGAGGATCCCATGAGTTCGAACTCTGACAGTCAGACTACCAACAGAAGAATCTCAGTGGTAAGTACTGAGGTTAGGCTATACAGAGGTCAGTTAGGGTTAGACCATGGTTGGCCACCTGACCCTCTCCTACAGGGAGAAAATGCTCTGTTCCTGTGCTTCCCTGGTAATGTATGATTGTCATCACCTGTGGGGAGCTAGGTAAATGATAAGGAAGGTGTTTCACCACAGGTGGTGGCAATCATACATTACCAGGGAAGTCCAGGAACAGAGCATTTTCTCCCTGAAGGAGAGGGTCAGGTAGGCAACCATGGGTTAGACTGTGGTTAAGATGGGTAGGGTAATGTGTTAGGCTGTGGGTAGAACAGTTAGGGTTAGTCTGTGGGGAAGACAGTTAGGGTTAGACTGTGGGTAAGACGGTTAGGGTTAGTCTGTGGAGAAGACAGTTAGGGTAAGGCTGTGGAAAAGAAAGTTAGGGTAAGTGTGGCCGGAGAGCCCTGCACACGGGGTTAATGGCGGCCACAGCACTGAAGGGGTTAACTCTCCGTGCTTTGCTTTTATTCGGAACAAGGGCACTTGACATGTTTTAAACTGAATGAGCGGCACTGAGCTGGGACAGGACCCCTTCTGCAGTGCTGCTGTAAGATGAAGCCTGCTGCTGGGCACAAGGCACAAAGTATATTTACTTATGAAATATATGTTTAGCACTGAGCTGGGACTGCACCATATCTTGTGTATATTGTATTGAATATTGAGGAATGCATTCTACACTTACAATGCACTTTGTACATTTCTGGAGGAAGAAAATTAGCAAATCTTTGTGACGAGGAAATGAGATGCTAAACAGCCTCCTCCTGTCAGAAGGTCTGTGAGTGGCCGAAACACAGCAGGGGGTAGGCTTTATGTCTGAAGTCCTGTGTAAAAGGTGTTAATAAGGAAACTTGTGTATGTGAAGGGTCACTGAATCTATGCCATCCTGAACTCCACCGTTCCTGGAAGTCCCCTAAGGAAATTGGACTCATCCTTTTTAGAATGTAATCTTGATTCATTATGCACTGGAAGTAAGATGTCAGATTGATATGCAAATCCTAAAGGTATAGGGGAGGATTTGACAATGCCAGTGTGTTTTCTGTCTATTTAAACAGGGCCTGTGAGCCCTGGTATTCTGTACATCTCTACCTGATCTGAATGCTGTAACATTACTTGTATGCTGTACCTCCTAGGGACCTAGGAGAGGGCTCTTTTAAGAGCTTTTACCTTGAGAAAATAAACTATCTATTGTCCGAGACGACTACTTTCATCTTGCGACCAACAGAATTACTGCAATAATTCCGTTCTCCGGCTGTTCTGGGTGCCAGTATCCAGCGTCCTCCCAGTCTCCACCCTGCCAGCTACCAAAGCAGAGGCCTGGTCCATGACCAGGGGGGAACCAAGCGACGCCAGTCGGGGGGGTGTCAGCAGCGTGTCGGCGCACACCCCACAGCAGGTAGTACTCAGGTGCAAGCGTTTGGGCCTGAGGTGGTAACCGTGGTTCCAGATGCCATGTATTAGGAGTCTGGTGGTGGCAGCGATATCCTTTCCCACTGCGTAGTGGGCGGAGTCAGTAACAGGCGGTTGCTGACGGTAACAGGGAATCCCCTATTAGCCAGGTACCCTGTGACCAGGAACTGCTATCTGTGGACCCGAAGGGCATATCCAGAGCTTAAGGGCAGGCGTCCGGTCACAGTAAGGCTGTGGGTAAGATGGTTAGGGTTAGGTTGTACAGAGGACAGTTAAGGTTAGTCTGTGGGGAGGGTGGTTAGGCTGTGGGGAGAACAGTTAGGGTTAAGCTGTGGGGATGGTTAGGATTAGTCTGTGAGGATGACAGTTAGGGTTAGTCTGTGGGGAGGATGGTTAGGTTGTAGGGAGGACAGTTAGAGTTAGTCTTTGGAGAGGACGGTTAGGGTTAGGCTGTAGGCGGTACAGCTAGGTTAAGGCTGTGGGGAAGACAGTTAGGGTTAGTCTGTGCAGAGGACAGTTAGGGTTATTCTGTGGGGAGGATGGTTAGGGTTAGGCTGTGGGGAGAACAGTCAGGGTTAGGCTGTGGGGAGCATAGGTAGGATTAGGTTGTGGGGAAGACAGTTAGGTATAGTCTGTGGGGAGGATGGATAGGGTTAGGCTGTCGGGAGGATGGTAAGGGTTAGGCTGTGGGGAAGACAGTTAGGGTTAGTCTGTGGGGAGGATAGTTAAGGTTAGGCTGTAGGGGGGACAGTTAGGTTAATCTGTGGGGAGGACAGTTAAGGTTAGTTTGTGGGGAGGGCGGTTAGGGTTAGTCTGTGTTGAGGACAGTTAGGGTTAGTCTGTGGGAGGTTAGTTAGGGTTAGGCTGTAGGTTAATCTGTGGGGAGGACAGTTAGGGTTAGGCTGTGGGGAGGACAGTTAAGGTTAGTCTGTGGGGAGGGCGGTTAGGGTTAGTCTGTGTTGAGGGTGGTTAGGGTTAGTCTGTGTTGAGGACGGTTAGGGTTAGTCTGTGGGTAAAAAAGTAAGGGTAAGATGGTTAGGGTTAGGCTGTAGGGAGTAAAGTTAGGCTGTGGGGAGAACAGTTAGGGTTAGTCTGTGGGGAGGATAGTTAAGGTTAGGCTGTAGGGGGGACAGTTATGTTAATCTGTGGGGAGGACAGTTAAGGTTAGTTTGTGGGGAGGGCTGTTAGGGTTAGTCTGTGTTGAGGACAGTTAGGGTTAGTCTGTGGAAGGTTAGTTAGGGTTAGGCTGTAGGTTAATCTGTGGGGAGGACAGTTAGGGTTAGGCTGTGGGGAGGACAATTAAGGTTAGTCTGTGGGGATGGTGGGTAGGGTTAGTCTGTGTTGAGGATGGTTAGGGTTAGTCTGTGTTGAGAACAGTAAGGGTAAGATGGTTAGGGTTAGGTTGTAGGGAGTAAAGTTAGGCTGTGGGGAAAGTTTTATTTATTTATTAACAGTTTCTTATATAGCGCACACATATTCTGCAGCGCTTTACAGAGAATGGTCTAGTTGAGTTTACAGTGGAGCTTACAATCTATATTCCCTATACACACAGACATTCTAGGGTTAATTTGTTGGAAGTTAATTAGCCTACCAGTATATTTTTGAATTGTGGGAGGAAACCGGAGTACACGGAGTAAACCCACGCAAGTACGGGGAGAATATACAAACTCCACACAGTTAGAGCCATGGTGGGAATCGAACCCATGACCTCAGTACTGTGAGGCAGTAACCATTACACCATCTGTACTGCCCATAGTTAGGTTTAGTCTGTGGGGAGAATGGTTAGAATTATTCTGTGGGGCTGATGATTATGGTTAGGCTGTGGGGTGGACAGTTAGGGTTAGGCTGTGGGGAGGATGGTTAGAGTTAATCTAGCGAGAGGCTTCTGAAAATCAGGTGCATTCCTGGACCCACAGAAATATTACTCACAGTAATATACACTATAATATATTCATTGTATAGCATGGGCGTGGGCATGATGACATGGGCCCTTATCATCTGATCGCAGTACAAATTTGTTCTCAAAATGGGAAAAACCATGTCTACTGCAGGTGGGGCAGATGTAACATGTGCAGAGACAGTTACATTTGGGTGGGGTGATTTGAAATTGAAATCTAAATTGCAGTGTAAAAATAATGCCGCCAGTATTTACCCTGCACAGAAACAAAATAACTCACACAAATCTAACCCTCTCTATACACGTTACATCTGCCCCCCTGCAGTGCACATGGTTTTGCCCATTTTGAGAACAAAATTTGTACTGCGATCATATCTGAATAAGGAGCCTGGTCTCCTAGCTCTTATCCTGAGCCCCGCCCTCTATGCTGCTTATATGCCCACCCCGCCCCCCTGCTGAACCGAGGTGGCAGCCGGAATATCGGCAACCCTGATATAGTATAGGAACGATTATTTAAAAGAACATATCCACTAACCATTCCCCCAAGACTGACACAATTGTGCCTAATGTCACACAGCTGCTCTGCTTTGTAGTAACATAACAGTTTGGGTGAGGTCCGTCGCAAAACAAGTCCACCAAGGAGAGTATATAATAAGCAGGTTTTGCACTAACAGAAATGTTCCCTTTGCACGTTGTCCGCTTATCATTAGAAGCGACATTGCCGGCATGCTAATCCGTACAGCAAATCTCCCTGATCCCAGGCTCCAGCCCGTTCCTGTTCCATTAATCTGTAGTGAGGACTATAAGCCACTAAGGACTTCATTCAGAGCACACTTAGCTAAGCCTGACACTGCGTCACACAGGACCTTATTCAGGTTTGTTCGCAAGTGCCGCTTGTTCGCACAGGGACCGATGTTTCTTCTATGCGCATTTCTGCGCATGTGCATGCGCTTGTTGTGTGCGGCCACGGCAAACAGATTGTTCGCTGGGTGCATGCATGCAACCTTGCGGGTGGAGAGGGGCGCGGGGCGGCGGGCTGCCCCACAACCATATGGGAACGCCCAGCGTTTCATAGGCGTTCCCATGAGAACGCTGGGTGTTCTCATGCTAATGAGGCATGACTGACAGGCTGGGGGTGGCCAGCTGACATGTCAGCTGCCCGCCTACTTCCCCCCGAGCTGATCCTCATCTGTACGGTTGCTCTGAGGCAACCTTACATATGCTTGAGCCTCCGCCATCATTTGATGTTCGCCGAATGATGGGGGCGGATCCCACCAGGCTGCAAATGGATGTTACTGTGTAACATCCACTTGCATGCCCAGCGTGCAAATTTGACTTGCGAATGGATGTTGGCCAGCCACCATTCGCAAGGCGGGGTTTGGTGGACTCGTGAATCAAACACCCCCCCCCCCCCCCCGCAGTGGATGTATTAATGCATCCTCCACCTCTGTCACTTGTTTCTCTGGTAATAAGGGGGGGGGGTGGAGTCATGCTGCAATGTCACTAGGACCCACCCCCATTGCGCCAAATGCTGCGAATCACAGTTCCAAGGACAGGGGATGAGGCTAAGGGGCCCATTTATCATTTAATATTTGCGGCCAATTTCCCTGAAAACACCCATTTTGGGGGGTTTACCGCAGATATTATATATCACCAGAATGTATGTAGGAGGGACCGCAGCAGGAATCTCCAATCCGTGCTGCGATCCCTCCTTTCCCACTCGCGGCTGTATCCCCCATAGGTTACTATGGGGGATGCAATGCTGCTCGATGCATCAACATCGGGTAGCAGTGGGTCCCGGGGCTACTGCCATTCTGAGATGGTGGTAGCCGATTGTAGCCTATGGGCTAGATACCGCACTGTCGGGCGGCAGCGTATTGAAATGCGATCCTGGGTGGTAAATGCCAGCCACATCGCATTGCATATGCGATCCAATGATAAATGGGCCCCTAAATAACTTAATTTAGCCTTGCCCCTGTCTATATGGAGCTGCAAATCCACACGACTTCACTAGGAAGCAGGCAGGATGTGGGCACTCATCCAATGGTGCGGGAGACTACTCAAACAATCGTGAGCCTCCCCCCAACTTGCAGGAAACTTATGATCTTGATCTTATAGGTTGAGACTGCAGTAGAGAATCAATTAGAATCTGCACCAAAACCTTGGCAATACCTCGTAATTGTTCCCAAAAGGCGAGAGGTTTCACCCAAAAGTGGGGTTGCCTTTCTGCCCGGATTGGGGGCAATGCGGATGGATGGGGTGGATTTTACGGATGAGTGGGGATATGGCCTACTTATATCCTTATTTATAATGTGTAAATGCTAGAGGTATGGCTACGAAGGAGAAATGGAACCACCTGTCAGTAAACCCTCCTTTTTCTATAACAATTTAAAACATGAATTCAAACAGCTGATCGGTTGCTGTAGACAGCCGTTTCCTTCTAACAGTTTCCATAATTGCCAGTACTCCAGTAAATACAACTTGTGTAGGCAATCCCCCATGAGCCTTTGAGGTAAGCTTGCCCACACATGTCTATACTAAAGCGGGCAAGGCTATTGTCAGTGATACAATAGAAGCCCAAGTCAGGGGAATGTGAAGTATCCAACTGGTCTTACTGTGTGTACACTACACATTGCCGGATATTCTTATCACACTTACTTTATTACCAACTCTTATAGTTTTCTAGACTTTCCTGTCCGGTCACATATTTCTCTATAGACAAGAATTGCATTTCTAGGATTCTCACTTGCTTTTAACCCCTTGGGCACTACAGTTATTATAGAGGAGAGTAGTATTCCCAGATAGGGCTCTGCCTTGGCCTGTTACACTCGAAAAACCTGTAGCCCTGAGCACACTTTCACCTCACAAAGATGACTTAGCAGCAAAATGCTTATTCTGATACAAGGTTGCATGAGCAGACACGAGGCGGTGTTTTCACACAAGATGGCTGAATACAACTTAAAAACTGAAAACTAACTTAATTTTTTTTTCTTAAAATAAGACACATTAAGACGAAGGATTCGGCATTACTTCTTGCGATTATCTGATCATTAGACTTTAATACCAAAGTGGGCTTGTTGTTCTTTGAAATAGGAACTCACTGAGTTTCGCTACCTGGTACCAAAATGCTGGCAACCATGGGTGGGTCTATAATGGGTGCTGGGTGTGCAGTGCACATGTCCCCTGGTCCAGAGGGACCCACACTGTACCCATACATAGGGGCTCATTTATCAAACTTGTTGTGTATGATAATTGGCCCTCCAGACAATCAGCTCTCCCAACTGTCATGTGTTTTAAAAAAAATGGCAGTTGAGAGCTGATTGGCTTAAACATAATTTATCATATGCAACAAGTTCATCAACATCACCCACAATGGGCACCCACTATAGCAGTGATTTCCAACCTTTTTACCTTGCGGCACACTTAAGGCCCCCATACACTATGCGATTTGGGCACGATTTTGCCCGATTCGGATGAATCGGGCCTTAAAAACGGGCCAAATCGCATATGGAGACATGCCCTCCGACCCGATGCGCGGCCCCGTGCGCATCGGATCGGAGTCGGCAGGGCTGCACATAAGATTTTCTAAGTCTTATGTGCTGCCCGGAGCCGTGCGGGGACTGAAGCTGGCGGGGGGACCTACCAGAGCCGGGCGGAGGGATCAGGGGAGCGGCGCAGGGAGCCCGGCAGAGGAGAAGAAGCTGCCGTCAGCGGGAGCAGTGGGGGCAGCGCAGAGTACCAGAGAGCCGGGCCGGGCAGGAGAAGACGCTGCCAGGCAGCGCGAGTGGCGCCGGGAGCAGAACACTAAAAAAAAAAAAAAAAGCCCATACAAATGCATAGGAAGCCATTGATTGTCTGAGACCTCTCTCAGCCAATCGCTAATTGGCTGAGAGAGGTCTCAGCCAATCAATGGCTTCCTATGCGTTTGTATGGGCTTTTTTTTTTTTTAAGTGTTCTGTTGCTCCCGAGTCCCGCCGCTGCCCGGCAGCGTCTTCTCCTGCCCGGCCCGGCTCCCTGGTACTCTGCGCTGCCCCCACTGTTCCCGCTGACGGCAGTGGCTTCTTACACAGCTCCCTGCGCCCCAGGATCACCGGCGCCCCCCTGCCCCTCACCGCCTGCCCCCTACTCCTCACCGCCCGCAGCTCCCCGTTACATGTGGTAAATCGCAAGCAATTTATCACATGTAAATTTGGCACATCAAGTGACAAATTGTATGTGAGCCTCCCGGGGAGCTGCCGGGCGGCTCACAGGAGAATTGGGTCCGACTTGTCCTAAGGACAAGTCGGCCTAATGTATGGGGGCCTTAAGATTTTAAAATTGCCAAGAGATCCCCACAGGGCAAAACACATTGGCCTCCACAGGAAAAAAACAAACAAACCTATTGGATCCATATCAAAAACAATCACACTGGTCCCCAGAGGTAACAAAAGTGAAATACATTTTCCCTTTACATGAAAAGAAGAGACCAGTAAATAACAGTTGAACTGGCGGTGGCTGTAAACTGGTTTGGGCATCTCTAGATCTGGGGGCACACTTTAGAACAGCTCAAGGCACCGTGGCCGAAAAACACTGCACTATACTGACCCCTCTGGAATCCGGTTCTGCCGTGATCACTGTAATAATTGTGCTGCCTATATTTCCCCTGGGACCTGCAGAAGTGCAGTAGCCTGTGATGGTGATAGTGATGTATGCCCACGGGGTGTGGGTCATTAGGGAGGCAATGTCTAGGTTTACAGTGAATAGGTTGCACATAAATGCACCTACGCAAACCCCAAACATTGGGGACGGGGCAAAATGTGTGGCCAGACTGTAACAGCTGGAGCAGGATGTAACGACGCCCGAGTCTCGCGGCCATGCGGGATGCCGGCCGAACTCAGACATTTTTTTTAAAGGGGCAATCATTTACAAGGCATAGTTTTGCCTAGTGATTGCCCCTTTAAAAAAAAAGTCCAAGTTCATCCAGCATCCCGCATGGCCACCAAATTCCCGCATCATTACATCTGGCCCTAAGTCACAGCATCTGCATCTCAGCCATGGTCTGTCTTTAAGCTTATTTCCGAGCAGACATGGAACCTTCCATTTCAAGCTGGTTCCACGAACATGACAGTGAGGTCAGAGCACACCAATGGCCTCCATAGTCACTGATCTCTGTACAGTACAGCCCCACTGGGAGGCAGTAGTATAACATGGACATCTGCGGCCCACTGCGCTGTGCTGCTGTCATGTTGCCATAGCGCAGATCTCTGTGGTACTGTCCGCAGTAGGTGGAATCCATGCCATAGAGATCAGGCTGTACTGGAGGGCACAGGGAGCAGCAAGGCGTGACCCCAGGTAGCCGCGCACTGTGTGTTCTTGCAGGGTGTAACGCACTTTCTGTGGTCTGATGACAATAATAATGATGTGGAATGGCCACAGGTGGAAAGAAATAGATTTTTTTTTCTTCTTCTTTTGTTCCTTGCAAAGGAAAATCCTCCGGCTGGTGTTTGCTCTGTAAGGTAAATATTTAACCTAAAGGACCTGACGCTATTCTGTAAACATCTCCTTACAGATCCTGTACTCACATATATTCAACTGATATATATATACAGAGAAGACTGAACCTTTCACCTGCTGCCATAAATGTATATATCAGGACACTAAGATCTCCCCCTTATCTCAATCCACAGATAACAGGGCACAGACCCCCCCCCCCCCCACCTCCTAATATGCAGACATCAGGGCACAGACACCCCCCCCCCCCCCCCTCTTATTATACAGACATCAGGACACACTGACCTCCCTCCTCCTAATACACAGACATCAGGACACACTGACCTCTCCCCTCCTCCTAATACACAGACATCAGGACACACTGACCTCTCCCTCCTCCTAATACACAGACATCAGGACACACTGACCTCTCCCCTCCTCCCAATACACAGACATCAGGGCACACTGACCTCTCCCCTCCTCCTAATACTCAGACATCAGGACACACTGACCTCTCCCCTCCTCCTAATACACAGACATCGGGACACACTGACCTCTTCCCCCTCCTAATATATACAGACATCAGGACACACTGACCTCTCTGCTCCTCCTAATACACAGACACCAGGGCACACTGATCTCTCCCCTCCTAATACACAGACATCAGGATGCACTGACCTCTCCCCTCCTCCTAATACACAGACATCAGGACACACTGACCTCTCCGCTCCTCCTGATACACAGACATCGGGACACACTGACCTCCCTCCTCCTAATACACAGACATCAGGACACAATGACCTCTCCCCTCCTCCTAATACACAGACATCGGGACACACTGACCTCTCCCCCCTCCTAATACACAGACATCGGAACACACTGACCTCTCCCCTCCTCCTAATACACAGGCATCGGGACACACTGACCTCCCTCCTCCTAATACACAGACATCGGGACACACTGACCCCCCCCCCTCTTATTATACAGACATCAGGACACACTGACCTCTCCCCTCCTCCTAATACACAGACATCAGGACACACTGACCTCTCCCCTCCTCCTAATATACAGACATCAGGTCACACTGACCTCTCTTCCTAATACACAGACATTGGGGCACACTGACCTCTCCCCTCCCCCTAATATACAGACATCAGGACACACTGACCTCTCTTCCTAATACACAGACATTGGGGCACACTGACCTCTCCCCTCCTCCTAATACACAGACATCAGGACACACTGACCTCTCTTCCTAATACACAGACATTGGGGCACACTGACCTCTCCCCTCCCCCTAATATACAGACATCAGGACACACTGACCTCTCCACTCCTCCTAATACACAGACATCAGGACACACTGACCTCTCCCCTCCTCCTAATACACAGATATCAGGACACACTGACCTCTCCCCTCCTCCTAATACAAAGACACCAGAACACGGACCTCTCCCCTCCTCCTAATACACAGACATCAGGACACACTGACCTCTCCCCTCCTCCTAATACACAGACATCAGGACCTCTCCCCTCCTCCTAATACGCAGTTATTAGGACACATTACCTACCCTTACTATGCACATGTAGTATGAACACACTGACCTCTCCCCGTACACAGTCAAAAATGGCGGATACAATAAAAGGAGGTTCCCTTTTATTACAAATGTAAACATCTCATAGTTGTACTCAAGGAAAAGGGGGAAAGCATCTGGACTGTTAACACCTTCATGACCGACAATGTCCAAACCTAAACAGAATTCCATAAATCCCACCCTCTCGGTCCATCACGTAAAGTCTCATATGCGGAACCATGGACCCCCTTCCAGGCGGCTCATGCAGAGCACTAGAACAACATGCAGAACATTATAGGTTTATGGGCACAAGGGGTAAATCTTTGGCACTTAATGGCAAGGGAACATGTGTCTGGGTCCTCATCTGTGTGGCCCTTAGGTGACACCGGAAGGTGACATCGTGTTTGCAGCGAAGACGTTCAGCTTATAGTCTCTCTGGCAGTGATTCTTCCCAGGAGTGTGGGATTGCCTCGTCTGCTTCTGTAACAATGAATGGTTCTGGGGATGAGTAGGTAACAGTGTCTGATGCGATATGTGTCTCACAGGAGTAGTCATGCTCAGCCGGGAAGAATAGGAGCAGTCACCCCATCCCTGTGGGTCTCCTACAGCCAGGGGAGGGGGTGCCTTTCCTATCATGGCAGTTAGCTTTGCCGTAAGAAACATCTCAGTGACCTAGCTGGGCCCTTCCTACACAGCGGGCACCAGAACTAACATGAGCAATTGCTCTGCTCCTTGGAGGGGGCATCGATAGGGTGGCCCCCGTTGCCAGGTGATACTGGTCCATTCTCCAGGCTCTCGTTCATCTTCTCACAGATGACATCCACTAGGCGCTCAAAGACTTGCTTCACGTTGATGTTCTCTTTGGCGCTGGCCTCAAAAAACTCAAACCCTGTGGGCAGAAGAAAACAGAGGTGGTGAAACGGTGGGATGATCCATTCTTACTTCATCCAGTCTTAAGACAACAGCTGGAGAGCTGCAATACTAACCGCTGTGCTACGTGCCGCCTGTTCCCCACCAGATCGTTTTGTTTTAAATTCCATTATGGTTATTTCATAGTTACTTATTTGATGTGACCAAATGGGTTGAGGTGGTCATTAACCATGTGTTTCAAAAGGGTGAGACATGTCTGTGATCACCAAATTGTGATGTCACATTTTCTGTGACATCATGACATTTATATTACCAAAATCTACTTACCAAGTTCCTCTGCCAACCTGCGCCCATCCTCAGCTGGGACAACTCTGTCATCTTCTAAGTCACACTTGTTACCGACCAAAAGAACCTGTGCATTGTCCCAAGAGTAAGTCTTGATTTGTGTTGCCCTAGAAGGTAGAATATGTATACATAAGGCTTTGGGTTAGGGTTAATCCATCAATACCTATTTATTTCCAGCAATTATTCTGTCAATAGAAAGTGAAGTATAGGCATTCCTCTCCTCTGTAACATCTCTACCCATGACATACACCCCTTCTATCTGCACAGCTTCTACTATTAGATCTATTCACAGAGCATCCTACCACTGACCTCCCTAGTCCAGAGCATCCTACCACTGACCTCCCTAGTCCCAGCGCATCCTACCACTGATCTCCATAGTCACAGAGCATCCTACCACTGACCTCCCTAGTCACAGCGCACCCTACCACTGACCTCCCTAGTCACAGAGCATCCTACCACTGACCTCCCTAAGCACAGAACAGCCTACCACTGACCTCCCTAGTCACAGAGCATCCTACCACTGAACTCCCTAGTCACAGCGCATCCTACCACTGACCTCCCTAGTCACAGAGCATCCTACCACTGACCTCCCTAGTCACAGAGCATCCTACCACTGACCTCTCTAGTCACAGAGCATCCTACCACTGACCTCCCTAGTCACAGCGCATCCTACCACTGACCTCTCTAGACACAGAGCATCCTACAACTGACCTCCCTAGTCACAGCGCATCCTACCACTGACCTCTCTAGACACAGAGCATCCTACAACTGACCTCCCTAGTCACAGCGCATCCTACCACTGACCTCCCTAGTCACAGAGCATCCTACCACTGACCTCTCTAGACACAGAGCATCCTACCACTGACCTCCCTATTCACAGAGCATCCTGCCACTGACCACCCTAGTCACAGAGCAACCTACCACTGACCTCTCTAGACACAGAGCATCCTAAAACTGACCTCTCTAGTCACAGAGCATACTACCACTGACCTCTCTAGACACAGAGCATCCTACAACTGACCTCCCTAGTCACAGAGCATCCTACCACTGACCTCTCTAGTCACAGAGCATCCTACCACTGACCTCTTTAATCACAGAGCATCCTACCACTGACCTCTCTAGTCACAGAGCATCCTACCACTGACCTCCCCAGTCACAGAGCATCCTACCACTGACCTCCCTAGTCACAGAACACCCTACCACTGATCTCCCTAGTCACAGAGCATCCTACCACTGACCTCTCTAGTCACAGAACATCCTACCACTGACCTCCCTAGTCACAGAGCATCCTACCACTGACCACCCTAGTCACAGAGCATCCTACCACTGACCACCCTAGTCACAGAGCATTTGATTTCTACCACTGACCTCCCTAGTTACAGAGCATCCTACCTCTGATCTCCCTAGTCACAGAGCATCCTACCACTGACCTCCCTAGTCACAGAGCATCCTACCACTGACCTCCCTAGTCACAGAGCATCCTACCACTGACCTCTCTAGACACAGAGCATCCTACCACTGACCTCCCTATTCACAGAGCATCCTGCCACTGACCACCCTAGTCACAGAGCAACCTACCACTGACCTCTCTAGACACAGAGCATCCTAAAACTGACCTCTCTAGTCACAGAGCATACTACCACTGACCTCTCTAGACACAGAGCATCCTACAACTGACCTCCCTAGTCACAGAGCATCCTACCACTGACCTCTCTAGTCACAGAGCATCCTACCACTGACCTCTTTAATCACAGAGCATCCTACCACTGACCTCTCTAGCCACAGAGCATCCTACCTCTGATCTCCCTAGTTACAGAGCATCCTACCACTGACCACCCTAGTCACAGAGCATCCTACCACTGCCCTCCCTAGTTACAGAGCATCCTACCACTGACCACCCTAGTCACAGAGCATCCTACCACTGATCTCCCTAGTCACAGAGCATCCTACCACTGATCTCCCTAGTCACAGAGCATCCTACCACTGACCTCCCTAGTCACAGAGCAAGCTACCACTGACCTCTCTAGACACAGAGCATCCTACCACTGACCTCTCTAGACACAGAGCATCCTACCACTGACCTCCCTAGTCACAGAGCATCCTACCACTGACCTCTCTAGTCACAGAGCATCCTACCACTAACATCTGAATCTACAGCACATGTCGATGACAGTACTGTCAAGTTCAGGGATGGGGAACCTTCTGCCCTCTAGTTGTTGTTGAACTACACATCCCAGAATGCCCTGCTATAGCTTTGCTATTTGGCCATGCTAAAACTGTTGCAGGGCATGCTGGGATGCGTAGTTCAACAACAGCGGGAGGGACAAAGGTTCTCGATCTCTGATCTGGACACATGACCACCGATCTCAAACATCTTCATCTATGCATGCCTATCTGAGCTGCTTGCTCCACTGAATCCGGACCTGGAACTCACTCCCTTTGTACATAAATTGCCTGATCCCACCACGCTTTACTCACCAGTCCTGCACGGCATTGTAGGAGTCCAAGTTTGAAATGTCATACATAAGCAGGAAACCCATGGCTCCGCGGTAATATGCAGTTGTGATGGTACGGTACCGCTCCTGCCCGGCTGTATCCTACACACACAGAACACATTATCAGCAACAACACATGAAGGCTATAACAGTGTTGCTGTAACTATCAGAACTTATTCCAACAACCGGCTATTCACCAAAATAAATAGTGTGCCCGCATATAGCATGCACAGCTGCTACCTGGTATTAATAGATAGGAAAGACTGTGTATTACTGTTTTGATGATAATATATATATATATATATATATATATATATATATATATATATATGCACCAAACCCATAGAATGAGGAATTAGAAACGGAGAGTGGTAAAGTTTGGAGAGACAAACAACCAACCAACCATTCAGTTCCTGTCATTTTTTAAACACAGCCTGTAATATGGCAGTTAGGAGCTGATTGCCTGGTACATCTCCTAACTCTATCACTCTCCAATGGTTATTACAACTTCTACGTTATCTCTCTCCAAGCTTTGCAAATGCTCCCCAATAGTTTGGTCACATGGTCTCTTACCCAGATTTGTAGCTTCACTCTCTTCTCATTCCTATAGACCGTCTTGACCTTAAAGTCTATCCCGACGGTGCTGACGAAGGCGGAGGTGAAGGAATCGTCGGCGTAGCGGAAGAGGAACGAGGTCTTGCCGACACTGCTGTTGCCGATGATCAGGAGCTTAAACATATAATCAAAGCTCTGGTCTGCGGCATCTTTCGGGGGCTGGCGTGGGTCGTTGGCAGAGGCCATCTGATGTGTGAGAAGAGAAGACCAATCTTTTACAGACCAATCTTTTACAACCAATTACAGCGGATCACCCCCCAGGAGGGACAGGACACAGGTAAGCCATTATTACAGGGTAATCTATTACAGTGACTCACCCTCAGATCGATTTACCTGTTTGTCTTCTAGGAAATCCGGAATGCTCACACTGCTAAGGCGGCCTGAGGGCTGGTGTGATAAGCACAGTCTCTGGCTTCCATATACCATTACTATATATATATATATAGCACATACTGTAATTGCAGGAATGTAACAAATTATTGGGATTGTGTAAAAGTCAGAAAGGTCCGGACGGGACCGGCTGCCTGCAGCAAACTCTGCCACTCTGGAGCTTGTAGTGCATGTCCCCGTTCATGGGTATGTTCCGCCTAAGGGGGTGTATGTGACAGCTGTCACCAGGGAGAAGGGGAGGGAGAGATTACAGGCTCTATATATGGCAGGGGTTGCCAAACCATTCTTTGAGATCTACCAATGGTCCACGTTTCCCAGATCACCTAGCTGGTGCACAGCTGTAGTCATTACTAACTGTCATATTCCCCAGATCCCCTAGCTGGTGCACAGCTGTAGTCATTACTAACTGTCACATTCCCCAAATCACCTAGCTGGTGCACAGCTGTAGTCATTACTAACTGTCACATGACCCAGATCACCTAGCTGGTGCACAGCTGTAGTCATTACTAACTGTCACATTCCCCAAATCACCTAGCTGGTGCACAGCTGTAGTCATTACTAACTGTCACATTCTCCAGATCACCTAGCTGGTGCACAGCTGTAGTCATTACTAACTGTCACATGACCCAGATCACCTAGCTGGTGCACAGCTGTAGTCATTACTAACTGTCACATTCCCCAAATCACCTAGCTGGTGCACAGCTGTAGTCATTACTAACTGTCACATGAACCAGATCACCTAGCTGGTGCACAGCTGTAGTCATTACTAACTGTCACATGACCCAGATCACCTAGCTGGTGCACAGCTGTAGTCATTACTAACTGTCACATGAACCAGATCACCTAGCTGGTGCACAGCTGTAGTCATTACTAACTGTCACATGACCCAGATCACCTAGCTGGTGCACAGCTGTAGTCATTGCTAACTGTCACATTTCCCAGATCACGTAGCTGGTGCACAGCTGGTCATTATTAACTGTCACATTTTCAAACCTGCTGCATTCATTCCTACTTAAGATCCACAGGTTGTCGGTTGTTGAAAAAAACAAAAAATGCTAGTAGATCTTGAGGCCAGGTTTGGCCACCCCTGCGATATCAAACCTCCCAACATGACCCTCTCCAGGAGAGACACATTGCTCTGTTTTTGGACTTCTCCCTTAATGAATGATTGCTATCACCTGTGGTGAAGCACCTTTCTTATAAATTATCCTGTTTGAAACAGGTGATGGCAATCATACATTAAGAGGGAAGTCCAGAAACAGAGCATTGTGTCCCTCCTGGAGAGGGTCATGTTGGGAGGTATGTGATATGGTATGGGTCATTATAGTTTTTTGCCCCTTCCTCATATCATGAGGGTAGACTGTAATCTCCCCCTCCCTGTCTATCAAGTAACAGCTATCACTGCCAACACTCCTCAGAAAGGTACACTCTCCCCCGAAAAGAGATGCACACTACAAGCTCTAGAGTGGCAGAGGTTGTTACAGGGAACCGGCCCAGTCCAGAGTTCTGGGGTCTACATCATTCCAGTTTTTACCCAATCCCCAAAGATCCGGGGTCTGGACCATTACAGTTTTTACCCAATCCCCAGAGTTCCGGAGTCTGGACCATTCTGGTGTTTACCCAATTCCAAATCAATCAAGGGATTCAATACTGATCTGGGTTGCAAAGTATTTCACCTATTTTGCTGAATTTATTTAAATGTCTAAAGGTGCCCATACACTAGTAAGTTTTATCTTCAGATCTGGCTGGTTGGAACAAAAACATGGTTATGGATGAGTGACAGTTTGTCAGTTTTCCAGCATTTCCAAGCAAATGGTCAACTGTCATTTGCTCTCATCCATAACCATGTTTTGGTACTTGTTTCCTAGCACGGCCACAACGATTTAGATCGTTGTGGTCGTAAGATAAAAAATCGGATCGATCGCATCGCATGCGATTTGGTCGCATACGATGCGACCGATCCGACCGACCGATTTTTCACCCGATTTTTTTTTTTTTTTCACCAGATTTGTTTCAATTGCCCCCCCAAATGTTACTAAGTGGGCTAGACCCCACGATAGACGTCAACCCGAAGCGTGGCGAGCGCAGCGAGCCCGCGAGGGGCGGCGGTGCGCGTCCTCCGACCTTTTCATTCCCCTACTATCCACTAGGGCGTGGAGTGAGAATAGAATAGTGTGGCGAGCGCAGCGAGCCACCTAGCCCGAAGCGTGGCGAGCGCAGCGAGCCCCGCGAGGGGACGCGTCTAACTTCACAGGTATACGCGTCCCCTCGCCACGCTTCGGGCTCGGTGGCTCGCTGCGCTCGCCACACTATTATATTCTCACTCCACGCCCTAGTGGATAGTAGGGGAATGAAAAGGTCGGAGGACGCGCACCGCCGCCCCTCGCGGGCTCGCTGCGCTCGCCACGCTTCGGGTTCACGTCTATCGTGGGGTCATGGCGGGCACATAAAAAATGTGAAATGGGTCATATTGGGCCATTTCACCTTTTTTATCATTTTACCCTATGTGAGATGGACTTAATCAAGTCCATCTCATCTTGTGCCATTATAATGGCACAAGACCGACGCGATCCTCCCGATTTCAATGTTAAAAGTTTTTTTAACATTGAAGTCTATGGAAAAATCGGGTCAATCGGTCGGTCGCATCGCGGCCGATTTTAATTGGTCGCGACCGACCGATTGACCCGATTTCTGTCAATCAAAGTGAAAAAATTGTAAAAAATCGGCCACATCGTGAGGATCGTGTCCCTTAATTAAGAGCCACGATCACTCACGATTGTGGCCGTTCTAGGAAACAAGTACCCATGTTTTTGTTCCAACATGACAGATCTGCAGATAAATCTGCGTGTGTATGGCCACCTTTAGTAATTATTCATTGTGCACACTGCTTTAGGTATCAGAAACGTGTTATTGACAAACTTCATTTTGCAAGTTAATTAGCAAATCTCTGTTGCCTATGTGATGGGAGGAACATCTTAGGCCGGTTTCACACGCTCCGGCTCCTGCCGGACGGTGAAATCCCGCACGGCCAGGGAGCCGTGCCGCACACATTAGTTGTGAATGGACACTATTGTGTCCATTCACACGGGATGGCCACGGCCCGGCCACACGGCTGCAGCCGGATCCCGCCACTGGAAAGGACGGCTGCCGGGCTGTGGCCATCCCCTCCATGATAATCTACTGTGTGCGGCACGGCTCCCTGGCAGTGCGGGATTTCACCGTCCGGCAGGAGCCGGAGTGTGTGAAACCGGCCTTATAACTCTTAATGATTCATGGTATCTTGGAATGCAATGGGATTTTATGTAAGCCACTTTTATTACTACTGATTGTAGTAGGGGGTAGTAGGGGGTTGGAAGAGTCCAATTAGTGATTGCACAAGCATTTAAACATCACTACATAGGCTGTGTGCATGGTGTAGCTGTGTGCATAATAGTTCTGAAGTGCATCATTTTTTCAGGGCGGCACAATTTAAACATAACTGCAGCATTATGCCGGCGTTATACCGAAGTGAAACAGAAGGACAGGAAACCACAACTCAGAAAACCAAAGGACTGCTTTGAGTGAGTTCACTACTCACAACATACTACTCCTGGCTGCCTAATCTGGCTATTCAGCCGTAATATCACCATTTTTACATCTGCAAAAAACTGTTACCATCATTGTTAATGTTTGTACTTGCACTGTTAGTTTTGGAAATGCCCAGCTGTACCTCATACTTGCCTACCTGACCCTCTCCATTTGCCCGTGGGTCAAATGACACGAATAGCGTCGTTTTAGGCATTGCACCCACAGCAGTGCAATGCCATAAATAATGGCATTGCACTCAGGGGGCGTGGCTAAAACGGCGCTATCACTCTGGCCATGCCCCCAACAAGTAGCCGCCATGTGCCCCCCCCCCCCCCCTCCCAGAAAGGGCAGCTAGAAAGTCGGTAAGTATGCATAGATGTGATAGTGGAAGTCGAGTGAGCAAATGAGCTCACCCTGAGAGGACGTATAGAGATAGAGGAGAAGAGGACCAAGAATAAAATGTTGGGAGACACCTACTATCAATGGAAGTGCAGGAGAGGTGAAGTCATTAGAGGTACAGCATACTTGCCTACCTGACCCTCGAGTCTACATGCAGGAGAAAATGCTCTGTTTCTGGACTTCCCTGGTAATGTATGACTGCCATCACCTGTGGGGAGCTAGGTAAAGGTATTTCACCACAGGTGATGGCAATCATACCTTACCCGGGAAGTCCAGGAACAGAGCATTTTCTCCTGCATGTAGACTCGAGGGTCAGGTAGGCAAGTATGCTGTACCTCTAATGACTTCACCTCTCCTGCACTTCCATTGATAGTAGGTGTCTCCCAACATTTTATTCTTGGTCCTCTTCTTCTCCTCTATCTCTATACGTCCTCTCTGGGGGGGAGATTCTCTAAGCTAGAAATGCTGTAAAAACCCCGTTATCGGGGTTTTTACCACATTTTGGGATGCTGTAAGCATCCCCCGCCGGGTTTACTGCGGCGGGGGGCATCGCCAGAAAAATCTGGCAATGCCCCATAGAAGCCAATGGGCTTCTACCGCAACCCTCCGCCGCCCTGCGCCCACCCCCCGCCGCCCGCATCGCCCCCTCACCTGTGTCTGGGCAGCACAGAGCTGTGCTGCCCGGACCTGTGACCTCCTCCCTGCACTGATCCTCTTCCGTGCAGGGAGGAGGAGAGCCCGGCGCAGCAGCAGCAGCACCGGGTGTGTGAGTGAGGGGGGAGCCGCCGGGACCCGGCGACTCTCACCGCAAAGGACAGCTCTTAACGCAAGAGCTGTCCTTTGCTAGAATTATCGCATATGTTAGAACATATACGATAATTATAATTGCGATGGGCGGCGAAGGGGGGGTGGAGATTCTTAGAGAATCTCCCCCTCTGTGAGCTCATTTGCTCACTCGACTTCCACTATCACATCTATGCATACTTACCGACTTTCTAGCTGCCCTTTCTGGGAGGGGGGGGGGGGGGGGCACACGGCGGCTACTTGTTGGGGGCATGGTCAGAGCGATAGCATTTTTTATGGCATTGCATTGCTGTGGGTGCAATGCCTAAAACTACGCTATTCACGTCATTTGACCCGCAGGGGGGGTTGTCGCGGGAGCCAGGCGGTTTTGCGGGAGGGTTGCCCCTCTTTCTGGGGGGCCGGGAGGGGGACCTGATTTCCGGGACCCTCCTGGCCATTCCGGGAGGGTAGGCAACCCTGCATCTATGCTGATAATACTGAAATCTACCGCTCCTCTCCTGATCTCTCTCCCGCTATCCTCACTCATATCTCCAACTGTCTCTCTGCTATTTACTCTTGGATGACCCAGCGCTATTTTAGACTTAAAAAATCAAAGACTCAAGGTGCCCATACACCTGCCGATATGTGTGCTGTGCGTTTTGTACTTCATTTGTGCCGTGCGATTTTGGCACTTGTAGGGGGATGCGATGCGATCTACTGTACTGTGCGGGTGCGATGCGAATTTAGCTAATGGACATCGCATTGCATCGCATGTACTACAAAACTGATGCGATGCGATGTAGCACAAAAAGTACTGATTGCAGATACTTTTTGTGCTTTACAATATTGTACCTGCGGGGATGCGCATCGCATCACATCCCCGCAGGTACACGGTGTGAGTTTAACGGTTTTTATAGATCTCTGCCACCATAATGATTGCATCAGTGTCCTGTCCCCTGATGCAACTTTCCATGTTTACCATGCACTTGTCCTAAATTGTCTTGTACTGTAATTTGTTATGTGTTTTTGCTCATTTGTGTATTGTTAGGCGCTGCAGAACCTTTGTGGCGCCATATAAATAAACAATAATAATAATAATAATAATAATAATAAAAGGGGTAGGATTGTCATGATGTTGTACTGTTTGCAAAGGAGAAAACCAAGTTAAGAAAAAAAAAATAATTGGGGTTGCCATGGCAGCTGCAAACGTTATTGTAACTATCCTTTATTTGTATTGAAAAGTCTACTAGCGGAATTGCACTAATAAACAACGATAAATTAATGTAATGATACAGCAGAAAACAAGATGTCACACAATGTTTTCTTATACATTAATAATAAATGTAAATAAATGTAATATAAATTGAATCTAAATGTCACATTAAACACATAAACAATCATCAGTAATATATATGCGCATCCTGCCTGTGGGGCAACAAGTGATATACAGTGTGGTCCTGGACTTATCAAAGGGGTCCTAATTAGGCGCAGTAAGGTCCAGTGGCGGCTCCAGGGGGAGCGGTTCAAATAGGGGAGCCACACCCACTGCCATTAAGTCAGTTAGGAAAGGCAGTTGGTGGGGGTGGTTGTGACTCCTCTATTTAATTTTGAACTTTAATGCAATCCCCCCTCTGGAGCCTCCCTTGGTAAGGTCCCATAAAAGTCAGGCTAACAGGTGGCCCCAGTGATGCAGTAGCGTATAGCCAGAGCCATAACTAGGGTTGTGCATGCAGCACCATCGCTCAGTGTCCTGGGGAGGGCACCCTCCCCGGCAATAGGGTCAGGTGACCACGTATGCGCAGTAGCAGTACAGAGGCACAGAACAGAAGTGAAGTGACTGCTAATGTGGACCCCCTGTCCCTGCATGTGCTCTTTTATACATTTATTTCTTACAGATGTGAGCAGCAATGATAAGAATTACAATGATTGAGTCTAAAATCTGATCATTGATACCATATACCCCTTAGGACTGCTCTTCCCCGGCTTCCCCCATGTGTAGGCTGATGTAAAGGGGGCAGGCTGTGCTATAGGGTGCAGGGGGCATGCCAAGGTGGGCACTGGTAAGCTAAACCCTGGGAACAGAACACTGAGGCCATTATACCAGGCATGCAGCTTTCCAGAGCTACAATACCATAGTACTAACCAATCACACGGGCACATTACAGCATACACTCCCTGCAGAGATAGGACGTAGAAGTAGCCTCTGTTATTGGAACCGTCAGGTCAGTGAAGGACATGAAGAAATAAATAAATGACGCTGCAGTCTCCAGGGGCACAGACACAATAGGCGGTGTACAACAGTTGGGCTTTTAGCTAAACGAATGACTCTGTATTGATCAGATGTGAAAAATATTCACGTACAAGCGAAAGGCACATTTGCAAAGCACAGAGCCAACAGCTCCCGGCAGTCCGGTATAATCGAATCTGAGAAATAGAATAGATGGCGTAGGCTGCCACTGTGCAATACAGAAAGGCTGTTGTGCTGGGCACGCCTCCAGTCTCTCTGCATGAGTGAGCGTCTGGCACGGTCAAACAGAAAATGCTCTGCGTGGATGGGCACCGCTAATTGAGCTGAACACAATGGAAAAACAAATGATCCCGTGACAAGGATGCGATCAGCCCTTTCAGAGTGTGAATTGACTTCGGGTGCAGAGCAGGAACATAAGTCAACCTGCTGGGCAATGGGGAAGGGCGGCAGGATGCGGAGATTAACAGGAAGGGAATGATGAAAGCAGAATGGATTCCCCCTGAAGCTTACTACATACTGTATGCACGGTATCTCAAGTGGAATCGGCTATTTGGCCCATATTGCAGTTTACGTAGCCACATGATGAACGCAATATAGAATAGTCGTCAATTTCGATAATTAATGGCCATGTTGGAAAGGTGGTCTCAAGATGACCGGATTTAGCCTCTGTGCATGGTGGACTTCCCACTACTATAACGGCACCACTATGGTTGTGAAGCCATCTGGCTCTTCATCAGTGTACAACCGGATCATTCCCAATTTGTATAATAAAACCACTGGAGACATAAGCTCTGGAAGGACTGTAACAAAGTGGAGACGTCCAGGTGGTTGTTATCACACTGGAGACATGATCTCCTGGAGAATGTTATCTAACTGGAAACATGACCTCAGGGAGGATGTTCTCAAAATGAGCTACAACCTCTGGGAGGAAGTACTCAAACTGGAGACATGACCTCCGGAGGATGTTCTCGAACTATAGACATAACATCCGGAAGAAAGTTCTCAAGCTAGTCTTATGGGAGGAAGTTCTGAAACTGGAAACATGTTCTCTGGGAGGATGTTCTTGAACTGGAGACATGAGATCCAGGAGGATATTCTCAAACTGGACACATGACCTCGAGGAGGAAGTTCTCAACCTGGAGACATGACCTCCGGGAGGATGTTCTTAAACTGGAGACATGACTTCCAGGCGGATGTTCTCAAACTGGAGACATGACCTCCAGGAGGATGTTCTCAACCTGGAGATATGAACTCCAGGAGGATGTTCTTAAAATGGAAACACGACCTCCCAGAGGATGTTCTCAACTTGAAGACTTTAGGGAGGATGCTATGTAACTGGAGACATGACTTCATGAGGATGTTCTTGAACTATAGACATGACATACAGAAGAAAGTTCTCAAACTGCTTACATGATCTCCTGGAGGAAGTTCTCAAACTTTAAACATGACCACCAGGTGGACATTCTCAAACTGGAAACATTACTTCTGTGAGGATGCTCTCCAACTGGAGATATAACCTCCAGGAGGATGTAGTGGTACATCCGGCACTGGGAGTGATGCTAATGGTGCTAGCCACATCCCATGGCACAGGCCACACCCCCTGCTTCAGCACATAATAGGTCAGCAAGGTAACAGAATACAGATAAACTAAGTGAATGTATTTGAATAATTAGAGTAAGTTTACTACTTCATTTCATAGGTTTAACATCAACCCCTAACTGGTCATATTTTCAGGACTTACTTCTGTGGAGTAAAACATGGATTTATTATTGATAAAGCCAATTAGCTTAACTCTTGTGTGTATTTAAGGAAACCCTGAAATCGCGACCTGCAAACAGATAATTGATGACTGCAGCTGAAACCCCGGCATTGTAAGAAGTGATACATATTATAGTTTATTGCAACACTACTTTCAGCATTTGATGTGTCAAAAAGGACTGCCACTATGGGGCCCATTTACTACTGGATGGCATATGTAACGCAATCTGGGCGGTATCTTACTCCAGGATCGCATTGCAATATGTGATTGTTTCGGGACAATGTATGTCCTCTGCGATCTGCTTTGCCGGGTGCCGCGGGTCTGTGAAAGTGCAGTTAGCGCAAACCCTGCTACCAAGCGCACTTCGCTGCCGGCAGTGCGGTCTGTAGCATATAGGCTGCTGCCATCTCAGAATGGTGGTAGCCCCCCAGTCTGATGCGATGCTGCCCGATAATGATACATCGGGCAGCATCACATACCCTATAGAAACCTATGGGGGATGCGGCTGGTGGTGGTGCAGGAGGGATTGCACTGCGATCCCTCCGCGATACATGCAGGGGTACCTAATATTTGAGGCTAGCCCCAGAAAACAGGTGTTTTCAGTGAATTAGCTGCAAATATTTAATAGCAAATGGGCCCCTATGGGTGGTGAATGCATACTCTACTCTCGGTCACCTGTGCACTCAGTTATCCTTGCTGCCCCTGGGAATGCTGCTGCTGCTGCCAGATCTGTTGTTATACAGGAATCCCAGTGACTAAGCGGTGACTCACCCACAAGTGCATACACCTCACAGTACAGCAACTGGCCACAGACTAGATGGGCCAAGTGCTTATCTGCCATCAAATTCTATGTTTCTATGGGCCAGGTGTACTAAGCTTCAAAAGGTGATAAAGTGGAGAGTGATAAACTACCAGCCAATCAGCTCCTGCCATGATACAGACGGTGTTTGAAAAAATGACAGTAGCTGACTGGCTGGTAGTTTATCACTCTCCACTGTACCACTTTATGAAGCCCCTGCCCCCCCCCCCTCTTAAAGGCCATGGGACAGGAGGTGTATATGCCCTCAGCCACCTGCTACCTGCCCACTGCTTGCCTTCTGCCTGCCGCTCCTGTCCGCTGCCTGCTGCTCACCCGCCAGGTGCCTGGTGCCCGCCCAATGCCTTCCAAGGGGTTAGTTTCGGGAGTTAGGCAGCATCTTTTATGTTTTATATGTATATTTAATAACAGTGCCATACAGATGTACAGGGATGACAGGGAGGCCGAGAGCAGCCGGGAAGAAGGGTACTGAGAGTTGCAGAGGGTGAGATGGGGACGTAAAAGTGCAGGGAAGCAGGGAGTGAAAGGTAAAGGGAAGGAAGAAATATCTAAATTGGTTTCACATTATCAAAATCCCTACGACTTCTGGAGTTCTAGAAGCACCCTAGGTCCCCAGCCATTCTAATACATTTTCTATAACCCACTTCTAAATTGGACACTTTGCGAATATATGTGTGTGTATAATACAGTATATATTTATTTCTATTATAAATGTAATTTTAGACCTTAAGGCTCCCCCTGTCTTAGGTACCCCGAACTTATCACATATAATTCCCCCTATCACTTTTACTATCACTTTAATTTCACACTAATGTGATGCCATGGGGTAGTTCTGCTGGGCTGGCCTGGGGGGCCCTGTGCCCTGGACCTGTCTCAGAGTAGTGTTTGGGACTTGTCCTATTGAGGTAACCTGGACGTGGTGGACAAGCCGATAATAATGGCCATCATTATGCTAATAACCTCCAATGCAATATAGCAATGATATTAAAAGGTCTAGCATTTATATTTAGTGTGCACCTGCAAACTCCTCCTCCTGCTTGCTGCACTACAAGTCTCAGCAGGTAGTACCTCATATGTCCAGGGTGTGCAGTTTAGGGCCCCTCCCCCTATGTACCCCGGAACCCTCCAGAGCCCTAATCCTGCTCTGAGCGTAGTACATCTGGCCCTATGAGTGGCAATGTAATGGCATCTCCTCGCAACACACTCTCTAGATGGCCTTGGGGTAATTCAGCCCGCAGAGCACCCAGCAGGGCCCATTCTCCAACTGCTTTATCCTCATGTAATTAAATACAATTAAATACCTAACATTAGTAACTGACCTAATTCTCGCAGATTAGTGGAAGCAGAAAATCAGGTTGACCAGGAGCAGATTTGATTTCAAACAAGCACCCAATATGGAGTGAGCAAGGTGCCCACCATGGGCAGCACCATCCTGATAGCGGCGACGATGCCATTGTAAGTCAGGGCAATGGTCTACCTGGAACAGAGACGGTTATTATCAGGCCTGGCGCATGCGTGATCATCTTCAGCCCACACTCATGGGCTACAATGGCGCAGGGACACATGGCAGGAGCGTACTGTGTCTCAGCTCTGGGGACAGCACCCCTGGGTATGGCTGAGATACCGTTGTGTGGCATTGTATGTAGCAGCAGACAGCAGAGAGAACCAGGTCACTGGCCATCCAACGGTACTGAGAAGATCCGAAGTACCACCGTCCTCTGGGCCAGTGACTACATGTCAGCCCCATACATGCCTCATAGTGACTGCAAAGCATCCACGCCATCAGCGTACCCCAAGTGGCATGGGACAGGTGCACCCCATCAGCATTAGCAGAAAGGTTCCTATTCATATATATGACATGTATGTCGGCATACGTTACATGACGACATACATGCTGCTAAAACTGTTCATGCAGCAACAAAGGATATGCCCCATACACTGTATGTAAATGTGTAAGTCAGACAGCTGGAGACACACAGGTGCTCGCACACATACACACCCACATGTAAGGAGACGTGTCCCTGGGAGCAGCAGCTGCCAGGTCGCCGGATCCTGCTGTGTACAGCACAGAGCATATAAGCATTATTATTATTATATTATATTACCTTGTCCTGCAGGGTCCCGGAGGCACGACAGTCACAGAGCTGCTTGTGGGCTTCCCCTGGCACTTTTCCTGCACTTAGAGTACTGTCACCCTCCTGTATCCCTCTCTGGCTGATTCAGTCTCTTGCTCTACCCTGCTGTTACTGTCTGTCTCTTTCACTGTCTCTTTCAAACAGCTTCACCCCCTGGGCTGTCTGTCTCCTGCCTGTCACCCTCCCTCCCGGATCTGTCTGTTTGCAGGTAGCTCTCCTTCTCCTAATTGAGGTGTGTCTCCTTCCCCTGCAGTCTTCCTCCCTCTCTGCCATGCAGGCTCTCACCTCCTCCCACAGCCCTCTCCCTGCAGGGCTGGCCCTTCCTGTCCCTGCCTGGCTGGCCTCTCCCAGGCTCCAGCCTGATACTGTACTGTATGTCCTATCTGTACAGCAGCCACACCGCTGCCCCTACACTCTGATTTCTTCCCTGGCTCTTCATCTGTCTGATCTGTCATTCTCAAGTTATTTAGTTGCTTGTCATAGTATACTGGGATAAATGAGTGCAGGCTCCCGTTATGCCTGTGCTGAATACACAGGTGTGTGATCTGTACTGTACCTGTGCTGTGTGTACATGTCCTGGTGTAGAAGTGTGTGAGGGGGAGATGTGTGTACTGTACCTGTGCTGTGTGTACATGTCATGGTGTAGAAGTGTGTGAGGGGGAGATGTGTGTACTGTACCTGTGCTGTGTGTACATGTCATGGTGTAGCAGTGTTTGAGGGGAGATGTGTGTACTGTACCTGTGCTGTGTATACATGTCATAGTGTAGTAGTGTGTGAGGGGGAGATGTGTGTACTGTACCTGTGCTGCGTATACATGTCATGGTGTAGTAGTGTGTGAGGGGAGATGTGTGTACTGTACCTGTGCTGCGTGTACATGTCATGGTGTAGTAGTGTGTGAGGGGGAGATGTATGTACTGTACCTGTGCTGCGTATACATGTCATGGTGTAGTAGTGTGTGAGGGGGAGATGTGTGTACTGTACCTGTGCTGCGTGTACATATCATGGTGTAGTAGTGTGTGGGGGGGAGATGTGTGTACTGTACCTGTGCTGCGTGTACATGTCATGGTGTAGTAGTGTGTGAGGGGGAGATGTGTGTACTGTACCTGTGCTGCGTGTACATGTCATGGTGTAGTAGTGTGTGGGGGGGAGATGTGTGTACTGTACCTGTGCTGCGTGTACATGTCATAGTGTAGTAGTGTGTGAGGGGGAGATGTGTGTACTGTACCTGTGCTGCGTGTACATGTCATGGTGTAGTAGTGTGTGAGGGGGAGATGTGTGTACTGTACCTGTGCTGCGTGTACATGTCATGGTGTAGTAGTGTGTGAGGGGGAGATGTGTGTACTGTACCTGTGCTGCGTGTACATGTCATGGTGTAGTAGTGTGTGAGGGGAGATGTGTGTACTGTACCTGTGCTGCGTGTACATGTCATGGTGTAGTAGTGTGTGAGGGGAGATGTGTGTACTGTACCTGTGCTGTGTGTACATGTCATGGTGTAGTAGTGTGTGAGGGGGAGATGTGTGTACTGTACCTGTGCTGTGTGTACATGTCATGGTGTAGTAGTGTGTGAGGGGGAGATGTATGTACTGTACCTGTGCTGCGTATACATGTCATGGTGTAGTAGTGTGTGAGGGGGAGATGTGTGTACTGTACCTGTGCTGCGTATACATGTCATGGTGTAGTAGTGTGTGAGGGGGAGATGTGTGTACTGTACCTGTGCTGCGTGTACATGTCATGGTGTAGTAGTGTGTGAGGGGGAGATGTGTGTACTGTACCTGTGCTGCGTGTACATGTCATAGTGTAGTAGTGTGTGAGGGGGAGATGTGTGTACTGTACCTGTGCTGCGTGTACATGTCATAGTGTAGTAGTGTGTGAGGGGGAGATGTGTGTACTGTACCTGTGCTGTGTGTACATGTCATAGTGTAGTAGTGTGTGAGGGGGAGATGTGTGTACTGTACCTGTGCTGCGTATACATGTCATAGTGTAGTAGTGTGTGAGGGGGAGATGTGTGTACTGTACCTGTGCTGCGTATACATGTCATGGTGTAGTAGTGTGTGAGGGGAGATGTGTGTACTGTACCTGTGCTGCGTATACATGTCATGGTGTAGTAGTGTGTGAGGGGGAGATGTGTGTACTGTACCTGTGCTGTGTGTACATGTCATGGTATGGTAGTGTGTGAGGGGGAGATGTGTGTACTGTACCTGTGCTGTGTGTACATGTCATAGTGTAGTAGTGTGTGAGGGGAGATGTGTGTACTGTACCTGTGCTGCGTATACATGTCATGGTGTAGTAGTGTGTGAGGGGGAGATGTGTGTACTGTACCTGTGCTGTGTGTACATGTCATAGTGTAGTAGTGTGTGAGGGGAGATGTGTGTACTGTACCTGTGCTGTGTGTACATGTCATGGTATGGTAGTGTGTGAGGGGGAGATGTGTGTACTGTACCTGTGCTGTGTGTACATGTCATAGTGTAGTAGTGTGTGAGGGGAGATGTGTGTACTGTACCTGTGCTGCGTGTACATGTCATGGTGTAGTAGTGTGTGAGGGGGAGATGTGTGTACTGTACCTGTGCTGTGTGTACATGTCATGGTGTAGTAGTGTGTGAGGAGGAGATGTGTGTACTGTACCTGTTCTGTGTATAAATGTCATGGTGTAGCAGTGTGTAAAGGGAGATGTGTACTGTACCTGTGCTGTGTATACATGTCATGGTGTAGTAGTGTGTGAGGGGGAGATGTGTGTACTGTACCTGTGCTGCGTATACATGTCATGGTGTAGTAGTGTGTGAGGGGGAGATGTGTGTACTGTACCTGTGCTGCGTATACATGTCATGGTGTAGTAGTGTGTGAGGGGGAGATGTGTGTACTGTACCTGTGCTGCGTGTACATGTCATAGTGTAGTAGTGTGTGAGGGGGAGATGTGTGTACTGTACCTGTGCTGTGTGTACATGTCATAGTGTAGTAGTGTGTGAGGGGGAGATGTGTGTGCTGTACCTGTGCTGTG
Organism: Crinia signifera; assembly: GCF_055691185.1. Classification (NCBI taxonomy): domain Eukaryota; kingdom Metazoa; phylum Chordata; class Amphibia; order Anura; family Myobatrachidae; genus Crinia; species Crinia signifera. Next base: position 300,483,503 of record NC_139220.1, on the reverse strand, counting down.
TGTACATGTCATAGTGTAGTAGTGTGTGAGGGGGAGATGTGTGTACTGTACCTGTGCTGCGTATACATGTCATGGTGTAGTAGTGTGTGAGGGGAGATGTGTGTACTGTACCTGTGCTGCGTATACATGTCATGGTGTAGTAGTGTGTGAGGGGGAGATGTGTGTACTGTACCTGTGCTGTGTGTACATGTCATGGTATGGTAGTGTGTGAGGGGGAGATGTGTGTACTGTACCTGTGCTGCGTATACATGTCATGGTGTAGTAGTGTGTGAGGGGGAGATGTGTGTACTGTACCTGTGCTGTGTGTACATGTCATGGTGTAGTAGTGTGTGAGGGGGAGATGTGTGTACTGTACCTGTGCTGTGTGTACATGTCATGGTATGGTAGTGTGTGAGGGGGAGATGTGTGTACTGTACCTGTGCTGTGTGTACATGTCATAGTGTAGTAGTGTGTGAGGGGAGATGTGTGTACTGTACCTGTGCTGCGTATACATGTCATGGTGTAGTAGTGTGTGAGGGGGAGATGTGTGTACTGTACCTGTGCTGTGTGTACATGTCATAGTGTAGTAGTGTGTGAGGGGAGATGTGTGTACTGTACCTGTGCTGCGTGTACATGTCATGGTGTAGTAGTGTGTGAGGAGGAGATGTGTGCACTGTACCTGTTCTGTGTATAAATGTCATGGTGTAGCAGTGTGTAAAGGGAGATGGGTACTGTACCTGTGCTGTGTATACATGTCATGGTGTAGTAGTGTGTGAGGGGGAGATGTGTGTACTGTACCTGTGCTGTGTATACATGTCATGGTGTACTAACATAGGGGTATATTTATTAAGCTCGGTGAAATGATAAAGTGTCTAGACTTTATCACTGGCCAATCAGCTCCTACAGATGTAGCGCTGCTCATCCAGTGCTGGGGCTAGCCAGTTCACCCCCACTGGTGAGCGGCGCAACATCTGACTGGGCCCCAAGGGGAGCCCCGTTGTAAAGGGACATGCGCGCACGCCCCATGCTTGCAAAGATGAAAGGCACTCCATCTGTACCTTTCTTTTTTTAAACCAAGCCTGTAACTTCACAGTTAGAAGCTGATTGGCCGGTGATAAAGTACCAGCCACGTTATCACTTCACTAAGCTTAATAAATCTACCCCATAGAAACATAGAATTTGATGGCAGATAAGAACCACTTTGACCATCTAGTCTGCCCCTTTTTTAAACCTGTTACCTAAAAACATATTTGATCCTTATTTCTGGGTAAGGGATATGCCAATCCCAAGCATGTTTAAATTGTTCTACTGTATTTGCCTCTACCACTTCTGATGGGAGGCTATTCCACTTATCCACTACTCCTTCTGGGAAGTAATTTTTCCTCAAATTTCCTCTGAATCTTCCTCCCTCTAGTTTCAGTGCATGTCCTCGTGTTCTGATGCTCCTCTTCCTGTGAAGAATGTCTCCCACCTGTACCTTGTTAAAACCCTTGATAAAAAGTTTCTATCATGTCCCCCCTTTCCCTTCTCTGCTCCAAAGTATACATATTAAGATCTTTTAGTCTTTCCTGGTACATTTTGTGATGTAGGCCATGCACCATTTTAGTTGCCCTTCTTTGTAGTCTCTAATGTATTTATATCCTTCTGGAGATATGGCTTCCAGAACTGAACACAATACTCTAGATGAGGTCGTACCAATGGCCTATACAGTGGCATTATTACTTATTTTTTTCTACTGCTGATACCTCTCCCTATGCAACCAAGCATCTGGCTTGCCTTCTTCATTGCTTTGTTACATTGCCTACCTGCTTTTAAGTCCCCTGAAATAGTGACACCTAGATCCCTCTCCTCCTCAGTAGTTTCCATTATAGTGCCATTTATACTATATTTAGCCTTTGGACTTTTGAGACCCAAGTGCGTGATTTTGATTTTTTTTTGTCATTAAACTGTACTTGCCATGCTCTTGACCATTCCTTTAATCTACCTAGATAGGTGATGGCTTACCTTGACACTCCAGCTGTTGCTGAACTACACATCCCAGCATGCCCTGCTACAGTTTTACTATTTGGCCATGCTGAAACTGGTGCAGGGCATGCTGGGATGTATAGTTCAACAACAGCTGGCGTGTCAAGGTTAGCCATCACTGACCTAGATCATCAATCATTTGTTTTACCCCTCCTGGTGTGTTTACCCTGTTGCATACCTTTGTGTCATCTGCAAGAAGGCATATTTTACTCTCAAATCCATTTGCAATCCCTGGGGTACTCCACTGGAACCTGGGGTACTCCCTCCTGTGACTGCACTCTATTTACTACAACTCTCTGTTTTCTGTCCTGCAACCAAGATCTTATCCAATCAACCATCTTAGAATCCAATCCCCAAGCTTTCAAGTTTAGTTTATTTAACAGTCTGCGATGTGGGACAGTGTCAAAAGCCTTACTAATGTCTAGATAAACTACATCTACAGCCCCACCTTGATCTATTACTTTAGTCACCCAATCAAAAAATAAGATTTGTTTGACATGATCTTCCCCAGTAAACCCATGCTGTTTAGGATCCTGTAAGTTGTTTTGAGATATTCTACAACTCTTTGTTTTAAGAGTGTTTCCATCAATTTCCCTACTAAAGATGTAAAGCTCATTGGTCGTTAGTTGCTTACCTTTTCCTTGCTTCCACTTTTGTGCAGTGGGACTACATTCCCTATTTTCTAGTTCTCTTGGATTACTCTAGTAGCTAGTGACTGGTTGAATAATGCTGTTAATGGTTTTACCAGCTCCCCTTTAAGCTCTTTTAGTATCCTTGGATGTATCCCCTCTGGCCCCATTGATTTATCCACTTTCGGTTTTGAAAGTGGCAGACTAGATGGGCCAAGTGGTTCTTATCTGCCGTCAAATTCTATGTTTCTATGTTACTGTACCTGTGCTGTGTATACATGTCATGATGAATATCTGTTGTGAAGGGGAGATGTCTGGTGGGATCTGGACAATAGGTCAAAAGTCAATAGGTCAACACTATGGAGGCCAATTCCGGGCCATTTTTTTCAATCCTGGGATTGGGCTTCTGACATGGTGCCATGCTGGAAACTGGTTATAAGCAGTCCTTCAGTGGGTGTGCAGAGAGGGCAGTCTGGGTGGACAAGTGTGGTGAAGAGTCCAGGTGGACACATGGGGAAGAGTGTAGGTGGATGTGTGGGCAGGTCCAGCAGACACAGCAGAGAGGGCACCTGGGAGTAGACGGAGGTGGTGGTGTGAGCGGCTGGTGAGTGGCTGCATGTTTTCTGGGCAGCATCTGAGCTGAGCGCGGCTGTCACTCAGCGCCGCTTGGCAGAAAGAGCTGAAATACATATAAGCATTTCTCTCCTAAAATCCCGGGATTGAAATCATGGAAAAAAATTGGCCTAAATCACAGGATCCTATGCAGAGATTGGCATCCATAGACAACACCATATGATCAACATGTACAATGTCAACATAGATAAAAGGCTGGCACAAGAAAAGGGTAGACATGGCAATGGTTACCCATTTTTTGTCTTTTTCATACTTTACCATTCATGTTGACTATGATCGTCAATGGTAAAGTGGCGCAAATCATGGCTTGTGAAGCGGAACACTAATTGGGGTTCCACACGTTCAGGTGTCAACACTGGCACCGGAAAAACGCATGCCGACTTTCCCCCTTGTATAGAAATTCTGCATGTTGCCCTAATTTCTGTCACCCCTATGATCCATACCGATCCGGAACGTAGTTGTGTTGTGTAGACCAGTGGCAGAACTTGTGGGTTGTGAGCCCAGGTGCAAAAATATAATTAAGGCTCCGTCTTCCACCTCCACCCAAATTCACAATGTGCAACACTGCAGTGGGTGACAGGGAGAGGATGAGGGTGACAGTGTATGGCAGGGGGAGGCAGAGTGTGGGACATGGGTACAAGCACAATGTCTCTCATGGTGCGGAGAGCAGAGGACATGTACCTTAGTGGAGGCAGGATCACAGTGCCCACTGCTCTCTCTGTGACAGGGAATGCACCCTTTGGCTTTTCAGGTTCTGCTCTCCCTGCTGTAGGTAGCTGTGTTCTTCAGGAGGGAGTTGGGGTGAGCACTCGTACATCACTTCTCTTCACAGTGCAGGAAAAGCCTGTGGGCCGCCTAGCATCTTTCAGGAGGGAGCTTCCATGCTGCAAAGCTACACTTCCTTTCCACAACGCTACACCTTCCTTCCTGGTGCATTCATAGGGCCTAATTCAGCCTTGATCACTAATAATCAAATATGCAAATTGAGCAATTATCGGATAACTGTGTACGCCTTCTGTACGCATTGTGCATGCATCAGGGGAATTAGCGATACAAAAGGGGGGTTATTCTGGTGAATTCGAAGCCTTGCGAGTCCACCAAACCCCGCCTTGCGAATGGTTGCCCGGCCACCAACCATTCGCAAGGGCGATTCACTGACAGGGCCTGTGAATGGATGTTACACACTTACATCCATTCGCAGCCTTGGGGGATCCTCCCATGTCATTCGATGGTCGGCGACCATCGAATGATGGCGAAGGCACACGCATATAAAAGTGACTCAAGTGTGTGGACGCTTGGGAGAAAGTGGGGAGGCAGCTAACATCCAGTGATGTCAGCTGCCCACCCCCTGCACCATCGGCCCATTAGCATGGGAACACCCATGAAAAGCTGGGCATTCCTATATGCAAATGAGCCAGCCCACCGCCTCTCTCTGCCCCCACACAGTCGCTGCTCCCCCAGAGTTAAATCCCGTACATGCGAATATGTCGCGAAAAACATGCTGATCGGCGGCCAGCTGCAAAAACCTGTCACAACTCGCTCACCATCTAATGACTTCTCCCAGCCTGTGCGTGTCCCAGGACCCTCTCTGCCTGTGCAATAGAAACTAATAGGGGCTGGAGCTGACGTCACACACACCATCCCTGAAAACGCCTGGGAACGCTGCTCAATAGGTCTGTCCATGCATAACAAGTAGTGAACAATTTGTGATGTTATTGACAGCTCTTACTGCCTCTGTACATATACCAATACAGCATCGCTGATGTTGGTCCCCCAACCTCCCCTACCATGCCTACAAGAGATTTGGGCCCACAGTAGGCAAATTTCAGACAGTCTTGCGGAATTCGGGACGGTTGGGAGGTACAGTTTGGGGACCTTATTTGATTGGATCAGCATCTTTATCTCTGGAAAAGTCTTTCTATTTGCACTTTTAAGACCATCTGTGGTGCCCCAGTCTGGCAGAGCCCATTCTATTGCTGTAACATCACTGATATTTGAATGAGCTATTTGCAAAAGTAATTAACTAGGCCTAGATAAGATCTTTGCTGGGCCCCGGACTGCGTACACAGTGCTTACAAGGCCACTGACTGTTGGAGCAGTGCTCGCAGGACTTCTTCAGTTGCCATTGGACTTTTTTCCCCACAATTCTTTTCTGAGTTACCCATCCATGGTAATACATTTCTTCTTTGAATAATTCTCATTTATCATGATTGGTTCTCAGCCCATAGTCACATGAAACTTTTATGTTATCTTCTTTTCCTGTAATACAGTATACCATCAAGGTGACACGGAGCACCGGATATTCCCGTATTTCTTGCCAATGTTCAGTTGAGTGTTCTGACCTCTTTTTCAAATATGGTCTGTGCGACAGGTAACAACAATTCACAGATTCTCTGAATAGTAGTGTAGTCTAGACATTGACATCTACAGTACAATGTTTCAATAATAACACAGGCCAATAACGACAGGATTCACAGGGAATCATGCCACGGGAATAAAGGGAAGATGTGGGAGGGTTTTTACTCTCCTATACTCTGTGAGTAGGTAAGTAGGAGTGTAAGCCCAATTCCCCAGGAACCAGTGTAACTGGATACACACGACTGAGGGTTCCCTCACACTCCAGGGCATCCCTCAGGTGCATGCAAAGAATGTGTGTTACACTCCTGTTCTAATGGCACTTGGCTGATCCCTGATTGGTCATTGGCCTTACTATCCCAATCCAAGCAGGGCCAATCACTAAAATGCAGGACACAGCTGTGTAACACAAGTCTGTACATGCTATTGATTATGTGCGCAATAAAACATTAGTAGCATTACGTGTACGATACATTGTGATTTTTGGATAGTTTCTGGTGAAAACAAAGTTGTCTCGGCCATTTCTACTTCTCAATTTCTTTGAATATGGAGATGATACATGTTTCCATGTCATGGATGCTGGTGCTATCTCTGATGTCCCATAATGCACCTGCAATTCATCACGGTAACAATACGAGGCAGGAACTGCACTCACTCCTCATGTTCCTGCCTCAAATGCACAAAATACAGAGGGCGATTCAGTCTTGCTCACTGGGCTGCGAGCGTTCCGAGACCAGTGAGCAGGTAGCCACCACCCCACTGAACAAAGGCACCCCCCTTACTCCTCCATTCTTTTTGCAAGAAACGTTTAGTGGTTGTTATGTTTTATAACTGAAGGTGTACAGTGTCGAATGGGAAAGGATTGGGCTTAGTTCCTGATCTTCACAGTCATGAATGCATTTGATTACAGATAGAATAGTGCTCACCGATCCATATGTGAGTATTACGAGTGTATCTTGTTGCATCCACATTGTTAATCTGGTGGCATACAACCGACAACACACACATAGGGGCTAATGCAGAGACACACATAGGGGCTAATGCAGAGATGCTGTTGGAGTTGCTATCACTTCCCTGGAAGCGGCAGCAGTAGTGCTGTAAGGGAATGCAGCACGAGGCATCTATTACAGGAAGGCTCACCTGCTGCTGCAGTACTGATCCGACCTACGTCCTATGGCCCAGCATCTGATCACTCAGTCACCATTGGGCGGCTTGTATACGGTCATTAGGTTGACAGCTCTAAGGTCGACATGGATTGGGTCGACCACTGTAGGTCGACATGCGGGAAGGTTAACACGGGCTTCGGTTGACACAAGCATTGGTTTGACATGGGCTAGGTCAACAGTTAAAAAGCTGACTGGCATGTGCCGACAGGCGGTATTTCATGCCCTACCATCCACTAGGGCATGTTGGGAGAATATAATAGTGTGATGAGCGTAGCGATGCGCCAAGCACCAAGCATGGCGAGTGCAGTGAGCCAATGCGAGGGGACGCGGTTCACCGATATGGTGCCAAAACCAAGTTGACCTTCTGACCTTATCGACCTTGCCATTGTCAACCTAATAAGCTTGCGTCGACCTTCTGACCCGGTCAACATATTAATTGCGTCCACCTAAGCCCAGTCGACCTTTAGCGGTAGATCTTAATACTGTCACTCCTATGACCCACATCCCTCCCTCCACCCCATCCCAGGCTGATAAACTAGTGTCAGACCGTCTTTCTACTAGAGAGGTCACAAAACAACGGTGGAGATTGACCTCTGACACTGCCGCCCGTACCCTGTACAACCAATGACACCCACGGCACTTCTGTATAAATCAGACAATCTTTAATATCATTACAAGTACAAAATTTAAGATCGAACTAAGTGGAATTACAAAAATATTGAAATCTGAAGAATGAAACGACTGTACGGCACGAATGTTGGTCCATGACTTTTGTGATGGCTCCTGTAGACCCGCTGGTCCTCTACAGAGTGGGCAGAAGCAGTGCGGTGAATACGAGATTGGCGCCATTACACAGCAATGACACCAAGTTGCATAGGGAGGAGATGCCATGGTAACGCAGGAAGGTCTTCCGCAGGGCTTTGTACTTGGGGTCCTGCTCCCTGAGACGCTTGTAGCCCTCAGCATTGGCGCTCAGCCCGATCTCGCCTCCCAGGCCATGCTCTCGCTCTATGACTTGCATGTTGAACATGGCTTTGGACGTGGAAGGGGAGAACCAACGAGCGCTGAGAGCGGAGACAATCACAGAAGTAAAGAAGAGACCCATCTGTAAGGTAAGAAAGACTCTGTAAGGGAGGGGAAAGGACGGAGGGGGCAGGAACGGGAGATTAATGGAAGGGTTGGAGGGGACAGATAATGATGATGATGGCAGTGGAAGGGGAGAACCAACGAGCGCTGAGAGCGGAGACAATCACAGAAGTAAAGAAGAGACCCATCTGTAAGGTAAGAAAGACTCTGTAAGGGAGGGGAAAGGATGGAGGGGGCAGGAACGGGAGATTAATGGAAGGGTTGGAGGGGACAGATAATGATGATGATGGCAAAGTGGAGGTTTGGATATTACAGGAGCCTCACCTGCACACTCTCGCTGGGTGACAGCAGCTCCCGCGGATGATATACTGCATACACCACCAGGTTCAGGAAGGAGAAGCACATGACTATATGACCGTAAAACGGGAAGAGCTTGCTTTGTACCAATCCAAACGTGTGCCGAGGCACCCCCCTAATCATCACAAAGCCTGTGGGAGGGAACACATGCTGGATGTTACACTCTACCAAGGCCCAGCATAATATAACACAGCGATCTGTAGGGAGAGAGAAAACAGCTGCTGTCACCTGCTACAAACGTCACCCAGCACTGCATTCCCCATGTGGCCGACAGCACCAGGAGGTGCAGGACCTTCACCAGGCTCCCGGGTGTTCCCTCCATCACCATCCTGCCGAGAATCACAAACAAAAAAACTTTTTTGTTTATTTTTTGTTTAGGTTTTTTATTATACTTTATTGTTCATAATACAATGTTTCCAACATTTGACAACACAAAATATTTTAAAATATACAGTGCTAGTCTTAAGTTTGTTCTAGTTCTATCTATGCCTGCTTCCGGCCCTCGGTCTATTATCTGTCATTGCTTAGTTATTACAACGGTTATCAGGCATCTGAGTTTGACCTTTTTATTTTTGAGGTTTCCCTATTTCTTCCTCCCCCCCCCCCCCCGCCCCCCATTTCCCTTTCCCCTCCCTCTGTCCCTCCTTGCTCTCTCTCTTCTTGGGGGGGATTTACATATCTTAGAAAGGTGTATTACCCCTTGCATTTTTTAGTTGGTACCATTTTGTTGAGCCAAAACTCTTCTTGAGTTCTCCTTTTATGAAGCTATTTAAGGGGTGTATATAGGCTGTCCATATTTCTACAAACTTTCCCCCCCATTTTCTCTTTATTTATAGTTGCCTCTGTCCAGTCCATTTGAAATAGATACTGTATCCTGGGTAGCATTAGATTTAACGCAATTGGGTCTTTATCCATTTGGAGAGGATTGTCTTCTTTGATGCTGCTGCTATTTTATTTAGTAGTTTCTTTGACCCCTTATCAAGGCTCTTATTTTGTTTTTCTGTGTAAATATTCCAGAAAGCCCACTCTTTTGTTCTCTGAAAGAAAATCTGTTGTGTACTATTTATGTAGTTGTGTAGTTATGTCTGTACTTCATCCCTTAATTGTGACACTATTAAACAATCCAAATCAGGTTTCTTATTACTAATGTAGTATTGTATCATGGCAACCCAGCTCCCAAGTAACTTATTACCCCTGTACCATACTATTACACAGGTTTGCCGACTCTCCCGGAATGGCCGGGAGTCTCCCAAAAATCGGGACCCCCTCCCCGCCCCCTGAGCGGCTGCTGGAACTCTCCTCTCCGGGCTTCTCCCGGAGAGGAGAATTATAAAGTCGGCAACCCTGCTATTAAAGTAAACCAACTCCAGAGTGTCCTATTACCCCTGTAACATCTTATTACAGTAACCCAGCTCCTGAGCGTCTTATTACTCCTGTAACATCTTAATACAGTAACCCAGCTCCTGAGCATCTTATTACCCCTGTAACATCTTATTACAGTAACCCAGCTCCTGATCGTCTTATTACCCAGGTAACATCTTATTACATTACCCAGCTCCTGAGCATCTTATTACAGTAACCCAGCTCCTGAGCGTGTTATTACCCCTGTAACATCTTATTACAGTAACCCGGCTCCTGAGCGTCTTATTACCCCTGTAACATCTTATTACAGTAACCCGGCTCCTGAGCGTCTTATTACCCCTGTAAGATCTTATTAAAGTAACCCGGCTCCTGAGCATCTTCTTACCCCTGTAACATCTTCTTACAGTAACCCAGCTCCTGAGCGTCTTATTATTCCTGTAACATCTTATTACAGTAACCCGGTTCCTGAGCGTCTTATTACCCCTGTAACATCTTATTACAGTAACCCGGTTCCTGAGAATTTTATTACCCCTGTAACATCTTATTACAGTAACCCAGCTCCTGAGCGTCTTATTACCCCTGTAACATCTTATTACAGTACCCAGCTCCCGAGCGTCTTATTACCCCTGTAACATCTTATTACAGTAACCCAGCTCCGGGGAGAGTCTTATTACCCCTGTATCATCTTATTACAGTAACCCAGCTCCTGAGCGTCTTATTACCCCTGTAACATCTTATTACAGTAACCCAGCTCCTGAGCGTCTTATTACCCCTGTAACATCTTATTACAGTAACCCGGCTCCTGAGCGTCTTATTACCCCTGTAACATCATATTACAGTAACCCGGCTCCTGAGCATCTTATTACCCCTGTAACATCATATTACAGTAACCCGGCTCCTGAGCATCTTATTACCCCTGTAACATCTTATTACAGTAACCCGGCTCCTGAGCGTCTTATTACCCCTGTAACATCTCATTACAGTAACCCGGCTCCTGAGCGTCTTATTACCCCTGTAACATCATATTACAGTAACCCGGCTCCTGAGCGTCTTATTACCCCTGTAACATCTTATTACAGTAACCCGGCTCCTGAGCGTCTTATTACCCCTGTAACATCTTATTACAGTAACCCGGCTCCTGAGCGTCTTATTACCCCTGTAACATCATATTACAGCAACCCAGAGTGATATTATTATGTACCTGTCACAGTCCGCAGCACCAGGACACTGTCCTGACTGGGGTCGGTGTCAGGCTGTGCTGAGTCATCTCCCCATATGGGAATGCAGCCAGCAGATATGGAGGGAGTGGCTAGTTATAGTAAGCAATCAGTAATACTCCATCTTACATAACAGCAAGAGAAGAACGCTATACCTCAGCTGACACACAATTTAGGTCGACAGCTGAAATAGGTCAACAGGATCAGAAGGTCAAAAAGCGGATGGTCGACATGAGCTTTTCACATTTTTTGTCGTATGTTGACACAGTATACTGCGTCCGCTCGCCATGCTTCGGGTAAGGTTTCTTGCTGCGCGCGGCACACTATTTTATTCTCCCACCACGCCGTAGTGGATGGTAGGGCATGAAATACTGTCTGTCGACACATGTCGGCTCAAAAACCGTAAAAATCTCATGTCCACCTGTTGACCCCATTGTCGACGGAATGCTTGTGTCGACCTTCCAAACCCGGTAGACCTTACCCATGTTGACCTATTTCAAGTGTCGCTCTTCAGCGGTGGACCAAATAACCGTATCCCGCTGGGAGAGCCCCCCAGCAATCACTGTCTTTTTTCCAATGTTATAGAATACATCCCTCCCCATGGGGTAATAATTTCCCAGCATTCTCCACTGAAGCCCCTGATGAGCGCCCCTCTCTATGGCCACAGATTGGATTATCTTCAGCATTTTGCACCAGTTTTGGATAGAGGAATACATGTTATACATTTCGTGTGTGTGTGTACACACACTACATTCAGTAGGGGGCAGTGTCTTCAGGATTTGGGATGCCAATCCCGGGGCAATTTTTTAAAAAAAGGCCACACCCCCTGAACCAACAGCCACGCATAATTACTTAAATGGTCGGTCTGTTCAGCGGGTGGTGCAGCCGGGGAGCAGGGCAGGTGGTGCAGCCAGGGAGAGGGGGCAGGCAGTGCAGGGGGTGCTGCACTGAGCGTGCAGGCGGGTGTCAGATGTGTGTGCGGGGGGGGGGGGGGGCAGCCTGTGCAGCATGACCTTTGACATAATGGTATGTGTCTCTGCGCCGGGTTGGGAAAAGCTGTGCAGCGTCCGAGCGATTGTTCAGACGCTGCTCGGCATTAGACTGCGCATTAGCAGTCTAATCCCAAAATCTCAGGATTGGAAACTCCAATCCCAGAGATTTTTGGGTAAATCCCGGGATCCAGATGATCCCAATCCCGGTATTGGCCATCCTACACAGGACCAAAGCGCAGACATGCTTAGGCTAGGCCGCCTGGCACCAGTCATGCAGTGGTTTGGGGGGCTTATTAAGGATTATGGATAAGAGCAATTGTTACGCCCACCCATTCCGCAGGCTGAGGTAGCAGATCAGTGCTGAGCTGGAAAAGCACATTGGTCAGCCACTATGAGCAACGGCCAATGGGAATTTCCGTAACACACAAAATCAGCTTCCAGGTGAGTCCTGACCAAGCACACAATGGGGTTCAGACCTTTGTGCAGGGGGTGGACTATCAGTCCTGAGATCCGGAAGTGGGGCTTGTTTTGATTTTTTTTAAACGACATTCATGTAAAACCAGGTTGAGACCTCATTTTACCCCACATTTTAACGCAAGTAAGACAGCGCTTTCTCCCCCGAATCTATACTATTTCAGCCAAAAAAGGGACTGTGGCACACTTAAGAGAGAGCAGCGCCTGCGATTAGTAGAACACCACCACCAATCTCTCCTGGTGATTTGTGCAGGAAGGATAATGATATACAGTCTGGTAGGACTGTATATCATTATCCTTCCTCCACAAATCACCAGGAGAGACCGTAGGTCCTGGGCTCAGGACCCACGGAAGTTAAAGAAGTCTAGTAAAGACAGTCTTAAAACCCATAGGGAATCTCCCCTGGTGACACTTGTTCAGGAATATTCCCACACAGTGGGGACCCCATTTAGGTGTATACAAACACCACTTAATACCGCACAAGGTACATACCCATAGGGTATTAGATTCCATCCCCAATTCCCAATCATACCATAGTCTGGTACACACTGGCATTTTCCTTACTCAATTGCATTTAAAATAAATTAGTTTTAATCATCTATCTTTGTACCCTTTCCAATTCTTATACACCAACACTACTCAGCCCTACATTTCAACGCAAGCAGGACAGCGCATTCTCCCCCAAATCTATACTATGGATGATGCCTGTGACTGGTATAATCACATTGCTAGCAGTGGTGCTCATAGATCTCACACATGCTCAATGACACCCTGAGGCACAATGTCCCTGCTGCCTACTGAGATGCATTCAGCACTGAGATACAGACCAGAGTGTGCTAGAAGTGTCAGAGCAGAAAGCGACACCCCAGGCAGGAGATAGGAATAATTCGGTACTTGTGTATTATCACGGCGCCCACGATGTTGATCGTACGGCATCGCATCACATGCCATATAGCGGCATGCGATCAAATGTGATTTTTAATTGTACAAGCACCCAATGTTAAATGCCCCACCATTTTCATCGCCACCCCCACTATCAACGGCAACCCGAAGCATGACGAGCGCAGGGAGCCCGCGAGGGGCGGCGGTACGCGTCCTCTGACCTTTTCATACCCCCACTATCCACGTCGGCGTGGAGTTGACTTTAGATAGTGTGGTGAGCGCAGCGAGCCACCGAGCGGCCACGGATTACTTTACATGTATTCCGCATCCACTCGCCACACTATCTAAAATCAACTCCACGCCGACGTGGATAGTGGGGGTATGAAAAGGTCAAAGAACACGTACCGCCGCCGCTCGCCACGCTTCGGGTTGGCGTTGATAGTGGGGGTCACGTTGACAATGGGGGGGCATTTAACATTCTGGGGGCATTTAACATTGTATGCGCCCATCAGGGTGCTTGTACAATTAAAAATTTGCTGGCATGCGATATTTAATTGTACATTCAGGCTTTTTCACGCGGAAATCGCATACCCTATTTAGTGGTACCAATAATTCTTATGGTGCCCACACATGGGCCCTTATTCTGGTTGGTGCGGAAATTCCCGCTTGCGTACGGGCCGCCGATGTTTATCTTCTGCGCATGTGCAGAGGTCACTCTGCGCATGTGCAGGCGATTTCGCCGCAAGGATTCTCTATACGCCGCACAGGGGGCGTAGAGGGGCGTGAGGGTCTACTTATCCTCATTACCCTATGCATACGCCCAGCGTTTCATGGGCGTTCCCATGCAAACGCGGGGCGTATGCATGGTAATGAGGCCGTGACGCGTGGGTACGGGGCGGGCATCTGACATCGCCGGATGTCAGCTGCCCGCCCCCATACAAGATTTCACACGGACAAGTGTCCGTGTGGTCTTGTGTTGCGGGACCTGGTGGAGCGTGCGGCCCTGCATTCGATGTTCGACGACCATCGAATGCAGGGGCTGCTCCCACCATGGAGGAGGCGTATCCCCGTCCACATTCATGCGGACCGCCACATATCCGCGTACGGACGGCCGTGGCGATCCGTATGGAAGGCGGGGATTCGCCTGGTGCGTTGGAGCCGCATATGCGGCTCCGGCCGCACCAACCAGAATAAGGGCCATGGTGCCATTCTCAGATGCGTTTTATACTTTTTATAATATAGTACTTTTTATACAAAAACGCATCAGGTGTAGCGCATATCGCACCGTATTTATTTTGGCTTGTGATGTGCGCTCCTGCGTACAGTAGTTCATATTGCAAGCCCAAAAACTATGTGCAGCCAGTACTTTTTGTACTAGATCACATCTAGTACATATCGAAGACTGTTGTAGCGTATCGCATGCGATTTGAACGATGCAATCTAATACAAAATGCACCTCGCGCCGTGTGTGGGCACCATAATAGTAATGCCAGGAGATGCGGGCACACGGCCTGGTCAGTGCATTCTAACATACATGCACTAGGCACAAGTACTGGGGGGTCAGTAGGCGCTAGTACTGGGGGTGGGGGGCACTAGGCACTAGTACTGGGGAGGTAGAACTGTACCACTCTCTATAATTCTCCATATGCACAGATTACGTGACTAACATGCAGGTTATAAGGTTATAGTTACATTGAATGGTCATTATAGGGGATAAACGGTATGAGCTCCGTTATCTGCACCCATACTGCTTCTCCCCCAAGCAGTAACAAAGAAGAATATGCACGGGGACAGGGGCGCTATGATAGCACACCGACAGCAGGGGGCAATGTATGCACTGCTGACTGTTTTTGCCAGTACACAGCAGAAGCGACAGTGCTGTCCCTGGTTGTGGTGCCTGCTGACTCCGGGCTGCACAGGAGATCTCACACATGCCCAGAGAGCTGGCCTGGGGAGGACGTACATCACAGTACCTGTGCTGTGGGGAGACCGGAAGCAATCGGCAGAATGTTAATACAGTACATCTCAGCGCTGCAGTTTCCTGCTTCCAATATGCAGAGTCCCTTCCTGCAATGCATTCACTAAATTTTGCGAATACATTGCTATTGCGAGCAGTTCACTACACAGCTGAGCACTTGCATATTACCGGTAGCCCCCTGGCAGCAAATCCTATCAGCGAAGCCAGGCACATGGTTGATATATTTTTGCTCGAAGCGGCCGTGTGTGAAATCATGTAGTCACTGTGCTCCCCCCAAATGGCTTTGTTGTCTGGACCGCACCCAAAAAAATGCAGCCCATCATCTCTAAAGCTGTGTACACACGGGAGCGATTTCAGCACATATCGCTGGCAATATGGTCGCTGAGCGACCACATTGCCAGTGATTTCATGTGCCGTGGGAGATAAATCGCTGGGAGCATGCTCCCGCTGCCAGCCCTTCACGGTCGCTCGTCGCAGGAGCATGCTTTTCTGATTATGGCTAAAAAAAAAAATGGTACTTGTGTACTTTCACGGCTCCCATCGCATGCCATATGTAGTGGCATGCAATGGGATGCGATTTTTGCCATTTTTAAGCATTTTTTTTAAAAATAGCATGCGATCGCATGCGATTTTTAACAGAAATGTATCCAAATGTATTGAAATTAGTATCAAACATGTTCAATGGCCCCCAAATGTCATTTTTCAGGCTGTACCACCCCCACCATCAACCTGAAGCGTGGCGAGCGCAGCGAGCCCGCGAGGGGCGGTGGTACGCGTCCTACGACCTTTTCATACCCCCACTATCAACGTCGGCGTGGAGTTGAGAATAGAAAGTGTGGCGAGCGCAGCGAGCCACCGAGCCCGAAGCGTGACGAGCCCCGCGAGGGGACGCGGACACCTGTGAAGGCCGCGAGGGGACACGTATACCTGTGAAGGTATCGGTGTGCGCTCGCCACACTTTCTATTCTCAACTCCACGTCGATTTGGATAGTGGGGGTATGAAAAGGTCGTAGGACGTGTACCGCTGCGCTCGCCACGCTTCGGGTTCGCGTTGATAGTGGGGGTGGTACAGCCTGAAAAATGACATATGGGGGCCATTGAACATGTTTGATACTAATTTCAATGCATTTGGATGCATTTCTGTTAAAAATCGCATGCGATCGCATGCGATGCAATTTTTTACTATGCGATGGACATCGTGGGAGCCGTGATTGTACACAAGTACCAAAAAAATCGCTGGTGCACAATGTACTGTGCACCAGCAACCAGCGATTTCTAATCAAAATGAGGTAGAGACAGAATAGCTTGTAATTTTCAGCCAAAATCAATGGTCGCTGATGAGAACAGTACACTGAGCAATATATTGCTGGGAGATATTGCAAGTACGCTGAGCATTATATTGCTGGGAGATATTGAAAGTATACTGAGCAATATATTGCAGAGCGATTTTAAGCCAAAATCGCTCAGCGTCCAAATCACACCGTGTGTACACAGCTTTAGACTGTAGTCGCATTTTTCACAATGCAGCTGCAGTTGAAGTGCTCGCGCATGGGCAGATTGTCAGTAATTTGCATTTAATACTGAATGGGCCACTGTCAGGTTTTATGTGACAAGAGGAGAATGTATACTGGGCCATAAAGGCGATATACGATCCACCTGACTGGACAGCATATCGCTCAGGGGTGCCGGATGACTGCCCGACAGGGGGGATCCCGACTGACAGGGGCTATTCTCCCGACCATAGAAGGAAAATAGAACCTGTGGCAAGCAAAGCGAGCCACCGAGCACGCAGCGTGGCGAGCGTCTGTTGGAGAACCGGCAGTTCGATGTCGGGATACTGACCATCAGGCTCCCCCCCCGTCGGACCGCCATACTACACCCGGTGTAAGGATGATGGTAATGACAATGTAACAATCCTTATTACCAGTAGAAATGGTCTGTAATAAGAACAATATTCTATTTTCATCCTAGACCTTCCATCTCCTCCAGCCTGGGCATCAGTGACAATGCACTATTATTGTTGTTATAATAATGTATATAATAACACACCTACTGGAATATGTTTCTAGTACACAGAACCCAGCATAAACTCCCCCTGTATCAAAGGTCACACTCTTATCTAACTCATTCTACGACACAACTCTAGGCTCAGAGTTTTACACGTATAACTACACACACAGCCCTCTGCTCATCACATATAGTAGCGCTGCAACTACAAGAGGCTGGGACCTGTAGTTCCACAACAGCAGTACACTACACCCTACAGATGTCACAGACAGGGGAATGGGCAGAGAGCAGCATGTACCTGCCACACGTCCTCGCAGTCTGACAGCAGCAAAACAAAGCAATAAGCAGCTACTTCCGGGTGCACCCACAGCTGGACCGCCCCCGACGCGACGTCACCACCAATCAGCCACCCACCTGGTCTGTGTCGTTAGGCCAATCAAGGGCTCTGGAGTCTCATAGAAACGGTTACTGAGGCTCCTGAGCTACGGAAGGTCAACTACGGAAGCCCGTTCATGGCAAATCTAACCAACTGCAATGTCATTTTTATCCATGCTGATAAGGCAAGGTACAATTTCTGGCTCTCCATCCCACGTGATTAAATGCTGCAATCCTTGGTTCTATGCAGCCGTCAACTCAGCTAGCTTCAGGTATTATGGAAGCAAGGGGGGGATTTAATTCAGTGCAATTCCAGAGCAACACATTCCGTCCATCTGCATTACAGGGAGTCTCAGAAGAGTGGGAACGTCTCAAATCCTCAAATGCTCTGTTCCTGGACTTCCCTCGTAATTTATGACTGCCATCACCTTTTAAACAGGTTAATGCAGGCTTTCCCAACCACAGTCCTCAAGGCACACCAACCGTGCAGGTTTATCCAGGCTTCAGCACATATACTAATTAAGTCACCTGTACTCAAGCCTGGATATCACTAAAACCTGCACGGTTGGTGTGCCTTGAGGACCGTGGTTGGGAATGCCTGGGTTAATGGATAAGAAAGGAGTTTCAATACAGGAGATGGTAAGCATAAATTAGAGGAAAGTCCAGAAATAGAGCTTTCTGTCTCTCTCTGGAGAGGGTCATGTTGGGAGGTATGCGTTAAGGGCTGCTTAATACATCTTCCCCAGTAGGTTGTATGAATGATGTATCAATTATTGCATACAGGACAGAGCTTGCAAGAAAGCTATGTCCATGTGAATACTCTCTGCATCCTTATTGGTGTATTTTTCATGAACAACGCCTTCGGGCACACCTTCATTACTATGCCCCTCCCCCTCTCGTGTGGCAACCACGCTGCCACCACTGGTTATACTCACTGACACCCGGTATACTGTCCCTGAATCGACAATGGGCGGTATTCAATGAGCCTGATTCGCCATGTTTTTATGGCGAATTTGTGCTGTTTGGCGAATTTCTGACTAAAACGGTGAATCACCCTATTCAATGAGCAGATGGCGAATACATTTGAAGGTTTTTTTCACCATGATTCACCGAGTAGCAATCGCTATCTTTTTATGGTGAAGTGGAATGTGAACTTTTAAAATAAAGTGTTTTGTTTTTTACATTTGGTGTCAAAAAATCAGGAATTTTCTTCTGAGGAGGGGCATGCTATTTATATTCATGTGCTGTAAGCACATGAATATATATTTAGTTTTTAAAAATATATATATATATATATATATTTTTTTTTAACACAGCAGCCAGCAGGGGGCGCCGGAGCCGAGACGCTCATTACATATTCATATATTCACTGCACACGATCGTTACGATCGTGTGTAGTGAATATACGCTCCCCCTGCTGGCACCCCCGGGGGGCAGCCTGTGCTGCCTGGCACCCGGGGAGCCCACCTAACCCCCACAAACGTTCAGGGCTAGGCAAAGAGACTTCCATCTCTCTGCCTGGCACCGTCCTCAGGCTCCCTGCGGCAATCGCCGCAGGAGCTTATATTCGCCAGTCAGGGGCAGCGAGCCCCTGACACGTTGAATACCGGAGCCCGCCGGCTCCGGAACGTGGCGAATGTGCAGCGAATCCTAAAAAGGATTCGCTGCACCTCGCAGGTATTCTCATTGAATACCGCCCAATGTCTAGGCCTGGGGTAGCCAACTCCAGTCCTCGAGAGCTACCAACAGTTAATGTTTTCCAGATCTCCTCACAGAATCACAAGTGAAGTAATTAGCTCCAGCTGTGGATCTTTTAAAATGTGTCAGTGAGTAATGAGTGCACCTGTGCAGCAGCTGGGTTGTCTGGAAAATGTGAACTATTGGTAGCGAGGACCGGAGTTGCCTACCGCTGGTCTAGGTCGACAGTCACTAAGTTGAACACTAATGGTCAACATACCATAGGTCGACATTGACTTAAAGTTGACATGGACATGGTCGACATGTAGGGTAACCTCCTCATCCCTTTAATTGTGGACACATATTAATTACACAGGTTCTGTGGCGGGCTGACTTCAAGACTCCATTTCACCTGGTTTTAATCAGCCACCCAAAAAAGTGAAAAAGCTTATGTCGACCTTATACCATGTAGTGTTCACGCCTGCTGCCTGTCCCCGCTGGTGCGCACGGGGAAGCCCAGCGCCTGCCCCACCCCTCTTCATGATGCCGGCAGGCCGGGCCTGCCCCCTTTTGTGACCTCGACGGCCCCCTTTATGCTGCCCCATGCAGCACCTCCCTGCCCTGCCCAGTTCCTATAAGGAACACTAACCATGCCCATGTCAACCTAAAGCTTGTGTCGACCTTCTGTCAATGTTAGGGTATGTCGACCCTTTATTTCTATATTTTAATATTGCTGAAAGCTAGCGAGGTATAGAGTGGTGAAGAAAAATAATAAAGAACGTGAACAAGTTGTTATTATTTGAAGAGCTTAAGTCAGGGTTGCCGACCCTCCCGGAATTTTCGGGAGTCTCCCGAAAATCGGGTCCTTCCTCCCGGCCCCCGGAAGGGTGGGCAACCCTCCCGGAATCAGGGGGACCCCCACTGAGCCCCCCGATCGCGGCATTTATATGCCGCAATCCGCGGGTCTCAGGGGAGGGGGCGGAGCTAAAACGGCACAATCGTGTCGTTTTAGCCCCGCCCCTCCATGGATATCAGTTATTTTGCCTATTTGCCGTAATGGGGGCGGGGCTTAATGACGTCACCGTTAAGCCCCACCCCCAAAACTCGTAATGCAAGATTCCTCTCCGGGCTTCTCCCGGAGAGGATTTTTTGAAAGTCTGCAACCCTGGCTTAAGTATTTGAAGTATATGATGATAGAAATGAGGAACGTTGGGTGAATAGATCCAGAGAGTGCCCCGTGCAGGAATCCCCATGTAATCTGTGACTATAAATGTATTTCTGGGTGATCTAGATCTTGGAATAGAATAATAAATATGAACATGTGGGACTGCATACCCTCCAACATTTGAAGGGCAGAAATCGGTACATACACATAAAGGGGGCGTGACCATGGCTAAAGTGGGTGTGGCCACTGGTAAAGGGGGCGTGGTCATCCCCTTTCTGAATGTGTACTCGGCACTGTTGGAGGGTATGCCAATGTAGCCTCAAATATACAATGGTAAATGTGTTCCTAAACCGAGTGCTTATGAACGCATGTGAGCAAAATGGGGGCAACAATTAAATAGCCCTGGTAGACACCCACAAAACAATTAAATCTACCCCTAATTTTTCTCCACTTCTCCCCAAACTTTAATAAATCGTCCCATATACCGTATCAGAGGATAGTCTACATACAGTATAAGAACCCCAAGAACACTCAGGTCAAAATGACAGACAGAACATGAAGGATTCTATAATCCAGTCCAACTGTCAGAGTTCTAGTTCTATACACAGTGTAAGTGCTGCCAGGTTCCTGTATCCTACCGTAATGCGGTCAGGAGTAGGATACGGTCAGGAATACGACCCCCGAGCGCTGAGGAGATGACGCATCCAAAGTGTGTTGTACCAGGAGCTGGAGAATGCTGCGTTGTAGTACACGGTGCGCGGATGGTGCAGAGTGTTCCGCGCTTCCGAAGCAGCAGCCCTGGGGCGAGCAGCAGCACCTGTACAGGGAGCCCGCAATGCCAGGAGCAGGAATCAGGCCACACTTGCCACCAACATGTCTGCACCCATGCACCGACCGCGAAGTCCCATGCTGTGCTAGCTCTCCTCTCTGTGTGCTTGGTGTCCGAAAATCACCACTGCGCATGCCAGAGAGGGCTAGCACACACGCTGTGATCTCCCCTGATTGCTGTGTGATGGGTCCACGGTGCCGGCGCGTCACGTCATGATGCGTCGCAGGCTGGCCCGGGACCCGCAATGCACCCTTGGGAACGGGTGCATTGCGGGCAGAAAAACCGGTACATTCGGTACACTTGAATTTTGCCGGTACAGACCGTTTAAAAACGGTACTGCACCGGCAAAATCGGTACTGTTGGAGGGTATGGGACTGGATCCTGAGAACTAAACAATTCAATAAGAAATACATTCATTTCTCTGCCAAATACTGGACTGTCCTCCGCACTTTTACAGCGGTAGCAGCACCGGGGTGAGAAGGGTTTGGGTCATACCTCCCAACATCTGGAGTTCTGGAGGAGGGACTTTGTGCATGCCAAAGGTGCGCGCCCAAAATTGTGGGGGCGTGACCTAGTGGCAAGAGGGTGTGGCCTATACTCGTGAGGCCCCGTTTTCGCTGCAGTGGGGTCACGGCCAGCGGCTCTATGAGCTAGGATGCAGGACCGTCCCAAAAAACTTGGTCCCGTGAAAATTGGGAGGGATGTCCTAGGGTCGACTGTATGAAGGTCAACATACATGATGAGAATAGGGAGCAGGGACAGTATACCAGGAGAATAGATATCAGGGGCAGTATATGAGGAGAATAGGGAGCAGGGACAGTATACCAGGAGAATAGATATCAGGGGCAGTATATGAGGAGAATAGGGAGCAGGGACAGTATATGAGGAGAATAGGGAGCGGGGACAGTATATAAGGAGAATAGGGAGCGGGGACAGTATATAAGGAGAATAGGGAGCGGGGACAGTATATGAGGAGAATAGGGAGCGGGGACAGTATATGAGGAGAATAGGGAGCAGGGACAGTATATGAGGAGAATATGGATCAGGGACAGTATATGAGGAGAATAGGGAGTGGGGACAGTATATGATGAGAATAGGGAGCGGGGACAGTATATGAGGAGAAAAGGGATCAGGGACAGTATATGAGGAGAATAGGGATCAGGGACAGTATATGAGGAGAATAGGGATCGGGGACAGTATATACAGAGAATAGGGAGCAGGGACAGTATACAAGGAGAATAGGGAGCGGGGACAGTATACGAGGATAATAGGTTGCTCTATCTATTATATATGTATATAGTAAATATAATTGCTGACTGCTTCGGCAGTCATAGGACATCTCCGTCCTCCGCAGCGGAGTGAGTAATTGTAGTGACAGGGTATTTTTCCACATTGTGCCCATTTGTTATACGCTGGGGAAGATGAGGACACACTGTCACAGAAGCGACACCAGCATCATCCCTGGGATAAACAAGTCACCAGCTGACCTGTAATATACATTTCCCAGCAGAATTCTACTTTACTGGCCATCATTACACCATCTCTATTCATACACTATGGGGAACATCCGATTATAGCAGGTGCGCCATTGTTGTAGTAAATATGACAGCAGCTATCCTGACCATTTATTCATTAACAGGTGACGGCTTAGCATGACTTTATATATAGTTTGAAGAAACTCAGGAGCCCGAGGTGTGCTCCCTACCACCAGTGCTGTGCCTAAACACGTGCGATCGAGTGGGCTTATCTCCCGAAGGAGACGGGCCCCGTTTTTTCCCCTAACCCCTCTCAACCATAAGGCCGAGGAGGGGAAAATAGGGAACGGTGGGTCCTCTTCGCCGAAGCTTAGAGAGACCCTCTTTCCTCAACCCCCGGAAGGGTTAGGACGGTGGGTCCTCCGCACCCGAAGGTTTGGAGAGACCATCAGTGGACTTCCCTCCACCTTGCGGCTCGGGGTCATCCTCGGGGGGACCGCAGCTCTCCCCAAAAGGCGAGAGCTTTAGCACGTTGGGGAAATGGAAGGCCCGTAAGGGTCGACCACACTACCCAAAAAAAACCGTGACAAACTACAAAAAAACAGAAAACGTGAAAAGTGCACGAACGTGAGAAGAAGAGAAATAAATAATAAAGAGGACCCCAGCCAGAAGGCCGGGGTGGGGGTGTGAAAAATTGTCCTACCCCATCCAAAAGGACGAGGTATGGACGTGAAGCGCTAACCTAGAGGGAAGTGCGCAGTGCTAGTGCTTACTTAGTGCATGGTGATTTTGGGATCACCCGTGCATGTTCGGCACCCCCGAGTTTCCCCGGGGGCACAGTGCAGCCTCGGACTCCAAGCAGCCGACCGATCAGCGTCCGACCAAGTGTTTCTCTGCTCCCATCGTAGGGCACTTTCCAGCCCCTGGCATGGAATGGGTACTCCACTGGGCTTTTCGACTGACTCCCTTAGGGGCTGCGGGGATGCAGTTAAAATCCCGGCGGTCGGGATCCCGGCGTTCAGAATCCCGACGCCGGAATCCCGACCGCCGAAATGCCGACACATTCTCCCTCCTGGGGTGTCCACGACACCCCTGGAGGGAGAATAAATTAGTGTGCCGAGCATAGCGAGGCACCGGGCCAGCTGCGTGGCGAGCGCAGCAAGCCCGCAAGGGGGGGCGATCCACGTCCCCCCCTTGTCGGCATTTCGGCTGTCGGGATTCCGGCGTCGGGATTCTGAACGCCGGGATCCCGACCGCCGGGATTCAATACTGAATCCGGGGCTGCGACCCCCTCGGAAAAGCAATCTACTCAGTCTCAGTGTTTCTCCGATCCCAAGGTTAAGGTACTAAGCTGGGCCTTTCGCGGTCTTCCCATCAGAGGCTACAAACCTCTGGAACAGGAGCCATCTACTCAGTCCCAGCCTTTCTCCGCTCCTTGGGAATGGATACTAGACTGAGCCTTTCGCTGTCTCATCCTTTGGGGGCTACGAACCCCGTCAAGAGAGTCAAACTACTAGGCCCAGTGTTTCTCCCCCCCTCTTACCAGTGGATTTACGGAAACAACACCTCCTACCAAAGGCAGAGATGAAGGTACTCAGCCAGACTTTTCACCACTCCCAGGCAAAAAAGAGGGGGCCCATCAGAGCAGCTACTCAGTCCAGCCTTTCTCTATTCTCTGCCAGAGGCCAGTCCATACCCACTGATAAGAACAGATACTACACTTGATCTTAGCCAAAAGGCAGATATATAGTGGATGGGTTGCGGGTGTATCGAGCAGCTGGATGCAGAACAGAAGACTAATGGCAGATTAATGATTCTGATAACTGGGCAAATAACAGAGGAGACGGAGCCAAACTTTTAGCTGCGTAATACGCTGTGCCAGGAAGCACTGTGTGTGAGGGGCTGGATTCAGTGTGGTTGGTGCAGGGTCAGTAATGCTTATCTTAGAAGCACGGAACCTAATGAGCTGCAGGTTCTCACAAGGGATCCCCACACAGGGATATGACGAATGCATGAGATACCCGATACCATTATTTGCATTTTTACTCACTCGCATTGCAAACCGCAGCTGTGATTCACCAAATGGCCCAGCCACTGATATTATACAATTGGTGGCTGGCCATCAATGGTGAAAACACTCATTTGCCTCAGACCATAAGGTTGCTAAACCATCGATGGTTAATAGACAACGCTATTGGGCAGTCTGATCGTCACCTGACAGTGACCTTAAAGGTGGCATGTAATGCACATTGTTGCCACTAGAGGGAGCACATCTGGATGAAGGACCAGTAGTCTCTTCAAAGAAAGTCTTAGTAGAGATGGCCATGGAAAGATGGACATCAAATACTGGCAGCAATGCCGCCATCAGACCAGCTCTTATGATGGCGTGAAGCCATTGCCAGGTAACTGATGCACAATAAAGCAGTTTCACTTTGCAACCCATAAAGCACAAACCATTTCCTCCAAGTGCCCTCATGTGCGAGGAATAGAGCCAGGTTTGGAGATGTGTGTAAACCAGTTGGTAAGGGGCCTGCGCATGTAGATGCTGTACGAACTGCGGCCATCTCTGAGTCAGACCTAAAGTGCAAACAGTATACAATTCCCTGGGCGAGAGTCTCAGCAGATTCTGGGTGTGGTGGAGTCCTGGCCGTCTAGTGACTGTGGTTAATCATTCAGTATGGGTGCTGATAGCTGTGCAAGACATTCCAATGTGTAACAGGGAGCTCACAGTGTGTGTGCGGTATTGGACAAAGCTAGCCATGTGTGAGTGCGGAGAGACAGGGAGAGGGCAGTGTGTGAGTGCAGAGAGACAGGGAGAGCGCAGTGTGTGAGTGCGGGGGAACAGGGAGAGCGCAGTGTGTGAGTGCGGAGAGACAGGGAGAGCGCAGTGTGTGAGTGCGGAGAGACAGGGAGAGCGCAGTGTGTGAGTGCAGAGAGACAGGGAGAGCGCAGTGTGTGAGTGTGGAGAAACAGGGAGAGCGCAGTGTGTGAGTGTGGAGAGACAGGGAGAGCACAGTGTGCGAGTGCGGAGAGACAGGGAGAGCGCAGTGTGTGAGTGCGGGGGAACAGGGAGAGCGCAGTGTGTGAGATCGGAGGAACAGGGAGAACGCAGTGTGTGAGATCGGAGGAACAGGGAGAATGCAGTGTGCGAGTGCGGAGGGACAGGGAGAGCTCAGTGTGCGAGTGCGGAGGGACAGGGAGAGCGCAGTGTGCGAGTGCGGAGGGACAGGGAGAGCGCAGTGTGTGAGTGCGGTGGAACAGGGAGAGCGCAGTGTGTGAGTGCGGAGAGACAGGGAGAGCGCAGTGTGTGAGATCGGAGGAACAGGGAGAGCGCAGTGTGCGAGTGCAGAGGAACAGGGAGAGCTCAGTGTGTGAGTGCGGGGGAACAGGGAGAGCGCAGTGTGTGAGTGCGGAGAGACAGGGAGAGCGCAGTGTGTGAGATCGGAGGAACAGGGAGAACGCAGTGTGCGAGTGCGGAGGGACAGGGAGAGCTCAGTGTGCGAGTGCGGAGGGACAGGGAGAGCGCAGTGTGTGAGTGCGGGGGAACAGGGAGAGCGCAGTGTGTGAGTGCGGGGGAACAGGGAGAGCGCAGTGTGTGAGTGTGGGGGAACAGGGAGAGCGCAGTGTGTGAGTGCTGGGGAACTGGGAGAGCGCAGTGTGTGAGTGCGGGGGAACAGGGAGAGTGCAGTGTGTGAGTGCGGGGGAACAGGGAGAGCGCAGTGTGTGAGTGCGGGGGAACAGGGAGAGCGCAGTGTGCGAGTGTGGAGGGACATGGAGAGCGCAGTGTGTGATTGAGGAGGAACAGGGAGAGCGCAGTGTGTGAGTGCGGAGGGACAGGGAGCTCGCAGTGTGTGAGTGCGGAGAGACAAGGAGAGTGCAGTGTGTGAGTGCGGAGAGACAGGGAGCTAGCCGTGTGTGAGTGCAGAGAGACAGGGAGAGCACAGTGTGTGAGTGCGGAGAGACATAGAGTGCAGTGTGTGAGTGCGGAGGGACAGGGAGAGCGCAGTGTGTGAGTGCGGGGGAACAGGGAGAGCGCAGTGTGTGAGTGCAGAGAGACAGGGAGAGCGCAGTGTGTGAGATCGGAGGAACAGGGAGAGCGCAGTGTGCGAGTGCAGAGGAACAGGGAGAGCTCAGTGTGTGAGTGCGGGGGAACAGGGAGAGCGCAGTGTGTGAGTGTGGAGAGACAGGGAGTGCGCAGTGTGTGAGATCGGAGGAACAGGGAGAACGCAGTGTGCGAGTGCGGAGGGACAGGGAGAGCTCAGTGTGCGAGTGCGGAGGGACAGGGAGAGCGCAGTGTGTGAGTGCGGGGGAACAGGGAGAGCGCAGTGTGTGAGTGCGGGGGAACAGGGAGAGCGCAGTGTGTGAGTGCGGGGGAACAGGGAGAGCGCAGTGTGTGAGTGCTGGGGAACCGGGAGAGCGCAGTGTGTGAGTGCGGGGGAACAGGGAGAGTGCAGTGTGTGAGTGCGGGGGAACAGGGAGAGCGCAGTGTGTGAGTGCGGGGGAACAGGGAGAGCGCAGTGTGCGAGTGCGGAGGGACATGGAGAGCGCAGTGTGTGATTGAGGAGGAACAGGGAGAGCACAGTATGTGAGTGCGGAGGGACAGGGAGCTCGCAGTGTGTGAGTGCGGAGAGACAAGGAGAGTTCAGTGTGTGAGTGCGGAGAGACAGGGAGCTAGCAGTGTGTGAGTGCAGAGAGACAGGGAGAGCACAGTGTGTGAGTGCGGAGAGACAGAGAGTGCAGTGTGTGAGTGCGGAGGGACAGGGAGAGCACAGTGTGTGACAGTGGAGGGACAGGGAGAGCGCAGTGTGTGAGTGCGGAGGGACAGGGAGAGCTCAGTGTGTATGAGAGCGGGGGGACAGGGAGAGCACTGTGTGTGAGTGCAGATGGACAGGGAGAGTGCAGTTGGTGAGTGCGCAGGGACAGGGAGCTTGCAGTGTGTGAGTACGGAGAGACTGAGAGCGTGCAGTGTGTGAGTGCGGAGAGACAGGGAGAGGTCAGGGACAGGGAGTGCGCAGTGTGAGAGCGGAGGGACAGGAAGAGTGTAGTGTGAGAGTGCATAGAGACACAGAGAGTGCAGTGTGTGAGTGGAGGGTCAGGGAGAGCGTAGTGTGTGAGTGCAGAGAGATAGGGAGAGTGCAGTGTGTGAGCGTGGAGGGACAGGATGAGCACAGTGCGTGAGAGTGGAGTAGCAGAGGGACAGGGAGGGCGCAGTATTCGAGTGCGGAGAGACAGGGAGAGTGCTGTGTGTGAGCGCAGAGGGATAGGGAGAGCACAGTGTGTGAGAGTGTGTGAGATAGGGAGAGCACAGTGTGTGACAGAGAGAGCGCATTGTGTATGCAATATTGGAACAAATCCAGCATGTGTGAGTGCGGAGAGACAGGGAGAGTCAAGTGTGTGAGCGCAGAGGGACAGGAAGAGCGCAGTGTGTGAGAGTGGTAGGACAGGGAGAGCGCAGTGTGTGAGAGCAGAGGGACAGGGAGAGCGCCGTGTGAGAGTGTGGAGGAACAGGGAGCGTGCAGTGTGTGAGCCATATGGGACAAATCTAGCCGTGTGTGAGTGCAGAGAGATAGGGAGAGTGCAGTGTGCAAGCGCGGAGGGACAAGACGAGCACAGTGCGTGAGAGCAGAGTGGCAGGGAGAGCGCAGTGTGTGTGCGATATTGGAACAAATCCAGCATGTGTGAGTGCGGAGAGACAGGGAGAGTGCAGTGTGTGAGCGCAGAGGGACAGGAAGAGCGCAGTGTGTGAGTGTGGAGGGACAGGGAGAGCGCAGTGTGTGAGCGATATGGGAGAAAGCTAGCCGCGTGTGAGTGCATTGGGAGAGGGCAGTGTGTGAATGTGGAGGGTCAGGGAGAGTGCAGTGTGTGAGCTCATGGAGACAGGGAGAGTGCAGTGTGTTAGTGTGGAGAGTCAGGGATAGCGCAGTGTGTGAGCACAGGGAGAGCACAGTGTGTGCTTGCGGAGGGACATGGAGAGCGCAGTGTGTGTGATTGAGAAGGAACAGGGAGAGCGCAGTGTGTGAGTGCGGGGGAACAGGGAGAGCGCAGTGTGTAAGTGCGGAGAAACAGGGAGAGTGCAGTGTGTTAGTGCGGAGGGACAGGGAGAGCGCAGGGCGTGAGAGAGGAGGGACAGGTAGAGCACATGGCGTGAGAGCGGAGGGAGGAGAGTGCAGTGTGTGAGAGCGGAGGAACACGGACAGTGCAATGTGTGAGAGCAAATAAACAGGGAGAGTGCAGTGTGTGAGAGCAGAGGGACGGAGAGCGCAGTGTGTGAGTGCGGAGGGACAGGGAGAGCACAGTGTGTGAATGCAGAGGGACAGGGAGAGCGCAGTGTGTGAGAGCGGATAGACAGGGAGAGTGCAGTGTGTGAGTGAGAAGAGACATGGAGAGTGCAGTGTGTGAAAGCGGTGGGACAGGGAGAGTGCAGTGTATGAGAGCGGTGGGACAGGGAGAGCACAGTGTGTGAGCACGGAGAGCAATGTGTGAGAGTGGAGGGACAGGACAAGCACAGTGCGTGAGAGCGGAGAGACAGGGAGAGTAAAGTGTGTGAGCGTGGAGAGCGCAGTGTGTGACAGTGGAGGGACAGGGATAGCGCAGTGTGTGAGAGCGGTGGGACAGCGTGAGCGCAGTGTGTGTGCGATATGAGACAAATCTAGCCGTGTGTGAGTGCGGAGAGACAGGGAGAGTGCAGTGAGTGAGAGCGGAGGGACAGGGAGAGAGCAATGTGTGAGAGCGGAGGGACAGGGAGAGGGCAGTGTGTGAGTGATATGGGACAAAGCTAGCCGTGTGTAAGTGCGTTGAGACAGGGAGAGGGCAGTCTTTGAGTGTGGAGGATCAGGGAGAGCGCAGTGTGTGAGAGTGGATGGTCAGGGAGAGCGCAGTGTGTGAGAGAGGAGGGACAGGTAGAGCACATGGCGTGAGAGCGGAGGGAGGAGAGTGCAGTGTGTGAGAGCGGAGGAACACGGACAGTGCAATGTGTGAGAGCAAAAAAACAGGGAGAGTGCAGTGTGTGAGAGCAGAGGGACGGAGAGCGCAGTGTGTGAGTGCGGAGGGACAGGGAGAGCACAGTGTGTAAGTGCAGAGGGACAGGGGGAGCTCAGTGTGTGAGAGCGGATTGACAGGGAGAGCGCAGTGAGTGAGTGAGAAGGGACATGGAGAGTGCAGTGTGTGAGAGCGGTGGGACAGGGAGAGTGCAGTGTATGAGAGCGGTGGGACAGGGAGAGCAAAGTGTGTGAGCACGGAGAGCAATGTGTGAGAGTGGAGGGACAGGACAAGCACAGTGCATGAGAGCGGAGAGACAGGGAGAGTGCAGTGTGTGAGCGTGGAGAGCGCAGTGTGTGACAGTGGAGGGACAGGGATAGCGCAGTGTGTGAGAGCGGTGGGACAGCGTGAGCGCAGTGTGTGTGCGATATGAGACAAATCTAGCCGTGTGTGAGTGCGGAGAGACAGGGAGAGTGCAGTGAGTGAGAGTGGAGGGACAGGGAGAGAGCAATGTGTGAGATCGGAGGGACAGGGAGAGCGCAGTGTGTGAGTGATATGGGACAAAGCTAGCCGTGTGTGAGTGCGTTGAGACAGGGAGAGGGCAGTCTTTGAGTGTGGAGGATCAGGAAGAGCGCAGTGTGTGAGAGTGGATGGTCAGGGAGAGCGCAGTGTGTGAGTGTGGAAGGTCAGGGAGAGCGCAGTGTGTGAGCACATGTAGACAGGAAGAGTGCAGTGTGTGATTGCGGAGGGACATGGAGAGCACATTGCGTCATTGCGGAGGGACAGGGAGAGTGCAGTGTGTGAGCACAGGGAGACAG
This sequence comes from Crinia signifera, assembly GCF_055691185.1. Lineage (NCBI taxonomy): Eukaryota > Metazoa > Chordata > Amphibia > Anura > Myobatrachidae > Crinia > Crinia signifera. The sequence continues at coordinate 300,453,044 of NC_139220.1, read as the reverse complement.
GGAGAGCGTAGTGTGTGAGTGTGGCGGGTCAGGGAGAACTCAGTGTGAGAGTGCGGAGGGACAGGGAGAGTGCAGTGTGAGAGTGCAGAGTAACAGGGAGAGCGCAATGTGTGAGAGCGGAGGGACAGGGAGAGCGTAATGTGTGAGAGCGGAGGGACAGGGAGAGCGCAGTGTGTGAGTGATATGGGACAAAGCTAGCCGTGTGTGAGTGCGTTGAGACAGGGAGAGGGCAGTCTTTGAGTGTGGAGGGTCAGGGAGAGCGCAGTGTGTGAGAGTGGATGGTCAGGGAGAGCGCAGTGTGTGAGTGTGGAAGGTCAGGGAGAGCGCAGTGTGTGAGCACATGTAGACAGGGAGAGCACAGTGTGTGATTGCGGAGGGACATGGAGAGCACAGTGCGTCATTGCGTAGGGACAGGGAGAGTGCAGTGTGTGAGCACAGGGAGAGCGTAGTGTGTGAGTGTGGCGGGTCAGGGAGAACGCAGTGTGAGAGTGCGGAGGGACAGGGAGAGTGCAGTGTGAGAGTGCGGAGGGACAGGGAGAGTGCAGTGTGTGAGAGCGGTGGGAAAAGGAGAGCGCAGTGTGTGAGAGCAGATAGACAGGGAGAGCACAGAGTGTGAGTGCAGAGGAACAGGGAAAGTGAAGTGTGTGAGAGTAGAGGGGCATGGAGAGTGTAGTGTGTGAGAGTGGAGGGGTAAGGAGAGTGCAGTGTGTGAGAGCGGTGGGACAGGGAGAGCGCAGTGTGTGAGAGCGGATAGACAGGGAGAGCACAGAGTGTGAGAGCGGATAGACACGGAGAGTGCAGTGTGTGAGTGTGGAGGGTCAGGGAGAGCGCAGTGTGTGAGTGTGGAGGGTCAGGGAGAGCGCAGTGTGTGCACACTGGGAGACAGGGAGAGCGCAGTGTGTGAGTGTGGAGGGTCAGGGTGAGCGCAGTGTGTGAGTGTGGAGGGTCAGGGAGAGCGCAGTGTGTGAGTGTGGAGGGTCAGGGAGAGCGCAGTGTGTGAGAGCGGAGGGTCAGGGAGAGCGCAGTGTGTGAGTGTGGAGGGTCAGGGAGAGCGCAGTGTGTGAGTGTGGAGGGTCAGGGAGAGCGCAGTGTGTGCACACTGGTAGACAGGGAGAGCGCAGTGTGTGAGTGTGGAGGGTCAGGGTGAGCGCAGTGTGTGAGTGTGGAGGGTCAGGGAGAGCGCAGTGTGTGAGTGTGGAGGGTAAGGGAGAGCGCAGTTTGTGCGTGCAGGGAGACAGTGAGAGCGCAGTGTCCGATTATCAAAAAACCACGCATGTGCATGGTACGCTGTGCGCATGCACGAGCCATCCTCTCGAAAGCTGCATTTGCAGCTGTGCACAGGTTTGGGGAAGTGACTGCTACGGGCTCCGAACACTCACAGCCCAGTGAGCGTGTCTGAATTAGGCCCAGTGTGTAAGCGCCAGTTTTCACTTTGCCATAAATCCAATTTGGGTTCTGCCAATAATAAACCCACTGTCACAAAGGGCTGGATTCAGTAACGATCGCCGGTAGGGCAGGATGACGGCGGTCAGGGGTTGGCGCATGGGTACACCCAGCATTTTATGAGCATCCCCATGAAAGTGCTGGGAGTTCCCACGGGTACATGGGCAGGTCGTTAACAATGTACAGTGTACACACTAGGAAAGCCCATTCTGAGTGATAATGTGACCAATATCATATAGTACAGGCATGTCCATACTGTGGCCCACCAGCTGTTGTGAAACTACACATCCCAGCATGCCTTGCCACAGTTTTAGCATTCCCTAGTAGAAAAACTGTGGCAAGGCATGCTGGGACTTGTAGTTTCACAACAGCTGTGAGTATGGGTCTTTAGTTGTAATATAATTTTTCAAGCAAACCCTTTAACATAATTAGGAGCTGGTTGATTGACTTTATCTCTCTCCAAGCTTTGATACATCTCCCGCTATTTTCCCCAGTTGGTGTAAACAAGGCAAGTGACAACAACACAAAGAAATCGCTGTATCCTTATACTGTATATATAGTTACTGTATATCCCTTTCCTACAGAACCACATCACCTGAGGGGTCAGACCGGAGAACCCTAATACTGCCTGACCTGATGATACAGTTATAGGGAAATGATTATATCCCTGGGATACGCAGTAGGGGGCGCTGTTCCTGTAGCCGAGCCCAGGTACGGAGAGGTGGGTGTCATAGTCATACAGCATATGCCGTCAGACTACTAATGAGAACCCCCACAGATGTTCTACTCCTCCTTTTCTGCCCTCCATCACTCCATTCCTCTCCTCTCATTGTCTGGCCTTCTCCATCATTCCTTTCTATTTCCTCCATTCTCTCATTATTCCCGGACATTTCCCCTTCCCTGACGTTCCCTTCTCCCTGCAGTTATCTCTCCGGTCATTGCTGTGACTTCTCCTTCTATTATCTCCTATATTCCCTATTGATATCACTCCTGTCAGTATTTCCCTCTCCCCTCACTCCATCCCTCCGCTTCATTCTCTATTCCCTGTTCCATTCCCTCTGCTCCCTCCTTATCCTTGTAGGCTGTGTTCAGGGAGGGAAAGGACATGTCTGCCAGCTGTCTCTCCTCCCTCTGATCTGACACCCCGAAGCGTGATAGGGAGATAGAGAATATCTGGACGATGCCAGCAGGTCTGTGATACACTGGGGATAAGAGGGAGCATCCGAATTAACTGGGGATTGTCATCACACTGCTTCTATAACTCTCCATATGTGACAGATCTGTCGTAACCATGGTATAGGTGCTTTATAGTCCCAATCAGGATTTATTAGAGTACCCCATTCCCCTGAGTGCTAGCACCTTCATTATTACAGTAATCCAGCTCCTTAGGGTCTTATTACCCCTGTAACCTCTTATTACAGTAACCCAGCTCCTGAGCGTCTTATTACCCCTGTAACATCTTATTACAGTAACCCAGCTCCTGAGTGTCTTATTACCCCTGTAACATCTTATTACAGTAACCCAGCTCCTGAGTGTCTTATTACCCCTGTAAGATCTTATTACAGTAACCCAGCTCCTGAGCGTCGTATTACCCCTGTAACATCTTATTACAGTAACCCAGCTCCTGAGCATCTTATTACCCCTGTAACATCTTATTACAGTAACCCAGCTCCCGAGCGTCTTATTACCCCTGTAACCTCTTATTACAGTAACCCAGCTCCCGAGCGTCTTATTACCCCAGTAACATCTTATTACAGTAACCCAGCTCCTGAGCATCTTATTACCCCTGTAACATCTTATTACAGTAACCCAGCTCCTGAGCGTCTTATTACCCCTGTAACATCATATTACAGTAACCCAGCTCCTGAGCGTCTCATTACCCCTGTAATATCTTATTACAGTAACCCAGCTCCTGAGCGTCTTATTACCCCTGTAACATCTTGTTACAGTAACCCAGCTCCTGATCGTCTTATTACCCCTGTAACATCTTATTACAGTAACCAAGCTCCTGAGCGTCGTATTACCCCTGTAACATCATATTACAGTAACCCAGCTCCTGAGCGTCTTATTACCCCTGTAACACCTTATTACAGTAACCCAGCTCCTGAGTGTCTTATTACCTCTGTTACATCTTATTACAGTAACCCAGCTCCTGAGTGTCTTTTTACCCCTGTAACATCTTATTACAGTAACCTAGTTCCTGAGCGTCTTATTACCCCTGTAACATCTTATTACAGTAACCCGGCTTCTGAGAGTCTTTTTAACACTGTAACATCTTAATAGAGTACACCAAGTTCTGAGTGTCCTACTAAACTTATAACGTCTTATTAAATAAGTATGATGTGCAAGACAAATAAACTTGTAAAGGAAATTATGGCTTTTTTGTGTTTATACATGCCTACAATTTAGGTGGGCAGGGCTGGGTGGAATTGCCCCTAAAATGCAGCAAATTACGGGTCTACGGTAAGGGGCCAAACTATACAAATTAATGCCAATTATTTTTGGGGCCTCAACGATTCTAAGGGTCCTCAGAGGCAGAGCATGGCTGGGGTGGCAGTGATGTTCACTATCCGCCTGTACTGTGTGTGCGCCCGGGCTGTCGGCTGGGTTGTCTGTACTGCGGCCTAGTGGCACAGCACTGAACTCCAGGATCTGGAGGTGGTGCTGTTTTGCTGTGGCGAGAGGGCGGTGAGCTGCTGGCTCTGGCGCAGGCAGCAGCGCTGTGCACCTACCGCTGGGTAACGAGCATTAACCCCCCCGTGCAACAAGCATATAGGTAAGCGGCACATGTGCAGCATAATATGTAATAGACATTACAGTGTGGGGTATAATATGTAATAGACATTACGGTGTGTGGTATAATGTGTAATGGACATTACTTTGTGTAGTATAATATTTAATAGACATTACAGTGTGTGGTATAATATGTGATGTCAATTATCATGTGTGGTACAATGTGTAGTTGCCATTACAGTGCACATTACTATTTTTAGTTTGTGTGTCAAGGTGGAAGGTGATTTTGTCAGATTTGTGGTGAGATAGGTGGTAGTCTCACTCCATGTAATGGGGTGGGGTTGAAGGTGAGGCCTTCTGCGCTTGGGTCAGCCATTATATGGGCCTTCTTGTCACCAATACTCCCATCCTCCCTCCCAGCTCCACACCACTACTAGTGCTTGAGGGGCAGGGGGCTCCCAGAAATATTAGTGTATTTCTGTTGCCGGCCCTGATTGGGTGGGAGGTGTAGTGTCCTATGTCTGTATAGCGTGTATCCTGTTAGCAGCGGTGGGGGTCTCCTTATGTGCAGCTAATGATGAGCCCGGATGTACACGCTCAGCAGACAAGTACAGTCATTTTACTAAAGCTTCTGTCTATCATTTCTCTATTGCATCCTAGAGAATGATAGGCAGACTCTTGGTTGCTATGGGCAACATCACCTGTTTACATTTTTAGAAGCTTTAGTAAATGTACCCCAAGTTTCCTTATGAATGGTCCCTTGGAGTGGTTTATAATGTCTCCCTTCTGTTGCAGGTTATGTCGGAGTGCCACACATGGCAGCACATGAGACCGAGATTAAGAGCAGCGCCTCCATCATCCCATGTTTCCTGTTTGTGGAGGTACGGACCAGTTCTCACCATGCCCCCTCCTCCCAGTCTAACACCTATTTAGCCTTAGCCTCCCCCCCCCCCCTCTATTCCTCCTGCCTCTCCCTTGCTGTCTCTTAGCCCTCTCCTCCTGCCACTGACGGACAGCACTTATGTATTTGCTCATTGTGCATCAGAGTGTGAACAGCGACCGGGGAGAGTGCGGCTGCTGGTGAGCGTAAGCTGAGCTGATGTAATGTGACAGCGAATGGATACATTGGGAGCCTCTTGCTAAGATGAAAAGAATATATATATATATAAATATATAAGTAATGATAATAATTCTAATAACAATAAAAAATACATGGATTAGGATACAAATGACATGCAGGGCCTGGATTACAGTCGCACGCAGTTGCGTCTGCGTCCCGTGGTAATACCACAGACGATTTCCGTAATAGTGAGGCGCAGTGGCGGCTCCAGGGGTGGGGCTGCAGTGCAGTCTAAAATTCAAATAGGGGAGAAACACCAACTGCCAGCGAGTATTAGGATGGCAGTTGGTGGCAGTTGCTTTGCCTCCTCTATTGCACTATGAGGATGCACCATCAAGTGCACCATGCAAACTTGTACCAACCCTATTGCAGGTGCAGCCTCTCTGCCTCCGCAGCCCCTATGCAGGACGGTCACAGATGTTGGTGTGTGATAAAACTAATGGAAAGAGACGTTTGATGGAACCTAGAAGTGGATTAGAATGCTTGGTATTTTGGGGGGGGGGGATTTTTATTAGTCGAGCAATGATACATATAGTGATACAGTGGCGTGTGATGGCGTGTTTGCAGCACCAAATCGATTCGTGTTTGGATGCAATTGTACAGCCGCAGGGAAGTGGATACACGATTCCATCTAATTAATATCTGATCACAACCATCGATGTTGACAGGCACTGGCCAGCCTGTGGAAGCTGAAGCTGGCTGTTATAGACACCGGGGTCCAGTAAGTCTGGATACCCTGGACCGCAGACCCGGGACCCATCACACCTTCATAATGGAGACAACATGCCCCCATTTTGAAGAATGGTGATGGGTGCTGCCCCTGCTCAGCCCCCCAAATGTTGCAGTATGTCAATCATGGGGCCATGGACAGGCGGCTGCCAGCGACATCGCAAGACACCAAAAAATTATATTTGTACCCAAACAATGCCCCCATACCTGTATATCATTACCTCTGCTGTGTGGTCTCTCTCTCTCCTCTGGGTACCCATCTCCTCTGTCTCTGCCCATCCCGTCTTCCTGTTACCACTGGGTAATTGCCCTCTCTCGCTCGCCCCTCCCTGCGCATCTCTTGCACCTTTTTGCTTGTCTGCTCTCCCTACTGTCATCCTCCGCTCCCTCCTGCCATCCCGTGTCACTAGCTGCTCGCTCCTCTGTCAGTGTGTTCCTTGCTTCTCTAAGAAGATGCTCTATTTCCAGCTCGTCCTCATGGCCGGCACGGTGATCCTCTCCTACCACTTTGAGTACACAGACACGTTCCCCGTCCACTCCCAGGGATTCTTCTGCTACGATAGCACCTTGTCCAAGCCTTATCCGGGCCCCGAGAGCACCAGCCGGGTCCCACCGCGACTCCTGTACCCGCTGATCACTGTGCTGCCTGTCCTTACGGTATGTATACCTGCTGTCGGGGTGCACACGGAATGTGGGGGCCAAGGGGTCTATGTACTAAGCCTTGGAAAGAGATAAAGAGGATGAAGAAAAAGTACAGCAGCCTCTAACTGTAATTTATTTAAAACAACCGGTAATGTGACAGTTATGAGCTGATTGGCTGGTACTTTAGCTCCGTCTGCTGTATCTCTCTCCAAGTGTAATTATATAGTCCGGAATCATCTCAGTGACTCTGCATTTGGGTGTAGAACTTACAGACACGCTGCCTGTAGCTGACACAGTGAGACATGATGTAACCAGACTGTGTGAGGCCGTATGACAGCAGGGGCTCTGCACTACACTCCTGCAGGACAGAATGACTGTATACTGACCTGGTTACCGTGCCTGAGACTGGCCCGGTTACTGTGCCTGAGACTGACCCGGTTACTGTGCCTGAGACTGACCCGGTTACTGTGCCTGAGACTGACCCAGTTACTGTCCTGAGACTGACCCGGTTACTGTGCCTGAGACTGACCCGGTTACCGTGCCTGAGACTGACCCGGTTACTGTGCCTGAGACTGACCCGGTTACTGTGCCTGAGACTGACCCGGTTACTGTGCCATGTCCTCAGTGTGAATACACCTCTCTTATGCTCATTGTACATAGTGCAGATGTATAGGGGCAAGGCAAAAAAAGGATTAACTGTGCACCTAGACCAGGCATGTCAAACTATTGCCCTCCAGCTGTTGTGAAACTACAAGTCCCAGCATGCCTTGCCACAGTGTTGCTATTAGGTCATGCTAAAACTATGGCAAGGCATGCTGGGATGTTTAGTTTTACAACAGCTGGAGGGCCATAGTTTGGACATGCCTGACCTAGACAAACCATGCTGCAATGCAGGAGGAGCAAGCACATTTATTTATTTTGCATGCAGGGTAAATACTGGCTGTTTTTGCATGAAATTCAGCATGGGTCGCTTATCTGAGAAGCTTCAGTTGTCTGCGTGTAGATTGCCACCACTCAGACAGAAAGAGAAATCGCCACATGTAAAATTGCGACAGAATTGCGAATGGATCACTAATCGCTATCCACCCGCAAATCCATACGTAATTTCCGAGACATCAAAGAGACTTTGTCGGCAGTTGTGTTGTAGGTCCGAGGCCTCCGGTAATCTGCAAATGAGACAGGGTGGAGCTTGTCAGTGCTGACGTCACAGACTCACCCTTAAAAGGATTGGGCACGCCTGTGTTTTCTCTGACACACCCAGAAAACGTCAGATTTCCGCCCAGAAACGTCGGTTTCCTGTCAGTCAAACTGCAAGCGAATTGTATTTTTGACCCATGTGCAATTTCTGTCACTTTTAATCCCCACGCACGTGACGTATGTAAGGAGCACATTCATAATCATTCGATAATTGTTCCATTCGCTAATTACCGTTCCTTGCTGAATGAGGCCCAGAGCCCACAAATACTAGGCAGCTTTATACCTCCCCAAATCTAAATTATATTCACACGCCTTTACTACTGCCTCCTTAGAGAGGAGATGTTGGTGATCATGTTACTAGACAGGGGGCAGATGTAGGAGTTCCACCCACTCTTCTGGCTGTCTGTTGAACTCCCCAACTCTCCTGTCCGGTGAACTCCCCAACTCGGTCGTCCCCCCACACATATGGGGGACCAAGGACACCCGTTACCTCACAATACCTCTGATCTGAGCATTGTGTGACAGGGTTAGGGGGGCCGCAATGAAGTGATTTTGAGGGCACGCCCCATGATCCTCCCCTAACCAGCATTTCCTTCCACCACACCCCCAGATGCCGTACCAGAAAATGTAGGTTTGTGTTCAACCTGGGCCGCCTCTGGGAAGAGCTCCACTCATGCTCCACTGGAAGCTCCCTCACTACACCCCTGCCAGGGTGCCAAGTTACTTGTGGGTATTGCTTTGCTCCCAACTCTGACTCAGCTCTTTGTGTATTGATTACATTGTGAGCTACACCCCTCTTGGCTTTGTTAGCCTTCTGTGCCTACAGTTCAGCTGCCCACTGTTACGGATTAGACAATGCATGTTGGCATGCAGCTCTCGCTGTGTGCCCGGTGTCCTCTTCAGGTAATAAGGAAATGGTCAGGTCGGACTCTGGCAGCCTTGAGAACAGCATACAGGCACGTGTAAATATGTGCTTATGCTCTGTGTATTTAACTGCTGTTTATTAATCTGGGTGGTAGGGCATTATTAGCCTCGCAGTATCTGGGTCCCCACCCAGCCGCCCTCGCTCTCATCCCTGTCAGGCTGCAGTAGGTCAGATGTCACAAATAGGTGCACATGTGTATGATAAGGGTTGGACAAATGTGCAGTAGGGATGGCGATTGACCATCGATGATTTGAAATCCGTGAAGCCCATCCCCGACCTCTGATTGGCTTGCAAGTTATTGCACACTAAAGTGGGGTTTTCCATTGGTGGGTGAAACCACTGATGTTTCCCTCGCAATTGTAATCATCAATGGTTTCACCCACCAGTGGCCATCTTTATGTAGCCGTGCACAGTACTTCTGATGGCAAAGAATGGGAGCAGGGTCATCTAATAAAAAGGTTTCAGTATGTGAGATCAAAAGTGACCATTCCGACATGGCATTATGTCAACAGAGAACACATCGACACACCAGATTTACATTTAGCAAGTTGACACTGAAGATATGTCGACATGGTTACATTTATAATATATCCCTTAAACTAATGCTAATGTCGGCTTGTTATACATTCTGACTGTGTCAGCAATTGACATGTTAGATGTTCTGTCAACATTCTGGTGTCAACATTATCAATGTCAATATAGGGAATATGAACTATGTGGGCTGCATGTCGATGATGGAACAAACTATTTAAATGATTGCTGCTTTAAAAAAACAGTCAGTGATCGGCCGACAGCCCGCCCCTTCGGCACACCCAGACCCTATTACATATGCCCCAGTATGTCAGTTGGTCAGACAGGCATGTTATTGGACAGTGTATGCCGAGCTATAGTGCTTTTGGTTGGCTCCTGTCCAAGCGTCTGTGGCACTATGATGTCACAGGAGAGAAGGCTGGAAGCTGGGGCTGGTTGTATATGCAGGATGCACCCATGCCCTTGGCCCTGCCCTGAGGGAACTTTGCTTGCTATATAACTTGCTGCATTAAAGCAGACACTTGTCTACACACAGAATTTGGGAAATAAATCTGGGTTGGGAACCAGTGGCCCTCCAGCTGCTGTGTAACTACACATCCGAGCAAGCCCTGCTGCAATTGTGTTATTAGGGCTTGCTGGAATTGTGTCAGGGCATGCTGGGATGTGTAGTTCTATAGCAGCTGGAGAGCTACAAGTTTCCTGCCCCTGGCATAGACTACAAATGCATGAGGTCACGCTCATATCTATATGGATGCAGTATGTGGATTAGGCTGTGTAGGAGAGGGACAGAGACACAGGAGGATTAGGGTGTATAGGAGAGGGACAGAGACACAGGAGGATTAGGGTGTGTAGGAGAGGGACAGAGACACAGGAGGATTAGGGTGTATAGGAGAGGGACAGAGACACAGGAGGATTAGGGTGTGTAGGAGAGGGACAGAGACACAGGAGGATTAGGGTGTATAGCAGGGTGACCGACACACAGGAGGATTAGGGTGTATAGGAGAGGGACAGAGATACAGGAGGATTAGGGTGTATAGCAGGGTGACCGACACACAGTAGGATTAGGGTGTATTGCAGTGGGACAGACACACAGGAGGATTAGGGTGTATAGGAGAGGGACTGAGACACAGGAGGATTAGGGTGTATAGGAGAGGGACAGAGACACAGGAGGATTAGGGTGTGTAGAAGAGGGACAGAGACACAGGAGGATTAGGGTGTATAGGAGAGGGACAGAGACACACGGGAGGATTAGGGTGTATAGGAGAGGGACAGAGACACAGGAGGATTAGGGTGTATAGGAGAGGGACAGAGACACAGGAGGATTAGGGTGTATAGCAGTGGGAGAGACACACGGTAGGATTAGGGTGTATAGCTGGGGGACAGAGACACGGTAGGATTAGGGTGTATAGAAGAGGGACAGAGACACAGGAGGATTAGGGTGTATAGGAGAGGGACAGAGACACAGGAGGATTAGGGTGTATAGGAGAGGGACAGTGACACAGTAGGATTAGGGTGTATAGCAGTGGGACAGACACACGGTAGGATTAGGGTGTATAGCTGGGGGACAGACACACGGTAGGATTAGGGTGTATAGCTGGGGGACAGACACACGGTAGGATTAGGGTGTATAGCTGGGGGACAGACACACGGTAGGATTAGGGTGTATAGCTGGGGGACAGACACACGGTAGGATTAGGGTGTATAGCAGGGTGACAGACACACGGTAGGATTAGGGTGTATAGCAGTGGGACAGACACACGGTAGGATTAGGGTGTATAGCTGGGGTACAGACACACGGTAGGATTAGGGTGTATAGCTGGGGGACAGACACACGGTAGGATTAGGGTGTATAGCAGTGGGACAGACACACGGTAGGATTAGGGTGTATAGCTGGGGGACAGACACACAGTAGGATTAGGGTGTATAGCTGGGGGACAGACACACGGTAGGATTAGGGTGTATAGCTGGGGGACAGACACACTGTAGGATTAGGGTGTATAGGAGAGGGACAGAGACACAGGAGGATTAGGGTGTATAGCAGTGGGACAGACACACGGTAGGATTAGGGAGTATAGCAGTGGGACAGACACACGGTAGGATTAGGGTGTATAGGAGAGGGACAGACACACAGTACGATTAGGGTGTATAGCAGTGGGACAGACACACAGTACGATTAGGGAGTATAGCAGTGGGACAGACACACGGTAGGATTAGGGTGTATAGCTGGGTGACAGACACACAGTTGGATTAGAGTGTATAGCAGTGGGACAGACACACGGTAGGATTAGGGAGTATAGCAGTGGGACAGACACACGGTAGGATTAGGGTGTATAGCAGTGGGACAGACACACGGTAGGATTAGGGTGTATAGCTGGGGGACAGACACACAGTAGGATTAGGGTGTATAGCTGGGGGACAGACACACGGTAGGATTAGGGTGTATAGCTGGGGGACAGACACACTGTAGGATTAGGGTGTATAGGAGAGGGACAGAGACACAGGAGGATTAGGGTGTATAGCAGTGGGACAGACACACGGTAGGATTAGGGAGTATAGCAGTGGGACAGACACACGGTAGGATTAGGGTGTATAGGAGAGGGACAGACACACAGTACGATTAGGGTGTATAGCAGTGGGACAGACACACAGTACGATTAGGGAGTATAGCAGTGGGACAGACACACGGTAGGATTAGGGTGTATAGCTGGGTGACAGACACACAGTTGGATTAGAGTGTATAGCAGTGGGACAGACACACGGTAGGATTAGGGAGTATAGCAGTGGGACAGACACACGGTAGGATTAGGGTGTATAGGAGAGGGACAGACACACAGTACGATTAGGGTGTATAGCAGTGGGACAGACACACAGTAGGATTAGGGTGTATAGCTGGGTGACAGACACACAGTTGGATTAGAGTGCCCTCTGGTGGTATAGTAGGAAGTATATGGCTGTAAACCTCAGAGACTGGGCCTCCATGTGTTACTGAAGTCTTCTGTCACCGCAGGTGCTGTTGGGAGAAGTGACCACAGTCCTGATCAATCCTCGCTGGAGCAGCAGAGAGAGGATCATTTCCTGCGGAGACTGCTGTTTCTTCAACCCTCTGCTGCGCCGTATAGTCAGGATCCTGGGTGAGGCTTCTGGCTTGCTGACTGTACAAACGGCCCAATGCGGAGTAATGTCTGTAATGAGGGTAACCGTTCTCTCTCTATTTTCCAGGACTATTCTCATTTGGTCTCTTTTGTACCGTCATCTTTGCTGGAGCAGTTCAGACAGTCACCGGGAACCAGACCCCTCATTTCCTGTCTTTGTGTCGCCCTAATTACACGGTTCTGGGCTGTGTGTCCCATACTCAGTACATAGCCTCACCGTATGCCTGTACCGGGGACCCTGATCTCATCAATGAGGCCCGCAAAGCCTTCCCCTCCAAAGCAGCGGCCCTGAGTTGGTACTCTGCGGTGTACACCACGGTCAGTCCTGCTGCTTTCATTGGCCGTATTGTGTCCAGATGGAATTATAATAGTTGTGTATTTGTGCATATATACATTTATGTAAATGGGCCTCAACTAAAAATCTGTATCGTGGTGGCAATCCGTATTGTAGTTTCATTACAATTCCTCTGTGTGTCACTGTGGAGTCAGCTGGATGCGCACAGTCATGTGACCCAGTGGGGACCAATCAAAGCTATTCTGGCCTTGCAGGTCCCCCATCCTCAGGTATAGATAATACCATCTCAAGATGGAGATTCCTAGCTGGAGAATGGTGGCTACATATATTGTGGTTCTGTTCTTAGACTGAAATAGACAGATCCACCTGTGTCCTACATGGTGCTCTCCTGACCTGGGGCAAGAAGGTCCCACCAGGGAATGCAGTGGTAGGGGCCAAAGCTTAAGGAGTGTGGCCAGCCACCATTGGTGGTGTGACCATGCACAACAGAGGGACTTGGTCAGCCATTAGAGAGAACATGCAAAAAACTGGAGCCCTTTATATAGGAGTGTGGGGAGTTTTCATAGAAACAAACTAAACACCCAAGTTCATCCTTGATCCTTCCCCACCAAGTTACTGACCCATTGAGGAAGGGGTGGGACTTCGGACAGCGGGACCTATCAGGGATTTTGCCTGTGTACCAGTAGGCCAATCCAACTCTGCTTGTCACTAGATTCTATGCAGGTAGATTTATGTTGGTCTGTTTTTTCGATGCATTCCAGAAAATGGACCCAGTGTAAGCAACGTGATTATAGTTATTTTATGGAGGTTAATTGCTTGCACTAAAACTGCAGCAGAGTTCAAATAGGGGAGCCACACCAACTGCCACCAACTGCCATTCCAAACTGACTCACTGGCAGTGGGTGCGGCTCCCCTATTTGAATTTCGAACTGTGCTGAAGCCACACCTCTAGGACTACCACTGCTTGTTATGGTTATTCATTGTCTAAAGAAGTTCTATAGTGACAATATTATATTGCCTTTACAATATTATATATATATTATTGATATCAAACCTAATGGTCTGAGCATTTGTCTGTGTATCCGCTGCTTATTGTATGTGTGTGCACAGATGTACGTCACACTCGTCCTGAAAGTGAAAGGTTCCCGGCTGGTGAAGCCCTCCCTTTGCCTGGCTCTTCTGTCCCCCTCATGGCTCCTCTGTCTGCTACGTGTGGCTGAATACCGCAACCACTGGAGAGACGTTCTTGCCGGCACCATTACTGGATCGGCCATTGCCATTTTCCTGGTAAGATATTGGGGGGGGGGGGGGGTAACCCTGGATGATGCTGTCAAAACTATTTGAGAAAATGGATGATAATATGGATTGGGAACAGTGACTAAAATTTGAGGCTAAGGGCGGTATGTAATGCTGTGCGAGATGCCGGGCCAACTCGGATGTTTTTGTAAATGTGCAATCGCTTACAAGGAAAAAACCATGCCTTGTTAGTGATTGCCCCTTTAAAAAACCACCGAGTTAGGCCGGCATCCCACACAGCCGCCGAACTTGAGTCTTGAGTCACAGTTGTGGCCGCTGTCAGTGATCAGAGATCCATGTGAACAACACGCCTCTATGTGACCGCTCTGCACCCGGCCCTCTGTATATAACAACAGTTGCCATCACCAATACCTGCATTGACTGCAGCACTATCCTTAGTTTAAATGGAATGCAGTCATCAGCCAACAGTGTCTTGGTCGACAGTCAAAAGATTAATCCTGCTATTGGTCGACAGTCAAAAGTTAGACACATGAAAAAGGTTGACATGCATTCGATCGATATGGTCAAAAGATCAACACAATCTATGTCGACATAGACACCAAAAAAAGTTGGGGGAAAACCCTCATGTCAGCCTTTTGAGTATGTCGACCTACTGAATGTCAACCTTTTTGATGTGTTGACATTTTGACTGTCCACCAATAGTGGTCAACCTTTTGACTGTGGACTACGTGTCTCCACGAAATAGACCGGATCTCTGCATACGCTCCCCTGTAACTCTGCCTAGTTTCCTGTATGACCCCCAGTCACCCCTGACCTTGAAGGTGAAGTTGGAAACAAAGGCAGCTAGACGACAATAGGAGATCACATGACCTGCTATTGCGTTAGTAAATGTTAAGTGGTTGGGAATTGTCTGATGTTAGCATTGTCTGTGCAGGTTTCCCTGATAGTGTTACAGGAATGTTCTGTTTCTCTGTCTACTCATTGTTATTAGTGAAACTAAACACAAGAAAACTAAAATAAGACAAATTTCCTCTGTTCGCTGTGCCGAGTAATGGGCCCCATACATCTACAGATCGATTGTCAGACCTAGCTGGTTGGAACAAAATCCTGGTAATGGATGAGAGCAAATGACAGTTGACCATTTGCTTTGAAATGCTGGAAAACTGCCAAAAACTGTCTTTCAGATATTACCAGGTTTATGCTCCAACCAGCCGGATCTGACAATCGATCTGTAGATGTATGGCCACCTTAAGCCTAGACTTACTCTGTGCTGCGGTGGCGTGGGGAGATGGAGGCCGCTGCTGTTGCCCCATTTGTTGTCTCCATTACAGCATACACATTTCTGCCAGAAAATACCATTAGTATGAGGAGAAGAAGAGGTAAGCGTGACGTGACCTGTGCATCTACTAGAAGCATGGTTATAGACACAGATAAGTGAACAAATAAAATGTGCATCCAGCTGCAGGACAGTCAAATATTCCCAACAGGTTCCTCAAAAACCCTTCACCAAACACCAACACACAAGAATGGAATATGACTTAACCAGCGCTTGGAGTCTCGATCAGTACCAGGGTTCCTCCCATATAGCATGTATAGAAATGGGAAAGAAATGGTACATACAATAGTGAAGTACGTTCAAAATGCAACACACTTTAATACAGGGGTCTTCAACCCGTGGCCCGCGGGCCACGGGTGGCCCGCAGACTTGTTTTTGCTGGCCCGCATGTCAAAAGATTCTTGCTGTATAAAAAAAAAAAAATCCTTCCGCGTTGTCCTCTTAGCAGAGGGATGCGGCGGAGGATGCTGCTGGGTGACGTTAAAGGCACTGCACTGCATTGCACCTCAGCACCTGTCCCTTCTTAGCAGCAAAGACAGACGCCGACACCGCCAGCAGCAGCAGCAGCCCTCTGCAAGGGACACCGAGGCAGGTGCCTCAGGAGAGGGTGAGCTGTCTGTTTTTAGAATTGTTTTGTTGAAGGTGGGGGTGGGGGTGACGGTGAGGTGAGCTGGCTAGGGTGAGGGTGAGGTGAGCTGGCTAGGGTGAGGGTGAGGTGAGCTGGCTTAGAAGGCTGCATTTAGAAATGTTTTTTTGTTTTTTGTTTTGGGGGGGGGGGGGGATGTGAGGTGACCTGGTTGCATTTAGAAATCTTTTGGGGGTGCTGACTATGGGGGAGGGGGGCTGGCAGTGCAATGTGGCCCTGTGTATGGGGAGAGTGCTGACTATGGGGGAGGGGGGGCTGGCAGTGCAATGTGGCCCTTTGTATGGGAGGGTGCTGACTATGGGGGAGGGGGGCTGGCAGTGCAATGTGGTGCTGACTATGGAGGGCAATACTAGGACATTTTGTGAGGGACACTACTGGTGGCATTTTATGAAGGACACTACTGGTGGCATTTTGTGACAGGCACTGCTGGGGGCATCATATGCATAAGCAGGAGTATTGGGGGCCTTATAGTGCAAGGTGCAATGGGCATCATGGTGCGAGGCATGATGTGCAATGGGCATCACGGTGTGTGGCATAATGTGCAATGAGCATCATGGTGTAATAGGCCTTCATGTTTAGATGTCACTGTGCGGCCTTTAGACAGCCAACTTAAGCATGGAAGGACAACAACTATTCCTGCGGTAACCAATGTCTGGCCATGCAGGTCGCAAAAATGAGGTGTCAGGTAATTTTTTTTCCTGCTAGTTCACACTCTTATAATTAGACCACGCCCCTTATAATTAGGCCACACCTCTTTTTGGGCCGCGCGCCGTAGGCGCGCGCAATTTCTTAAATACCAAGTTATGTATGGGGGGCTGCATTTTTATTCTGTTTGCACTGGGACCCTAATTGTTTAGAAATAACCCTGGTGCTGACTATATATTGGGGGCAGGGTTTATGTGTATGGGCAGCTGTGCCAACTATCTATGCGGGGGCTGTGCTGTCTATCTATTAAGAGCTGTGCTAAATACCACAGTAGAGCTTAGTGGCCCTCGGGCATCGTTGGATTTTTTAATGTGGCCCACACTGTCTTAAAGGTTGAAGACCCCTGCTTTAATACTTTAAAACACACATTTCTTAAAACACAAACAGTGTTAAAGGTAGCACTATAAAAAGTGCATATGTTCTCTATTAAAAAAATCAAATCCTTAAATGAACTTTCAATGAGTCCTTAAATGAATGGAGGATTGTAATTACCGGATCTTATGGAACTGGCAATGAAGCAGTTCCACAATCGCATGAGATATCCCACATCAAGGTAAATGCTGCTGGGCACTTCTGTGTGGATCTCCTCCGGTCCTCCAGATTTATAAGTGGCTTCTGTGCAGGTCACCAACGTGTTTCTTCCTTTACAGGACTTTATCAAGGTGTCCTGATCCATAGATAGGTAGAAGCATGGTGTTCAAGGCACCCCAATGGTCCAAGTTTTATGTATATCCATGCTTGGCCCCAGGTGACAATAAGTACCTCAGTAAATTTGATTTAACCATCTGTGCTGAGCCATGGATATACTTAAAACCTGGACTGTTGCGGAGCCTTAAGGACCGGGTTTGGGAACCGCTGATCAAGTGGATGAGGCAAGTCATACAGTATGCTGATGGGGACAGGGCCTGAGCTGATTTTTGCCACCATGGAACTCCACATTGCAGTTTAGTAAACATCCTTGCAGGAAATTTACCTGCCCTCTTGGGAGTGAGGGAAGCCTAGTTCGGGCTTAGGAGTGAGGGAAGCCTAGTTCGGGCTTAGGAGTGAGGGAAGCCTAGTTCGGGACTTGGGAGTCAGGGAAGCCTAGTTCGGGACTTGGGAGTCAGGGAAGCCTAGTTTGGGACTTGGGAATCAGGGAAGCCTAGTTCGGGACTTGGGAGTCTGGGAAGCCTAGTTTGGGACTTGGGAGTCGGGGAAGCCTAGTTTGGGACTTGGCAGTCTGGGAAGCCTAGTTCAGGACTTGGGAGTCAGGGAAGCCTAGTTCGGGACTTGGGAGTCAGGGAAGCCTAGTTCGGGACTTGGGAGTCAGGGAAGCCTGGTTCGGGACTTGGGAGTCAGGGAAGCCTGGTTCGGGACTTGGGAGTCAGGGAAGCCTGGTTCGGGACTTGGGAGTCAGGGAAGCCTGGTTCGGGACTTGGGAGTCAGGGAAGCCTGGTTCGGGACTTGGGAGTCAGGGAAGCCTGGTTCGGGACTTGGGAGTCAGGGAAGCCTGGTTCGGGACTTGGGAGTCAGGGAAGCCTGGTTCGGGACTTGGGAGTCAGGGAAGCCTAGTTCGGGACTTGGGAGTCAGGGAAGCCTAGTTCGGGACTTAGGAGTCAGGGAAGCCTAGTTTAGGACTTTGGAGTCAGTGAAGCCTAGTTTGGGACTTGGGAGTCTGGGAAGCCTAGTTTGGGACTTGGGAGTCTGGAAAGCCTAGTTTGGGACTTGGGAGCCAGGGAAGCCTAGTTTGGGAGTCAGGGAAGCCTAGTTCAGGACTTGGGAGTCAGGAAAGCCTAGTTTGGGACTTTAGAGTCTGGGAAGCCTAGTTCAGGACTTGGGAGTCTGGGAAGCCTAGTTTGGGACTTGGGAGTCAGGGAAGCCTAGTTTGGGACTTGGGAGTCAGGGAAGCCTAGTTTGGGACTTGGGAGTCAGGGAAGCCTAGTTTGGGACTTGGGAGTCAGGGAAGCCTAGTTTGGGACTTGGGAGTCAGGGAAGCTTAGTTCGGGACTTAGGAGCCAGGGAAGCCTAGTTTGGGACTTGGGAGCCAGGGAAGCCTAGTTTGGGACTTGGGAGTCAGGGAAGCCTAGTTTGGGACTTGGGAGTCAGGGAAGCCTAGTTCGGGACTTGGGAGTCAGGAAAGCCAAGTTTGGGACTTTGGAGTCTGAGAAGCCTAGTTTGGGACTTGGGAGTCTGGGAAGCCTAGTTTGGGACTTGGGAGTCAGGGAAGTAATCCAACACGGGGCAGATTAATGAACATGTCCTCTCTCACGGCTGTCAGTCCATTTAATGAGGTTCTAAAAAATTATTTATGAATTTAGCCAACAAAAATATTGCAGATAGAGCAATACTCAGCTTTTTACCATTCCAATAGCCCTTAAGCGCCGTACACAGTATGCGACAAAGACAGCCGATATGCACGATAACGATATCTGGATGTTCTTGTGTGTATCGTTCAGTGTGTATAAACGAATAAGATAACGATGTGTGCTTCCGTGGGTCGGTACCGTCCTCCTTTCTCATCTGTACATGCAGTCAATATTTTGTGGTAAAGCAAAGCCTTCGCACAGTGTGGAAGCTCTGTATCATTCATTCTGTAGCTCCGGGGAGTTCGAGGGAAATCGATACCGATATCATTAGCTGCCTTTATCGCATAGTGTGTATGCTGCGTTAGTCTGTGCAGATGCGCCAATGTTGGATGAGATGGATTGCCAGGTCACCCATACACAGTGGAAATGAGAGGGCACATTTGGGCTTGTTTCATTTGTGAATGAATAGACATAAAGGTTAAAAATAGATCATTTATTTAGAAAGAAAGATTGAAGAGATTTATGCATAAAACAGATGATCTATTCACGTCCGAAGGTGAGATAACGGTTACCACCAGCGTTCCCTGCCAGCGCTGCTTTCCCTGACTGTCTCTTCTGAATCCAGGTGACCTGCGTGCTGAATAATTTTGGGAGCTCGGCACCGGAAGAGCGAGAATTCCACCAGAAAGAGCTGGAAGGTTTCCATGAGTCCGAGGACACTCTGCCGCCAGCACGTGATAAGTTAAGTGTGGTAGAGGTAAGGGGGGACCCATATGTATTATCTAGATCAGTGATTCTCAAACTTGGCCCTCAGGACCCCAAACATGTCAAGTTTTCCAGGTCAGGCAGTAGGTGCACAGGTGAGTACTTACTGACATATTTTGAAAAGATCATCAGGTAGAGCTAATTATTTTCGATGAATGGGGTATATGGAGGCCGAGCTGAGGACTTGCCATGTAACTTAGCTGCGAGGTGTGATATTGTTACACTACAAAATACCTCTACAGATGTATAGGAAAAAGAAATCCACCAACAGGTGTCACCGCACTTCACAGTTACTTATGCTAATTTAATTAGAGTAATCACCATAGTGAGGGTAACAGTATAGACTTTAAATGTTCTAAAGAATAAATCACAGTATCATACAATAATATAAAATTACATCAAATAAATTCTACCTTCTAATATTTTGAGACAAATGGATAGGCATAATTTGCGCAAATAAAATTGAAAAAATATAAAAAGGTATAATAAATCTGAAAAAAAATATATAAAGTATAGTATATCGAGGTTCCTCTCATAAATAGTGTAAATCTTAGTCCCAGTCTTTTATCCTTAAATGGATGAATCGTGGATAGTGTAGCCCAACTGGGCACATTACCTTTTTGTTTGCTATGTACGGCGCTGCGGACACTTTGTGGCGCCTTATAAATAAAGGAACTACTACTACCTTGTCCCAAGTTTGGAGATGGGGGTGTCTGCCGGCAGACTCCCGTCAACGTCGTCTGTGCACTTATTCGGTGTTCAACGGGTCCAGTATACTCACATCAACTAGTTTCACCGTAAAGGCTTCCTCAGGATGATTGTGGAGCTAATTATTTTACCTGTGATTCTGAAAACATGAACTGCTTGGGGGTCCCGAGGACCAAGTTTGAGAACCTGTGATCTAGAGCAGGGGTTCTCAAAGTATTTTGCTCTGGGACCCCATCAGACAATAAAAATGATTACAGGACCCCCAGCAAGTTCACGCAGAATGGTCGACACACACGTTTGATCATCAGACGGCAGCATGGCATTATCTTCTGCTCCCACCCGCCTCCCCGCCAGGACCCACAGTTTGAGAACCGCTGATCTAGGGGAATAAAGGATCAGTTGCACTGTGGTGCAGTGTGAGTGACCTAATAACAGGAGCATTCCATGTGTATCCATCCATCGGAAAAAAAGGAGGCAGCCATTTTGTGGGTTAAACATGTCAAGGCAGCCATTTTGTAGGCCGCACAAATGGTCAGCTATTGATTTGTTAGGCTAGCATTAGCCGGAAGTTCAGCCCCCCTGTGGGCCATTTAACATTGTTTCCTATGGAAAAATCGGGTCAATTGAGGCATTGAACAGTAAAATCGGGTCAATTGAGAAATTTAACATTGTTCCCTATGGGAAATCCCGCGATTTTTTTACCTGCAATGCCCACGATCAAAATCGTGGGCATCGCAGCTAGGTAAAGAGTACCGTCGGTTTTATCATTGAGAGTTACAGGACCGCGGTCAAAAATCAGTTTGTCTCCATAGTGAATTGTGTGCTTCATAAACATCTGTGACATGGTCGCTCTCATCCTGACAGGATCCCGGGAATGCACCCCCAGATGTCACCTGACCCTCCTCCGTGCCTCATTCCTGTCACCCCAGATGTTCTGATACCCTCCAACTGCATGACCAGCCAAGTATGAGACCCTGGCAGAGATCTGGGCCATGGAGGTGCTGAGGTTTACAGCTGGAGGACTCTTGCTGGTACGTGGCAGCAGGAAGATCCATTGTGCATGTCTGGTCCAACATGCATGTCAGAGACAGAACTCCGCCCTGTGTCTCCACTCTGACACCTGTAAGATAACACACAATGTTTTGTAGATTTTCAGACCCAGTTTCATATTCTCACAGAACAAAATGAGCCCCCAATACTACAAGTAGTCCATACGTGGATCGTCGTTTGTACGTATGCTCCCATTGCAGTATTAAAGGGAAAACATACCCTATTTTAAAGGAATGTTGCTTAACTCATATGGGCCCATGGCATGATGCAAAGGGATCACAAAGTTACATACGTCTATATTCCGAAAGAATCAAGGCAAAACAAGTCTCCCGCATTGGGAGGGAGAGCAGATGAGTCTCCAGGTGAGGGCGTACCTGCTGCAGGGTAGGTGGAGACATAGCGGGAATTAGTGTGCTCCGCCCACCTCCTTTCTCATGAGTTCCATACACCAGCAATGGCAATTCTACATTTTGCAGATGTCTGCGAAAAAAATTGTCAATGTATAGAGTTCCACCCAAAAAAGTAATCGGAGTTGGTGAATCGGGTTGTCCGTCAGCCAATGTGAAAACCGTTACTAGTATTTTACTAGTAATAATGGCACTTTCATAATGTGTAGGTCTGCTCTGTGGATAAAATGATCTGTGAATCACTGTAATATTATTTTTGTTATTTGAATAATGATTCATTTTAGTGCTTTTGTTCCCACTCTGAGTCATTGGTCAGTGGTGCAGCTTCGCTTGATATCCTGTATAACAGAGTGGCCAACCGGTCCTCGAGATCTACCAACAGTCCATGTTTTCCAGGCCACCTGTGACTCTGCAGAATGTGTCGGTTAGGACTGATTGCAGTATATTTTTGCCAAATATGACTGTTAGTCATGACAGCACCTGTGTACCAGCTGGGTGGTCTGAGTAATGTGACAGTAATGACTGCACCTGTGCTCCAGCTAGGTGGTCTGAGTAATGTGACAGTAATGACTGCACCTGTGCTCCAGCTGGGTGGTCTGAGTAATGTGACAGTAATGACTGCACCTGTGCTCTAGCTAGGTGGTCTGGGAAATGGAACAGTTGGTAATGACTGCACCTGTTCTCCAGCTAAGTGCTCTGGAAAACATGAACTGCGAGCAGATCTCGAGGACTGGTTTGGCCTGCTCTGCTGTATGGGCTCCATTGTTGCTTGTTAAAAGGAGAGTCTGCATGTGGGTTGTTTTTAAAGTGGAGCAGAGAAGGCTGAGATAACGTGTGATCCCAAAAATGCAGCCCACTGTCTCTAATAGCCCTGTGTGAATTCATTAGTGTTTGGATGCATTGCAGGGGGGTGCACTTATTCTCCCATCCACTCACAGTTGCCGCTGTTAGTCGCTGTGATACAGTATTGCATAATATGATTGGCTGTTCCTAGGACTGTGATGGTGGCATTACGCATGGAGGACAGTGAGCAGTACTCACAGGTTGAGTCAAACCCTTCCACAGACATAAATAGAATCTGCCCACAAATACATCATTATTCTGCATAAACCACAAACAGAAATGCCTGCACTGTAATATGCAGTGGGACCATGCAGTGACAGAGAACCCCACAGCACATGATATGACTTGGAGTACGTCTTATTCTCTCTCCCAGGACAACGCCTAACTCTGCTGCCAATATTTCTCAATCCAATGGAATAGCATCTATAGGGCAGGCCTGGCCAACCAGCTTCTCTCCAGCTCTTGTAAAAACTACACATCCCAGCATGCCCTGCCTCATTGTTAGCATCACCTAAAAGAAACACTGTTGCTGGGCATTCTAGGATTTGCAGTTTCTCGGGAGCTGGAGACACAGGTTGGCCAGGCCCGCTGTAGGGTATATTTTCCCTTTAAGGTATATTTCTATTACAGTGATCCCTCAGCCAGGCCAGACACGGCTCAGCAGACCTGCTGTTGTATGGTCCCTATCCTCTTATTCCTGTGCTTTGTATTATTTATACATTTTCTATGTAAGTATTACACAATATGGCTTCTATTAAAACTGATACTGTCTTGTAAACGGCTTTGGAGTTATTTAAGTATTCAAATTTAGTGGGGGGGAGGTTACGGAAATATCTTAATACAAGTCTGTGGAGATCATCTGAACGGGATATGGTTGCTAGGACAACACTATGAAAGTTGACATACATAAGGTGGACCACTAAAAGTAGACAGGGCTTGGTTCGACACATGAAATAGGTTGACGTGGCTATGGTCAACTTAGTCGGAAGGACGACACAAGCATTAGGTCAAATAGGAAGGTCGACGTCCTGTTAAAGTTGCAGGAAATTTATATCATCTTGTTTTTCTGTGGATCCTTTTCAGTTTTCCCCATACAAAAGCATGGGGCGCCCTCTACAGACAGAGACCAGGTACTACTGTGCTGTCAACGAAATAGTCGCCGCTACTGTGTAGTGCAGCATTTTTCATTAGTCCACTAGTGTGCCTTGAGCTTTTCGCACAGTGTGCCCACAGCGCTAGAGATGTCAACACTAGTTTTTTTTTTTTTTTTTTTTACATAATGGGGCCAATGGGTTTGTTTTTTCCTGTGGGGCCAATGCATTTTTTGGTATTTGTTTCCTAGCACGGCGCCCAATTTTTTCATCTTATGCCATCGCATCGCATGCCACATAGCCGCATACGATGCATGCGCTGCGATGCGATTTTTTTATTGTATAAGCACCCTAATGGGTGCTTACAATGTTAAATGCACCCACACGCCACCCCCACTATAAACACGAACCCGAAGCGTGACGAGCGCAGCGAGCCCGCAAGGGGCGGCGGTACGCGTCCTCCATCTTTTTCATACCCCCACTATCCACGTCGGCGTGGAGTTGATTTTAGATAGTGTGGCAAGCGATGCGTATTACTTTACATGTATTCCGCGTCCCCTCGCTGCGCTCGCTACGCTTCGAGCTTTGTGGCTCACTGCGCTCGCCACACTATATAAAATCGACTCCACGCTGACGTGGATAGTGGGGGTATGAAAAGGTCGGGGGACACATACCGCCGCCGTTGATAGTGGGGGGGGGGGCATTTAACATTGTAAGGACCCATCTGGGTGGTTGTACAATAAAAAATCGTATACCATCGCATTGTATGGCATACAATTTTTTATTGTACAACATCGCGTCGCATCGCATACCATATTTAGTCTTATGGTATACAATGCGATGGGCGCCGTGCTAGGAAACAAGTACCCATTTTTTTCCTGTGGGAATCTAATGGTGTGCCTTGGTCATTTTGATTGGTGTGCCGCAAGTTGAAAAAGGTCACTGGTCCAATGTAATAGTAGAACAGCATAAGTATAAGATGCAATTGTAATATTTTTTGATATTAGAATAATCTCTTTATTTTAAATCTCTCTGCACATGTTACATCTGCCCCACAAGCAGCACAGCATGGTTTTGCCCATTTTAAGAACAAATTTGTCCTGTTATCAGGTCTGAATTATGCCCATAGTAAATATGTGAAATGCACAAAACAGTGTTTTTACAGCATTTTCCCAGTAGTACATCCCAGCCTGTGTATAATAGAGAACATCCTCTGCCTCCTCACTTATCACAGTATAATTACACAAATAAATGCACCTTCGGTAAAAAATAAAAATGTTTATTACAAAATGTTTTTATAAAAATACAAAACAAAAACACAGAACGTCCACATATTAGCAAGGAGATATGTCCCATAGCCTGTACATAGTCTGCAGCCTTATAAGCAGGATCGGAGGGGGATATTTACATGGCAAGACTGTGGGTGCAGGCAGGAGCCTACGTCTGTGCAAATGGTAGGCACACAAACGATTACCAGCCATATACAAGCACTAGCTACGGGCTGCTCTCTAATATCCACATTAATCTATGTATAAGGCATTGTTACTTATAATAGACAATATTTTGCACACTGAAGTGATTACCTCACTGTTTATTTGTAGGAACTTCTGCATTTATAAACATGACTTGTGTATTGCGTTCTTGGGATTATTCCATTCTTTGCTGTAGAAGATATAACAGCCTGTTTTTATATATACAGTATAGCTAATGTACCGGTAATGTGTCACCGATAGACATTTATGTATATGCTGTCAAAGGGATGGTCTCTAAGCCGAGGTCTCAGCAGCATCCACAGATGCACATGACTGATGCGGCCATTTTGTGGGCTCAGCTGCTATACGTGACTAGACACTGGCTAAGCATGATGGGTACGCAGGGTGACCCATGACTTGTACTCTGTGCACGGATGACGGTGATGAGAGGATGCATAGAGGCGGAGTGGGGGGTACAGCACATTCCCCAGGTCCTCTAAGCTTGGTTCATCTCGGCCTACGAGTGGAAGGTATAGTGTTTAACAATGGTTAAAGATACTGTCCTCTATCCAGTGTCTATGTCTGTAGCAGAAGGAATCTATCTTCAGAACAACATTCAATGACCACAATCAATGGGGTCGTAACAGCGCCCCACAGACCACATGGGGTACTGTGGGAGAAACAGTCCTGAGCCGCAACGCCACTGTCAGTGCAGTAAAGAGTAGCCGCTGTCCGGGGGGCACTCCATGGGAGAGATCCCCCTCTCAAAATGGCTGTCTCCTCAGAGGAGACAGTTAATAAGGAGGCTAGAGGCAGCTGCCATCTTGGGAGAGACATTTTCAATAGTATAAAGGGGTAGACGTGAACAGTAGCCCCCGCCGGGACAGCAGCCCCACGGCGCGGGGTGGGGGATCCAGTGGCAACAAGCAAAACCGCTGACAACTAGGAAGTATTATGGGGGAAGGGGGGGGCGGCCAGAGATTTGGCAAAGGGTCACAAAATTTGTACATAAATGTCCGGCAGTAATAAGCAATTGATGCAGTGGTTGTATTCTATAAAAGGGATGGGATCTGAACATATCATTTGAGGATATGATTTTAAATTTTTATACAAAAATTCTATTGAAAAGCATTTTTTGGTCTTTTTCTTAGACTATGATAGAAAAACACTTTTCTCCCTTAGTGTTTGTTCCTTTGCAGTATGAAAGCAGACATTTTTTGTCTGTCCTCATACTATTTTTTTAAGAACGTAGAACAGAATTATGGGGTAGATGTATGAAGCAGTGATAAGGGAGGAGAAGTGGCCCATGGCAACCAATCAGCTGCTCTATATAATTTTATAGTATGCAAATTATAGATGTTACTTCAGTGCTGATTGGTCGCCATGAGCCACTTCTCCTCTGGCTCACTTCTCCCTTCATACATCTCCCCCAAAGTTAGTTCTGTATTCAATAAATTGAGCATTTCACTGTGGTGTTAAGCTAGCCATGCCCACTCCATGCTCATTAACGTAAGACGTAGAATCGCTTTGAAAATGGGGGCAGGAAAATGGTGACAGGATAAAGAAAGACTATTTCAAGGTAAATAGCCCATTGTCCTACCATTATACAAAGTCCTCATAGTGTTACTATATTTACAATCCACGTTAAGTCTCAATGTCCACAAACTCTGGTCATCAACCTTTTTTTATCTCCTCAATCTCTAAATATGTCACCTGGGGCCTTGCTTGGCTAAAGTGTAAGAGGGCTTGTCCATGACTTCTCTTTCCATGATGAAGCACAGTTTCTAGCACTGGGTGTAGACCGGGGATAGGAATTGGGCACAGGGGCTGTTCTGGTAAAAAGTTGAAGACAATGGCGGAGTTTCATCCCCAGAGTCTGACATAAGAAGATATGCATACTTCAGTGGCTGCCGCTGAGGGATGGAACGCGTTCTTGGTGATAAAAGACCATCACATGTCTCCAGGACTGTATACTCAAAGCTGGATCCTGGGCTCTGCTTGCCCTCCTCGGAATTCAGAGAGTCCCCCCTGACAATGTTCGTACAACCAGGCACCCGGTTAGGAAGCTCTCTTTTGCCTTCATCCACAGCAGGTTCCTCAACACGGGTTTCCTCCAGTGGACCAAGCTCTTTTGGTCTTGCCTCTGGCCTGAAGGTCTTCTCCTGACTTGGCACAGCTTCAGTGCTGGGCAGTTCCCTCATTGTCTGGATTTGCCTCTGAGATACCACCCACGAGGAGAAGTGGGGCATCATATTTTCATCCAAACTGACATAACTGTCCTTGGGCGGCAGTTGTACAGAAGGCGGGAGCAACGGCGCTGCGTTAGGGAGCTCAGAGAGCACTTCCACAGAAGAGATGGGGCCTTCATCAAAGATACTCCTGGTGATCCACATGAGGTAAGAGTCCGTCTGGTCTAACCACAGCTGCATGCAAATAATAAAACACATCAGCGAGCAAACCTTAGGTGGAGAGGACAACACAAATGCACCACATTCAGCAAGGGATCTCATCGTTACCTTAAAATTTCCTTTGTGGGTTGTGTAAAGTTCTTTAAAGTGATGCTCCGGGGAGGGGACTTCTGGCCAAG
The DNA here is from genome assembly GCF_055691185.1 of Crinia signifera. Taxonomy (NCBI): domain Eukaryota; kingdom Metazoa; phylum Chordata; class Amphibia; order Anura; family Myobatrachidae; genus Crinia; species Crinia signifera. Next base: position 300,425,125 of record NC_139220.1, on the reverse strand, counting down.
CCTTTTTCTTGAGGAACCTTAGGAGTTTGAAATTAAATATATTATATTAACGGGTACGAGTCATATTGATTTGTACTATGTAGCTTATTATTATATTTGTCATTTTGCAACTAATATGCTACAATGAGAAGTTCCCTTACCTTCCATGGTATATGGACACCAGGATGATTGCGGCAACTGGTATCAAGCCGGCAACGACAAATAACACGATGTGGAGAATATCACCTGGTAAACGGGATATAACTTATTAGTCACTTGTTCTCTCCTCCATAATCAATGTTACATAGGGCCTTATTCTAGTTCACTCTTTCTGACAAATTCCTTCTTATATGGACAAAACCATGTGCACTGCAGGTGGGGCAGATGTTACTTGTGCAGAAATAATTAGATTTGGGTGGGGTTTTACTTCAAACTGAGATCTATATTGCAGTGTAAAAATAAAGCAGTCAGTATTTACCCTGCACAGAAACAAAATAACTCACCCACATCTAATTATCTCTGCACATTTTACATCTGCCCCCCTGCAGTGCACATGGTTTTGTCCATCTAAGAAGGATTTTGTCAGAAAGAGTGAACTAGAATAAGGCCCAGAGTCACATACTGTAGTAGCAAAGACTGAATAAAGAGTTTAACCTTGGTTAGGTTGCCTGACAGTTCCTTATATTGGCCCCTGATATATTTGTACATGTTTAGTATGTTTCCCATTAAACATCTCTTTTCCAGCATAAATAATCCCAATTTGGCCAAGCTGTCTTCATAGCTTAAATTCTCCAACCATTTTATTAGCTTTGATGCTCTTTTTCCAGTTCTATGTTGTCCTTTTTATAGTGCTGGGCCCAGAGTTGTACTCCGTATTCTAGTTGTGGTCTAACCAATGCTTTGTAGAGTGGCACAACTACATGAGTCCCTAGTATCCATAACCCTTCTTATACAGGCTACTATCCTGTTGGCCTCATTTGTTGCTATATGACATTGAGCACTACACCCCAGTTTGTTATCAATTTGGACTCCTAGGTCCTTTTCCAGTTCTGATTTACCCAATGCCTCCCGCTTAGGTTATAACAAGCACACTGGTTATGTCTCCCAAGGTGCATAACCTTGCATTTATCCACATTGAACATAATTTTCCAATTTGCCCACTCTTCTAGTTTATTAAGATCGCTCTGAAGCACGGAGACATCCCCGATTGTTCTATTTACTCTGCTCAGTTTCCAAAGGTGGAAACTTTGCTGAGTATTCCCATCCCAATATCTTTAATAAATAAAGGTGCCCATACACGTACCAATTACCCGGTACTTTTTGTGCTAAAATAGCATTGCATCCCATGCACAACATATGCACAACAATGCTATTTTAGCACAAAAAGTACCGGGTAATTGGTACGTGTATGGGCACCTTTAGTTAAATAAAAGAGGCCCCTGCAGTCCTGTTTCTGGACGTCCCCCTTAATGTATGATTGCCATCACCTGTGTTGAAAAACCTTCCTTATCCATTAACCTGATCAACACAGGTGATGGCAATCATACATTAAGGGGGACATCCAGAAACAGAGCATTGTGTCCCTCCTGGAGAGGGTCATGTTGGGTGGTATGAGATGCAATAGGGCAGTGTTTTACAACTTTGGTTTTAGTGATAGCCACTCTTAAACACAGGTAGTTAAATCAAAATAATCGAGGTAGGAATTAAGCCACCTTTGCTCAAGTATGGCTATTCTAAGAATCTAGAGTGTTAGAGATTCTTGAGAACCATGGTTGGGAACCATTAGTATAAGATGGATCAAACATAATTAACTAATGTGAATTTAAATGGTCAGTAAGAGGTTAAGCTTTAATAAATAAATACACACATTTGATAGAACCAATAGGAGACGGAACTGCCCTTCCTAAGCACACATTTTCCCACCTCATGGTAAGGCTCCTGTCTCTTCTTCCTGGCAGCTACTCTCTGGTGCATTGGTTGAGCACTCAGATCTCCTTACATCCAGTAAACTTGGTAGAAATTGCTTCTACTAGGGTGGCAAATGCTGGTGCATTTTTTCAGTCTGTGATTCAGTTCGCGATTGAAAAATGCTCAGTCCCTGGATACCTGGGATGGAGCCACCCTAATTTTTGTGCATTAGTTGAAATTGCAACATCCAAAATAAATAATGGCAAGTGGGTGACTCTATTGCCTGTTACTGACACCTTTGAAACTGTATGGTCCAGCCTGTATGAGCCCATCTGTAATCTGATTTGCTGGTCCCTATGTGAATATCTCAATAAAGATGCTAGATTTAAAGCAGAATTTCCTTTTAAGGGGAAAACAACCTAAATCTAGCCGTATCGCCAGAATCGCACATTATACCCTTCTAGACATTTGTTTTACTATTTTATTTATTGGTTTACTGCAACTAATATTTTAATTTAGGCCATCTGATGAAGGTCCAGGTAACTTTGTATTTCCTCAGTTCTTGGTTGCAGTCATTCTACCCAGTATTACAGCAGTACATAATATTGTTATAGTAATAAGCCTGGTCCTGCCTTTCTATGCTAATATCTACTAGATGTCTCTATTGCAACAGGACTGTTGTAGTGTCTCACTACTAGATGTATCTATGATAATGGGATTGGTCTAGTGCACACGTTCTCAAACTCGGTCTTCAGGACCCCACACGGTGCAGGTCTTCCAGGTCTCCTCACAGAATCACAAGTGAAATAATTAGCGCCACCTGTGGATATTTTTAAATGTGTCAATGAGTAATTAATGCACCTGGTAAATGTGAACTGCGTGGGGTCCTGAGGACCGAGTTTGAGAACCCCTGGTCTAGATGTTCTCAATTACAGAGAATAAATAAACAAAAGACTTTCATTTTATGTGTCAAAAGTCACTGATCCTTTGCTGGATTTGATTGATGGTGATTTTCCCAACGTGGTTTAATGCGGAAAAGAAAACAAAGTGCAATTTTGGGACACTGGCAATTGGTGAAGTAGATGCTGAGGGATAGTTTTTTATTGGGACAGGTCCTGCACAGTGTTCCCTCTAAGCTGTGCGCACGTGCGCGCGCACACAACTCGACGAGCGTGCGCACAGACATTACAACAGAGTGTACTAAGCAGCAGTGGTCCCTTTTTGCAGTTGTGGACTCAATTAATGTGTGTTTCACCCATTAACTACATTGTGTGCTGTGTTTTGAATGTTTAAATGTTTAATATCATTTGAAGTAAAGTTAACACAAAATTTTTTAATTTCCTTCCAAAGTTGCACAGCCAAAATCTTTTGCCGCACACAGCCTTCGTAAAATTAGAGGGAACATTGGACTCCTGCACCGATGAATTTGCAGAAATGAGGGAGCCCTTTGGAGTGGTGTCTGCTTGTACTTGAATAAAAGTTGTTCCACATGAAATGTGTCCAAAGAAAGTCCTGGTTCAGGTATCCGATGGTGGCGGTCCACAGTTGCAATAGTGGTTGAAGTGGGGTGTCTTTGGCTCGCTGGGGGGTACTCAGCTTTTTCCAAAGGTATCCTTCTCTGCGTTAGATCACTATATTTATACCTTAGGCCAATATGGCCACTGATTACTGCAGTGGTTTGTAATGGCAGTGCACGCTGTGTAAATACACCCAATTATCCAGAGAAATAACTCTCCTCAGCATTCAAGAATAAAAAGTAAACAATAGAAGGCAGACATAAGGTTAAACTATAAAAAAAATCATATTATTTACACATAAATTGCATTTTTTCATTCTGACATTCCGATCACGTGACACCGTTCTTAATGTCACGTGACTCTGATCGGGAGAAATCATGCTACTTGTATTACTGGGGGTTTTCCCCTAAAACATTGTTTTCGACTTGGCGTGACAGCACCCTCTTTTAGGTGTGTTCCAATTACCCACCAAGCTCCCCTGATCCCGTTCTGTGGCTGGGCGGACTGGCCGCATCACCCGGTAGTCCGGGACTTTCGCAACTGTCAGCCTGGCCACGTGACTCTGCCATTTCATGTGGAACAACTTTTATTCAAGTACCAGCAGACACCATGTCACACGCAGCCGCTGCGGTGCGCGGCGGGCTTACTACTCACCCGTTCGCGCCCGCCGTCGGCTAGCGTGTAGTGGTCTCCAGTTCAGCGGCAGCAGGCAGCGGCAGTCTGGTGGGCAGCAGACAGCGTGGGACGCCGGCAAGTGTAGCGGTATGTGCTGTAGGGGCGCCGGGAGGCCGGCGCCGCCATCTTGGTTAAGGGCAAATAGCAGATTGGTCCTTGTCTGAGGTTTCCGCCCATACTGACCTGGCAGCCGCCCTCTAGGGATATAGGGGATCTGCCTAGGCCTGTTCAGTGTCAGTACAAAGAGTCTCCAGAGGCGTTCACAGCTCCCAGCTGACTCCGGCTCTCTGACTCACCTCTCCTGACTTGGTGCCTTGCTTCAGTGCTCTGTGTTGGTCTCGATTCAGCTTAACCCCATCGCTGCCAGTTCTCTCCACAGTCTGGTCTCTGCCTGCATCCCTGAGCTTCCTGGCCTATAGCTCTTCAAGCCGTCTGCTTCCAAGCAACTTCCCATTCTTCTGTCATCATCCATCTTCTTTCAGTCTTCAAGGATCCCTCATTACCATCAAGTACATTCTCTTTCCGGATTTACTCATTTCTCAAGACCCCAGCCTGCCGTCCGCAGTGCTTGAACTGTCATTGTTTAAATGAACTTTTGCTTCTTTCAAAGTGCCGTGCTGGCTCAATTCTTATTACCACTAACTGCCACTTAAAGAAAGTATTTAAGTGTGTATTGTTTCATTTATGAATTCTATTATTAAACCTGCACGATTTAATCCTTCCTCCTCTGGTCCGTCTCCGGTTGCTACACACCACACGACTTCATCCAGCCCTTCAGTTGTGACAGTTTGTACTGACCCGATGGAGTCGGGTGAAGAACAGGCTTCCATGGCGGACGCACTCCACAGCATCATGGCTCGTCTGGAGCAAGTAGAGGCTACCCAACGTCAAGTGGCTCAATTTCTTCAGGCCTTGGCTCCGCCTCAGGCGGCTCCCTCAGTTTCTGTGGCTTCAGCACCAGAGGTTCCAGTCCCTGTCCCTACACCTGGACCCGTGGTTCCTCATCATATGCAATTACCAACCCCCAGCAAATATGATGGTTCACCGAGAGGATGCCGTGGGTTTTTGAACCAATGCGATGTTCATTTCACCTTGCAGTCTTCTCACTTTCCTACCTCCAAGGCAAAGGTGGCATATATTGTGTCTCTCCTGGCAGGGTCAGCTCTGGACTGGGTGTCCCCTCTTTGGGAACGCGCTGATCCCCTGCTCAATGACTATGAAGCTTTCATTACCTCTTTCCGTCGCATCTTCGACGAACCGGGCAGAGTGTCTTCTGCCGCTACTGAGATCCTGAGGATTCGCCAGGGCAGTCGTTCAGTGGGACAATATGTTGTGCAGTTCCAGACTCTGGCTTCAGAATTAAAATGGAACGAAGAGGCTCTCGTCTCCGCCTTCTGGAATGGCCTGGCAGGTCGTATTAAGGACGAATTAACTACCCGTGACTCTCCTGCTACTTTGGTTGAACTTATCTCCTTGTGCAACAAAGTAGATCTACGGATGCAGGAGCGTCAACTAGAGAGAAATCGCTCCGATCGTCTCCGCCCTCGTCTCACCACCAACGCTGTTCCTGTTCCAAGACCAAGTCCCTCCACAACTACACCACCAGATGAACCCATGCAGATCAACCGCTCTCGGCTTTCCTTTGAAGAGAAGTCTCGTAGACGTCGAGAGAATCTTTGCATGTACTGCGGTTCTTCCGCTCATCTGCTGTCTTCCTGTCCACTGCGTCCGGGAAACGACCGCTCCTAACCTCCCCGAGGGAGGTCAGGTTAGGAGTTCTGCTTTCATCTCCCTCTACTACTGTGCCCACCATTTCTGTTACCCTTGTGTGCCCTCAGGGGAAAATCAAGATCCAGGCTCTACTAGATTCCGGAGCGGCCGGGAACTTCCTTTCTTCTTCTTTCGTCCTTCAACATTCCTTGACGGTGCAACCTCTGGCCCATCCGTTGGTTCTCACTGCAGTAGATGGGAGTCGCATCAGCAGTGGGCAAATCACCCTTCAAACCAATTCAGTGACAGTTCTCGTGGGTGCTTTACATCAAGAGACTCTAGAATTTTTTGTCCTTCCTCAGTCCTCACACCAGGTAGTCCTGGGCCTACCATGGCTTACTAAGCATAATCCTCATATTGATTGGACCAGTATGGAGATCAAAGCCTGGGGTACGAACTGCCTAACTACTTGCATGCCTCGTGTCATTCCACTCCATCAAACTAATCCTCAAGAAGTAGGAGGTCCCAGTCTTTCGTCTTCTCCAGCTTCACCCTTGTCGTTGCCCGCACCATATCTTTCTTTCTCTGACGTCTTCAGCAAGGGAGGTGCCGATACCCTGCCGCCTCATCGTCCCTGGGACTGTCCGATAGAATTGATACCTGGGAAGTTCCCACCACGGGGCCGCATCTACCCCTTGTCTCTGCCTGAGACCAAGGTCATGTCCGACTACATTCGTGAAAACTTGGATAAAGGGTTCATCCGCCCATCTACTTCGCCAGCCGGAGCTGGGTTTTTCTTTGTAAAAAAAAAAGACGGAACCCTCCGGCCGTGTATCGACTACAGGGGCCTGAACGATATCACAATCAAAAACCGCTATCCTTTACCCCTTATCACCGAATTATTTGACAAAATCCGAGGGGCTTCCATCTTTACTAAATTGGATCTAAGAGGGGCGTACAACTTGATCCGAATCCGATCTGGAGATGAGTGGAAGATGGCTTTCAACACCCGAGACGGCCACTACGAATACCTGGTGATGCCATTTGGTCTTTGCAACGCTCCAGCCGTCTTCCAACAATTTGTAAACGACATATTTCGAGATTTACTGTATCATTCCGTTGTGGTGTATCTCGATGACATCCTCATCTTCTCGTCTAACCTCCTTCTCCATCGGCAAACAGTAACTGAGGTCTTGCGGCGCCTTCGCCAAAACAAATTGTTCTGCAAGCTAGACAAGTGCGTCTTTGAGGTCACCTCCATTCCATTTCTTGGTCACATCCTCTCCAGCACTGGGATAGAGATGGATCCAGAAAAAGTAAAAGCCATCTTAGACTGGACAGCGCCCACCACGCTCAAAGGCATCCAGAGGTTCCTGGGCTTTTCAAACTATTATCGTCGTTTCATCCGGAACTTCTCCACCCTTGCTGCACCCCTTACTGCTCTCACCCGTAAGGGGTCTGATCCAAGTCAGTGGTCACCTGAAGCGTCCCAAGCCTTCCAACAACTTAAGGATGCTTTCGTCTCCGCCCCAATTCTTCTCCAGCCAAACCTCGACAAACCCTTTATTCTTGAGGTGGACGCATCCTCAGAGGGGGTAGGGGCAATCTTGTCGCAGAAAGGGGAGGACCAGGTGCTTCACCCCTGTGCCTTCTTCTCCAAGAAGTTTCTTCCAGCAGAGAAGAATTACCCCATTGGGGAGCAGGAGTTACTGGCAGTCAAATCTGCATTGGAGGAGTGGCGGTACCTCCTGGAGGGGGCACGACATAAGATTACTGTATATTCCGACCATAAAAATCTCTCATTCCTCAAGCACGCCCAATGTCTTACAGCTCGTCAAGCCCGCTGGGCCATGTTTTTCGAACGCTTCGACTTTCAAATCAGATTCAGACCCGGGACGATGAATGCCAAGGCCGATGCTCTTTCACGCTCTTTTGAAACTTCAGCTGACCTAGAGACTCCTCCTCGACCCATCCTCGACCCTCTGGTCTTTGCTCAAGTAACAGTCCAGCCTTCACCTCCACCAGGCAAGACTTTCGTCCCCCTCAGTCTCCGTAAGAGAGTGCTGTCCTGGGCACACGCTTCCCGTTTCGCAGGGCATACCGGGGCACAGAAGACCTTAATGTTCCTGTTGCATTCATACTGGTGGCCTACCATTCGTCGCGATGTAACCAGCTTTGTCGCCTCCTGTGTAAAGTGCGCTCAGCATAAGTCCTCCAGAACATCTCCTGTCGGTCCTCTTCTACCTCTAGCCATACCAACAGAACCATGGTCCCACCTCTCTATGGACTTTATCTGCGAACTTCCTCCCTCCAAAGGGCATACGGCAATTTGGGTGGTGGTTGACCGGTTTTCAAAGATGGTGCACTTCTTCCCATTAAAAGGCCTTCCCTCTGCTCCAGTGTTGGCTCAGCTCTTCATTTCCACCATCTTCAAACTCCATGGATTGCCGAAAGAGATTATATCTGACCGTGGCGTGCAGTTCGTCGCAAAGTTTTGGAGGGCTCTCTGTTCCGCTGTACAAGTCAAGCTCAAGTTCTCCACTGCTTTCCACCCACAAACCAACGGGCAGACAGAACGAGTCAACCAGGACTTGGAAGCCTTCATTCGTTTGTTTGTCTCTTCCTCTCAAGACGACTGGGTAGACCTTCTGCCCTGGGCGGAATTTGCGCACAACAATTCTTATCATTCTTCCTCCGGCACCACTCCCTTTTTCACTGTCTTTGGCAAGCATCCCCGATCTCCGGAGTTCTCAGAGCTATCGTTGTCCGAAGTCCCTGCAGCTGCTTCTTCTCTACAACGGTTTGCAAAGATCTGGTCTGACGTTCATACTGCTCTCCTCAAAGCATCCGCTCGATATAAAAGGATGGCGGACAGGAAAAGAAGAGCGGCTCCTAAGTTGAAGGTTGGAGATCGAGTATGGCTGTCTACCCGCCATATACGCCTTCGGTTACCGTCCATGAAGCTGGCCCATCGGTTCATCGGGCCGTACCCAATCACTCAGGTTATTAATCCAGTGGCCTACAGACTACAGCTCCCTTCTTCCTTAAAGATATCAAATTCTTTCCATGTGTCTCTTCTGAAACCTTTGCGATTGAACTTATACCAGAAAAAGGTGCCTAAACCCCCCAAGATTGGCTCAGAGAGAGAGACAGAGTTCGAGGTGAGGCGCATTATCGACTCACGTTGCCGCAATACCCATCTTCAATATCTGGTAGAGTGGCTTGGATTCGGTCCTGAAGAGAATTCCTGGGTTGATGCTGCAGATCTCCATGCTCCCCGTCTGGTGAGACAATTCTTTCAAAGGAATCCACACAAGGTGCGTAGGTGCCCTGGGGTCACCCAGAAAGGGGGGGGTACTGTCACACGCAGCCGCTGCGGTGCGCGGCGGGCTTACTACTCACCCGTTCGCGCCCGCCGTCGGCTAGCGTGTAGTGGTCTCCAGTTCAGCGGCAGCAGGCAGCGGCAGTCTGGTGGGCAGCAGACAGCGTGGGACGCCGGCAAGTGTAGCGGTATGTGCTGTAGGGGCGCCGGGAGGCCGGCGCCGCCATCTTGGTTAAGGGCAAATAGCAGATTGGTCCTTGTCTGAGGTTTCCGCCCATACTGACCTGACAGCCAATGGCAGCCGCCCTCTAGGGATATAGGGGATCTGCCTAGGCCTGTTCAGTGTCAGTACAAAGAGTCTCCAGAGGCGTTCACAGCTCCCAGCTGACTCCGGCTCTCTGACTCACCTCTCCTGACTTGGTGCCTTGCTTCAGTGCTCTGTGTTGGTCTCGATTCAGCTTAACCCCATCGCTGCCAGTTCTCTCCACAGTCTGGTCTCTGCCTGCATCCCTGAGCTTCCTGGCCTATAGCTCTTCAAGCCGTCTGCTTCTAAGCAACTTCCCATTCTTCTGTCATCATCCATCTTCTTTCAGTCTTCAAGGATCCCTCATTACCATCAAGTACATTCTCTTTCCGGATTTACTCATTTCTCAAGACCCCAGCCTGCCGTCCGCAGTGCTTGAACTGTCATTGTTTAAATGAACTTTTGCTTCTTTCAAAGTGCCGTGCTGGCTCAATTCTTATTACCACTAACTGCCACTTAAAGAAAGTATTTAAGTGTGTATTGTTTCATTTATGAATTCTATTATTAAACCTGCACGATTTAATCCTTCCTCCTCTGGTCCGTCTCCGGTTGCTACACACCACACGACTTCATCCAGCCCTTCAGTTGTGACACACCACTCCAAAGGGCTCTCTCATTTCTGCAAATTCGTCGATGCAGGACCTATCCCAATAATCGTGAGTGGTATATTGAAAAAAACTGTCCCTCAGTATCTACTTCCACCATGGCCAGTGACCCAAAATGTGAAGTCCCTAATAGGAACAGGATCCTGCCAGAAAAATTAAGGGGGTGTTGCAATCCTTCATTACTACTTTAAAATATTCAAACGTTTTCATGTGATCACTTAACTTTTATTTTATTTGTATATCGTTATTATTGATTTATAGAAAGTGTAATATGTGTAAATAAATGTGTTGATTTTAAAGGCAGCGTGCAATAATTGGAATATGGAAAGAAAGAGTAGTAGATAAGTGGAATAGCCTCCCATCAGAGGTGGTAGAGGCAAATACAGTAGAACAATTTACACATGCTTGGGATAGGCATATTGATATCCTTACAAAAAAATAAGGATCAAATGTGGTTTGAGGTAACATGTTTAAAAAAGGGGCAGACTAGATGGGCCAAGTGGTTCTTATCTGCCGTCAAATTCTATGTTTCTATGTTTCAAATTCTAAATAAAATGTAAATAACAATTTGTAGTGTTGTTAAAAAAAAAAAAAATAAGATACCTTTTATGTGAATATATCCAGCCTCTATACTGTAAGTGTGGTATGCTACCTGTTTTGAAGCCCTTTTGACCTTTAGAAAATAATAGAAAGATACCTTTATGGGTTTTTACCCCTCCTTTTGTATGTGAGAGGGGTAAACTAACTACTGGCATACTAGTCAATGAAAGTTTTACTTACCTTTCTGATTTAATTTACACACTGGTGATACCAATTAGAGATGTGGGGTTCATTCTCTCATTGCATTCAGTAAATGAGCTTCATATTGGGAGTTAACTAGTGTTTTAATACACAATTCCCTTTTTTTTCGGGATATGATTCTCCTACATCAAAAATTGTGAAAGCCCATCCCCTGATAGCAGCGGATACAGGATAAAAGATACCTTTATGAGATTTCTACAACAGTCCTGACATTGAGTGTGGCACGCTATTACCTTCTTGGATTACTGACAGTCTATACTGAGCATTTAAAAGAAACCTTTATGTACTTTGTCGCAATATATGATATGCGAGTAAGGGTACGGCCCCTGAAACTTACCTTCGGTGGAGGGAAAGACATCTTTACAGAAGAGTAAAAGAAACCTTTCAACACTTATCACCTCCTATTTACGTGTGAGCGGGGTACACCTCTTTTCACTTACAGAATAAAATAATGAACACCTTTGCCAGTCATGTTTTTCTTTGACTTTCACTTTGGTTTTTAAACAATACTACATATTGTTATTTTACGTTTTAATTCCATATTCCAATTACTTGGTGAAATATTGGATTGTTCAACCCTACATTAAGCCATGTTGGAAAAATCACCAACAATCAAATCCAACAAGGGATCGGTGACTTTTAACCTATAGAAGGAAATTATTTTGTTTATTCACAAAACAACACCTTTTTTGGTACTTGTGTAGTATCTGGGCGTCCGATTTAGGGATCGGATCGCATCGGATCGCATCGCATCGCATGCAACCAAATCGTATGCGATGCGATGGTCAAGATTTTTCCATAGGATTCAATGTTAAAAGGGTCAGAGTCCATTTTAACATAGAATTCAATGGGAAAAAGGGGTCCTTTGCCTTTCCCCACTATCCAAGTGGGCATGGAGTTGGATAGAAACCTGTGGCGAGCGTAGCGAGCCGCCGAGCCCGAAGTGTGGCGAGCGTAGCGAGCCCCACGAGGGGACACAGAATACTTTTTAAGAAATATGCGTCCCCTCGCGGGGCACGCTTCGCTCGCCACGCTTCAGGCTCGGTGGCTCGCTGCGCTCGCCACACTATATAAAATCAACTCTATGCCCACTTGGATAGTGGGGAAATGAACAGGACCTTCTTAACATTGAATCCTATGCAAAATCGCATCGAATCGCATCTGATTGTATGCCTTAAGGTAAGGCATACAATCACAAAATCGGCAGCCCAGATACTACATAAGTACCCATTTTTTTTTTTAAATTGTGATCAGATTTTATTCACTGTAATTGAGAGCATCATTAAGCTTAGCGCCTTTGATTGCTTTTTTTTTTTATTTAAAAAAAATCTTTTTGTTGCACTAACAGTTAAAAAGTAATTTTTAATGATTCTTTAATTAATAGTGGTCCAAGATAGTGGCCCTTATTCTGGTTCGGGCGGTACGGCCCGCGTGCGGCCGTACCGCCGATGTTTTTCTTCTGCACATGCGCAGAGGTCAATCTGCGCATGTGCAGCCCCCTTCGCCGCAGACGTATTTCGTCCGCCGCAAAGGGGGCGTATAGGGGCGTGAGAGGCTTCATGCCCTCATTTCCCTATGTGTACGCCCCGCGTTTCATGGGCGTTCCCATGCAAACGCGGGGCGTATGCATGGTAATGAGGGCATGACGCAACTCATGGGGGCGGAAAGCTGACGTCGCCGGATGTCAGCTTTCAGCCCCCATACAAGCTACCACACGGACGATTGTCCGTGTGGTCTCAGCTTGCGGGAGCTGCCGGGGCGTGCGGACCTGCCTTCGATGGTCGACGACCATCGAATGCAGGGGGCAGCTCCCACCATGGTGGAGGCGTACGCCTCCACCATTTTTATGCGGATCGCCAGCCGTCCGTGTACGGACGGCCGTGGCGATCCGTAGGGTGGGCGGGGATTGGTTTGTGCGGCCGGAGCCCCGTGTGCGGCTCTGGCCGCACCAACCAGAATAAGGGCCATAGACAGGAAATTGGACCTTACAAACAGACAAACAACATGATGAAAACTAACAGTGAAATTGCTATCCCACATAGAAATTGTGCACAGCGGGAGCCTGGGTCCGAGACGTACGTTTCACGTCTGGCTTTCTCAATCGGAATGAAACCTTTCCAATTTTGACAGATTCTTGTATGTGATGTTACCAATTGATTTCGACACAGTTTCATTAGTCTAATACTTGGCAGCTGACTTTGGTGTTTTATCTGTACCAGTGACCGGGAGATTACTACAAGCACTTATTTTAGCCTTTGATTTGTCTCATTTATCCTGGTGTACAGAATTTTTGGAAAGCCATTATATTTCACTGCGTTCTCGTTTTATACTTGTACATGTTGTTTGTCTGTTTGTAAGGTCCTATTTCCTGTCTATGGGCCTTATTCTAGTTCACTCTCTCTGACAAAATCCTTCTTAGATGGACAAAACCATGTGCACTGCAGGTGGGGCAGATGTTACTTGTGCAGATAGTTAGATTTGGGTGGGGTTTTACTTCAAAGTGAGATCTATATTGCAGTGTAAAAATAAAGCAGCCAGTATTTTCCCTGCACATAAACAAAATAACTCACCCAAATATAATTCTCTCTGCACATTTTACATCTGCCCCCCCCTGCAGTGCACATGGGGGTTTATTCTAGTTCATTCTTTATGACAAAATCCTTCTTAGATGGACAAAACCATGTGCACTGCAGGGTGGCAGATGTAACATGTGCAGAGAGAATTAGATTTGGGTGAGTTATTTTGTTTCTGTGCAGGGAAAATAATGACTGCATGATTTTACACTGCAATATAGATCTCACTTTGAAGTAAAACCCCACCCAAATCTAATTCTCTCTGCACAAGTTACATCTGCCCCACCCGCAGTGCACATGGTTTTGTCCATCTAAGAAGGATTTTGTCAGAAAGAATGAACTAGAATAACCCCCATGGTTTTGTCCATCTAAGAAGGATTTTGTCAGAGTGAACCAGAATAAGGCCCTATATCTTGGACCACTATTAATTAAAGAATCATTAAAAGTTACTTTTTAACTGTTATATCTTTAGTTATAGAAGGCTAGTGCCCCGCCCGGGGAGATTTTGTTTCTATCCTCCTTTGGATAATTTTTTTCTTATTGACTTCCCCTACTCCCAGGGAGCACCTCCACAACACAATTAGACATTGTGACTCTCATTTGTTAATTGGAGAATGCCTTCTCACCCACCTTTATTCAAATTTGCCCAGTGCCCATTGTCCCCCTTCTTCCCAACATTTACACTCACCATTCGATGTCTGGAAATCGGTAACAGACCAGTCACTCCAGTAGCTATAGAAGGTACTGTTGGTTTTGACCCTCACGCTGACGGTGTATGTAGTGCGTATAGTAAGGTCATTGAGGAAAAGCTTCACATAACCATCGTTATCCGCCGGAATCTAATAAGATGACAGAGGTGTATACACTGATATCAGACTGAAAACATATTACACTGGTCATGTCTTCCTAGTACACAACAATATGGTGCTGAGCTTGTGTACACAGTTATCCATATACAGCCATATCGCACATAGGAGAGAGCAGGGGCAAATGTGCCAGGGTTACACCAGGAGAGAGCAGTGGCAAAAGTGCCAGGTATACACCAGGAGAGAGCAGGGGCAAATGTGCCAGGGTTACACCAGGAGAGAGCAGGGGCAAATGTGCCAGGGTTACACCAGGAGAGAGCAGGGGCAAATGTGTCAGGAATACACCAGGAGAGAGCAGGGGCAAATGTGCCAGGGTTAAACTAGGAGAGAGCAGGGGCAAATGTGCCAGGGTTAAACTAGGAGAGAGCAGGGGCAGATGTGCCAGGGTTACACCAGGAGAGAGCGGGGCAGATGTGCCAGGAATACGCCAGGAGAGAGCAGGGGTAAATGTGCCAGGTATATGCCAAGTCAAGAGGGAGCAGGGGCAGATGTGCCAGAGTTACATCAGGAGAGAGCAGGGGTAAATGTGCCAGGGTTATGCCAGGAGAGAGCAGGGGTAAATGCACCAGGGTTACGCCAGGAGAGAGCAGGGGTAAATGCGCCAGGGTTACGTCAGGAGAGAGCAGGGGTAAATGCGCCAGGGTTACGTCAGGAGAGAGCAGGGGTAGATGCGCCAGGGTTACGCCAGGAGAGTGCAGGGGTAAAGCGCCAAGGTTACGCCAGGAGAGAGCAGGGGTAAATGTGCCAGGGTTACGCCAGGAGAGAGCAGGGGTAAATGAGCCAGGGTTACGCCAGGAGAGAGCAGGAGTAAATGCGCCAGGGTTAGCCAGGAGAGAGCAGGGGTAAATGCGCCAGGGTTACGCCAGGAGAGAGCAGGGGCAAATGTGCCAGGGTTACACCAGGAGAGAGCAGGGGTAAATGTGCCAGGATTACGTCAGGAGAAAGCAGGGGTAAATGCGCCAGGGTTACGTCAGGAGAGAGCAGGGGCAAATGTGCCAGGGTTACGCCAGGAGAGAGCAGGGGTAAATGCACCAAGGTTACACCAGGAGAGAACAGGGGTAAATGCGCCAGGAGAGAGCAGGGGTAAATGTGCCAGGGTTACACCAGGAGAGAGCAGGGGTAAATGCGCTAGGGTTACACCAGGAGAGAGCAAGGGTAAATGTGCCAGGGTTACACCAGGAGAGAGCAGGGGTAAATGCACCAGGGTTACACCAGGAGAGAGCAGGGGTAAATGCGCCAGGAGAGAGCAGGGGTAAATGCGCCAGGAGAGAGCAGGGGTAAATGTGCCAGGGTTACACCAGGAGAGAGCAGGGGTAAATGCACCAGGGTTACACCAGGAGAGAGTAGGGGTAAATGCGCCAGGAGAGAGCAGGGGTAAATGTGCCAGGTTTACGCCAGGAGAGAGCAGGGCTAAATGCACCAGGGTTACGCCAGGAGAGAGCAGGGGTAAATGCGCCAGGAGAGAGCAGGGGTAAATGCGCCAGGGTTACACCAGGAGAGAGCAGGGCTAAATGCACCAGGGTTACACCAGGAGAGAGCAGGGGTAAATGTGCCAGGGTTACACCAGGAGAGAGCAGGGGTAAATGTGCTAGGGTTGCACCAGGAGAGAACAAGGGTAAATGTGCCAGGGTTACACCAGGAGAGAGTAGGGGTAAATGCGCCAGGAGAGAGCAGGGGTAAATGTGTCAGGTTTACGCCAGGAGAGAGCAGGGCTAAATGCACCAGGGTTACGCCAGGAGAGAGCAGGGGTAAATGCACCAGGGTTACGCCAGGAGAGAGCAGGGGTAAATGCGCCAGGAGAGAGCAGGGGTAAATGCGCCAGGGTTACACCAGGAGAGAGCAGGGCTAAATGCACCAGGGTTACACCAGGAGAGAGCAGGGGTAAATGCGCCAGGAGAGAGCAGGGGTAAATGCGCCAGGGTTACACCAGGAGAGAGCAGGGCTAAATGCGCCAGGGTTACACCAGGAGAGAGCAGGGGTAAATGCGCCAGAGTTACGCCTGGAAACAACAATAGTAAATATACCTATTGGAGGTAGGATAAATCATTGATACATGCACCAGGTTTTCCCAGGAGAGGTAGTTTGATAGATTTAAGGTGCATACACACTGGCCGATATATCGATGCACCATCAGCCAGTGCGTACAAGCGATGTATCTGTGAACGATGTTGTTCACAGATATATCGCGTTGGCTGTGCACCATAGCCAATGCCCAATATGTCTAAAAATATTTTGGTGCATTGTGCCGTGTGTACGGGTGAGCCGCTAACCGCCAGGATAGCCAATAGCCACTGGTGAGTGACAGCTCAGCGGGCGGGTATGGAGAACATGCTGCCCGGACAATCTGTAGTTATATCTGCGAATTGATGGATCTTCAGATGTAGCTAATAGTGTGGAATGGTATTAATACTAATAAACATGCATGCACCATGTCAAATACAATAAAATACAGATGGAAACAGGTGAAAATGATTACAACCATCCTTTCTGTTCCATCTTCTGACCAGCTGCAAATATCAATGATTTACTGTGAACAGATTGCAGCAGCATCAGTAATAATTTGTGTACAATCAGTGGGAGGGATCAAGATACACTCAGCCAATCAGGAATGGTTAAAAATCATCATAAATCAGGGGTGGAAAACTGTCACGTTATACACCTCTTGTGTTGACAGTCCTAATATTGACACCACGCAATGTGGACAGTCATGATGTCGATAATTCTAAATCTGCATAATGTCGACATGAGGGTTAGGCACTAGGGGTGGGGATAGGCACTAGGGGGAGGGTTAGGGTTAAGCAATAGGGGGAGGGTTAGGCACTAGGGGGAGGGTTCGGGTAAGGCACTAGGGGGAGGGGCAGGGTTAGGCACTAGGTGAGGGTCAGGGTTAGGCACTAGGGGGAGGGTTAGGGTTAGGCACTAGATGGGGGTTAGGCACTAGGGGGGGTTAGGCACTAGGGGTAGGTGAGGCACTAGGGGAGGGTGAGGGTTAGGCACTAGGAGTAGGTTAGGCACTGGGGGGAGGGTGAGGCACTATGGGAGGGTAGGAGCGCTAGGTGGAGGGTTAGGTTCAAGGAGGTGAGGGAGGGTTAGGGTTAGGCACTAGGTGGAGGTTAGGCACTAGGGGAGGGTTAGGGTTAGGCACTAGGTGGAGGTTAGGCACTAGGAGTAGGTTAGGCACTGGGGGGTAGGCACTACGGGAGGGTAGGGGCGCTAGGGTGAGGGTTAGGTGCAAGGAGGTGAGGGAGGGTTAGGGTAAGGCACTAGGTAGCGGGTTAGGAACTAGGGGGGAGGGTTAGATTTAGGCACTAGGAGGAGGGTTAGGCACTTGGAAAAGGGTTAAACACTAGGACAAGGGTAAGGTACAAGGGGGAGAGGCATGGTTAGGCATTTGGAGGAGGATAAGGTACTAGGGGGGAGTGTTAGGCACTATGGGCGAGGGTTAGATACAAGGAGGAGAGTGAGGGTTAGGGTTAGGCATTAGGGGGAGGGTTAGGAATTAGTGGAAGGATTAGGGACTGGGGGGAAGGTTAGGCACTAGGGGAGGGCTATGGTTAGGCACTAGGGGAGGGTTAGGCACTAGGGGAGAGTTAGGGTTAGGCACTAGGGGGAGGGTTAGGGTTAAGTACTGGGGGGGTTAGGGTTAGGCACTAGGGGGAGGGCTATGGTTAGGCACTAGGGGAGAGTTAGGGTTAAGCACTAGGGGGGGTTAGGGTTAGGCACTAGGGGGAGGGTTAGGGTTAGGCACTAGGGGAGGGTTAGGCACTAGGGGAGGGTTAGGCACTAGGGGAGGGTTAGGGTTAAGCACTAGGGGGGTTAGGGTTAGGCACTAGGGGAGGGTTAGGGTTAAGCACTAGGGGGGTTAGGGTTAGGCACTAGGGGGAGGGTTAGAAACAAGGAGGAGAGCGGTTAGGCACTAGGGGTAGGGTTAGGTACTAAGGAGTGTGTTAGGCATTAGGGGGAGGGTTAGGCAATAGTGGAAGGATTAGAGACTGGGGGAGGGTTAGGCACTAGGGGGAGGGCTATGGTTAGGCACTAGGGAAGGGTTAGGCACTAGGAGGAGGGTTAGGGTTAGGCACTAGGGGGAGGGTTAGGGTTAGGCACTAGGAGGAGGGTTAGGGTTAGGCACTAGGGGAGGGTTAGGGTTAGGCACTAGGGGGAGGGTTAGGGCTAGGCACTAGGGGGAGGGTTAGGGTTAGGCACTAGGGGGAGGGTTAGGGTTAGGCACTTGGGAAGGGTTAGGCACTAGGAGGAGGGTTAGGGTTAGGCACTAGGGGGAGGGTTAGGGTTAGGCACTAGGGGGAGAGTTAGGGTTAGGCACTAGGGGAAGGGTTAGGGTTAGGCACTAGGGAAGGGTTAGGCACTAGGAGGAGGGTTAGGGTTAGGCACTAGGGGGAGGGTTAGGGTTAGGCACTAGAGAAGGGTTAGGCACTAGGAGGAGGGTTAGGGTTAGGCACTAGGAGGAGGGTTAGGGTTAGGCACTAGGGGGAGGGTTAGGGTTAGGCACTAGGGGGAGGGTTAGGGTTAGGCACTAGGGGGAGGGTTAGGGTTAGGCACTGGGGGGTAGGGTTAGGCACTAGGGGAGAGTTAGGGTTAGGCACTAGGAGGAGGGTTAGGCACTAGGGGGGGTTAGGGTTAGGCACTAGGAGGAGGGTTAGGGTTAGGCACTAGGGGGGGTAGGGTTAGGCACTAGTGGAGAGTTAGGATTAGGCACTAGGGGGAGGGTTAGGGTTAGGCACTAGGCGAATCTAGGGGGTGGTCCGGGGGTGCACAGAGATGGGGCTTTCCAATGAGCCCAGCCCCGTGTCTCTAGCCCCTTGGGAACCGGAGATACGGCCAGGCAAAGCTGGAACGTTTTCCCTTTAGGCTAACATGGGACCCGCTAATTCCGACCCCCACCCAGTTCAACGGCTGCCAGTTCCCTCTTCGGCATCACTGAAGCTCGAGGTTGATCTCAGTCGAACCCAAATCGCTGGGCCTTCAATCTGATAACTTTTAATTGATTTATTCTAAAAACTGCGAAATATAAAATAAACACAAAAATTGACAAACAAAGTGAGAAATAGTGCGTGTTTAAAAACAGCACATGTGGGGACTTGCTTGTGTGTCTTCAGTGAGTCTCTTTAATGATATATTTGTATTCTGTTGCGTCTTTTTTAAACAGTATCCACTGCAAATGTGGGACAATTCCTCTTGTTACATTTGTTACTGCTTTCTAGGTTGTGTGGATAAACTGCTAGCACTTTAATGAGATGATGGTTTTACCAACTCCTCATATCTGTTGTCTATTTGGCTTACCGGTAATAGTCTCAATGTGTCGACACTTTTATTTCAAAGATGCTTACTGTTTTGAAATTGTAACAGTTGGTGTGCAGGCTCACTGAGTATTTCTAGAGGTCACGAGACAGATATGAGCTGAAGTAGTGTATCCACCTTATTTGTATATAGTTTATGACATGAGATGGTATACAAGTGATTGATTATGATGCAAATACGTTAGTGATCTTGGGCTCGATATTTATATAATGCTGCTGTGAAAGTACATACAGACAAGCATTTACTGAAGCCTCAATATAACTAGTTTGCGAGTCAATCTGTCAGCGTGTCACGCTGGTCATCATCGCGTCCATTAGCAAGTTTACAGTAAAACAGCAGCAGTGGCAAACAGCGAATGTACCCGCTGCTGTTGTAGGGCAATAGAGTTAAAGTGCTGGGTGGTATAACAGTGCTACAATACAATTACAGCCCTGAAAAGGGCTAACGATGAGAGACGCTAAACACACATATGTTAAATCGAGTAGAGACAGTGCACACACAAGTACACCCACACGGCCGTGACTAGGCTGGTGTATAAGGGGTCAGCCTGGGAATGTCCCTGCATGATCCTGGGACCATATTCCCGGGTAAATCCCTGCATTTTCTGTTGTGAAAGGGGTATTATTTCAAACAGCCATGACCTGCAGTGCTCTGAATATAGCCGGGCAGCCCCCTGCTCTCTGCCCAGCTGTCAATGACTGTCACCCCTGCAGCTTCCGCTCCAATTCTTCTCCCCGCTTTCACCTCAGCCGCCCCCCCTTTAATCATGTGGTGCCGGCGCCCGGCGTGCTCCCCCGACGTCACGCACTACAACAGCGCGCACAATATTTCAAATGTCCACTCGGCTAGAGGGGACACCAGGAGGGGAGTGGGAGCGTTCTCTGCACTGCGCTCTGTTCCTCTCCCCATAGAAGCAGCTGCACTCTCTCCATCTCTCCCTGCAGCAGCAGCGAAGGCTCATATAAAAATTTACAGTAAGTGGCACTTTTGGGGGCATTGCTTAAGGGACGCTACAAGTGGCGGTATGTGGGGGCATTACGCATAATGTGTGGCTTAATGTGTAAGGAGCATTACGGTGTGCAGCATCATGTGTAAGTGGCATTATGTGTGCAGCATCATGTGTAAGGGACATTATGTGTGCAGCATCATGTGTAATGGGTACTATGGTGTGCAGCATCATGTGTAATGGGTACTATGGTGTGCGGCATCATGTGTAATGGGTACTATGGTGTGCGGCATCATGTGTAATGGGTACTATGGTGTGCGGCATCATGTGTAATGGGTACTATGGTGCCATCAAGCAAGAACCCCCTAGCAATGAGCACGTAGGTAAGCAGCACTTATGTGGCAAATATGTAATGGGCATTACGGTTTGTTATATAGTATGTAATGGGCATCATGATGTGTGGCACAATGTGTAATGGGCATTATGGTGTGTGGCCTTATTTGTAATTGGCATTACGGCGTGTGGCTTTATGTGTAATGGGTATTACGGAGTTTGCTAAAATGTGTAATGGGCATTACTGTGTATGATCTAAAGTGTAATAACACACCCCTTTTTGTGATGCAACGCCTCCTTCCCATGAGACCACACCCCCTTTTTGACGCGTGGCTACGTCAAGCAAAGGTCCCCCTACTATTATGTCTAGATCTGGGACCACCCATTACCATAATTCTAGATTCGCCTATGGCACTAGGGGAGGGTTAGGCACTAGGGGGATGGTTAGGGTTAGGCACTAGGAGGAGGGTTAGGTACTAAGGAGTGTGTTAGGCATTAGGGGGAGGGTTAGGCAATAGTGGAAGGATTAGAGACTGGGGGAGGGTTAGGCACTAGGGGGAGGGCTATGGTTAGGCACTAGGGAAGGGTTAGGCACTAGGAGGAGGGTTAGGGTTAGGCACTAGGGCTGGTACACCCACACGGCCGTGACTAGGCTGGTGTATAAGGGGTCAGCCTGGGAATGTCCCTGCATGATCCTGGGACCATATTCCCGGGTAAATCCCTGCATTTTCTGTTGTGAAAGGGGTATTATTTCAAACAGCCATGACCTGCAGTGCTCTGAATATAGCCGGGCAGCCCCCTGCTCTCTGCCCAGCTGTCAATGACTGTCACCCCTGCAGCTTCCGCTCCAATTCTTCTCCCCGCTTTCACCTCAGCCGCCCCCCCTTTAATCATGTGGTGCCGGCGCCCGGCGTGCTCCCCCGACGTCACGCACTACAACAGCGCGCACAATATTTCAAATGTCCACTCGGCTAGAGGGGACACCAGGAGGGGAGTGGGAGCGTTCTCTGCACTGCGCTCTGTTCCTCTCCCCATAGAAGCAGCTGCACTCTCTCCATCTCTCCCTGCAGCAGCAGCGAAGGCTCATATAAAAATTTACAGTAAGTGGCACTTTTGGGGGCATTGCTTAAGGGACGCTACAAGTGGCGGTATGTGGGGGCATTACGCATAATGTGTGGCTTAATGTGTAAGGAGCATTACGGTGTGCAGCATCATGTGTAAGTGGCATTATGTGTGCAGCATCATGTGTAAGGGACATTATGTGTGCAGCATCATGTGTAATGGGTACTATGGTGTGCAGCATCATGTGTAATGGGTACTATGGTGTGCGGCATCATGTGTAATGGGTACTATGGTGTGCGGCATCATGTGTAATGGGTACTATGGTGTGCGGCATCATGTGTAATGGGTACTATGGTGCCATCAAGCAAGAACCCCCTAGCAATGAGCACGTAGGTAAGCAGCACTTATGTGGCAAATATGTAATGGGCATTACGGTTTGTTATATAGTATGTAATGGGCATCATGATGTGTGGCACAATGTGTAATGGGCATTATGGCGTGTGGCTTTATGTGTAATGGGTATTACGGAGTTTGCTAAAATGTGTAATGGGCATTACTGTGTATGATCTAAAGTGTAATAACACACCCCTTTTTGTGATGCAATGCCTCCTTCCCATGAGACCACACCCCCTTTTTGACGCGTGGCTACGTCACGCAAAGGTCCCCCTACTATTATGTCTAGATCTGGGACCACCCATTACCATAATTCTAGATTCGCCTATGGCACTAGGGGAGGGTTAGGCACTAGGGGGATGGTTAGGGTTAGGCACTAGGAGGAGGGTTAGGCACTAGGAGGAGGGTTAGGGTTAGGCACTAGGAGGAGGGTTAGGCACTAGGAGGAGGGTTAGGGTTAGGCACTAGGAGGAGGATTAGGGTTAGGCACCAGGGATAATGCACAGGAAATAGCCTGTATTTATTACTTACCAAGTCAAACATCTTTGTTTTCTGTATTCCGCTTTTGGTTGAATAATTCACCTGATACACAAACTCATTGGTCAAAATAAAGGTTTTGCACGGGTTCTCTATGACGACCAGCAGTCCAATGGGAGTCACCTGCTCTATGACTGTGACAATTTTCAATGGCTGCAGATAAACTTCATAGAGAAGAATGGAAATGATATCAGTTTACAGTCCGCTGCCCCTGCGGTAGCCATGTATAATGTATTTATTAACAGTTTATAGCGTCCATACTACAGAGAATAATTGCAAATTTACACCAATCTCTGCCCTAAAATCCCCTTCCCTCTGTAGCTCCTTATCTGTTTCATGTGGCTATGTTTGCACATTAGAGTGCAAGCTCTGCAGGACACAATTTAATTTTCACAATATTCATGTTTTTATCATATGATGTGATATTCTCCAGCAGCACCCGGCTTCTGTCATAGAGGATATTTGCGAGTGAACCAGAATCAGGCCCTTGGCCCCAAGTGTCGTGTTTCTTACCGATCTCTTCTGGGTAGAACTCTCTCTTCCACAGGGTGGTGTTCATCTGGTTATCCATCACTGATATATCATAGGAGGACATTCCGAAGTATGCCACATGATCCTCCGGAAACTGGCATATGTGCCACCATGTGTCATTAGAGGCTGGCACCACCGTCAGGTTACACGTTTCCAATCTGGAAAAGAAAAAGATGGTAACGTTATATTACACTGCATGCTTTCCTATGCCCATTATACCCTCATGTCTACTCCAGGGCTGACCAATCCGGAACTCAAGTTCTTCCAACAGGTCACATGTTTCCCAGACCACCTAGCTGGGGCACAGGTGCAGTCATTACTGTCACATTTCCTAGGCCACCTAGCTGGAACACAGGTGTAATGGGCCCCATACATCAGCAATCACAATTAATGGATTTCCAGATCCAGTGATTTTTTTTTGACCAGATAAATGGATTCTACAATCTATTTGACTTGCCCACACATGACAGATTTATTTCAGTGATCGGCAGATTTTCCCATCTAAAGATTGCATCTTCATATCTGGAAATTGCCCAATCGATTGTCATTTCAGCTGTTCATAATGTAAATAGATGAAGAAGACGAATTGGGAATGCCCACACATATAAAAAAGATCTGCAGATAATACCAGATTATTAAGCATGTTTAAAAATCTGATTAAGCAATCGATTGGCGATCCCTATTAACTTTTATTGGGATTGCCAAAAGCGGGAGCCCACACATCTAAAATTAATTGTGGCAATCATCTCCAGATCTCAGGATTGTCACAATTAATTGCTGATGTATGGGGCCCATAACTATCACATTTCCCAGACCACCTAGCTGGAGCACTGGTGTAGTCATTACTAACTGTCACATTTCCCAGACCACCTAGCTGGAGCACATGTGTAGTCATTACTAACAGTCACATTACCCAGATCACCTAGCTGGATCACAGGTGTAGTCATTACTAACAGTGAGCACAGGTGTAGTCATTACTAACTATCACATTTCCCAGATCACCTAGCTGGAGCACCGGTGTAGTCATTACTAACTATCACATTTCCCAGACCACCTAGCTGGAGCACCGGTGTAGTCATTACTAACTATCACATTTCCCAGACCACCTAGCTGGAGCACCGGTGTAGTCATTACTAACTATCACATTTCCCAGACCACCTAGCTGGAGCACCGGTGTAGTCATTACTAACTATCACATTTCCCAGACCACCTAGATGATGAACAGGAGTTGTCATTACTAATACCCCTTTCAGATTGCACCTAAATACCGGGTTCATGCAGGTTCATTGCCTGGTTGCTGTGCACTGTGAATGGGTTAAGTGGGTCAAGTGACCCAGTTCCTGTTCACACTGATGGAGGAGACAGTACTTGGAGTAGCGTCAGCTCCAAGCGCTGCCTCCTCCCCCACCCCTGATGCCGCTCCGCCGCTTCATCCTGCCCCCATATGACATCAGCGAACCAGAGTACACATCTGCTAGTAGTGGGGGGATCTGGCCGCCGGGGGCGGGGGGGGGGGGTTGCCAGGGCTGTGTTAACTTGCTCACTGGGCTCCGAATATGCGC
Organism: Crinia signifera; assembly: GCF_055691185.1. NCBI lineage: Eukaryota > Metazoa > Chordata > Amphibia > Anura > Myobatrachidae > Crinia > Crinia signifera. The sequence continues at coordinate 300,400,185 of NC_139220.1, read as the reverse complement.
AGCTGAGCGAGCAGGTCTGAATAAGGCACACAGGCCCATAGGACCTTACTTTGGGTGACTCACAAAGCCCCCCCCCCCCCCCCCAATCTCACGCCATGCTCGTTTGCACTGCCTACAAATATATGTTTTACATAAACATCCACTCATTGGCCAGGGGGAAACTCCCACATCTTCCGATGGACGCCGACCATGCACGCATATCCAGAGCGACTCTCAGGCCACTGAGATAGGCGTGCACATTCGGGAGGAAATGGTCCATGGGCAGGACCCCCGGCCCGCCGCCCCATGCACCCCCCATGAATAGAAAACACACTCAGGTTGTAAAGTGATTACACCTTGGGCTATAATACCACATCCAGTCCTGGTATCTTACCCGTCATTCTGTGATGTTTGAGAATTGAGTTCCCTGAAAGAGGACAGAGATACAGGTGTCACACATGTCAGGGGAATGTACAGTGTAATAAACCCATCATATAACACAGGTATTACATACAGCATATGTAGGCTGTCCCGGGCCAGGCTATGCATACTACAATAGCTATAGATTTTACCAGACCCCCAGATCAGGTAAAGAGAAGGTTACATTGTATTGGCTGACCAAGCTCACCCCTCCCCCTGTTCCATTCCGCCCCCCTCACTGGACACTGCTCCGCCCCATTCCTCCCCCTGCTCTGTACCCACCTCCCACTCTACCCCACCCCCGACCCCCTATATAAATCTAGCATTCCCTCCACTGGCTCCATCATCTGAGGTCTATACTGTGATCCCTTCTTGTTAGATCCGGGGAACTGTGCCCCTTATAGCAGGAACTGTAGCACTCACGGTGTCCAATAATGCAATGTGTAACTTGAGACATCTGACGAGTTGCTCTCCCAGAAACATGTGAGATCGCTCAGGCTACTGGAGAAGCAGAAGGGAAGCTCGGTCTTATTGTCAATGACTTTGTACACTGTAAGAAAGGAAATGTATATTAATGTAGCAGGTGTAAGTGTAACTCTGCAGGTATGTACATAACAAATATGTTGTTGTTATTTCTACTACAGCAATAACCTTATTATTATCAGCTAGACAGGTCACGATTCAAAGCATAAGATAAGGGATACGGCACATGGTTCATACATACATACATACATACATACGGCATACTTGCCTACTCTCCCGTAATGGCCAGAAGGCATTCGAAAACCCGGTCTCTCTCCCTGCCCCTGGGAAGGTGGGCAAGTCACCCGCATGCTCTCAAAAGACCCCTGCAAACCCCCCCCCCCTCCCCCCGAAGCTGATGATTTCACATTATTTAGCTCCTCCCCTTGTATAACCACACATTTCAAGATGGTTAATTAGACGGAATGAGTGAAGGTCATCAAACATTGGCCAATATTCGTTCCATCCCTACTGCTAGGATACACTGAAATATAGAACAACTGTTCCACCTTCATTGCTAAATATAAGCTATATACATTACTAATACCTCGCTATCAGTTACACTCCAGGGAGTAGGGATTATATATATGCCATTTTCTTTTTCAAGCGTACACAATTAAATGCTTTTTAGCAATTAATATAACAAAACATTCTCGGTTCACAGAGTTAACTTCTTCCCTCTTAAGGCTCCATACACTTATCCGATTTGGGACGATTTTCCCCTATTCTGATGATCGGCCCAAATTGGATGTGTTTGACACCTCATCCAACCTTATGCGCGATCCAACGGAAATTGGGTCGGACCCTACAGATTGAACCTGCTGCAGGTTAAATCTGTCAATCGGACCCGTCAGCTGCACATTGCGGGTGCTTTTTAGCACCAACAATGTTTTAGTCCAATCCTTAGGTGTGTGCCAGCGCTACCGCACCACTGGCACACACCTTCTGCATGTCCTACCTCCGGACGTCGGGTGCTGAGCGGCAGCGGGCAGTGAGGAGCACTGGGGCGGTGATCAGTGAGACAGGAACGCAGGGTAGCGGAGTGTATTAGAATAAAAAAAAAAAGTCAAATGACTAGCCGGCCTCTGATTGGCTGAGAGTGCTCTCTCTTAACCAATCAGAGGCCGGCCAGTCCTTTGACACGTTTTTTTTTTTTTTATTCTAATTAGATTACAGCAGGATGCACTGATGAGGGGCATGTCCCACTATGCCCAAAGGGTGTGTCTAGCTCCACAGATGGATGTGTCTATGCTTAAATGCTTGTTGTTGCAAGATATTTCTATATTACATTAGTAACAATATATTTTGGGATGTTTTGCAAGTATTGATACTAACATTGCATACCTCCCAATAGTCCCGATTCCCGCGGGAACGTCCTGGTTTTCGAGGACGTTCCCGCGTCCCTCCCACCGCAGGCAGTGTCCCGCGGTGGGGGGGGGGCTGTTGGGAGTCCCCCCTGTCAGCTACTCAGCAGCACTATGTAGACGCTGTGTGCATGCACACAGCGTCTATTACCACAGCCAGGGGAGCTGGGGGCATGGCTAGAGGCTCACAGAGCCTCTGTGCCATGCCCCCACAGCAGCAAAAGGGGGCGTGACCTCGTGGGGAAGACGCTATCATAGGCCACTCCCCATTTCCGGCAAGCCACATGCCCTCATTTCGGGCGCGCGCCTTCGCCGCGCGTCTGTGTCCCTCTTTCCGTCTTCTAGAAGTTGGGAGGTATGACATTCCTGTGTGCAATACGGGGTTTCTTGTTTGTAACTGGCCGGGCGGCAGGCGCTGCTTAGCGAGAGGTCCTGAATCAGGGCCTATGTGTCAGTACACACCGCAGATATGAAAGACCCTGTATGATCATTATTCTGCTGTATCTCTTCCTAAGGGGGGATAATAAGAGTCATCAGTATATATTGCAAATCACTGTCCTTGTAAAGAACCTCTGAAGAATCCGGGAGATTTGGAGGTCAGTGCAAGGCAGCAGGAGATTTATGACTGAAATGGAAGCCCCCCTGCAGGATGTGGGAACTTAGGCAACTATGGGGCCAATTCAGGTTCCGAATTCGGCCCCGTGTCGAATAGTGGGGGGATTGAAACCGGCTTTGGCGAGTTTCATACTCACCGAGACGTTCGATACTGGCCCTTTTCGGCCATCTCCATCCAGGCTAAAAGTAAGTGTAGACTTACTTCTATCCACAGACGTTTGGGTGGCCGCGTGTGAGGGGATGTGTTCGTGCCGCGCCATAATGTTAGAATGTGTTTGCAGTCATACTAAATGGGCACACCTGCGTTTTCCCGGACACTCCTAGTGTTTATTTCTGGCATGCCTGCGTTTTTTGTTAGCACTCCCATTAAATGACTGGCTTCCTGCCGTAGACGCCGCTTACTGTCAATCAACCTTGGGAACTTTGTGCAAAAAGAAAAAGTAGCAGGATTTCATTGCTGGCCAGAATCACACACGTGTACCACGGGTCATACGCAGTAATAAAATGAGAGATAAAGTACCAGCCAATCAGCTCCTAAGTGCCATATTACAGGCTGTGTTTGAAAAATGACATGAGACATCGGGCCCAAAATCTTACAAAATCTTTGTCGGTAGGAGGTTTGTTTTTCCTTGAGAAACGATAATAATTGCAGATGCCAGACGTAGCTCTGTACCACGTACCTATGTTTACGGCACATGGAGCTCACAAACACCCTGCACGCGTCTATCTACCTTCCTCATCAGGCATCTGGTGTGATAGATAAAACGCTGGGGCACAAATAGTACCGGCCTGTGACCAATGTTTTCCCCACTGAATTGTACTAAAACGTTTTTCTCCTCAACATGCAAAATGCTTCCAGTACTGTAGTTCCCCTCTCGTTATGCCTCATGTAAAGCTGTATACAGTAAGTAACGTGGTCATTTCCCCGCATCTCCCGAGCCCTTGTTTTACAGCTTCTGCGCTCCAGTTACAGTAATGTGCCACGCCAAAATTACAGCTTAACCCTTTGAGTGCCAAGTGAATTTGTCAAAATAGTTGTGAAAATTGACAAGTAAACATTTTTTTTCATCATAATGACCCGTAATGTTTACCTTATATAGGAAATAGAATCTTTTTCTATACAACGCTTATTATTTGAATTTATATAACAAATGTGAGCGACGCTGGCATTTTAATCGGATATTTTGCACATCAGCACGGACGGTGTAATGGTTATCATTACTGCCTCACAGCATTGTGGTCATGGGTTTGATTCCAACTATGGCCCTAACTGTGTGAAATTTGTATATGCTCTATGTGCTTGAGTGGGTTTCCCCCGGGTACTCCGGTTTCCTCCCACAATCTAAAAGTATACTGGTAGGTTAATTGACTCCCAACAAAATTAACCCTAGAATGAATGTGTGCGCATGTACATGTGGTAGGGAATATAGATTGACAGCTCCACTGGGGCAGGGACTGATGTTCAACTATTCTCTGTACAGCGCTGCGGAATATGTGTGCGTTATATAAATAACTGGTAATAGATAATAAATAAATCTTTCACAGAGATGTTGGCAAAGGGTTAAGCATACCACTTGCACAAAAATAAGTGTAAGTAATGGTAAGCTGGGTACACATTAGACAGTGGCCCTTATACTGGTTCACTTACAAAGGCAAATTCCTTCTCAAATGGACAAAACCATGTGCACTGCAGATGGGGCAGATGTGCAGAGAGAATTAGATTTGGGTGAGTTATTTTGTTTCTGTGCAGGGAAATTACTGACTGATTTATTTTTACACTGCAATATAGATCTCACTTTGAAGACTTCCCTGACACCTTCTGCGCCTCTCCTTGTCTCCCACTTCCATGTTCATACCTCCCAACTGTCACGATTACAGCGGGACAGTCCTGATTTTCGGGTCCTGTCCCGCTGTCCCACCCGCGGCAGGCATTGTCCCGCTGGGGGGGTGGCAGTTGGGAGACCCCCCAATCTAATACACAGCGTCTATTCTCGTACGAAAATGAGGTTGCGGCTAATTAGCATAAGCCACGCCCTCATTTGCATACGCTCGCCCCCTTTTCGGGTGCTGAGTGTCCCTATTTCATCATCACAGAAGTTGGGAGGTATGCATGTTGTATATTGTGAACTTGGGTTGGGGTGAAGGAGAGGGCCCCAAATTATATTTTTTCACTTGGGCCCACAACCTACAAAACTCTGCCACCGGTTATCCATATATATATATATATATATATATATATATATATATATATATATATATATATATATATATATATATATATATATATATATATATATATACATACAGATGGAGCCCCTCTCAACTATCTTCCCTAGGTCCTGGCTCACCTCTATGTGCCGGATAATCAGGCTAGTATTAACCTCCCAGCTAAATGAATCTGCCCCAGGAAGTGCCCACCAATTTGCCCTCCCCAGTACCTGTACTCCCGCCGCCAGTCACTAATACAGTGAGTGCAGGAGGAAGTGCAGGTGCCTGCAGTCACACAAGCTTCGTCCTGCACCTCTCTAGCAGGGACGGGCGGTGAGGTAAATGGCTGAGGTGTCCCTGGCAAGGTAGCCGGGTGAGGCACTGCCTCACCTGCCATAGACTTTTTACTACAGAGTTTTGACTATAAAAATTATTTGAATAATAAAAATAAGATTTTTTTCATAGATTTTTTGTATTTTTGACATACTTTATAAACTCAAAACTCCGGCATATACGTTAGTATGACAGGAAAGGCTGTGCCTCACCTGCCTCACCCCACCGCACGTCACTGAGTCCGTCTAGTACAACTTTATATGTACTTACCACTTTGTACCATTGCGGTCTGATTAAAGCTTTCCTCTGTCCCACTGCATAGTATTATCCAAGCGGCCAGCAACAGGGACCCACCATGAAGGGTCTGGGATTTTCTGGGCATCCTCGCACCGATGGTGTGGTAGGGTGTCCCCTTCCAGCTTGTTATTCCTTACTGTCTGTATGTATAATACATGTGGCTCCTGCTGGGGAAGGTTCTGTGCGTTTGGCCTTTGCTGTACATTTGGTGACTATCTCTGACACTCCCTCCCGCTTTGCTGTATCTGACACTCAGAGTGAGGCACATGAAGCTACATTTGGGCATCTGCACAGTGAGATAAGGGCGGCTCTGGAGTTATGGCGAACAAGTACAGTGTACCTACAGGCAGCATTCACAAGGGTTGTGTCTAGATCCACTTCTGTATTAAGGGTAGGATGTGATGTTAAATGAGGGAGGAAGCAGTTAGATGCCCTTATCTTTTTTATCTTACTTGGATTTTACGTAGGTGTAGGTTAGATTATTTTGTTGCAGCTGTATTGTACCTTAGCGGGCTTGCTTCGCTCACCACAGATTTGGATTACCTCTCCAGGTATACATGGACCCAGTGCATGATGGGAAAACAGTCAAAACAGAAGTAGTTCTGGTCGCAACCAGGGTTGCCACCTCACTCATCATTGATTCCTGGAGATTCCCCCCTCATCCTAATGCACGTGCCGAGGCGCGCGCACACACTCCTGTAAAAAATGGGTGTGGCCTAATAAAGTGGGCATGGTCTATTCAAAAAGCGGGCGTGGTGTCTAATACAGACATGTATTCATATGCCTGTTATATTTATTATATCCATGTATGTCATCATTGATGGATTGCTTTACCTGAGCATACAATACCTTTGTGGCACTCGCTGGGCAGCTGGCAGTGGTGGAGTAGAGTTCAGCAGAGGAGGCCGCCCAGGACACCCACAGGCTAAAGAGTTGCAGACAATCCAGTCAGATGTAGGCACAGGCTGTCTGCAGGACGTGGCAGGCACGCAGCAGTGGAGGCATGCTTATGCCTGGTACACACCAGGACGACTAGGGCCCAATCCCCTCAATCTAGATCCAATTCCGACCAATTGGATGTAGATTGTGTGGTGATTGGGCCCTTTTCTGTCCTGGTGTGGACCGATACCGATCCGATGCGCGGTCCCGCGGGTCGGTCAGTCGTTATTCAGATCCTACCTGCTGCAGGTAGGATCTGAATAACGACCATACTGCCGGGTGAGGGTCGCCATCGGATCAGACCCGCTCACGGTGCACATCGTGAGCGGGTCGTGCCCCCCCCGCATCATCGTGAGCCGGGTCTGAAGAAACACTGACAACCCGCTCACAATGTGCATCGTGAGCGGGTCGTCGTGGTGTGTACCCCACATTAGAGTCTGGGACACGTGCACTCCAGACCAGCGGTGGGCGGGTCGTGGGCTGCAGGGCAAATACTCACGAGATGATGACATCATCATCATTTTGCGAGTGCATCTGTCAGGATGTGGTGGCGTCACTGACTGCCCTGGACACTGGGGAAAGGCAATGAAGGGGAGAATCCCGGTCATCCGGGAGAGGTGACACCCCTAGCCACAACCCATTCATGAGGCTGGCCCTGGCACAGCATAATCAAAGTTACCAACCATGAGTTATTTGCCAAGTTCTGCTTGTTTGGTTTGTTAATAAAAAAAGGAAACCAAAGAACATTGCACACAGTGGTTGCACAAATTGAATGCACACATTATTGTGATGTTGATTTGATTTTAATGAAATAAAATGTAACTTTTAATAAATGTACTTATTAAAAATACACCTTTGTACTGTTTTCTTTTTATAGAGACAAGGGGGAATGGTTTTTACTAGGTGAAATAAGAGGTTAAAATCACATGTAACATATCATAGACTTGGTGCTCATACAAGAAATGAAAAAAAATGGTGAGAATAGTATTTAAAAATATCAGAGCTCGTCTCTTGCTACAATGTATCTAATTATATGTTTTAAAGATGTTCCTTGGGTTTATTTATACCCCTTTTACACCAAAAATCCCGGATCCGAAGGACCCCAGCCGTGTCAGATCTGGGATTTACACCGTTTACACTGCGGTGCCCACCCGCAGTGTAGACGAGGCGGCACTTGGAGATGACATCATCTCCAAGCGCCGGGACCGCGGTGATCCCCGACGGAAACACATATTGCAGTGCTGGGGGAGCCCAGCACCAAGGTCAGCTGCTGGGCTGCCCCCAGCCCCCGTGCACCCCCCCAGCCGTCGTCCGGGAGGGGAAAGGATGCCGCGGTATGGCGGCACAAAATGTTTTAGGAATTCCTCATTCTGAATTGACAAAGCCGCCCTGAGCACGGCGAAACGCGTTTTTGAGGACCTTAACCCAAAGGTGACCTGTGATAATGTGTGCCAATTGCACCTCACATGTGGATATCCATTGATTGCTGGCCCCAGCGCAGGCGAAACGGACATTGCTGTAACTTACACCTTCCCCACGCCACTGGAGAGCCGGAGCCCAAATGACTGTGACCGCTGCGAGCAGCCTGCCCGGTGTGTCTTGACTACAGCCGTCAGACCACCAGTCTACAGAGCACCCTCCTTCTCCGACTTAGCCCGCTGGATGGATCAAGATTGGGAGTGGAGAGGATTTACAATTATAATAGTGGTGCACTTATGGATTATACAGCTGTCCCGATTATATGCTGCTCAGTCAGGAATCATTACTGGCCACTTGGTGTCTACATGTTTGTTTGTTTTTAACACATTCATTGTTGGGCTGCTGTTGCTGGGCTGCTCCATGGCATCATCTCGTACACTTTCCATCACCCCTTTAGTTTGTTTAATATATATGTAGCACCCTTCACATTTATTATTACCTCTTACTTAGGTAAGTCTTCTCACATATAATTTCCCCTATCTCTTTTACTATCACTTCAATTTCACACTAATGTGATGCCATGGGGTGGCTCTGCTGGGCTGGGCTGCCCTGTGCCCTGGACCTGTCTCAGAGTAGTGTTAGGGACTTGTCCTATTGAGGTAACCTGAACACGGTGGACAAGCCCATAATAATGGCCATCATTATGCTAATAACCTCCAATGCAATATAGCAAAGATATTAAAAGGTCTAGCATTTATATTTAGTGTGCACCTGCAAACTCCTCCTTCTGCTTGCTGCACTACAGGTCTCAGCAGGTAGCACCTCATATGTCCAGCGTGTGCAGTTTAGAGCCCCTCCCCCTATGTACTATATATTGTGTATTCATACACACTGGAAGGAACTAGAGACGCCTTCCTCCTTAACTAGCACCCCACCCACCTGTCCCAGATTGTATTTAATCAGGTTGGAGTCCCAACATTCAAGACTGCACACCTCAGCTTGGCACTATGAGGGTAAGTCCTACTATACATATATGCTGAGTGTTAGTCTGTGGGACTGTGTTTGGGGCGCAGGGCTCTTTGGGCTGCTGTTGCTGGGCTGTTCCATGGCATCATATCGTACACTTTCCATCACCCCTTTAGTTTGTTTAATATATATGTAGCACCCTTCACATTTATTATTACCTCTTACCTAGGTAAGTCTTATCACATATAATTACCCCTATCCCTTTTACTTTCACTTCAATTTCACACTAATGTGATGCCATGGGGTGGTTTTGCTGGGCTGGCCTGGGGGGTCCTGTGTCCTGGACCTGTCTCAGAGTAGTGTTAGGGACTTGTCCTATTGAGGTAACCTGGACGCGGTGGACAAGCCCATAATAATGGCCATCATTATGCTAATAACCTCCAATGCAATATAGCAAAGATATTAAAAGGTCTAGCATTTATATTTAGTGTGCACCTGCAAACTCCTCCTCCTGCTTGCTGCACTACAGGTCTCAGCAGGTAGCACCTCATATGTCCAGGGTGTGCTGTTTAGGGCCCCTCCCCCTATGTATTATGCCTGGTACACACCAGGACGACTAGGGCCCAATCCCCTCAATCTAGATCCAATTCCGACCAATCGGATGTAGATTGTGTGGTGATTGGGCCCTTTTCTGTCCTGGTGTGGACCGATACTGATCTGATGCGCGGTCCCGCAGGTCGGTCAGTCGTTATTCAGATGCTACCTGCTGCAGGTAGGATCTGAATAATGACCATACTGCCGGGTGAGGGTCACCATCGGATCGGAGCCGCTCACGGTGCACATCGTGAGCGGGTCGTGCCCCCCGCATCATCGTGAGCCGGGTCTGAAGAAACACTGACGACCCGCTCACAATGTGCATCGTGAGCGGGTCGTCATGGTGTGTACCCCACATTAGAGTCTGGGACACGTGCACTCCAGACCAGTGGTGGGCTGAAGGGCAAACACTCACGAGATGATGACATCATCATCATTTTGCGAGTGCATCTGTCAGGATGCGGTGGCGTCACTGACTGCCCTGGACACTGGGCAAAGGCAATGGAGGGCTGGACGTTTTTCAGACACCTGGATTCCAGGAGAATCCCGGAATTTAGGAGACTGGAAAAGCCTCCTTGGGGCTTACCACCAAAAAGGGGAGAATCCCGGTCATCCGGGAGAGGTGACAACCCTAGCCACAACCCATTCATGAGGCTGGCCCTGGCACAGCATAATCAAAGTTACCAACCATGAGTTAATTGCCAAGTTCTGCTTGTTTGGTTTGTTAATAAAAAAAAAGGAAACCAAAGAACATTGCACACAGTGGTTGCACAAATTGAATGCACACATTATTGTGATGTTGATTTGATTTTAATTAAATAAAATGTAACTTTTAATAAATGTACTTATTAAAAATACACCTTTGTACTGTTTTCTTTTTATAGAGACAAGGGGGAATGGTTTTTACTAGGTGAAATAAGAGGTTAAAATCACATGTAACATATCATAGACTTGGTGCTCATACAAGAAATGAAAAAAATGGTGAGAATAGTATTTAAAAATATCAGAGCTCGTCTCTTGCTACAATGTATCTAATTACAGTATATGTTTTAAAGATGTTCCATGGGTTTATTTATACCCCTTTTACACCAAAAATCCCAGATGCGAAGGATCCCAGCCGGGTCGGATCCGGGATTTACACCGTTTACACTGCGGTGCCCACCCGCAGTGTAGACGAGGCGGCGCTTGGTGATGACATCATCTCCAAGCGCCGGGACCGCGGTGATCCCCGACGGAAACACATATTGCCGTGCTGGGGGAAGCCCAGCCCCAAGGTCAGCTGCTGGGCAGCCCCCGTGCACCCCCCCAGCCATCGTCCGGGAGGGGAAAGGATGCCACGGTATGGCGGCACAAAATGTTTTAGGAATTCCTCATTCTGAATTGAAAAAGCCGCCCTGAGCACGGCGAAACGCGTTTTTGAGGACCTTAACCCAAAGGTGACCGGTGACCTGTGATAACGTGTGCCAATTGCACCTCACAAGTGGATACCCATTAATTGCTGGGCCCAGCGCAGGCGAAACGGACATTGCTGTAACTTACACCTTCCCCACACCACTGGAGAGCCGGAGCCCAAACGACTGTGACCGCTGCGAGCAGCCTGCCCGGTGTGTCTTGACTACAGCCGTCAGACCACCAGTCTACAGAGCACCCTCCTTCTCCGACTTAGCCTGCTGGACGGATCAAGATTCGGAGTGGAGAGGATAGCGGCACCCACCTAACTACTAGCGATCTGACGCTTAACACCAGCACCTACAAAATCACTGATTATCGCCGGTCAGGGGTAAGACTGCTCTATTTAAGGGCCCCATCTATTAAGGATTTATCAGCAAAGTGTCACCTCTGCTTTTGCCCTATTCACCACCTGGGAAGCATTTAAATGAACTGACCTACTGCCCCATATAAGTGACAATAACTGGGAGATTTACAATTATAATAGTGGTGCACTTATGGATTATACAGCTGTCCCGATTATATGCTGCTCAGTCAGGAATCATTACTGGCCACTTGGTGTCTACATGTTTGTTTGTTTTTAACACATTCATTGTTGGGCTGCTGTTGCTGGGCTGCTCCATGGCATCATATCGTACACTTTCCATCACCCCTTTAGTTTGTTTAATATATATGTAGCACCCTTCACATTTATTATTACCTCTTACTTAGGTAAGTCTTATCACATATAATTTCCCCTATCCCTTTTACTATCACTTCAATTTCACACTAATGTGATGCCATGGGGTGGCTCTGCTGGGCTGGCCTGGGGGGTCCTGTGCCCTGGACCTGTCTCAGAGTAGTGTTAGGGACTTGTCCTATTGAGGTAACCTGGACGCGGTGGACAAGCCCATAATAATGGCCATCATTATGCTAATAACCTCCAATGCAATATAGCAAAGATATTAAAAGGTCTAGCATTTATATTTAGTGTGCACCTGCAAACTCCTCCTCCTGCTTGCTGCACTACAGGTCTCAGCAGGTAGCACCTCATATGTCCAGGGTGTGCAGTTTAGGGCCCCTCCCCCTATGTACTATATATTGTGTATTCATACACACTGGAAGGAACTAGAGACGCCTTCCTCCTTAACTAGCACCCCACCCACCTGTCCCAGATTGTTTTTAATCAGGTTGGAGTCCCAACATTCAAGACTGCACACCTCAGCTTGGCACTATGAGGGTAAGTCCTACTATACGTATATGCTGAGTGTTAGTCTGTGGGACTGTGTTTGGGGCGCAGGGCTCTTTGGGCTGCTGTTGCTGGGCTGCTCCATGGCATCATATCGTACACTTTCCATCACCCCTTTAGTTTGTTTAATATATATGTAGCACCCTTCACATTTATTATTACCTCTTACCTAGGTAAGTCTTATCACATATAATTTCAAGGGGGTTGGGTCAATCGCACAAGATATGAGTTGAAATTGGTCGGACCCCTAAAATGTACAATCTACGACTTAGTTGAGAGACAGGGGTGTGCTACCTAGGGACATGGGCATAGGAACAAGTATAAGGAAAGAAAAGATATGTCCTTAGTTAGGTGCACCTTAGAGAATACAATAAAATTTAACTTTTATTTCGTCTTAATTAAAAGGCTGCGAAAATTGTTTTTAAAAAATGACATACAACATAAATGGATGGGGTTCACACAATTTAATACTTGAGGTGGCAGGCAGAAAAATGCTGTTTGGATAAAGAATTTAATGCATGTGTGTCCTTGTCAACGAGGTGTGGACTTCCTTATTGTGGGAAATCCACACTACTGGCTGTATAGTGTGTAGGTACCCAAAGGCAGTGCAATTAGCGCAGGTCCACTGGACTTTCTGCGGTATTGTCACACGCTCTATATGGGTACCACTCTAAGAGTGGGTAATAAACCTCTTATAACTCCTAGTTCTTTATAAAAAGATATGGTCCTGTCGCAAGTGTCGACACCGTGCCCGTTGACTAATCTCGTGTGTGGATAACACACCGATGACTTAGCGCTTTGGAGCTAAATTGCGCATATAGTATAAGGTCCCCACTCATTAATCTGGATACCCCTCTATTCACAATCTCTATGGGGGAATGAATTACCAGGGAGGACCAAGGTGCGTTCTGAGGTGTGTGGTGGAGATAACACTTTCAAAATAGCATTGTTGCACATTGGCACATAAGTACAAGTCTAATATGAGGTCCTCTGGATGCCCCTCTATTCACAATCTCTATGGGGGAATTAATTACCAGGAAGGACCGGGGTGCGTTTCGAGGTGTATGGTGGGGATAACACTCTCAAATTATCACTGTTGCACAATGGCACACGGGCACAAGTCTCAAGCTAGGTTCAGGACCAAAAACATACAACGGACATACACATCAATCAAAATGCATTTATATGAAAAATAATAAACAGCTGTCTGCCTGCACACCGCTAGCCGGCACGCGCTTCGCAGTACAGCTTCCTCAGGGCCAACCAGACTCTGCCTTAGTGTGGATTTATATAGCATAATAGTAATTTCAGTATCCAATCGGAGCGTTGTATCTGACATGCCCCTAGTGTACCACCTGGGGTCTTTCCTCCTATAGAGTGCTGCGTTGCTGTTAGCGTATCGTTTACTATTATGCTATATAAACCCACACTAAGGCAGAGTCTGGTTGGCCCTGAGGAAGCTGTACTGCGAAGCGCGTGCCGGCTAGCGGTGTGCAGGCAGACAGCTGTTTATTATTTTTCATATAAATGCATTTTGATTGATGTGTATGTCCGTTGTATGTTTTTGGTCCTGAACCTAGCTTGAGACTTGTGCCCGTGTGCCATTGTGCAACAGTGATAATTTGAGAGTGTTTTCCCACCATACACCTCGAAACGCACCCGGTCCTTCCTGGTAATTAATTCCCCCATAGAGATTGTGAATAGAGGGGCATCCAGGTTTATTAGTGAGGACCTCATATTAGACTTGTACTTATGTGCCAATGTGCAACAATGCTATTTTGAGAGTGTTATCTCCACCACACACCTCAGAACGCACCTTGGTCCTCCCAGGTAATTCATTCCCCCATAGAGATTGTGAATAGAGGGGTATCCAGATTAATGAGTGGGGACCTTATACTATATGCGCAATTTATCTACAAAGCACTAAGTCATTGGTGTGTTATCCACACACGAGATTAGTCGATGGGCACGGTGTCGACACTTGCGACAGGACCTTATCTTTTTATAAAGAACTAGGAGTTATAAGAGGTTTATTACCCACTCTTAGAGTGGTACCCATATAGAGCGTGTGACAATACCACAGAAAGTCCAGTGGACCTGCGCTAATTGCACTGCCTTTGGGTACCTACACACTATACAGCCAGTAGTGTGGATTTCCCACAATAAGGAAGTCCACACCTCGTTGACAAGGACACACATGCATTAAATTCTTTATCCAAACAGCATTTTTCTGCCTGCCACCTCAAGTTTTAAATTGTGTGAACCCCATCCATTTATGTTGTATGTCATTTTTTAAAACAATTTTTCGCAGCCTTTCAATTAAGACGAAATAAAAGTTAAATTTTATTGTATTCTCTAAGGTGCACCTAACTAAGGACATATCTTTTCTTTCCTTATACTTGTTCACATATAATTTCCCCTATCCCTTTTACTTTCACTTTAATTTCACACTAATGTGATGCCATGTGGTGGCTCTGCTGGGCAGGCCTGGGGGGTCCTGTGTCCTGGACCTGTCTCAGAGTAGTGTTAGGGACTTGTCCTATTGAGGTAACCTGGACGCAGTGGACAAGCCCATAATAATGGCCATCATTATGCTAATAACCTCCAATGCAATATAGCAAAGATATTAAAAGGTCTAGCATTTATATTTAGTGTGCACCTGCAAACTCCTCCTCCTGCTTGCTGCACTACAGGTCTCAGCAGGTAGCACCTCATATGTACAGGGTGTGCAGTTTAGGGCCCCTCCCCCTATGTATTATGCCTGGTACACACCAGGACGACTAGGGCCCGATCCCCTCAATCTAGATCCAATTCCGACCAATTGGATGTAGATTGTGTGGTGATTGGGCACTTTTCTGTCCTGGTGTGGACCGATACCGATCTGATGTGCGGTCCCGCGGGTCGGTCAGTCGTTATTCAGATCCTACCTGCTGCAGGTAGGATCTGAATAACGACCATACAGCCGGGTGCGGGTCGCCATTGGATCGGACCCGCTCACGGTGCACATCGTGAGCGGGTCGTACCCCCCCTGCATCATCGTGAGCCGGGTCTGAAGAAACACTGACGACCCGCTCACAATGTGCATCGTGAGCGGGTCGTCGTGGTGTGTACCCCACATTAGAGTCTGGGACACGTGCACTCCAGACCAGCGGTGGGCGGGTGGTGGGCTGCAGGGCAAATACTCACGAGATGATGACATCATCATCATTTTGCGAGTGCATCTGTCAGGATGCGGTGGCGTCACTGACTGCCCTGGACACTGGGGAAAGGCAATGGAGGGGAGAATCCCGGTCATCCGGGAGAGGTGACAACCCTAGCCACAACCCATTCATGAGGCTGGCCCTGGCACAGCATAATCAAAGTTACCAACCATGAGTTATTTGCCAAGTTCTGCTTGTTTGGTTTGTTAATAAAAAAAAGGAAACCAAAGAACATTGCCCAAAGTTGTTGCACAAATTGAATGCACACATTATTGTGATGTTGATTTGATTTTAATGAAATAAAATGTAACTTTTAATAAATGTACTTATTAAAAATACACCTTTGTACTGTTTTCTTTTTATAGAGACAAGGGGGAATGGTTTTTACTAGGTGAAATAAGAGGTTAAAATCACATGTAACATATCATAGACTTGGTGCTCATACAAGAAATGAAAAAAAAATGGTGAGAATAGTATTTAAAAATATCAGAGCTCGTCTCTTGCTACAATGTATCTAATTACAGTATATGTTTTAAAGATGTTCCATGGGTTTATTTATACCCCTTTTACACCAAAAATCCCGGATCCGAAGGATTCCAGCCGGGTCGGATCCGGTGCCCACCCGCAGTGTAGACGAGGCGGCGCTTGGAGATGACATCATCTCCAAGTGCCGGGACCACGGTGATCCCCGACGGAAACACATATTGCCGTGCTGGGGGAAGCCCAGCACCAAGGTCAGCTGCTGGGCTGCCCCCAGCCCCCGTGCACCCCCCCAGCCGTCGTCCGGGAGGGGAAAGGATGCCGCGGTATGGCGGCACAAAATGTTTTAGGAATTCCTCATTCTGAATTGAAAAAGCCGCCCTGAGCACGGCGAAACGCGTTTTTGAGGACCTTAACCCAAAGGTGACCGGTGACCTGTGATAACGTGTGCCAATTGCACCTCACAAGTGGATATCCATTAATTGCTGGGCCCAGCGCAGGCGAAACGGACATTGCTGTAACTTACACCTTCCCCACGCCACTGGAGAGCCGGAGCCCAAACGACTGTGACCGCTGCGAGCAGCCTGCCCGGTGTGTCTTGACTACAGCCGTCAGACCACCAGTCTACAGAGCACCCTCCTTCTCCGACTTAGCCCACTGGACGGATCAAGATTCGGAGTGGAGAGGATAGCGGCACCCACCTAACTACTAGCGATCTGACGCTTAACACCAGCACCTACAAAATCACTGATTATCGCCGGTCAGGGGTAAGACTGCTCTATTTAAGGGCCCCATCTATTAAGGATTTATCAGCAAAGTGTCACCTCTGCTTTTGCCCTATTCACCACCTGGGAAGCATTTAAATGAACAGACCTACTGACCCATATAAGTGACAATAACTGGGAGATTTACAATTACAATAGTGGTGCACTTATGGATTATACAGCTGTCCCGATTATATGCTGCTCAGTCAGGAATCATTACTGGCCACTTGGTGTCTACATGTTTGTTTGTTTTTAACACATTCATTGTTGTGTTTGTTTTGTTTTGATCTATACTAATTACATGCATGGTTTATTGAATATTATAATTAAATTAATATTTGTGTACATACGGCGCCTGATGGTTTTTCCTTTTGTATCTGCAAACTACTGAGGGCGGCATCCCTCTACCATAGGGCAGCCATCTGTACACAGCACACAACAATTGTCCCTAGCGCTCATATCCCGTATCTCTGTTTTTTCACTATGTATACTGTAGATCCCCAGGTAAGTACAGTGCAGGAGAGTGAGGAGACAGATGTGTGTATTCCAATGGGATGCGTTCCAATGGGAACAAAAACATCGTCCTGTGTGAACAAACACCCGCTACCGAATGGACCAGAATAAGGTCCTATATATTGGCAGGTAAGTACAGCGATAGGATCATTGTGAGCACTGCAGCTTAGCCCTGTCAGCATACACAACTGAGCACTGGGGATGTGATCACTGTGACATATGGAACAGGGGTGCGCTTCCCTTGCTCTCCCTGGCCCCTACAGCCCCCCTTGCTCTTGTCACCCCTACATATCCCCAGGTAAGTACATTGACACAAGGGATATTACAGGGCAGCATGGAGCCAGATTGGGGGGGGGGGATACAGACACAGGCTCAGTGCTCTCTCTGCCTTTATCTGTCACCACAGGCTGAGTCCCTCCTAAACTGCTGTGCAGCCTTGGTCTATTCTTCCACCGCTACCCTGCTTTATAGATGCCTCCAGCACTACCTACACAGCGCTATACTGCCATTCCCACATGCATGGACTTCTTCCAGGGAAAGGGTGAGGCCCTTCTAAGAACACAGGCACAAGGGTGTACAGAGGACTGTGACAGTATACAGGAAGCCACACAGCAATGTCTGCCATATAGATGTCAGCTCACACTCCAAACATGTGCGCTGAATCGTGCTTGGCAAGCTGACAGTGACCATGTCGACATTCATCATGTCAACACTGATGAATTGTCAACACGGTTAGGAGGCTGACAAAACTTCCCTGGCGAACTAATGGTGACTTACCCGGTAGTAGCGGTGTCTCCCTAGTGTGCCGGTCAGGTGTCTAACCCTAACCAACTCTCCTGCAGCCCAACCCTCATCTCCCGCAGCCAAAGATCCCCGGACTTGCAGAATTTCAGCATTTCACATTGTGAATATCTCAACTTTACCGATGCCTGCGTCTGCCCCTCTTGGGGGGACTCCCACGGAAATAATGACTTTTATTTCTGAAGGGGGGGAGAAATGATTGATGGTCGGTGACCATCTAATTATTTCTCACCCCTTCGGTCACATGTGAGGGGTTTTGTTTGCGTACATATCCGCTCCCATGGTACTGAGGGGATTCGGCGGCGGTGGGGGGTTGTTTGCTGCTTAGCGAGTGGTACTGAATCAGGCCCATGGTAGTATAGTGCGATCAATGCCTGTCCCCACAGCCCGCAGCCTGTATATCCATCTGTGCGGTCCCCAGCGTCTCCCCGCGTGCTGTTACATTTTGAGTGACAGCGTGCTCAGCCCATCAGCAGCCAGCGTGCCTTTACTGTCAGAACCTCAGAGGAGAAGCCCGCCACCAGCATCCCTGTATATAGCACCTGCAGCGCTACCCCCGCTGACAGCTTTCACAGAACAGCTGTGCAGACTCCTTCTTCTACTACAAAAGAGGCCTCCATTACCTCCATCCATCTATCTGCTGCATACCCAGGATACGATGAGTACAGTACCTGCACCATACACTGGCCCTTATTCTGATCTGTGCGGCCGGATCCGAATATGCGGCCAGGAACGTGCGTGCGAAACCCCGCCTTCCATACGGATCGCCAACTCCGTCCGTACGCGGTAAGAAGCTGGCCGAACGGACCGCACGTGTATTTTACATGGAATACGCCTCCTCCATCTCAGGGAACCTCCCCCATCATTCGATGGTCGCAGACCATCGAATGCAGGACCGAGTGGTCCACCAGCTCCCGCAACCTCAGACCACACGGACATTTTTCCGTGCAAAAGCAGGGATCTGGGCGGGCAGCTGACATCCGGCGATGTCATATGTCCGCACCCTACACGTGCGTCACGGCCGCATTACCATACGTACGCCCAGCGTTTGCATGGGAACGCCCATGAAACGCGGGGCGTATGCATATTGTAATGAGCCCAAATAGCCCTTCACGCCCCTCTCCACCCCCTGTTCGGAGTGTTCACATTTCATGCGGAATTTGGCCGTACGCCCCGCTCGCACATGCGCAGAGACGCCTCTGCACATGCGCAGACACAAAACATCGGCGGCGCGAACGCACGCGGATATTACCGCACCAACCAGAATAAGGGCCACTGTGTACACCTGCCTGTGATGTTATACATGCTATATATACTATAAAGTTAACCCTTTCACGGAATGTTAACTCTATGCTCACTCACAAAACCACATTCCTGGTTAAGCTTGGTGTAGCCTGGTGTCATCTAACAACACCACAAGCACTGCTATATACTCTGCCAACAGCCCAAAGTGCCAAACATCTGTACTTTGCAGCAAGGGGCACAGGACCGACCGGACCCCAGTGAAGGCCGTTGTACAGGCAGCTCTGAAGGGTTTCTGGCATCGGCCTGTTACTAACACTAATCCCACTAGGTTTCTGCCAGCGCAGCAATATATGAATCTTTCTGACAGGATCCAATGATAAACGTGGTGGTCGGAAAGATAAGAGCAGAAAGGCGGGAGAGGGGAACGGGGTTATTACAACTGTTTTTGTTTACAACCGTAGAATCTGACGTTTTGCTGAAGTGTGTAAGACGTTATCTTCCTGCAGCAGAAGATTTCATGTCTCCTGTTTACCACGCGAGCTGTTATTTTCTCTGTGTTCCCTGTGCCAATGCTTCTGTATGATATAGATATATATATATATATATCCTTGATGGCTAACCTTGACACTCCAGCTGTTGTTGAACTACACATCCCAGCATGCTCTGCTTCAGTTTTGATATTTGGCCATGCTAAATCTGGTGCAGAGCATGCTGGGATGTGTAGTACAACAACAGCTGGAGTGTCAGGGTTAGCCATCAAGGATCTATATCATACAGACGTGTGTGTATGTATGTATGTATGTATGTATATATATATATATACATAGGCGTGCGCACAGGGGGTGCCAGGGGTGCACAGGCACCTCCTAATGATGGGCACCCCCCTCACAGATGCAGCCAGAGCCGACATCGGGGAGCAAGCGCAGGCCGGCTGCAGTGTGTGACAGACGTGGCCGAGGCTGCTGCAGGAGGATACTACAGTACTATCTGTATTATCTAGTGACGCCCCTGGCTGCCTCTAGGGGGAGCTGACGTGCACAGCTTCGCTGCCTGGGTGAGGACTAGGGACGGAGGAGTGAGGATTTCCTGCCTGCTGATAGAAATTTGCTGCAGGTGTGCTCAACTTATCGGGACTCAGGAGGTGCTGCTATGGCTTTGTTTTATGGGGGGGGGGGGTATAAAAAGTTATTTTTACATTTGTCTTTAATCATGCTGCCTGCTTTTTATTATGTCAAAAAGGTGTGTATGTATGTATCAGCTTTTTGTATGTATACTGCATGTGTGTCTGCATAGAGGGGCTGTGTATACTGTATGTATGCTGTGTGGGTGTGTGGGAGGGGGCTCTGTGTATACTACAATACATCTGTGTGTCTGTGTGTGTGTGTATGTATGTATGTATGTATGTGTGTGCATGCTGTGCCTGTATGTATAATGTGTGTGCATGTGCATGCATAGAGGGGGTGTATGTGTGTATATGTGTGAGCATACTGTAGGGGGCTGTGTATATGTATACTATGTGTGTGGGGGCTCTGTATGTATATACCTGTGTGTGCATAGGGGGCATGTGCGATGGGCATTATTGTGTGTGGCATTATGTCTAATGGGCATTACAGTGTGTGGAATTATGTTTAATAATAGGCAATGATGAACATGCCCAGTAGGCGGTGATGGACACGCCCAGTAGGCGGTGATGGACACGCCCCTCCTATGGTGCACCCCCTAAGAAAATGGGCTGCGCACGCCTATGTATATATATATATATATAAAAAACAGAGAAGAGACGCACCAAATGAGCAATAAATTTGATAGCACATTTACTGAACAATAAAGCTCACATACATTGCAGTTTAAAATGATGTGCTTGCCAGCCTAGTAGTTTTCAGAGTCACCGCAGACCCCTCCGACCATGTACACAGGACACCGCCACTCAGCCGCAGACCACTGGATCCTAGACCAAGACGCCGGAGCCCCTCACACGGACGATCAGGAACAAGCAGGACTTCAGGTGGAAGATGGACGTCACTACGTCGACAAGAATAAGCCACGCCCAACGCGTTTCGACTACGGTCTTCGTCAGGGGGGTGTACTGTGGACTCTGATATCATTAAGGACATTTGCGCTGGGTATCATTGTTCTCTCTCTCTCTCTATATATATATATATATATATATACTCCACTGCACCAATGCTTGATCAGCTACTTCGCTGGGTGCCCTCACTGGTATGGATAAACAGCTTGTAGGGGGAGGTGCAGCACTCTCAGCTTAATAATCAGGCAGTACTCCAGTTATTTAGCAACATTTCAATGTCTTTAATTAGACATTTTCATCAGGCTTAGAAACACATAAAACACATACCTTTATACACCAATGTGCCCAAACGTACAGCCCCGCCGTCCGGCTTCCGGGTGCCCAGATACTGATGTCATTGCGCTATGCGCTGTGTGCTACCATCACCATGGAGACTAGACAACAATAATGAACGGACATACACATAAGTTACAGGCAATCTTAGATAAGTGACAGTTAAATGCTTTATAATACATATGTATGGCATAATACTGTGCATTAAATAAGCAATAAAAATTATCAAAGGAGTAGTTTAATCAATATGGATCGGAACGTGGGTGTCCAAGTGCCTGTCTATCAGCAAGACACTGTGAGCACCACAATACTGAATATTCCGCCTGGGGACTTTTACGATGACATGTTTAATGACACAGATAATTCTACAAAGGATAAATATATACAAATGCAATAATATGGTATCAATCCACTGGGAACAAACTATATACACTAAAACGAGTAGTATATATATAACCACACACAAAATAACTCAAAAATGTTATTTTCTAGATCAACAACTGATACCAAGGTTCCCATGAAGCCCCCTGGGAGCAATAGTGTCTAAACGATGTATCCACCTCATTTCACACTTTAAGAGTTGGAGACCCCTATTACCCCCCCTAATATTAGGGGGGATATGGTCAATCATCCTGTACTTCAAGGATGGTAAAGAATGTTTCATGGCCACAAAGTGCTTAGGGATTTACCACCAGATAGGGCCTGTCTTATTGTGGATCGATGGGCGGTGATCCTCTCCTTGAAGGTTCTTTCAGTCTTGCCTATGTAAGATAGACCACACGGGCAAATTAACTGATAAACCACAAATCGGGACTCACAACTCAAGGTGTGTCTAATCGGAAATTTTGTTCCACGTTGTGGATGATAAACGGTGTTCCCTGGGAGCATTACCTGTGCACACCGGGCACGCACACCTTATACACCCTCGAGGTGGAGCTTTTGCTGGTTTCTGAAAATTTGTGATATCTGTCTTCACTAAAATATCACGTATATTAGAAGGTCTTTGGTAACAAGTAAGTAATCTAGTGTCGGGAATATTATTATCCCTATCGTATATTACGATAGGCCATATCTTCTTAGATATTTTATTAATGACAGGGCTTGCATTAGAATATTTGGTGACCCAAGGCATGATCTTAGGTGGAGTAGGACGTACTTTAGGGGCAAGAAGTTGTTCTCTGGTGATCTGTGAGGCACGATGTTTAGCTGCTAAAAGATCCCTTCTCTTATACCATCGTAACAAAAATTTGTCTATCAACGTATCGGTATCCGGACTATTTGTCTACAGCAAAAAGATAGACAACCATTAGTTCGACAAGCAAAAAGGTCGACATGTAAAAAGGTCGACATGTAAAAAGGCTGCCGTGCAAAAAAGGTCGACGTGCAAAAAGGTTGACATGCAAAAAGGTCGACACTACCATTAGGTCGACAGTGTCTATGTCGACAGTCAAAAGGTCGACATGGGGTTTTTCACTGTTTTTGAGCTGACATGTGCCGACATGCGGTATTTCATGCCCTACCATCCACTAGGGTGAGGTGAGAGAATAAAATAGTGCGCTGAGTGCAGCGAGGCACCGTACCTGAAGCATCGTGAGCGAAGCGAGCAATGCGAGGGGCTGCGGTTCACTTCAAACTGTGTCCATGTCGACTGTGTCGACATTTGGGTAAAAAAACAGCGAAAAACCCCATGTCGATCTTTTGACTGTCGACCTAGACACTGTAATGGCAGTGTCAACCTTTTTTGCACGTCGACTTTTTTACATGTCAACCTTTTTGCTTGTCGAACTAATGGTGTCGACCTAGTGGTTGTCTATCTTTTTGCTGTATATCCCTTGTCCCACTTCCGTGTGAAAGAGCATGAAGACTTAGCGGCAAGGAAGTCCAGAAGTTCCCGAGGTTGGAAGAATCCTCGACCTGGACGTTTAGAATAGGAGTGTCCTAGGTATCGGGAAGTACCAGCAGAAAAGAGGGAGTACGCTGAGGAAGGAGCCTGTGGAGAGGAGTCCAGACTCTGAGGTGTTGGTAATGGACCAAGAGTGTTGCATTGCAGGATCTGTAATGGTGAATGGTCATAACAAGCTACCACTTCCCCAGAGGATCCGCAGAGTGAGGTCAGGAGGTACGGAAACGAGGAGTCCAGAGCCAGTTGAAGAAGGATGTGGGGTCATAGTCGGTCCCGGCTGGGTCCCTGAAGACAACCCCTCCGTATGCCATGAACAACGGATGCCTGAGAGATAGAGAACTTTGTAGAAACTACAAAGGATAAAGGGGGAGAGGGGGGGAATGTAAGAGTGTGCCTCGGTGCTCAGAGAGCTTCTCTGCTCCCAGCATTGGAGCGACAGCAGGGGAAGGAGCTGTGTCCCCAGCCATACCCAGCTCCAGTCAGCACTATGATCAAAGGTCCAATCCCAGCAGGTAATAGCGAGTGGCTGGGAGCGACATAGCCAGAGCGGCATTTCAAACTTGGTGCCAATCCGGCCGCCAATAAGAAATGCTGCCAGCGGCGATTGAAAACTGGCACCATTCTGGACCCAATCACAGCTCCCGAATTGGCGCCCCATCACTAAAGGCTACGGCAAGCCAATCAGTGTTCGCCACACCATACTCGGCCCCACAGGAATCCCTGTTTACTGTAGAATCACAGTGGGCTCTCCCGCCTGTGCTCCGAGTCCTGCTGTACATTCCAGGCTGCAATTTTGCCTGTGGATCGGAGACAGCGCCATGAGCCGTCACTGACATGCTCAGCAATGTGGCAGTGGGCCGGGAGCGAACAAATGGCAGCGGTGCACCCTGCACAGCGTTACCTCTGACCATGTCAGCCGCTGGCCATGCCCCCAGCCCCTCTGTCTCTGCAAATAGTGTGCATGTGCACAGCCTCTTTTCACTGCAAACCAGCAACGGGCAGGGGGGGCTCCCAACTGCCCCCAAACTGGGACACTGCCGACCCCAAAATGTCCATCCAAAAATGGCCGTCTTGGAGGAGACAGGCGCTAGAGGTCCTATATATGCTAAATTTCTAGTTATACCATTGGGATGATTGATCTGTGGCAGAACTGGCGGCTACTCAAAGTTATGACTAATGCAAGATGTCACACAGATGGCTTGGGGCACTGTGCCACATTGCTTTGGCCGCATTCCACTTCATTTTGCTTTGCCCACAAGTGAAACGCGTGGATCAAATCCTCCCTTGTCAAATATCTTTGCCATCGATGGGGGAGAACCAGATGGTTTCCCTACATCGATGGCACAGCAAAACAGATGTTTTGCTTTTTTTGTTTTTTCAAAGTGCCGGGACACTGAGCATAGCTCCGCCCCGGACACCCGCGAAGCCCCGCCCAAGTGTTTTTATTGTCCAACAGGTCAATCACTCAAACATAATAGAGGACCATCGATATATATAAAACTATTGATGTTCAACCATTGAATAGTTTTACACTATTGATGGCCAGTTGCACTTTTGCAATTGATGGCAACCATCGATGGCAAAGGCACGGATGGCCATCCCGAAAGAAAGGGTGAGAGCATGTATGGCACATGGGCAAGGGGGATTCACGTGGCACATAAGTATGGGTAAGGTAGGGATAGTCATCGACCACTGATGATTCAAAACCATTGATGGTCTATGACCAATGTTAAATAATTTTGACATCGATTGCTGAGAGCCGGATGGTGTTCCACCATCGATGACGCAGAAACAACAAATTTATATTTTTCCTACAAAAGTCTAGCGCTGCACGACACTTTTGCAAAGCTCCGTCCCAGTGCTCTTAATTGGCCCACAGACTACTGTATTGTAAAGCAAAGGGGACATTGATAGGTGAAACCATCGATGGTTACGTTACATTTTGGTTCACACTATCGATGGTGATCCGCCAAAGGCCTCGCATATTGCAGACAGAGCAGAGCAGACAGAGCCCGCCAGAACACAGCACTAGTGCACGGCAGCTGTCACATGACATACTCATGGAAATATAGTTATGTATCAGCAAATCAGCGTCTGGCATTGCCTGCCCTCCCCACCAATCAGAAGACAGAGAGCGACCGCCACCGGCATAAGACGGCAGCTGGCGGTGACACCGTGACAGTGATAATGCCGCAGCACGGGACCGAGGCCGCCGGGAGGTGACGATGTCTCGGCTGCTGTTGCGGGTGTGCACGGAGCTGGGCTGCTCCCGCCACTCACCCGAATGTTCGGGTCACGATAAGCCGGGTGATGGGTCAGGCGGCGACCCCAGCCCTCATGGGGCCCCTCTGCTCCTGCTGGGGCCCCCGGGCAGCGGGAAGAGCGGGCTACTGTTTGTTGCCGCGACTTTGGCTGCGAAAGAGGGAGCGGGGCCGGTGATCTTCCTGTCCCGGGAGCCGCTACAGACACTCCCCGCAGGGGGGAGGGCGGACCGGGATCCGCTCACACTCAAGGTGCTTGTACTATACAGAACCATAGTGACTGAGGGGGGGATGAGGTATGGAGAGGAGGAGTGAGGTATAGATGGTGGTGAGGTATGGAGAGGAGGAGTGAGGTATAGATGGTGGGGAGGTATGCAGAGGAGGAGTGAGGTATATAGATGGTGGGGAGGTATGGAGAGGAGGAGTGAGGTATAGATTGTGGTGAGGTATGGAGAGGAGGAGTGAGGTATAGATGGTGGGGAGGTATGGAGAGGAGGAATGAGGTATAGATTGTGGTGAGGTATGGAGAGGAGGAGTGAGGTATAGATGGTGGGGAGGTATGGAGAGGAGGCGGGAGGTATATAGATGGTGGGGAGGTATGGAGAGGAGGCGTGAGGTATATAGATGGTGGGGAGGTATGGAGAGGAGGAGTGAGGTATAGATGGTGGGGAGGTATGGAGAGGAGGAGTGAGGTATAGAGATGGTGGGGAGGTATGGAGAGGAGGAGTGAGGTATAGATGGTGGGGCGGCATGGAGAGGAGGCGTGAGGTATATAGATGGTAGGGAGGTATGGAGAGGAGGAGGAGTGAGGTATAGATGGTGGGGAGGTATGGAGAGGAGGCGTGAGGTATAGATGGTGGGGAGGTATGGAGAGGAGGCGTGAGGTATAGATGGTGGGGAGGTATGGAGAGGAGGCGTGAGGTATATAGATGGTGGGGAGGTATGGAGAGGAGTGAGGTATAGATTGTGGTGAGGTATGGAGAGGAGGAGTGAGGTATAGATGGTGGGGAGGTATGGAGAGGAGGAGGAGGCGTGAGGTATATAGATGGTGGGGAGGTATGGAGAGGAGGCGTGAGGTATATAGATGGTGGGGAGGTATGGAGAGGAGGAGTGAGGTATAGATGGTGGGGAGGTATGGAGAGGAGGAGTGAGGTATAGAGATGGTGGGGAGGTATGGAGAGGAGGAGTGAGGTATAGATGGTGGGGCGGCATGGAGAGGAGGCGTGAGGTATATAGATGGTGGGGAGGTATGGAGAGGAGGAGGAGTGAGGTATAGATGGTGGGGAGGTATGGAGAGGAGGCGTGAGGTATAGATGGTGGGGAGGTATGGAGAGGAGGAGTGAGGTATAGATGGTGGGGAGGTATGGAGAGGAGGCGTGAGGTATATAGATGGTGGGGAGGTATGGAGAGGAGGAGTGAGGTATAAATGGTGGGGCGGCATGGAGAGGAGGCGTGAGGTATATAGATGGTGGGGAGGTATGGAGAGGAGGAGGAGTGAGGTATAGATGGTGGGGAGGTATGGAGAGGAGGCGTGAGGTATATAGATGGTGGGGAGGTATGGAGAGGAGGAGTGAGGTATAGATGGTGGGGAGGTATGGAGAGGAGGAGTGAGGTATAGATGGTGGGGAGGTATGGAGAGGAGGAGTGAGGTATAGATGGTGGGGAGGTATGGAGAGGAGGAGTGAGGTATAGATTGTGGTGAGGTATGGAGAGGAGGAGTGAGGTATAGATGGTGGGGAGGTATGGAGAGGAGGAGGAGGCGGGAGGTATATAGATGGTGGGGAGGTATGGAGAGGAGGCGTGAGGTATATAGATGGTGGGTAGGTATGGAGAGGAGGAGTGAGGTATAGATGGTGGGGAGGTATGGAGAGGAGGAGTGAGGTATAGAGATGGTGGGGAGGTATGGAGAGGAGGAGTGAGGTATAGATGGTGGGGCGGCATGGAGAGGAGGCGTGAGGTATATAGATGGTGGGGAGGTATGGAGAGGAGTGAGGTATAGATGGTGGGGAGGTATGGAGAGGAGGCGTGAGGTATAGATGGTGGGGAGGTATGGAGAGGAGGAGTGAGGTATAGATGGTGGGGAGGTATGGAGAGGAGGCGTGAGGTATATAGATGGTGGGGAGGTATGGAGAGGAGGAGTGAGGTATAGATTGTGGTGAGGTATGGAGAGGAGGAGTGAGGTATAGATGGTGGGGAGGTATGGAGAGGAGGAGGAGGCGTGAGGTATATAGATGGTGGGGAGGTATGGAGAGGAGGCGTGAGGTATATAGATGGTGGGGAGGTATGGAGAGGAGGAGTGAGGTATAGATGGTGGGGAGGTATGGAGAGGAGGAGTGAGGTATAGAGATGGTGGGGAGGTATGGAGAGGAGGAGTGAGGTATAGATGGTGGGGCGGCATGGAGAGGAGGCGTGAGGTATATAGATGGTGGGGAGGTATGGAGAGGAGGAGGAGTGAGGTATAGATGGTGGGGAGGTATGGAGAGGAGGCGTGAGGTATAGATGGTGGGGAGGTATGGAGAGGAGGAGTGAGGTATAGATGGTGGGGAGGTATGGAGAGGAGGCGTGAGGTATATAGATGGTGGGGAGGTATGGAGAGGAGGAGTGAGGTATAAATGGTGGGGCGGCATGGAGAGGAGGCGTGAGGTATATAGATGGTGGGGAGGTATGGAGAGGAGGAGGCGTGAGGTATATAGATGGTGGGGAGGTATGGAGAGGAGGAGTGAGGTATAGATGGTGGGGAGGTATGGAGAGGAGGAGTGAGGTATAGATGGTGGGGAGGTATGGAGAGGAGGAGTGAGGTATAGATGGTGGGGAGGTATGGAGAGGAGGAGTGAGGTATAGATGGTGGGGAGGTATGGAGAGGAGGCGTGAGGTATATAGATGGTGGGGAGGTATGGAGAGGAGGAGTGAGGTATAGATGGTGGGGCGGCATGGAGAGGAGGCGTGAGGTATATAGATGGTGGGGAGGTATGGAGAGGAGGAGGAGTGAGGTATAGATGGTGGGGAGGTATGGAGAGGAGGAGTGAGGTATAGATGGTGGGGAGATATGGCCCTTATTCTGAATCGGACGGTACGGCCCGCGTGCGGCCGTACCGCCGATGTTTTTAGTCTGCACATGCGCAGAGGTCAATCTGCGCATGTGCAGCCCCATTCGCCGCAGACGTATTTCGTCCGCCGCAAAGGGGGCGTATAGGGGCGTGAGGGGCTTCATACCCTCATTTCCCTATGTATACGCCCCGCGTTTCATGGGCGTTCCCATGCAAACGCGGGGCGTATGCATGCTAATCAGGGTATGACGCCACTGATGGGGGCGGAAAGCTGACGTCGCCGGATGTCAGCTCTCAGCCCCCATACAAGCTAGCACACGGACGATTGTCCGTGTGGTCTCAGCTTGCGGGAGCTGCTGTGGCGTGCGGCCCTGCCTTCGATGGTCGACGACCATCGAATGCAGGGGGCAGCTCCCACCATGGTGGAGGCGTACGCCCCACCATTTTTATGCGGATCGCCAGCCGTCCGTGTACGGACGGCCGTGGCGATCCGTCTCGTGGGCGGGGATTGGTTTGTGCGGCCGGAGCACCGTGTGCGGCTCCGGCCGCACCAACCAGAATAAGGGCCATGGAGAGGAGGAGTGAAGTATAGATGGTGGGGAGGTATGGAGAGGTGGAGGAGTGAGGTATAGATGGTGGGGAGGTATGGAGAGGAGGAGTGAGGTATAGATGGTGGGGAGGTATGGAGAGGAGGAGTGAGGTATAGATGGTGGGGAGGTATGGAGAGGAGGCGTGAGGTATATAGATGGTGGGGAGGTATGGAGAGGAGGCGTGAGGTATATAGATGGTGGGGAGGTATGGAGAGGAGGAGTGAGGTATAGATGGTGGGGAGAGCAGGCGTGAGGTATATAGATGGTGGGGAGGTATTGAGAGGAGGAGGAGTGAGGTATAGATGGTGGGGAGGTATGGAGAGGAGGAGGAGGCGTGAGGTATATAGATGGTGGGGAGGTATGGAGAAGTGAGCTATTGGTGGTGGGGAGGAGAAGTGAAGAAATGGAGGAGTAAAGTATGGGGGTAAATTTACTAAGATTGGGGTTCTATTGAAGGTGGCATCTATGAGCAACCAATCAGATTCCATCTATTATCTTCTATAAGGTGCTGAAAAAGTAGGATCTGGTTGGTGTCTATAGGCAACATCCTATTTTTAACAGATCTCCCATCTTCGTAAATTTACCTAGGCTAATAGGAAGGACTAGTGACACATTGGAGAGATGTACCGAAGGCGAGAGAATGAGATAGAACTATAGGTGGAGAGAAGGAGGAGTGAGCCATTGATGGGGGGAGGTATGGAGAGGAGGAGTGAGCCATTGAGGGGGGGAGGTATGGAGAGGAGGAGTGAGCCATTGAGGGGGGGAGGTATGGAGAGGAGGAGTGAGCCATTGAGGGGGGGAGGTATGGAGAGGAAGTGTGAGCTATTGGACGGTTTGGAGAGCAGGACAAGTATTGCCATGGGCAGAGAGATGGAGTGAGGCACTGGGAGTCTGGATAGTGGGAGGAAACGTGAGGTGTTGGAGAACAGAAGTACAGCGGAACACTGGTTACAGCTTCATCCTTTTCTACCATACTATAAATGAATAAATAATAATTGATTCCGGCACAGCTGAAAGATGTCTTCCGTGCATGTGCAGTTGGCTAAAATTATGGTCTTCCTGTTTAAATGTTTTCCACCTAAACCCATGAGGTGATTGATGAGAACTGATCAGGTCGTAGTGTTAGTGACCGGCAGGCTGATTTCTACTATGGCTAAAGATGAGCTCTCGCTGTACAACTGGGAAGGAAGTGTGGCTGTGGTTGGAGAGGCTGGAAGTTGAGTATACAATATGATAATTGTAATTGGAGATTAAAGTAGATAGCAAACTATAGGAGATCTGTAATGCGTGGGTACATCTGTTTCTTTGTTGCCCTTGGCAACTGTTAATACATCCTCATCTTTTATCTCTTTGCAGCGAATACGTTTCTTGTATCCATCGTCTTTGACGGATCTCCTGCAGTTCTTTTCCTCCCTTCACCTCACTCCTCCTTTTCCCTCGCTCATTCTGGTTGATGGGCTGGAGAGATACCTTCCTTCCACCTGCAGCCCCCAAGATGGAGCTCGTATTTCTGCCCTTATGTTGGACACTGCATCCCACTTCCACTGCGGCCTCTTGGTGTCGGCATTATCTTACTGTGAAGGTAATGACGGAGCGTTTCTGGCTGTAGAAAGATATTTCCCAAACCGTTGCCATCTGTATAGTGACCTCTCTGCGGGAACTGAGGAGGAGAGAGAGTTTAAGATCAGCTTCTGGCCTCTACTTGAACAATGGACCTTACGCCTGGCGCAAGATGGAACTCTAAGAATCGGGCCCGGTGACGCTTCTCCGGGTAGACCAAAAGACTAAAGATTTATGCACCAGTCCTTTATTTATGTGCGTATAGTGGGAAAACCATGCTGCTATGGATTGTTTTATAATAAAGGGAATATATTTTTATTGTTAATATACTAGGAGCTTTATCGGAACTGTATCCAATAACATAATGGTACATATATCGCTGTTAGTGTGTTTAGAAGGTAGACCAGGCCTGGGTATCTCAAGTGACTATTGATGATTAAGCCCCATACACACCAGAGGATATTGTGAAAGATATCACTCAGAATTGGGCTTCTGAGCGATATCTCTCACAATATCGTGTAATGTGTACACTCAATATTGATAAATGATGTGCGCTACCGCGTGTTGTTAATGATGATTGATGTCTGCTGACCATGCAGGTCTATATAGCCAAACAACCTGCATGTTTAACAGGTCCCGGTGACATCGCTGATCGATGTTGGCGGCCGATATCATGCAGTGTGTACGCACAGTAACAGCCGCCCTCGGCCAATATAGTTAACTATATCGGCATCGGCTGGGTCAGCTAGTGTGTATGGGGCTTTAGAAACCAATTAAATCAGTGGGATCTGACCGAGGCCTGCAAGTGGCAGGCAATTAAATGTCTGCCTTCGGTACTTGTTTCCTAGCACGGCCACACCGATTTACATCGGGGTGGTCGTGTCGGAAAAATCGGGTCGATCGCATCGCATGCGATGCGACCGACCGATTTTCGACCCGATTTTTTGATTGAATGAAATGTAAATCGGGTCCCTGGGACCCGATTTTACATTGGGTTCAATGTAAAATATTCCCAACCCCCCCAAATTTAACGGTGTAAACCCCACCCCACGATAGACGCCAACCCGAAGCGTGGCGAGCGGCGGCGGTGCGCGTCCTCCGACCTTTTCATTCCCCTACTATCCACGTCGGCGTGGAGTTGAGAATAGAATAGTTTGGCGAGCCACCGAGCCCGAAGCGTGGCGAGCGCACGCGTATACCTGTGAAGTTATACGCGTCCCCTCGCGGGGCTCGCTGCGCTCGCCACGCTTCGGGCTCGTTGGCTCGCTGCGCTCGCCACACTATTCTATTCTCAACTCCACGCCGACGTGGATAGTAGGGGAATGAAAAGGTCAGAGGACGCGCACCGCCGCCCCTCGCGGGCTCGCTGCGCTCGCCACGCTTCGGGTTGGCGTCTATCGTGGGGTGACGACGGGGACATCTATAATGTGAAATGGGTCATATTGGCCCATTTCACATTTTTCACATTTTCTCACGATTTCAATGTTAACAAATATTTTAACATTGAAGCCTATGGAAAAATCGGGGGCATCGCGTCGGGACCAATGTTAATGGTCCTGACCGACGCGATGCCCCCGATATTTTACCTTTCCCGACACGATTTCAATGTTAAAATATTTTTTAACATTGAAGCCTATGGAAAAATCGGGGGCATCGCGTCGGGACCAATGTTAATGGTCCCGACCGACGCGATGCCCCCGATATTTTACCTTTCCCGACACGATTTCAATGTTAAAATATTTTTTAACATTGAAGCCTATGGAAAAATCGGGGGTATCGCGTCGGTCGCGTCGGGACCGATGTTAATGGTCCCGACCGACGCGATGCCCCCGATATTGTGTCCTAGCCGGCAAAATGGACCTGATTTCAAAGGAAATCGGGTCCATCGTGTGGATCGTGTACCTTAACTTAAAGGTACACGATCCATAAGATTGTGGCCGTGCTAGGAAACAAGTACCCTACTTTCTGCCAGAGTTAAGTCTGTCCCTGGGAATATTGCTTGTGATCCCATCTGGTGCCACCGATATCCTGTGGTCACATCTGATGAGCTGGATATTTGCAGGAGTGTTGTCCAACTAACTGGTCTTTTGCAATGGGTGTGGGGGATGGGAATTTTAGTCATGTTTAAAACTTGCAAACTCTGACAACCCCCCTTGAAAAAAGCGCCCACTGTATATGGGGTGCGCACTAATCCGATGATCGCTCCAAAGATTATTGGATTGGCAATGTGTGCCCAGCTGGGAACTTATGGAACATATTACTGTGATCCTCGGTCATATAGCTGGTATGTCTTATTTCTGCAATCATTTATTATTCCTATATATTCTAATTTAATCTGTTATCACTATTACAACATGCCTATGACCTACACAGGATCTATATGTGGGTTTAGCTTAAACTCTGCAAGTGACATCACCGGCACTAGTCAGACCTTAAACCAATCACTACTAGAATGGATATCTGAAGCCCACCATCAAATGATGGCTGGGCATCTGCCATCGAATCTTTCGATGCGATGGTCACTGACCATCACATCAAAAGAATTCAATAGAAAAAAAGGTTCATATGATTGGCACATTTGTAAAAAAAAAAAAAAAATCCCCTTTTTTGCACATGCGCAAACATCTTCGTTGTGGCCATGCATGCACATAAGCACTGCAGAGTGGCTGGCTGGGGGCGAGACCGGCGGAACACCATTGAATGTGTACAATGTGCAAACCTCAGAATGTGGCCATCGAATGGTAAAACTACTACCATCAAAACAAAAACATCGATGGTAGTGACACGTTGCAATGCGATGTCCAAACTTAATTACTACCAGGAAGCATTTTGCACTGGCTGCATTACACACTGGGCCTTATTCTAGTTCACTCTTTCTGACAAATTCCTTCTTAGATGGACAAAACCATGTGCACTGCAGGGGGGCAGATGTAAAATGTGCAGAGAGAATTAGATTTGGGTGAATTATTTTGTTTCTGTGCAGGGTAAATACTGGCTGCTTTATTTTTACACTGCAATATGGATCTCACTTGGAAGTAAAACCCCACCCAAATCTAATTCTCTCTGCACAAGTAACATCTGCCCCCCTGCATGCACATGGTTTTGTCCATCTAAGAAGGATTTTGTCAGAGAGTGAACTGGAATAAGGCCCACTGTAACCAAATGAATGGACAGTGGAGTAAGCAAATTTGATGGTCTATGAATGTGCTTGTAGACTGGAGTTCATGAGTATTGTTCATTGTATAAAATGCCTTCCTCCACTTTGTACAGATGACAGATGCTGTACACATCTTCCATAGAACTCCCATCTTAAATTTGCCCCTAAGAGTAGAAACCGTGATTTACCATAAACAACAAGGTTAATTGAAAGCATTCCACTTAGTAGATCTAACTAAAGCTCAAGAAGCCATCTAAGAGAAGGGACATCACAATCCCGGTGGTGACATCACAATGCAGCTATCTGAAGGGCTGCCAGTGGCTCCTGTCTGTCAGAGATGGAGGGACACATGTACATCTGTACACTGCACTTAATTCAGCTATGCAGCCTTCTAGGTAACTATTAATAAGTGTGTATGTGTATGTATGTGTGTCACACACACACACACAGTATTTCTTTATTCTACACAGGCGTGATCAATAATAATGCAAGTATATTGTATTTCAATAATATACCTCAGGCTGACCATGGACCATTAACTACAAATACATGGTATTTCATGTATCTAGTGCAGGGGAGGGCTGGCGGTAGGGTGGGTGAGGAACAGAGGTAATGTGTGTGTGTGTGGGGGGGGGGGGGGGGTGTTAAATATAACTCGTATATAGATGGGTCAAGGAATGGTTACATGGTTACAAGGACCAGACTTAAATCTATTTGAAGGTGTGATCATGAAGGGGAAACGTGGCCCATAGTGTGTCATATACATGCCTCATATGTGACAGGGCGACACTCCATCCTGTGCCGGAAACACACCTCTGCCCACACTAGGACTCTAAGGGGTATATTTCCTAAAGCTTCTAAAAATCAAGAGAGATGATGTTGCCCATAGCAACCATTTTCTAGGATGCAAAAGAGCAGGGGTGGCCAAACCTGTCCTACCTAACCTCTACCAACAGTTCATGTGTCTCGGGCAACCTGTATCTATAGGAATGAATGCAGCACGTTTGACAATGTGGCAGAGTTAGTAATGACTACAGCTGTGCACCAGCTAGGTGATATGGGGAATGTGACAGTTAGTGATGACTACAGCTGTGCACCAGCTAGGTGATATGGGGAATGTGACAGTTAGTGATGACTACAGCTGTGCACCAGCTAGGGGATCTGGGGAATGTGACAGTTAGTGATGACTACAGCTGTGCACCAGCTAGGTGATCTGGGAAGTGTGACAGTTAGTAATGACTAGAGCTGGGCACCAGCTAGGTGATTGGGAAAATGTGGACCGTTGGGAGATCTCAAGGACTGCTTTGACACTGTTGACCACCCTCTCCTGCTCAACACCCTCCGCTCCTTTGGCATCACTGGCACGGTCTTCTCCTGGTTCACCTTATACCTCTCCAATCGCTCCTTCTCCGTCTCCACTCCGAGCTCCTTCTCTCCTACTACCCCGCAACCAGTCGGTGTTCCCCAAGGGTCAGTCCTTGGCCCTCTTCTCCCTCTACACCACCTCTCTGGGCACCCTCATCAGCTCCTATGGTTTTCATTACCACCTTTATGCTGATGATACCCTAATCTATCTCTCCTCCCCCGACCTATCCCCATCACTCCTGTCCAAGGTCTCCGAATGCCTCACGGCCATCTCAGCCTGGATGACCCAACGCTTCCTGAAACTAAACATAGCTAAAACTGAACTTCTAATCTTCCATCCCCCGAACATCCCCTCTTCTCCCACTATCTCCATCAGCATTGGTGAAATCGAGATCACCTCCACCGACCAAACGCGCTGCCTCGGTGTCATCATTGACTCCTCCCTCTCTTTCACCCCCCACATTCGTGCTCTCTCACAGTCTTGCCACTTTCACCTACGCAACATCTCACGCATCAGACCATTCCTCTCCACTGACGCCTCCAAAATTCTCATTCACTCTCTTGTCATCTCCCGCCTTGACTACTGCAACATCCTTCTCTCTGGGCTACCTCTCACCTGCCTCGCATCTCTCCAATCCATTCTTAACGCTGCTGCTAGGCTCATCTTACTCTCCCGCCGCTCTACCTCGGCCTCCCCCCTCTGTCTATCTCTTCACTGGCTCCCCATTCCTTTCCGAGTTCTCTTTAAACTCCTCACCACCACGTACAAGGCTCTCTCCTCCTCCACCGCTCCGTACCTCTCTTCACTGATCTCTATCCACACTCCCTCCCATCCTCTTCGCTCCATCGCTGACCGCCGACTGACCTCTCACCTAATCACCTCCTCCCACTCTCATGTCCAAGACTGCTCTCGCGCTGCCCCCCTGCACTGGAACAACCTCCCACCACCCATCAGGCTTTCTGATTCCCTTACCTCCTTCAAGCGCTCCCTCAAAACCCACTTCTTTCGACTAGCCTATCCCTCCTCCTAACCTCTTTTGATCCTCCTATCCTGCCTCCGTTCCCATCCGTGCCTACTTATCCTATTGTTTTTCGTTCATCCACCCACCTATTTTTAGTATGTTAACTCTTATGAGTAGGGTCCTCCTTCCTCACGTTCTCACCCTACCTCTTTACCTCACCTGTCCTCCTGTCCTGTTCTTCCCTTCCTCTACTTCATCTTCAGTCTCCTCGACAATTTTGACACCTACTTCTGAACTGATGCTGATTTTACTTCTACCAGCTATACCCCTATTTATACTGTATTTTTCAACACACCCTGTACGTTACCTCGTAATTTGTTTTTTGTTTGCTATGTACGGCGCTGCGGACACTTTGTGGCGCCTTATAAATAAACGTACTACTGCTTTGGCCACCCTGCATCGCACATCGCATAGTACAGAACGGAGCCATACACAACGGAACGTGTATGGGCTCCTTGAGAGTTTTAGTACTTTTACAAGTGAAATAATTAGCTCCACCTGTGGATCTTTTAAAATGTGTCAATGATTAATGAGGGCACCTGACGGGTGACCTGGAAAACGTGAGCTGTGTGGGGTCCTGAGGACCGAGTTTGAAAACCACCTTTTCTAAATGTTTTTATATCTGCCTATAAGTAAGGATAGTATTCACTTGTGGCCCTCAGAATGGAAAAGGTTTAGAGCCAGATGCACTAAGCCAGTGTTTCTCAACCTTGGCTAGTTCCCCCAACAGTTCACGTTTTCCAGTTCTCCTCACAGAATCACAGGTGAAATAATTAGCCCCACCTGTGGATCTTTTAAAATGTGTCAGTGAGAAATGAGTGCACCTGCTGGGTGACCTGGAAAATGTGAACTGTGTGCAGGGTACTGAGGACCGAGGTTGAGAACCACTGCACTAAGCTTCAAAAAGTGATAAAATAGAGAGTGATAAATCACCAGCCGATCAGCTCCTAACTGCCATGTCATGTTTGAAAAAATGCCAGTCAGGAGCTGATTGGTTGGTTGTTCATCACTCCATTTTATCACTTTTTGATGCTTAGTGCATCAGGCCCTTAAGGTCCACATACACTAGAACAATTTTGACCGATTTCACCCGATCCCGACGGATCGGCCCAAATTTTATGTGTTTGACATCCCCTCCAATTGGATGCGCGGTTGCCTGCGCATCAGGTCGGACCCTACAGATTAAACATGCTGCAGGTTCAAACTATCGATTAGGACCCATCACCGGCATGTTGCGGCTGCTTTTTAGCACCCATGATGTGTTGGGTCCGATTCTGTGTGTGGGTGCACCCAGCAGGGCTGACGGGTGACCAGGGGGGAGCAGCAGCGGGAGCTGTGCTGCTCTGAGCGCCCGGGGGTGGGGTAGGGTGTGACTAAAAATTGAAGGTCCGAAAAATCGAGGGGACACCTATTCTGAAAGCCCATGCAAAATATGAAGTTATTTGGACAACGTTATCCCGCGCCCCAAGCGGCACAAAGTTTTACGTTTTAGGTGACTTTTCTTAAAATTGCTTCAAACCCTTTTTAAGTGCGGGCACTTTTTTGTTGTTGTTGCAATGTGGGAATTGGGATCAGTGGCAGGGGCTCTGACCAGTATATTACTTTATCACTGGGCATTGGCCCTTATTCTGTTTGACTCGCAAGTCTGCCAATTTCTCAGCCTTGCAAGTCCACCAAAATTCGTCGGATTGCCAGCATCAGTATCGGCTCATTCCACCCGTTAGGTGGGTCCCTCTTGGGTAGCTGCCTGGGGAGTTTCAACTTTACAATCGTGTCGGGCAGCTACTTGGGCTGGCAGACACACGTTCATAAAACTCTATCGGTTTGATACATTTGCGGCGCCTGAATCAGGGTTTGGCTGCACGGTTCTGCAAGACTCTCAGTGCTCTCCCGCCCATGTGAGGGGCTCTGGGAGGTCCCCATCGTAAGGACTACTCAAGCGTCCCCTATGGATGAAAGCGAAAATATGATTTTGGTACTTACCGATAAATCCCTTTCTCTGATTCCATAGTGGACGCTAGACACCCACCGTCTACAGGAGACTGGTCATAGTCCAATTCATTTCTTCTGGGTTGTTGTTGCTTCCTAGTTTTGTGTTACTTACTGTGTACTTGGTTCATGCGTTTATGTATCTCCTCCGTTGGTTGTTTCCAGTCTCCTCGGGCACAGTGTTTAACTGGTCTGTGGGAGGGGCATAGAGGGGGAGGAGTCAGCAAATACACATTTTAATATTAAGTTCCCGGCTCCATAGCCACCCGTCTATACCCCATCATAAGGACTACTCTAGCGTCTCCTATGGAATTCGAGAAAGGGATTTATCGGTAAGTACCAAAATCCTATTTTTTAAATCTCCTGCCCGCGCAGCTTCCCGGGAGTCTTTACATGTGATAAATCAAATGCGATTTATAGCATGTAAAAATGAGAAAGTGAGCTGCCGGGGGAAATTGGGTCCGACTTGTCCTTGGGACAAGTGAGACTAATGTATGGGGCCTTTAGTCTCTATAGTGTGTCATCACTGTCATGTCTCATTTTGCAGGTGCCGCACCTCATGCACTGAACACGACTGTCCGTTTCCGAGCGGAACATGTGGGACGTGATCTGGCTCCGTGGTATGGAATAGGTGCGTCTATCTGTGGTGTGCCAGCTCCCTATCTCTCCCGACTGTCCCTGCCAGACTCGCCACGGAGCGGCCTCTCCACTGACACTCTGGTTATGTTACATTAAGAGGGTTACACTCAGCGGCTGTCGCACACAATTGTGTTACACATGATGTATATATATACTGTACTGTATATCTGTCTTGCAGTTATTGCAGTGGTTGCTCTGATCATCGTCATCTGCCTCATCTACAAGTGTTTCCATCCAAAGAGAATACTGAAGCAGTTCTTGTAAGTACACCTTGTGGGTAAATATGATTGACATCTGTCTGTATATGTGACTTCTGTGTAACTGACAGCTGTGTGTGTTTATGTTTTGCCTATGTAACTGGTTGCTATCTGTATGTGTATTTGGTACTTGTCTAACTGTGGTTACTATCTGATGCGTGTCTGTGACCTGTCCATCATTCCCTGATGTGTGCATGTGACCTGTCCATCATTCTCTGATGCGTGCACGTGACCTGTCCATCATTCTCTGATGCCTGTATGTGACCTGTCCATCATTCTCTGATGCCTGTATGTGACCTGTCCATCATTCTCTGATGCCTGTATGTGACCTGTCCATCATTCTCTGATGCCTGTATGTGACCTGTCCATCACTCTCTGATGCCTGTATGTGACCTGTCCATCACTCTCTGATGCCTGTATGTGACCTGTCCATCACTCTCTGATGCCTGTATGTGACCTGTCCATCACTCTCTGATGCCTGTATGTGACCTGTCCATCATTTTTGATGCCTGTATGTGACCTGTCCATCATTCTCTGATGCCTGTATGTGACCTGTCCATCATTCTCTGATGCCTGTATGTGACCTGTCCATCATTCACTGATGCCTGTATGTGACCTGTCCATCATTCTCTGATGCCTGTATGTGACCTGTCCATCACTCTCTGATGTGTGCACGTGACCTGTCCATCATTCTCTGATGCCTGTATGTGACCTGTCCATCATTCTCTGATGCCTGTATGTGACCTCTCCATCACTCTCTGATGCCTGTATGTGACTTGTCCATCATTCTCTGATGCCTGTATGTGACCTCTCCATCACTCTCTGATGTGTGCACGTGACCTGTCCATCATTCTCTGATGCCTGTATGTGACCTGTCCATCACTCTCTGATGTGTGCACGTGACCTGCCAAACTAATTCAGTCCTAACTTTTTTTTTATAGGAAATCGGAAGGGGTACAGACTGGTAAGTGAGGACAGACAAGTGAGATGGAGGCAGAACTAATGATAGTTAAAGGAGCTATGAGCAGAACAGGGAAAGTATAGCGCTATGGTGCAGTGGGCCCGATTCGGGTTGGTTCTGTAATCTGCAAACATCACAGCTTACAGAGCACCTGAGACACTGCGAGTTTGAACATCCGCACCCCCGCATGCCTCCGCTAGCAACAAAACTCATTCGATGATTTCTCCTGCATATGCAAATAGAAGTCAGTGAGAATTCCAGCCTACAAATGGTAGCAGATAAATCAGTATGAGCCAGGGGGTATACATGTATAGGCGGGCGGGGGAACCAGTGGGACATACAGAGGTCACATAATGATAGCAGGTAGGGGTGGAGATCCTGGCGGTCAGTATACCGACATTGGAATCCCGACAACCAGTACTCCGATAGGGTGATGAGCATGAAGAAGCCCCTTGCGGGTTCGGTGGCTCACGCTCCCCACAGGTTCTATGGGGGATGTGGACCCACAGGAGGGAGACTAGCCCCGGTCAGTCAGGATCCTGACTGTCGGGCATTTGAAGTGTCAGGATTCCGATGTCTGTATACGGACCGTTGGTATCCCGACTGTCGGACTGTCATCCGGCACCAGCGTATGGCGAGTAATCAGGGGCAGGAGGAATACACAGAGATGACTTGTACAGGAAGATGTGTTTCTAGCAATGTTGTATTTTCCATCTCTGTCTGTAACGTGTAGGCCAGTGGTTCCCAAACCCTGAGGTGCCTCGAGGCAATTGCAAGGGTGCCTTGGATTGGTGGTCCAGGTTGAATTCAAATTATTTATGGGCAAATTCATAGATGGTGGCTGACAATTTTGTCCCTCACCACATAACTAATTGTAAGGAAGACACATAACAACAATATCCAGTAGTTCAGACAGGAGAGAAGTAATGTAGCGAGACAGGGGAGAAGTAATGTAGTGAGACAGGGGAGAAGTAATGTAGTGAGACAGGGGAGAAGTAATGTAGTGAGACAGGGGAGAAGTAATGTAGTGAGACAGGGGAGAAGTAATGTAGTGAGACAGGGGAGAAGTAATGTAGTGAGACAGGGGAGAAGTAATGTAGTGAGACAGGGGAGAAGTAATGTAGTGAGACAGGGGAGAAGTAATGTAGTGAGACAGGGGAGAAGTAATGTAGTGAGACAGGGGAGAAGTAATGAAGTGAGACAAGAGAGAAGTAAGGTAGTGAGACAGTAGAAATGGGAGAGAAGTAATGTAGTGAGACAGGAGAGAAGTAATGTAGTAAGACAGGAGAGACAATACAAAAGTAACACATAGTGGGACAGTAGTGACAGGAGAAGATTAGAATTGTGGAATGGTGTACAGGAGAGCGGTAATGTAGTTGGGTAGTAGGAGGAGAGCAGAGAAGTAGTGGTACAGTAATGACAGGAGAAGATTACTATTGTGGGATGCGGGACAAGAGAGATGTAATGTAGTGTGACAGAAGAGACATAATGTAGTGGGACAGTAGTGACAGGAGAGAAGTAATGTAGTGAGACAGGAGAGAAGTTGTCTAATGGGATAGCAGGAGAGGAGTAATGTAGTGTGACAGTAGCAGTATGGGGAAATTAGAATTATGGGATGAGGGTCAGGAGAGTGGTAATGTATGAGACAGAAGCAGGGGGAGATGTTTGGTTCTGAGGATCAGGATAGGTTTTGTAGCGAGGAATAAGGGGCTATACTGGGGTGCTATAGTAGAACTGAAGGGGTGTGTATAATTGGCAGATAAGGGAGAATGGTTTATTTATCAAGCAGCAATTTAAAAAAAAAAAAAAATCTCTGATTTTCTGCAAGTTACCGTCCCACCGATGCGTCCAGACAGAAGCAGCAAAGCACCGTATTTTCCAATGAACTTTTCTTTAATAAAACCACGGGTCAGTAATTACCCGATAGTCTGTCATTTTGATAAATTGCAATGAGATAACCCTTAGCTTTCTTTCCAGAATGATGATCCTGAAGCTCTCCCCATGCCTGTCCTGTTTGCCACCAGCTACAGCACCGGCAGCATGAAGTGCAGCAAACCCATCCATTGCAATAAAACACCCAGCTTACTATTTACTTACTGCCAAATGAAATTGTGCCATTATTTCCGAACTATAACAGCTGATATTTTGGTGCCTTCTCTTTGTAACGTCAAAGACAAACCTATGACTCCCAAGTCACCATGAGAACTAATGGGGGTGCTGTTCCAGGAAAGTTTCTGGTTAAAGGGTCATGCTACATTAACCTGTGACTTGCCATCTTTATCTCTGATTATTTTTAAAAAATGCATTCATCTGTACTTATGCGGTCGTCATAGAAACATAGACTGCTGCATTTACTTTGCTTGTTTTTATCTTTAACGTAGTAAACTCACCCCATGGGTCCACAAAGTGTTGGCCTTTATATTTGTTACAGTTGCTTTATTGCCACCTCGTGGATTTCTGTGGTACTGCAGAGTTTGACAAAAATATGCTAATAACTAGCATTACTCTGCCAGATAATATAGGCCCTTATTCTGATTGATGCGTACTTTTCCGCATACTTTCGGCTAGCGTCTTTACGTCGTCTGCGCATGCGTGGAGAACGCAACGCGCATGTGCCACGCATTGACTCCGTACCTGTTCGGCCAAATCCCGTACAAAACTGTGCACCGCAATCAGTCTGGAAATATGGGCGTATTATGGGCGTCATGCGGAATGACACATGGGCGTAGTTTAAAAGTGGGCAAAACTGGGAGGAAACATGGGCGGACACGGGGGAGTACACTTATGTTGGGGGGCGTGCATTCGGATAGCACTCCGAATGCACGCGAACAAAACCGATAGAAATGTGCGGTGTCCATAAGTCAAGTATTGCTTTGCGGAAACCACTCGGTCTTGCGGTAGGCGAACGGAACGCCTAATGACTACAAGCATTAACACCTGAACCCAATACAATCGACTCCTTTACTCATTACTCACTAATAGGACGCTTGTCAGTGCTTTAATTGAAACCATTGCTGCTTCAATTGCTGTAAGGGTTAATGTGTGCAATGCATGTGTTAGGCATGGTTGTAAGGATATATTGGCATATAATTGATTCCAATTCCAAATAAACATTTTTTTATGAGGATAGGTAATTGAATAAGTGGGTCATGTGATGTATTGCAGAATAGACATAATAGTGGGTAGTTTTGCGTAAATACACCGCTTCCGT
Organism: Crinia signifera; assembly: GCF_055691185.1. Taxonomy (NCBI): domain Eukaryota; kingdom Metazoa; phylum Chordata; class Amphibia; order Anura; family Myobatrachidae; genus Crinia; species Crinia signifera. The sequence continues at coordinate 300,356,525 of NC_139220.1, read as the reverse complement.
GCGGACGGACCGCTTGCCATCCGTTCGGATGCGGTATTCCCGTGCATACTCTGTAATACCGTGCAGAATCTGAGTGTTTCCCCCGCACACGCATGGTTTGTATGTCGTCCGTAAACACGCCCTGTTCTTAAAGAGTGAGTCCGTTCGAATGCGGAGGACACGTGGGCGTTTCTACGGACGATGGCCGCACGCGGCAGCACAGCGTGGCGTGCGGACCGCACCGTAAGAATTCGGGAATATCCGCATCAATCAGAATAAGGGCCATAGTTTGGTGGTTTAGGGTAGCTATAGAGGGCAGATGTGAGGCACTATAATGGAAAACGGAACTGCTGTAATGTTACATGCCATAGTGCAGTTGAGGTGTAATCAGCTAATAGAAGTAACGTCCTAGACAATTGCATAGGTGAGAGGAATGATTTGGAATATTATAATACTGGATTAAAACTACAAAGGTATCTGGAATTTCCTTGTATTCTTGCTATGAAGTAACCACTGGGGGAGGGATCCGATTCAAAGAGCCACATACCCTGGGGTCACAGATATAGGGCGGGAGATTTAACCGCTTGCCTGGCGTGGTTGCATTATTTGTGACCACGGCAAGCTTTGTGTTCTCTGAACTGGTCGCCAATCACAGCAGCCGCCAATCACAGCAGCTACCGGTACTTGTGTATTATAGCGGCGCCCCCGATGTGCATCGTACGATGAACGCATCGCATGCCATGTACCGGATGGCATGCGATGTGATGCGACGCGATTTTGACCCCCTATACGATGAAAAATCGTATAAGCACCCTAATGGGTGCTTACAATGTTAAATGCACCCCCCACGCCACACCCCCCCCCCCCACTATAAACGTGAACCCGAAGCGTGGCGAGCGGCGGAGGTACGCGTCTTACGACCTTTTATATACCCCCACTATCCACGTCGGCGTGGAGTTGAGAATAGAATAGTGTGGCGAGTGGATGCGGATACCTTCACAGATAATCGCGTCCCTTCGCGGGCTTCACAGGTATCCACGTCCCCTCGCGGTGCTCGCCACGCTTCGGGCTCGGTGGCTCGCTGCGCTCGCCACACTATTCTATACTCAACTCCACGCTGACGTGGATAGTGGGGGTATGAAAAGGTCATAGGACGCGTACCGCAACCCGTGCGGGCTCACTGCGCTCCCCACGCTTCGGGTTCACGTTTATAGTGGGGGGTGGCGTGGGGGTGCATTTAACATTGTAAGCACCCATTAGGGTGCTTAACATTGTATAAGCACCCATTAGGGGGGGGGGGGCTGCTGACGTCACCACAGAGATGTCTCAGATCTGCGAGCGCTGGAGAGATCATTCGCTGGTCACCGACCATTCACTCTTCTACAGAACATGAGTTCTCTGGCTCGATCAGCGGTGTCTGGTCTTTAGGGCAACAGTCAATAGGTGGACCCCCCCCCCCCCCACACACAAACAAAAATAAAAATCTCCACATCAACCTTTCCACTCCAACCCTATATAAACTAGTGACTGACCTCTGATGGAAGATGGTTATGAACTTTTGAATGTAAATAGACTGTTCGCCACATGCAACACTCACCACCGCAGACTAGTGAGTTTGAAAAAACTCAGGAGCCCGAGGTGTGCTCCCTACCACCAGTGCTGTGCCTAAACACGTGCAAAGGGGGCTGTGCGTTCGAAGTGGGCTTATCTCCCGAAGGAGACGGGCCCCATTTTTCCCCTAACCCCTCTCAACCATAAGGCCGAAGAGGGGAAAATAGGGAACGGTGGGTCCTCTTCGCCGAAGCTTAGAGAGACCCTCATTCCTCAACCCCTGGAAGGGTTAGGACGGTGGGTCCTCCTCACCCGAAGGTTTGGAGAGACCCGCAGTGGACTTCCCTCCGCCTTACGGCTCGGGGTCGTCCTCGGGGGGACCGCAGCTCTCCCCAAAAGGCGAGAGCTTTGGCATGTTGGGGAAATGGAAGGCCCGTAAGGGACGACCACACAGCCCAAAAAAACGTGACACACTACAGAAAACGTAAAAAAGTGCACGAACGTGGAGAAGAAGAGAAATAAATAATAAAGAGGACCCCAGCCAGAAGTAGTACAGATCTGATGGTATAATAGTGTTTCATCTCCAACCCTCATAGAGGTGACTGAGAGCTCACTGAAGGCACTAGGCAACATGGCTTGCTGTGATTGGTCGTCAGTCTTACAGTGTCTAAGCTGGGTGGTGGAACCCTGCGGGATAAATGTTCTGGCCCATAATAACCAACTTGGTTCTGCCTTTTAAATAATTGCTCCATTGAAACATCAGGAAGTAGCATATTACATAAGGCAAGCCTGACCAACCTGTGTCTCTACAGCTGTTGTAGAACTACACATCCCAGCATGCCCCGCGACAGATTTAGCATTCAATATTAGCAATACTGTGGCAGAGTATGCTGGGACTTGTAGTTTCAGGTTGGCCAGGCCTGTCATAATGGTTGTGAATGCCAACAGACTAACACACACAACAATGGGCATAAGACATTTCCAGCCACAAGATAGAAAATATAAATCACATATGTAGTATTATAATTGACAAAAGTGGCTGTCATGTATTTTGCCTGTTGTGGGTATCAAAAAAATGTTTGTGCTCCTTATGTGAAGAGGCAGGTTAGGCATCTTGTACTGCCGCATATATTGCGGCCCTTCGGTTTGGCGATTAGCCAAGCTAATCCTCATGTTTTCTCGTTATTTTCCATTTTCAAATGGCTGGGAGCCAAAAGTTGTTTTAGGGATGTACTTTTTATTGTATTTGGCAACATATACTACTTCTTTATCTAGACTTCTTGTTATTGATTTATCCTGGACTTTTTGGATCAGATCCTTTCTGTCGATTTCAAGGACTTCCTTAAGGGTCTTATCCAAAAGGCCTTGGGGGGTATCCCCTACTTAAAAATGACTTGGTCATCTCTGTAGCCTGTTCTTTAAAGTGTTCAATGTTTGAGCAGTTTCTACGTAGACGAATATATTGTCCCTTGGGTATGTTCTTTTTCCAAGGGAGATGATGTTGGCTTTTAAAATGAAAATAAGCATTAGTTCCCACTTCTTTAACATGATTCGTTGTGACTATTTGATTCTTCATAATTTTTAGATCCACATCCAAAAATTTAATTTGTGAAGGGTGAGAGGTGAATGTGAACTGTAAATTAAAAGAATTGATGTTAAGTGTGTCTGCAAACAATTGTGCCGAATGTGAATCCCCATCCCAAATAATAAATAAATCATCAATGTACCTACCATAGAGGTTCGCGTCCGAGCCAGCTCCCCACACATGTAGGTCCTCAAAGTCCCCCATTTATAGGTTGGCATAGCTGGGCGCAAACCTGGTCCCCATGGCTGTACCCATCACTTGTTAGTAAAATGTGTCAAGAAACAAAAAATAGTTGTGTTGAAGTATATATTTTATAGAATTGAGAATAGTTGGGTCTCTGCCGTCAGGTCATTGTCCATTTCGAGTATTTTAGAAATTGATTGTAAGCCCAGATTGTGTGGGATGTTTGATTACAAGCTTTGAACGTCCAGAGTTATGAATCTATATGTATCTTTCCATTGTATACTCTGGACTAATTTTAAAAAAAGCAGTGGTGTATTTTATATGTGACCTGAGGGCAGAGACCCTTGGCTGCATAAAGGTGTCTACAAAAGAGGAAATATTTGAGGTGAGTGAATTAATGCCTGAAATAATAGGGCGCCCAGGAGGTGAAGTGAGGGATTTATGAATTTTGGGTAAATTATAATAAATGGGTGTAACTGGGTGCTCAACAAATAAAAAGTGATATTCATCTTTGGAGATGGTTCCGTGTATTAGGGCCCTATCCACAAGACAGGCTAATTCCAGCACATATACTGAAGTGAAATACTCCCTTTAATTTTGTATAAAAAATGTCATTGTCCAATTGTCTTTTTAATGTTAAACATAGAGCAATAATAAAGTGTGACATGCTGTAACCATAGGCAACCAATTAGATGCATGCTTCTATCAACAAATGTAGCCCCCCTAATGAAACCAAGTTGCTCCATATTTATCAAGTAATCCGAAATATCATTTTTCCCTTAGATACATTTTTTTTTTTAATGCAGACCAGTTTTATTGGAAACAACAACAATCTACAACCAACCATTAAATCAGTAAAGGCAGGGACACCTTGTACGTGTTACCAGGAGAACTGTGTGTACTAGTGATTTATTTGCACAAGTTGGTATATCAAGTTACTAATGTTCCTGACCTACATGCACTTGGTGAGGGATTTGCCCTATTATTATTATTATTATTATTCTCTGTATCTTGGGTGTTTCTACAGTTCTGCTAACAAGAAGTGTCATTATGGAATAACACAAACAGCCGTCACCTGTATATGCTGTACATTAACAGAATGTATGATTACCCTCACCTGTGTTGAACAGAGCATTGTGTCCTCTTGGAGAGGGTCATGTTGAGAGGTATGCACCAGGATGGTTTCTCCCCGAACATACCCAGTATGTAAAATGGCTTTGGATTACCATTTGAGCTAGTGCCAGATACCTGATAACCATGGTGGTGCCCACACTGACAATAAACCGCGGGGCTGTCCTGCCAAGTTTGCTTGTACCATCTGAAAATTGAGGTCCATGCCAGTCTCCAAAGTCCGGTGCCTTCACTAACTTGGAGTTGGAAAAGGTGGAACAATGGGAAGATGCGCCCTGCACTTCTCCATAAACCTAAGCATTCTAGTGTGGGGTTCCTCTGAAGACATTGCTATTTTACTATACAACATTAATATTGAATACAGTATATCATGGTAGAACCACGGGGCACAGAGGAATGTCAGCCACCCTCCAAAGAATGTCAAACATACACTTTTTTACACTTGGGTCATGCCTGGAAGTTCTCACAAGAGCAGATGTCGCCCTTTCTGAGAATGTAGGACCTATATGGGGTACAGTGATGTGTTTTTTTACCTGGTTCTAAGTAATGGTACACTTCTGCTGGGACACAGTGGTCTCATTCAGATGGACAACAATAACAGCAGCCTCTTCCTGGAAGAGGCAACTCCACTCTCTCTTGTGGCCTTTATTTGTCCCAGCACCCTGCTTATGTCTTATGCTTAAAATAGAGCATTTAACACCTGTACAATTATCCTAGCCATTACTGCTAATACAGCCACTTCAAATTATCTTTTCAAAACCACAGTCCCAAACCTTGACTTCAGGAACCTCCCACTAGCAGAATGCTCCCTGACCCTAGCACCAGAATGTTCCTCCATCCCTACCACCAGTAGAAAGCCCCCAGATTGTCTCACTAAGAGGATGTCCCCAGTACTTCCCACCAGTAGAGTGTTCCAGACTCCCCATGAGTAAAATAAGACCAATCTCTACCACCAGTAGAAAGCCCCCATTGTCTCACCAAGAGGATGTCCCCAATGCTTCCCACCAATAGTGTTCCAGACTCCCCAACGAGTAGAATAAGACCAACCTCTACCACCAGTAGAAAGCCACCAGATTGTCTTTTCAAGACCAATCTTTACCACCAGCAGAGTGCACCCCTCCATGCACAAAGAGAAGGCCCTCCCACCAGTAGAATGCCACCCCATCAATACAATGACCCTTCCCTACAATCACCCAAATTTGCCGTTCATTTCACAACACATTAAAGTTATTTCAACTTATTAAAGTTATTTCTTTATTGCATGGCTCAAGTAGATCGAGGTCACATTATTTGGACTCTAAAGCCCACCGTTGGCCATATTATTGGTCATACATTATAATTGCATTATTAGTGCTCATGTTATTTGGTCGATAATGAATGATAATAAGAAAATTAGCCTCGTTATATCTTAACGAGAAACCCGTTAGTAATCACTTTGGTCACAAAACAAGTGGTCCTATATCAGCCGGGGCCAGCGGGAGAACATGTGATAAGTCTCCACCTATGTGGAGATGTGCAAAATAGTTAACTCTAAAGTGATTGGGAGCTCAGCTAGGAGGCATCACAACATACATGTACACATTACACGTCACCAGCTATAACCATACATGTACACATTACACGTCACCAGCTATAACCGTAAGCTTCCTAATGGCTCAAAAGTGGTTTTGGAATCTTGTTTGGTTATTATATTTACATATACATATATAATAATAATAATAATACCTAGATGTGCCTTCCCTATTTCTATACTGTCCTCATAGGACCCTGCACACACCAGCTCTGCTTGACCCGCATCCAGGCCGATCCTTTGAAATATCATAAGCAGTAAAAGGAATCTTCCTTTCACCGCCTCTAGCTCTCCTGACCTAGAGCACAGAGCAGATCGATCAGTGTGTACTATATGTGGGGGAGTATCAAACAATCAGCTCTTGTCATGTCACAGCTGTGACAGAAGCTGATTGGTTGGGGTCTTTGTACTATCCTGTGTGGCGGGATGCAGTAGGATCCCTCCCAGCACCCCATGCGGCAATCACTGCATGTGGAGATAGAAATTAGGTCTCTCCAAGGCTCCGTACATAGACCCCTTTATCTCTCTCCAAATTTTGATAAATCTCCCCCGTATAGGATTTTATGGGTCATCACTAACGTAACATATGTATCCAAGATCATTTAAATAAAAATACCTAGTAAAACTAAAATCCAGATAAATACGTTTTAACACAATAATACTGAATTTGGGGCGTTTGCACTTTGGGCGACGTTGATGAACGCAACAGGTTCATTTGCCATAGCAACCGCACGGAGTCTGTCTGTCGATTGGTAGAAAAGGCACATAGGCGTCTGGTTGCTATGGATCCCAGGCGCTTTATAGTGTTTGCCAGTGTCCATAAATGTCAATTTGGGGTTTTTACGATGAATCTCGGAGTGCGTATTGAGCGGACATAGTGGAGATGGATGACAGAGGGCGTGCTGGGTGTAACGTCAACTGACTCGTCTTCTTCTCAGCACAAAGTCGAAGTTGGCGGACGTATTCATGGCGTAGTATACGTTGGCTGTGTCTGGGATGGTCAGTTCTGCAGACAGAAAAATGTTGATTAACAAGATGAAGGAATGTGCTAGATAACACGGCAAATGGACACAAATACATGGACCACATGTGGCATAAAAACACATTAAGAGCCAATGTGCAAGGACTAAGGTGCACAGGAATACCTCTGAGGTGTGAGGCACCGTCCTTGTCAATTCATTTGCCAAATATTTATCAGACATCAGCCACCACATGAACCAGCTGCAGTCTGATAGCACGGTACGTATACATACTCACCTTTACCGTCCGATAATAGCTGCACCAGCTGGAAGTCATCAGGGCCGACCATCTCTATGTTATGTTTATGTAGCGCCCTTTGTATTACAACCCGCGATTTGTCCTGGCTGGTGAGCTGCCAGAGAAACGGGTGCAGAGAGGACATGTATTAGTCACAATCATCTTTCCTGAGTAACATTAGAATAATGAGGCAAAGGCTATAAACATCCATCCGAACATTATATCCGAGATGACCGGGCATAAAGTTACATGGTCACCCTACCCAGGGTAGTGTGCCAGGGCAAAAACACAGCAATGGTTTTGTCTTTAGCTGGCATACAGAGACATTGGCACTTCCCTGTCACACAGAGACATTGGCACTTCCTTATCGCACAGAGACACAGACACTTCCCTGTCGCACAGAGACACAGACATTTCCCTGTCACACAGAGACACTGGCACGTCCTTATCACACAGAGACACAGACACTTCCCTGTCCCACAGAGACACTGGCACTTCCTTATCACACAGAAACAAAGACATTTCCCTGTCAAACAGAGACACAGACACTTCCCTGTCACACAGAGACATTGACACTTCCTTATCGCACAGAGACACAGACACTTCCCTGTCACACAGAGACACAGACATTTCCCTGTCACACTGAGGCACAGGTACTTCCTTATCACACAGAGGCACAGACACTTCCCTGTCCCACAGAGACACAGACACTTCCCTGTCACACAGAGACACAGACACTTAACTGTCACACAGAGACACTCGCACTTCCTTATCTCACAGAAACAAAGACATTTCCCTGTCACACAGAGACACGGACACTTCCCTGTCACACAGAGACACTGGCACTTCCTTTTCACACAGAGACACAGACATTTCCCTATCACACAGAGACACAGACACTTCCCTGTCACACACAGTCACTGACACTTCCTTATCACACAGTAACAAAGACATTTCCCTGTCACACAGAGACACAGACACTTCCCTGTCACACAGAGATACAGACACTTCCCTGTCACACAAAGACACTTGCACTTCCTTATCACACAGAAACAAAGACATTTCCATGTCACACAGAGACATAGACACTTCCCTGTCACACAGAGACATTTACACTTCCCTGTCAACAGAGACACTCGCACTTCCTTATCACAAAGAAACAAACACATTTCCCTGTCACACAGAGACACAGACACTTCCCTGTCACACAGAGATACAGACACTTCCCTGTCACACAAAGACACTTGCACTTCCTTATCACACAAACAGACATTTCCATGTCACACAGAGACATAGACACTTCCCTGTCACACAGAGACATTTACACTTCCCTGTCAACAGAGACACTCGCACTTCCTTATCACAAAGAAACAAAGACATTTCCCTGTCACACAGAGACACAGACACTTCCCTGTCACACACAGACACAGATACTTCCCTGTCACACACAGTCACTGACACTTCCTTATCACACAGTAACAAAGACATTTCCCTGTCACACAGAGACACAGACACTTCCCTTTCACACACAGACACAGATACTTCCCTGTCACACACAGTCACTGGCACTTCCTTATTACACAGTAACAAAGACATTTCCCTGACGCACAGAGACACTGGCACTTCCCTGTCACACCGTATTATCAACAATCACTACAGAGTACACATTGCAGATCTTACCAATATGCTCTTATACAGGTTCCCATGAGTGTTCTCCATGCTGACCCGGATAATACAGAGATCAGCAATCTGCTGGTTGTATACAGGGAGCGAGGGTGAAACTGGGGAGCGGGGTGAAGAAACTGCTCGAGGTGCATCTTCTTTCAGTGGTGTGGTGGGCAGGGTTAGAGGTTCCAGCACTGTTCTGTCCTGCAACTGGTTATAATTGGTCATGTCAGTATTATTCTCATTATTACCCCTGTAATATCTTATTACCAGTTCCAAGTGTGTTACTCCTGTAACACCTTATTACAGTAACCCAGCTCCTGAGCGTCTTATTACAGTAACCCAGCTCCTGAGCGTCTTATTACCCCTGTAACATCTTATAACAGTAACCCGGCTCCTGAGCATTTTATTACCAGCTCCCAAGTGTATTACTCCTGTAACACCTTATTGCTGTAACCCTGGGCATTATTCTAGTTCACTCTTAGGGCCATATTCAATGAGAAAAATTCGCCGTGCATGGCGAGAGATTTTTTCTCTCGCCATGCACTCGCCCTGTTCCGGAGGGCTCGCTGCCACTCCTGCTCCCACTATTCAATGGGCGGTATTCAAGGTGAATACCAGCGACGTGCAGCGAATCCTGTTTAGGATTCGCTGCACATTCGCCACTGCCCGCCACGTTCCGGAGCCTCGACGGCTCCGGTATTCAATTTGTGCTCCTGCGGCGATGCCGCAGGGAGCCTTAGGACGGTGGCAGGCAGGTAGATGGAAGTCTCTCTGCCTGCCCCAGAGCGTATGTGGGGGGGAGGTGGGCTCCCTGGGTGCCAGGCAGCACTGGCTGCACCCCGGAGGTGCCAGCAGGGGACCAGGTATATTCACTACACCCGATAACGATCGGGTGCAGTGAATATATGAATATCTAATGAGCGGCTCGGCTCCGGCGCCCCCTGCTGGCTGCTGTGTAAAAAAAAAAAAAAAAAATTTTTTAATTAAATATACATTCATGTGCTTACAGCACATGAATAAAAATAGCATGCCCCTCCTCAGAATAAAATTCCTGATTTTTTTACACCAAATGTAAAAAACAAAACACTTTATTTTAAAAGTTCACATTCCACTTCACCATAAAAAGATAGCTATTGCTACTCGGTGAATCATGGCGAAAAAAACCTTGAAATGTATTCGCTATCTGCTCATTGAATAGGGTGATTCACCGTTTTTGTCAAAAATTCGCCAAACAGCACAAATTCGCCATAAAAACATGGCGAATCAGGCTCATTGAATACCGCCCAATGTGGTTAAGACTCGCCGCCACTCGCGGCGAGTCTTAACCCCTGCAGCGGACGAGCGTCCGCGGCAGGGAGCTGGCAGAGAGCCGGGGGACGGTGGCAGCCAGGGAGATTAAAGTCTCCCTGGCTGCCCCAGAACATATGTGGAGGGCTCCCCGGGACCCAGGCAGCACAAGCTGCCCCCCCCCTATAGCCAGCGGGGGACCCAGTATTCACTGCACCCGATCGTGCATATGTAATGATCGGGTGCAGTGAATATATGAATATCTAATGAGCGGCTCGAGAGCTCCGGCCCCCTGCTGGCTGCTCTGTGTAAAAAAATAATAACATTTTTTTAAAAATATATATTTTTAAATTAAATATATATTCATGTGCTATAAGCACATGAATAAAAATAGCATGCCCCTTCACAGAAAAAAAAAATCCAGATTTTTTGACACCAAAATAAAAAAAAAACCTTTTAGTTTAAAAGTTCACATTCCAGTTCTCCAAGAAAAGATGGAGAATTGCTACACGGAGAGACACGGCGAAAATCACTTAGAAAGACGGCGAAAATATCACATTGAATAGGGTGGTTCACTTTTGGAGAGCAAAATGCTCCTTCCAACGTGAAAATAGCACAAACTCGCCATAAAACACGGCAAATTTTTCTCATTGAATATGGCCCTTAGAGGCAAATTCCTTTTTAGCTGGACAAAACCATGTGCGCTGCAGGTGGGGCAGATGTAACATGTGCAGAGAGAATTAGATTTGGGTGGGGTTTTTCTTCAAAGTGAGATCTCTATTGCAGTGTAAAAATAAAGCAGTCAGTATTTTCCCTGCACAGAAACAAAATAACTCACCCAAAGCTAAATCTCTCTGCACATGTTACATCTTCCCCCCTGCAGTGCACATGGTTTTGTCCAGCTAAGAAGGAATTTGCCTCAAAGAGTGAACTAGAATAAGGCCCCCAGCTCCTGAGCTTCTTATTACCCCTGTAACATCTTATTACAGTAACCCAGCTCCTGAGCGTCTTATTACCCCTGTAACATCTTATTACAGTAACCCAGCTCCTGAGCGTCTTATTACCCCTGTAACCTCTTATTATAGTAACCCAGCTCCTGAGCATCTTATTACCCCTGTAACATCTTATTACAGTAACCCAGCTCCTGAGCATCTTATTACCCCTGTAACATCTTATTACAGTAACCCAGCTCCTGAGCATCTTATTACCCTGTAACATCTTATTACAGTAACCCAGCTCCTGAGCGTCTTATTACCCCTGTAACACCTTATTACAGTAACCCGGCTCCTGAGCCTCTTATTACCCCAGTAACGTCTTATTACAGTATCCCGGCTCCTGAGCGTCTTATTACCCCTGTAACAGCTTATTACAGTAACCCAGCTCCGGAGAGTCTTATTACCCCTGTATCATCTTATTACAGTAACCCAGCTCCTGAGCGTCTTATTACCCCAGTAACGTCTTATTACAGTAACCTGGCTCCTGAGTGTCTTATTGCCCCTGTAACATCTTATTACAGTAACCCAGCTCCTGAGCGTCTTATTACCCCTGTAACCTCTTATTATAGTAACCCAGCTCCTGAGCATCTTATTACCCCAGTAACGTCTTATTACAGTATCCCGGCTCCTGAGCGTCTTATTACCCCTGTAACAGCTTATTACAGTAACCCAGCTCCGGAGAGTCTTATTACCCCTGTATCATCTTATTACAGTAACCCAGCTCCTGAGCGTCTTATTACCCCAGTAACGTCTTATTACAGTAACCTGGCTCCTGAGTGTCTTATTGCCCCTGTAACATCTTATTACAGTAACCCAGCTCCTGAGCGTCTTATTACCCCAGTAACATCTTATTACAGTACCCGGCTCCTGAGCGTCTTATTACCCCTGTAACATCATATTACAGTAACCCAGCTCCTGAGCGTCTTATTTCCCCTGTAACATCTTATTACAGTAACCCAGCTCCTGAGCGTCTTATTACCCCTGTAACATCTTATTACAGTAACCCAGCTCCTGAGTGTCTTATTACCCCTGTAACATCTTATTACAGTAACCAGCTCCTGAGTGTCTTATTACCCCTGTAACATCTTATTACAGTAACCCGCTCCTGAGCGTCTTATTACCCCTGTAACATCTTATTACAGTAACCAGCTCCTGAGTGTCTTATTACCCCTGTAACATCTTATTACAGTAACCCGCTCCTGAGCGTCTTATTACCCCTGTAACATCTTATTACAGTAACCAGCTCCTGAGTGTCTTATTACCCCTGTAACATCTTATTACAGTAACCCGCTCCTGAGCGTCTTATTACCCCTGTAACATCTTATTACAGTAACCCGCTCCTGAGCGTCTTATTACCCCTGTAACATCTTATTACAGTAACCAGCTCCTGAGTGTCTTATTACCCCTGTAACATCTTATTACAGTAACCCGCTCCTGAGCGTCTTATTACCCCTGTAACATCTTATTACAGTAACCAGCTCCTGAGTGTCTTATTACCCCTGTAACATCTTATTACAGTAACCCGCTCCTGAGTGTCTTATTACCCCTGTAACATCTTATTACAGTAACACAGCTCCTGAGCGTCTTATTACCCCTGTAACATCATATTACAGTAACCCAGCTCCTGAGCGTCTTATTTCCCCTGTAACATCTTATTACAGTAACCCAGCTCCTGAGCGTCTTATTACCCCTGTAACATCATATTACAGTAACCCAGCTCCTGAGCGTCTTATTACCCCTGTAACATCTTATTACAGTAACCAGCTCCTGAGTATCTTATTACCCCTGTAACATCTTATTACAGTAACCCAGCTCCTGAGCGTCTTATTACCCCTGTAACATCTTATTACAGTAACCCAGCTCCTGAGCGTCTTATTACCCCTGTAACATCGTATTACAGTAACCCAGCTCCTGAGCGTCTTATTACCCCTGTAACACCTTATTACAGTAACCCGGCTCCTGAGCATCTTATTACCCCTGTAACACCTTATTACAGTAACCCGGCTCCTGAGCATCTTATTACCCCTGTAACATCTTATTACAGTAACCCAGCTCCTGAGCGTCTTATTACCCCTGTAACATCTTATTACAGTTACTAAGCTCCTGAGCGTCTTATTACCCCTGTAACATCTTATTACAGTAACCCAGCTCCTGAGCGTCTTATTACCCCTGTAACATCTTATTACAGTAACCCAGCTCCTGAGTGTCTTATTACCCCTGTAACATCGTATTACAGTAACCCAGCTCCTGAGCGTCTTATTACCCCTGTAATATCTTATTACAGTAACCCAGCTCCTGAGCGTCTTATTACCCCTGTAACACCTTATTACAGTAACCCGGCTCCTGAGCATCTTATTACCCCTGTAACACCTTATTACAGTAACCCGGCTCCTGAGCATCTTATTACCCCTGTAACATCTTATTACAGTAACCCAGCTCCTGAGCGTCTTATTACCCCTGTAACATCTTATTACAGTTACTAAGCTCCTGAGCGTCTTATTGCCCCTGTAACATCTTATTACAGTAACCCGGCTCCTGAGCGTCTTATTACCCCTGTAACATCTTATTACAGTAACCCGGCTCCTGAGCATCTTATTACCCCTGTAACACCTTATTACAGTAACCCGGCTCCTGAGCGTCTTATTACCCCTGTAACATCTTATTACAGTAACCCAGCCCCCGAGTGTCTTATTACCCCTGTAACATCTTATTACAGTTACTAAGCTCCTGAGCGTCTTATTACCCCTGTAACATCTTATTACAGTAACCCAGCTCCTGAGCATCTTATTACCCCTGTAACATCTTATTACAGTAACCCAGCTCCTGAGCGTCTTATTACCCCTGTAACATCTTATTACAGTAACCTGGCTCCTGAGCGTCTTATTGCCTGGGGTGGAAGTGATGCAGCACAACAGCTCCCTGATCGGTAATGCCCGGCGTACACAACAATCATTTTTACGTGTGTGGCCCATGAGGGAAATAGGCCACTTCCTTTCTTTGTTTTCTGAATTACAAACATAATAATTAGGAGGCGGCGTAGCTACCAGATCGTCCTTCTGGTCTAGGACTTCAAAGATGTCTCACTGCAGGGGGCTGGAGAAGTGAAGCTCTGTACACGTGGTGCAATATATCGCTCAGTGTCCCGTTTCATCAGTGACCAGAGATGGTTGCTGATGAACAGGAGACACTGCCGGGAGAGCCACAGAGGGAAACAGCTGACCATTAGGAGGCTGAACACCGGAGCACACACTCAACGATTTGCCGCAGCACAAATCACGGGCAATATGGCCGCTCACCGACCATATTGCCAGCGATATTGCACCGTGTGTACACAGCTTACGAACTGGAGGCCTAACAAGTGTGGAGTCTAACAAGGAATAAATAATATATATCGTTACACTGAGGCCGCCCATTCCCTGTGTCTGTCACATGATGTTATATTACACACTCACTGTTACTTTGGCCGACGCCGGCTCTGCAGGACACAGTGCTGCAATAAGTCCTTCATCAATATCACAGCTGCTGCAGGACCCTGAGGGGGACACTCGCTCACCATTCATCTTCGGACTAAATACTTCCGACCCCAATAATAACCTGTGACATAGGAGAAGGCCTATATGAAAGAAAATCTGATTTGCATAATACAACACCTACTGTATATGTAAATGGTGACAAAGACGCACTTCCCATAAACATGAAAGAAATTGATCAAATAAAAGTTATAGTCAGTTGTTTATTAAAGTAAACATTTAGAGTATGAGAGTATGCCACCAGTGCACTAGGACCTGTGGAGGTCCCGGAGATACTGGTCAGAATTGACCTACAGGATAAGAAGTGGGTCTTTTGAGCAACATCTTGTGTCCTCTTGAACCAGAAACCTAAATTGGAAGTAGCAAAAGCCAGGAGGAAATCAGAGCTGGGTAATGTATGGGCCTGGGAAGAGGGCTAGGGTCAAAGGAATGGAGACTTTGTGTGGGCTTCATGTGGAAAATTGATCAATGAGGACTGGAGAGGTATTGAGAGACGGGGGGTATTGAGAGACGGTCCAGTGAGGGCACTGGAGTATGGAGAGTGAACCTAGTGAGGAGACAGAGCTATGGAGACTGGGCCTACTGAGGGGACTGGAGCTATGGAAAGTGGGACTAGTGAGGGGACTGGAGTTTTGGAGACTGGGCCTAGTGAGGGGACTGGAGCTATGGAGACTGGGCCTAGTGAGGGGACTGGAGCTACGGAGACTGAGCCTAGTGAGGGGACTGGAGCTACGGAGACTGGGCCAAGTGAGAGGACTGGAGCTACGGAGACTGGGCCTAGTGAGAGGACTGGAGCTACGGAGACTGGGCCTAGTGAGGGGACTGGAGCTACGGAGACTGAGCCTAGTGAGGGGACTGGAGCTACGGAGACTGGGCCTAGTGAGAGGACTGGAGCTATGGAGACTGGGCCTAGTGAGAGGACTGGAGCTACGGAGACTGGGCCTAGTGAGGAGACTGGAGCTACGGAGACTGGGCCTAGTGAGGGGACTGGAGCTACGGAGACTGGGCCTAGTGAGGGGACTGGAGCTACGGAGACTGGGCCTAGTGAGGGGACTGGAGCTACGGAGACTGGGCCTAGTGAGGGGACTGGAGCTACGGAGACTGAGCCTAGTGAGGGAACTGGAGCTACGAAGACTGGGCCTAGTGAGGGGACTGGATCTACTGTACATTATGTCGAGTGGGCTTAGTAAATATTTACTTACGAGCTGAACCTCTTGGTCAGTTTCCTGCGGATACGAGGGGAATTCGGGCAGGAATCCGCTGGGGGCTCAATGGTGCGAGAAATCCGGTAACTGTCGTAGACATAAATGGAAACAGGTTATGACTTTAGTTATCCTTGTACCATGGTGCATTAGTTATAACGCAAACATAAATCTTGGTGTACTAAGCCATCTGCAGTAATAATATACCTGCGGTAATAATTATACGCCTGTGTGAGAACATAAGGGTAATAATACATCTATTATAAGACAATGAGTACTAGACACAGGCACAATAAATAATAGTCACACCCATTTATTGTGTAAATGGTAAACTCTAACCAGCAGATAAACCGGTCTCTGTTTGTGTGGGACAGAGTGAAAGCTGCATGTATCCTTATTATAATCTTTTACTTGGCATTCAGAAATCAGGCTTTCCAGCGGTGCAGGTTTTCTAGATCTCTTGATTATGAGAACAGAATGAGTAATACTTTCAGATACAGTATGTTAATTACAGGTTATTCTATTGCTTTCCTGTACATCAACATTATCTGCCCTCCCACATGACAAATGTACGCACCTATCACACAATACAAAGCTTTTCAACACTTTAGGGTTTCTTTAATAAGTTTTTAAGGAGTACATTCTGATTGGTTGACTATAGCAACATAATGCACCTAGCCACGGCACCTCACACCCAGACCTCCTAAACCTGCAGTACTCCCCGCATCCAGCTGCCCCAACACTGCACCTGCCCATTCCCTTCCCACGCACCCACTTGCAGTAATACCACAACCACCCCTCCTCCACCCGCCATACATCCACACCTGCCCCATCCCATCAACAGCACGCCCAGACCCCATCCCTCATACACGCCAACCCAGCACACTCCCCTCCGACACCGGCAGTACCCCCCACCCAACTGCAGCCCCTTACGATGGTGTGAAGAGCGCCCGTTGGGCACGATTAATCAGCTAGTATTAAGTATCTGAACAGTCACATCAGTCCCTTCCCCAGTGGAGCTTACAATCTATATTCCCTACCACATGTACACGCACACTCACACATTTTAGAGTTAATTTTGATAAGAGCTAATTAACCTACCTTTATAGTTTTGGATTGTGGGAGGAAACCGGAGTACCCAGAGGAAACCCACGCAAGTACGGGGAGAATATACAAACTCCGCACAGTCAGGGCCATGGTGGGAATCGAACCCATGACATCAGTGCTGTGAGGCAGTAATGCTAATCATTACACCATCCGTGCTGCCCTGTATCAACCTATCATCTCCTAACTGTAATTTTTCAAACACAGCCTGGAACATAGCAGTTAGAAGCGGATTGGCCGGTACTTTCTCTCAACAGGGTTTGAAAAATCCCCAGTAAAGTACCAATCAGCTTCTAGGCTGTGATCGGAAAATAACAGAAGTCGATTGGTTGGTACTTCGTCTCTCCGGCTTGGCAGGATCATTTCAGATGTCCTCGTAAACGAATCAGTGCATGTGCCTCTTACCTCTGGTCCTCAGTCAGCTGCCGGTGGGTGTAGAAGGCCTGTAAGATCTCCGGCTTTGGCGTCAGTACATAATGTCGGCAGGTGAGCTGAAGCTTCTGAATCTTGGCTAATACTTCATATTCCTAGAAAGAGGGGAGAGCGTCAGCTTTCGGGGCAAGAGGGCCGCATTTGCCATCTATGTAGCTGAGGGAGGGCAAGACTCACCTTCCGCCTCTTCTCAAAGTTTATCAGCCCGCCCTGTGGAACAGAAGGAGGGTAATCGGGCGATGTATTGACAAATGACTGTGAACGAATGCTACTATATGATAAAGAATGGCGCGTGCCGGATGGCCTCCCGACCAACATCGGAATCCCAACTGTTAAAAGCCCAACAGTCAAGATCCTGACTTACAGGGTCTCTTCTCCCTTATGGGGGTCCATGACCCCCAGAGAGGGAGAATAGAACCCGCGGCGAACCACCGAACCCGCAAGGGGCTTCATATCGCTCGCCCCCCTGTAGGAGTCCCGCCAGTCGGGACCCCAGTTATCATTGTCAGTAATAGTGGGGCTCTGTGCACGCACATAGACGCTAGTGCGCCCGTCATCCAACCAGCCTGCTTGGGGCGGGTGGATGACATCAGCGCCCACCCCCAATTCAGAGAAATCCGTGCAGCAGAAAAGTAATTCATAGGCTACTTTTCTTTGTGAACAAAGGAGAGGTCATTCGATAGCAACCATGAAATGATTTCTCTGCGCAGCGTAGCGAGGGGACCCAGCCGGCGGGGGGAGTGCATTCGCCGGCTAGGCTCATAATATACTCAGCATAGCCAGTGGTCTGAATCAGGCCTAGAGAGTGTATCTCACCTCTACGTAGTCAGGGAGAGCTGTGTCCAGCATGACAAGATCGGTCAGGAACGTCCCCAGGTAAGGAACAGTCCCCTGAGCTGGTTGCTGCAAAGAAGACCAGGAGGCATGTCATAGTATAAGGAGAACATCTGCTTCCGCTTCATTCATCTCAGTAAGGGGAAGATGTATCAGTCCTTGGAGAGAGAAAAGGGATCTATGTACTAAGCCTTAGGGAGGTATTCAATCGCGGGTCATGTCTGTCCATCCGTCCGACAGCCGTGCCCCTGGCCCATTTTCGTTTTGCACTACAGCATATTGCCAGGTAATGTCCAGCTTGGAGATGAGCAAAAAGGGGGCGTGTCCGCGTAAACGGCCGTGGATTGTTGAGATTCGGCCGTGATCGCGACAATTCACGGCCGTTATCGCCAATACGGCCCAGACAGCATTGAAGCGGCGGGAATTGAATACCCCCCTTAGAGTGGACTGAGATAAAGTACTACCCAGTCAGCTCCTGTCATTTTCCCAACACAGCCTGCATTCCAACCTTTCTCCTTTCTCACAGCCTGCCAACCAATAGTGGTCGAACAAATGACGGCATACCGCCTGTAATATGGCAGGAAGGAGCTGATTGGTTGGGGCTTTATCGCTCTCCACTTTATCTCTCTCCATGGCTTAGCGGTCTATGTACTAATAACAGCAGTACTGCTGGACAATGAGGGGAGCTGCAGCAGTCTGTATGTCTCGGCCTCCCACCGGCCGCAGACTCCTGTCACTAGTAAAACGCGTCATTTCCCATCCACCCTCCACCACAGCAGCAGCCGCCTCAGAGCCGTGCGATAGGTCAGACTTACCGTGGAGCGGACCTGTGAAGCTGACCTCTGAAGTGGGCGTGGCTCGTTGCGTGCGCTGTTTGTTCTGCGAAGCGGGATCTCGTCCTGTCATGGGACACAACACAGACATCATACTTCCTGATACCACGCTGTGAGCTTGTTCGCAAGATGGATGTGGTCAGATTAGGATTCTTATGTATGGTCAGACGTTCACTGAAAACCCACCTGTTCATCACAGCATACCCTGGTGCCGAGGATGCTCCCCTACATGCCGCCTCATGTGCTGGCTATCCCTGCTATGATTAATTCCTGCCTTCAGCAGGGCTGTCTTTTCATATGGGCTTAATGGGCACTTGCCCAGGGGTCCCAAGTGTATAAGGGCCCTATGCTGATAGCTGAGGATCCCCTTTTTCCAGGGATACCAGAATTTTGAATTTCGGCCCTGGGGAACTGGAGATATCCAACTTCAAAGCAGCAGTCCACATCCGACCTGTTAATTGCAATTCCCAGTCATATTTCTCAGGTTCTCTCCGACTTAGAAAACTGGGACTCTCCCCTTTCTGTCGACACTAGCGGCTTGTCTCTATCATGCCCAGAACCAGAGATATCAGCCTTCCAGCAGCCGGTCCCTGCTCCAGCTCCAAACGTCTGGTGTACAGTTTATATTTTTGTCAATGGATTGTTCTGGCTCCTGATCTCTGATCCCCAAGTTCCCAGCACCTCCTGAAAGTTGGGACTCTAGGTTTTTATACTATTGAAGGCTAAGAAATCTATTTCCAGATAATGGCGATATCTGCAGTCAAACAAGCTGCCCTTCCACCGGAAAATGACGAATATTAAGCCCACTCCATTATCCAACCCTCCCCTGTGTATAAAACACCCCCTACCTCCCTGGAAGTCATCTACAAGGGACCCTTCATTCAGCTCAGCGCCCCCTTCCACACGTTAGTGTTCTCCCTCCCACCACCTGTGCAGTAAAGGAGTAATTAGCAGAAGTTACTGCTCCAGGTCCTACATGATGAGTGGAAGATAGAGCACCCACTGCCACCCGTGGGACATCAAAGCTGCTGCTGATAGCACCCCCCACCCCTAGGAGGGGAGAATGGGTAAGGGCCCCAGTGCATTGCTTTGCCCAGGGGCCCACACTGCTGTTAAGACGGCCCTGGCCTTCAGGCCTCCTCGGCTGCACCTCATGTCGCCTGTCTGTGCCCTCCTCCCTCTAGACCAGGCATGTCCAAACTGTGGCCCTCCAGCTGTTGTGAAACTAGCATTCCCTAATAGAAAAACTGTGGCAAGGCATGATGGGACTTGTAGTTTCACAACAGCTGGAGGGTCGTAGTTTGCACATGCCTGCTGTAAGACTGTAAGCTCCTTGGAGCAGGGCCCTCTTCACTCCTGTTCTCACAGGCCTCTTTTTGCATCTCAGTTGCAGCTCTCTCACCCACCTATCATCTATACCCGCATCTCTACCAATAGAAACTGTCCCCCTGCTTCCCTATATCTCCGCTACAGTGTGTGCTAAGAATGGTGCTAATTGTCACCTGTGCTCTGCTTTTGTTCTTCAGTTACTGATATGTTTAGTTCTGTGCACCCTGTATTGTTCTTATGTGTGCCCTATGAGCCCGATTCAGACCAGTCTCCCGTGTTTTGGGTCTGCGCATGCGTGTTGTTCCCAGTTCACATGTGCAGGCCACGACTTTGAGCGCCTTCGGCAAAGTTTCGGTGAAGTGACAGTCAGGGGGGGGTTGTTGGGGTCCACCCACTGTGTTCAATGGGCATACCCACAAAATCGATGGGTGCCCCATAGAAATGCTGGACGGACCACAGGAAATGCAGACGTGGCCCCTGAATTTGTCGGAAAGCGCCCATCTAAAAAGCAGGTCCGGGCTTAATTTTCAGAACGAACAGAGGAATAAATGATTCGATGGTGAGAAACCATCTAATGATTTTTCCTCTGTGCGGGCGCATGCGAGCTGAAGCGTACACATCTGCTCTCATCGTATCGGAGGGATTGGGGTGGCGTGCGTTTGGCGGGGCAGCGTTTACCTGCTCGATAAGCATCGAATATACGCAGCATAGCAAGCAGGTCTGAGTGACCCCTTATGTACAGCGCTACCAACCACTTGTGGCGCCTTATAAATAAAACATAATAATAATAATAATAATACAAATAATGTTAAAATAAAGTAACATTTACTTTTGCTATTTATCTTTTAGTATGTTCTTTATGCCCGTCACACCATTTATATACGTAAACACTTCATGTACTGTGTGTATATATATATATATAATGCTATACTAAAAAATCGGGCGCAATTAATAATATAAATTCATTTAAAACAAAGCTAATATTGAGTACGGCTGCTCCCAAATGGATATAACCAAATCCAAGCAAAAAAACTAAATGGTAATTATTGAGAATAATTAGAGAGCGCACGGAATTGTTCACACAATGGTATTTATTATAAAATCAATTCATTGATTTTGTAATAATTACCATTGTGTGAACAATTCCGTGCGCTCTCTAACTATTCTCAATAATTACCATTTGATGTATATATAATGCAGCTATACAGTCACAGACGTATAACGGACTCACAGTGTACCTTTGTCAGGATCTCGCGGCTGATCTCATGGTTGTTATCATCGGAGAAGATGGCGGAAAGTTTATGGAAGATGTTCAGGTTGTCTCTGGAGAAGAGGGGCCGTGTCAGAACAGAGTATTTCAGGAGACTGAGATATGATACTGACGTGCAATACTGGTTGCATTATGCTTTTTCGCTCTACAGAAATAATTTGTTTAAAGGCTGTTAACAGGTTTTATCTCATTTTTGACTAATATTTCTGAAGTTATCAGGGGGGTGTATATATATATATATATATATATATATATATATATATCTATATAGACAGACTGGTGTCCGGCAACTCCTCCGCTGACAGGGGCAGCTGTAGTACTTGCCCAGGTGCCCGTGCTGAGGGCGAGTTCTCACCCACAGATACAAACAAGCAAGAAAGCACGTCACTCCGGGTCTGGTGTCAACAAACAGAATTTTACTGCGCAATGTCTACGCCGTTTCGGGCTGGGCCCGTCTTCAGGACATTAACGGTTAATGTCCTGAAGACGGGCCCAGCCCGAAACGGCTTAGACATTGCGCAGTAAAATTCTGTTTGTTGACACCAGACCCGGAGTGACGTGCTTTCTTGCTTGTTTATATATATATATATATATATATATATACACTGTATATATGTAACTGGCGCAATGATATGAGAAGTTGCCGGCGCTGGGAAAAGACATTTGCAGTTAAACGTTAGCGATAAGTCACAATGACAAATGCATATTGTACTAATAACAGGATATAAGGAGAGTAAGTGCACATCTGCCTATATATGAAATGAGCCACTTTCCAGCTGGTATCTGGATGATGCGTCACAATACTGCAATTAACAGTCAATAGGTAAACCCCGCATGGCGGCATTAGGTCGGCATGGTCAATAGTCCAACATGTAAAAGGTTGACAGTGCTTATGGTCGACAGGTACGAAAGGCTGACAAGTTCAAATGGTTGACATGACAATGGTCAACACAACTGTTTCGGGTGGGGTTTGCAATTTTGTCCATATAAGTGGGAATAGTCACCTGAGCGAAGCAGCGCAGTAATCGGGGCTCCGTGTGATTGGACAGAGAAAACGACACCATTGTATTTATTTTTTAAAATATTGGGTCAACCTTATTTTCTGTCAACTATTTCAAAGTCAACCCTTTTCACGTGTCGACCTTATGTAACCGCTAAAATCTCCAGTGTCTAACTTTTATCTGTCGACCTACTGACCCCGTCACCCAGTTGACCTTTTCACATCGACAATTTTATAAGGTTGATCCATTGATCCATACTGGATCCCACTGGGACATCACCACCCGACTCCCCACTGCCCAGCTTCCGACCACAGCAGCACCGGGTCAGTGGGACTGCGGAGTGCCTGGTTTGGGGGGGGGGGGTTAAAGTTCATCATTACAATGACAAACTCATTGTTTGTAACCTGTGAATCCCAGGATTGAGTATTTTTCAATCCCTAATCCCGGGATTGAAAAATGCCCCAGGATTGGCCCCTTACCCACGTGGGTGAGCTCATTGCACTTGGGGCCGATTCAAGTGCTGTGTGTTTTCGGAGCCTCGGGAGCAGGGTAACACCAGAAACGGGCCCTTAGTGGTGGCCATAGCTACTGTTCCATAAAATGCAGCAGGCATCGCTGGGTGGCGTTGGGGCAGCCATACCTGTTTACTGACGACCATGTCCGCTTCAGCCGGTAGATGGAGTTTGACTGAAGCGCTGACAGAATGGCTCGGAGAGAAGAGAAGTTACGCAGAAATCTGCAATACTGGAAAGAACAAGGGGAGATGTATCAATCCTTGGAGAGAAGTAAAGTGGAGAGGTTACCTAAAGCAACGAATCAGCCCCTAACTGTCATTACATATACTGCACTAGCAGGGCTGGAGCTAAGATTTCCATCACCCGGAGCAAGGCAGTAATTCGGCTCTGCTCCATGTGTGACCCTCCCTGCATACACATATGGGTATCCTGCACCCAGGGAATGCGACCCCCGCCTACCCCCCACCACCCTAGTTGTGCCCCCCCTCATGGCAGAAGCTTCCTCCTGTCTGCGTCACCCTGTGGTGGTAGGGGCAGGCACCATGTCCCATAGCTCCTCTCCTGTCTGTGTCACCCTGTGGTGGGAGGGACAGACCCCATGTCACATAGCTCCCTCCTGCCTGTGACCCTCTGTGGTGGGATGGACAGGCACCATGTCCCATAGCTCCCTCCTGTCTGTGACACCCTGTGGTGGGAGGGACAGACCCCATGTCACATATCCCCCTCCTGTCTGTGTCACCCTGTGGTGGGAGGGACAAACCCCATGTCACATAGCTCCTTCCTGTCTGTGTCACCCTGTGGTGGGAGGGACAGACCCCATGTCACATAGCTCCCTCCTGTCTGTGACACCCTGTGGTGGGAGGGACAGACCCCATGTCACATAGCTCCCTCCTGTCTGTGACACCCTGTGGTGGGAGGGACAGACCCCATGTCACATAGCTTCCTCCTGTCTGTGACACCCTGTGGTGGGAGGGACAGACCCCATGTCACATAGCTCCCTCCTGTCTGTGTCACCCTGTGGTGGGAGGGACAGACCCCAAGTCAGATAGCTCCCTCCTGCCTGTGTGACCCTGTGGTGGGAGGGACAGACCCCACGTCACATAGCTCCCTCCTTTCTGGATCACCCTGTGGTGGGATGGACAAGCACCATGTCCCATAGCTCCCTCCTGTCTGTGACACCCTGTGGTGGGAGGGACAGACCCCATGTCACATAGCTCCCTCCTGTGTGTGTCACCCTGTGGTGGGAGGGACAGACCCCATGTCACATAGCTCCCTCCTGCCTGTGTCACCCTGTGGTGGGAGGGACAGACCCCATGTCACATAGCTCCCTCCTGCCTGTGACACCCTGTGGTGGGAGGGACAGACCCCATGTCACATAGCTCCCTCCTGTCTGTGTCACCCTGCGGTGGGAGGGACAGACCCCGTGTCACATAGCTCCCTCCTGTGTGTGTCACCCTGTGGTGGGAGGGACAGACCCCATGTCACATAGCTCCCTCCTGCCTGTGTCACCCTGTGGTGGGAGGGACAGACCCCATGTCACATAGCTCCCTCCTGCCTGTGACACCCTGTGGTGGGAGGGACAGACCCCATGTCACATAGCTCCCTCCTGTCTGTGACACCCTGTGGTGGGAGGGAAAAACCCCATGTCACATATCCCCCTCCTGTCTGTGTCACCCTGTGGAGGGAGGGACAGACCACATGTCAGATAGCTCCTTCCTGTCTGTGTCACCCTGTGGTGGGAGGGACAGACCCCATGTCACATAGCTCCCTCCTGTCTGTGACACCCTGTGGTGGGAGGGACAGACCCCGTCACATAGCTCCCTCCTGTCTGTGACACCCTGTGGTGGGAGGGACAGAAACCATGTCACATAGCTCCCTCCTGCCTGGGTCACCCTGTGGTGGGAGGGACAGACCCCGTGTCACATAGCTTCCTCCTGTCTGTGTCACCCTGTGGTGGGAGGGACAGACCCCATGTCACATAGCTCCCTCCTGTCTGTGTCACCCTGTGGTGGGAGGGACAGACCCCATGTCACATAGCTCCCTCCTGTCTGTGTCACCCTGTGGTGGGAGGGACAGACCCCATGTCACATAGCTCCCTCCTGCCTGTGACACCCTGTGGTGGGAGGGACAGACCCCATGTCACATAGCTCCCTCCTGTCTGTGTCACCCTGCGGTGGGAGGGACAGACCCCGTGTCACATAGCTCCCTCCTGTGTGTGTCACCCTGTGGTGGGAGGGACAGACCCCATGTCACATAGCTCCCTCCTGCCTGTGTCACCCTGTGGTGGGAGGGACAGACCCCATGTCACATAGCTCCCTCCTGCCTGTGACACCCTGTGGTGGGAGGGACAGACCCCATGTCACATAGCTCCCTCCTGTCTGTGACACCCTGTGGTGGGAGGGAAAAACCCCATGTCACATATCCCCCTCCTGTCTGTGTCACCCTGTGGAGGGAGGGACAGACCACATGTCAGATAGCTCCTTCCTGTCTGTGTCACCCTGTGGTGGGAGGGACAGACCCCATGTCACATAGCTCCCTCCTGTCTGTGACACCCTGTGGTGGGAGGGACAGACCCCGTCACATAGCTCCCTCCTGTCTGTGACACCCTGTGGTGGGAGGGACAGAAACCATGTCACATAGCTCCCTCCTGCCTGGGTCACCCTGTGGTGGGAGGGACAGACCCCGTGTCACATAGCTTCCTCCTGTCTGTGTCACCCTGTGGTGGGAGGGACAGACCCCATGTCACATAGCTCCCTCCTGTCTGTGTCACCCTGTGGTGGGAGGGACAGACCCCATGTCACATAGCTCCCTCCTGTCTGTGTCACCCTGTGGTGGGAGGGACAGACCCCATGTCACATAGCTCCCTCCTGTCTGTGTCACCCTGTGGTGGGAGGGACAGACCCCATGTCACATAGCTCCCTCCTGTCTGTGACACCCTGTGGTGGGAGGGACAGACCCCATGTCACATAGCTCCCTCCTGTCTGTGACACCCTGTGGTGGGAGGGACAGACCACAAGTCACATAGCTCCCTCCTGTCTGTGACACCCTGTGGTGGGAGGGACAGACCCCAAGTCAGATAGCTCCCTCCTGCCTATGTGACCCTGTGGTGGGAGGGACAGACCCCACGTCACATAGCTCCTTCCTGTCTGTGTCACCCTGTGGTGGGATGGACAGGCACCATGTCCCATAGCTCCCTCCTGTCTGTGACACCCTGTGGTGGGAGGGACAGACCCCGTGTCACATAGGTCCCTCCTGTCTGTGTCACCCTGCGGTGGGAGGGACAGACCCTGTGTCACATAGCTCCCTCCTGTCTGTGTCACCCTGCGGTGGGAGGGACAGACCCCATGTCACATAGCTCCCTCCTGCCTGTGTCACCCTGGGGTGGGAGGGACAGACCCATGTCACATAGCTCCCTCCTGTCTGTGTCACCCTGTGGTGGGAGGGACAGACCCCGTGTCACATAGCTCCCTCCTGTCTGTGTCACCCTGTGGTGGGAGGGACAGACCCCATGTCACATAGCTCCCTCCTGTCTGTGTCACCCTGTGGTGGGAGGGACAGACCCCATGTCACATAGCTCCCTCCTGTCTGTTTCACCCTGTGGTGGGAGGTACAGACCCCGTGTCACATAGCTCCCTCCTGTCTGTGTCACCCTGTGGTGGGAGGGACAGACCCTGTGTCACATAGCTCCCTCCTGCCTGTGTCACCCTGGGGTGGGAGGGACAGACCCATGTCACATAGCTCCCTCCTGTCTGTGTCACCCTGTGGTGGGAGGGACAGACCCCGTGTCACATAGCTCCCTCCTGTCTGTGTCACCCTGTGGTGGGAGGGACAGACCCCGTGTCACATAGCTCCCTCCTGTCTGTGTCACCCTGTGGTGGGAGGGACAGACCCAATGTCACATAGCTCCCTCCTGTCTGTGTCACCCTGTGGTGGGAGGGACAGACCCCGTGTCACATAGCTCCCTCCTGTCTGTGTCACCCTGTGGTGGGAGGGACAGACCCAATATCACATAGCTCCCTCCTGTCTGTGTCACCCTGTGGTGGGAGGAGCTGTGCATTTTTCTCACCTGTGCTATAGAAATCCACTTCTCCAGCACTTTGGCTCTCAGTTGTGGTTTCAGCTGGATGTCGCTCAGTACAGATGCTGTCACACAAGCTGTCACTGCATTGAACTGGGCAACAGTGGCCCTAACACTAGGGGCCACATGTTTGTTTTCCTTCTTGTCTCGTTGTGACCAAATGCTCCCAAGGCAGTGGCAGGACTGTAGCTTCTGGAAGAGATCCTGTGAAGCAGAGAGATATATGTGGTGACAGCTATATACCAGCATGTACCTTATTACTGTGACTATACGTATCAGAAACCTGTGGCATATAATCAGGCTGGGTCCTGCAGTGCTGAGGGGAAGGGAGCACTGTTACACATATATAGGGTTCTGATCACTGGGACAGGAATACTAGCTCACACTTGTCTATCTGTCTGTGCTTTTCATCCCTGCATGTATAGCATCAGTCAGCCTTGTCATCTGTGTAACCCATGGATACGCCACACCCCAACTGTGCCGAATGCACTGGACACTATTGTACACATAGAGTAGCTCTGCGTCATATCTCAGGGCAATAAACACCATTGACTTATTGTACAGGGACAGAACACAGCTAATAAAGAATATTTAGGGGGTCATTCTGTTTTCATCAGTCCCCTGCATATTTGCACGAGGGTCCGATGGTAAGCCTCTGTGCATGGGGCCAGTGGCTGACATCACATGACATCTACCACCCACCATGTCTTCGTCCCGGCGCTCTCAGTCCCCACTAACTTATATTTGCAAAGGCAGGAAAAATCATTTGATGGTCTCTCAGCCAATCAGCAGCTGCCCAATCTTTTGAATGTTTTTTTATGAATTCTCCTGTTCCAAACCAGCAGCTCCCCGGAAGTTTTATATGCGATTTATCAAGTGCCATATTGTCAGTGAGCCCTCCCAGGGAGCTGCCGGGGGAGCTCAAGAGAATTGGGGTCCGATTTGTCCTTAGGACAAGTCAGACTAATGTATGGGGGCCTTTATCAAGGCTGCAATTTTTGCAGATGGACAAAAGCATGCTGCACTGCAGGTGGTGCAGATGTAACATGTGCAGAGAGAGTTAGATTTGTGTGAGGTATGTTTTCAAACTGAAATCTAAATTGCAGTGTAAGAATAAAGCAGCCGGTATTTACCCTGCATTAAATCTGACTGCACTAACTCCAAAATCAGCAGGACGTACACCCCCTTTCTATCCATGCCATGAATGATTACCAGGTACGCTATTACAGATGGAGTAGAATTTATTGCTAACAATTTGTTCACCAAGTTCAGGCTTAAACAGAGAATCTGCATCATCAGCTCAATCCAAGTTCGGACACAAATGCTGCTCCATAGGCAGGTCTCCTACCCATTACACTGTACCCTGTGTTGTGTCTGGGCTTCATCACCTCATGCAGGAATCGAGCACCCTGGTGCTTCATGTCAAGGCTGCAGGAAGAGACACTCCTACCAGAGGATGCCCTGTGGGTATGTATGGCTGACAAACACCAATTACACTAATGAAAGCAAATTACTGGGTGTATAATCAGTGTGGGACCCAAGCGCAGAATTATAATGATAAATAATAATGTGATTGCCATTGTCATAATGCCATCAAACACCCTCCATTGTCCCTGATTTCATCATGCCTGGAGGCCAATGTAGAAAGGAATCGGGACATCTGTCAGAATGAACTTAGGTCTACAGTCATTAGGTCGACCCCACTAGGTCGACTGGCAGGAAGGTCGACCTGACTTAAGGTCGACATGGGCCAAGGTCGACATGACTTAAGGTCGAATTTGCATAAAGGTCGACATGAGGAAGGTCGACTGGTCATAAGGTCGACATGGGTTTTTCACTGTTTTTTTATCCGAATGTCGACACAGTCGACATGGACACAGTTGGCAATGAGAATCGGACCCTCGCATCGCTCGCTTCGCTCGCAATGCTTCGGGCACGGTGCCTCGCTGCGCTCGGCACACTATTTTATTCTCCCACCACGCCCTAATGGATGGTAGGGCATGAAATACCGCCTGTCGGCACATGTCGGCTCAAAAAAAGTGAAAAACACATGTCGACCTTATGACCAGTCGACCTTCCTCATGTCGACCTTTATGCAAATTCGACCTTAAGTCATGTCGACCTTGGCCCATGTCGACCTTAAGTCAGGTCGACCTTCCTGCCAGTCGACCTAGTGGGGTCGACCTAATGACTGTGGACCTAAATTCATTCTAATAGATGACCGCTTCCCTGTAGTAAGTGGTGGGGGGAGACCACTGTAATCTCAGGGATTGTCATTCACCTGCATGACAAGCTCCACCCTCACAATAGGCCTTGGTGATTACCTTGATGTTAATGAGCCACTGTCACTGCCAATATCTACAGGTCAGAAGTTCTCCTTGGTAACGAGGAGCGGGAAAGTTGGGGCATGGGGGTTTATTCTAGTTCATTCTTTCTGACAAAATCCTTCTTAGATGGACAAAACCATGTGCACTGCAGGGGGGCAGATGTAACATGTGCAGAGAGAATTAGATTTGGGTGAGTTATTTTGTTTCTGTGCAGGGTAAATACTGACTGCATGATTTTACACTGCAATATAGATCTCACTTTGAAGAAAAACCCCACCCAAATCTAATTCTCTCTGCACAAGTTACATCTGCCCCACCCGCAGTGCACATGGTTTTGTCCATCTAAGAAGGATTTTGTCAGAAAGAATGGACTAGAATAACCCCCATGGTGCAGGGGGATGCGGTCATCTATTAGAATGAACTTAGGTCTACAGTCATTAGGTCGACCCCACTAGGTCGACTGGCAGGAAGGTCGACCTGACTTAAGGTCGACATGGGCCAAGGTCGACATGACTTAAGGTCGAATTTGCATAAAGGTCGACATGAGGAAGGTCGACTGGTCATAAGGTCGACATGGGTTTTTCACTGTTTTTTGAGCCGACATGTGCCGACAGGCGGTATTTCATGCCCTACCATCCACTAGGGCGTGGTGGGAGAATAAAATAGTGTGCCGAGCGCAGCGAGGCACCGTGCCCGAAGCATTGCGAGCGAAGCGAGCGATGCGAGGGTCCGATTCTCATTGCCAACTGTGTCCATGTCGACTGTGTCGACATTCGGATAAAAAAACAGTGAAAAACCCATGTCGACCTTATGACCAGTCGACCTTCCTCATGTCGACCTTTATGCAAATTCGACCTTAAGTCATGTCGACCTTGGCCCATGTCGACCTTAAGTCAGGTCGACCTTCCTGCCAGTCGACCTAGTGGGGTCGACCTAATGACTGTAGACCTAAATGCAGTCTGACGAATGATCCCATTCCGGTGCAGGTATACTATTCCTCTAAGAGCAATGCCAGGGGGCGTCACATGTAGCTGTGTATACCACCTTATTATTAACTAGTTAAAAGCCCATCAAAATGACGGCTTCTGCAATGTACTTACACTTTGACCTGCGACAGTTTTTACTTTCACTTTGAGCTGTGACAGTTTTTAGGGATGGCCATCGTTGCAGTCGTTATCGATGATTGCCATCGATGGTGATACAGCAACCAGCCATCAATAGTCATAAACTATGTTATGGATAACCATTGATAGTATTAGCTATCGATGATCATCTATTGTCTTTGGGCGAATGGCCAGTGGGCCAATCAGAATGTGGGGGTGGGGCACCTTGGGGAAAAAAAAGAAACATTGATTCTCCTTTGCCATCGATGTAGGGAAACCATCTGTTTCTCCCACATCGATGGCAAAAGTATTCAACACCAGCCATAAACCATCGATTTCAAATCATCGATGATCGATGGCGGTCCTTAACTGTTTTTATCCCACAAGTTATGTGCAGGTGGGGGAGATTTGTATACAACATGTATGTGACATGTACTCACCACGTCTATCAGTGTAAGCTGCTCTGCCACATCCTGGGGTGGGTATGATAACAGAGTAGTGGTATTTCCAGAGGCGTCACAGTCTCCCTCTGCTGGCCGAGTTATATGTCGCCATTCTAACAGAAGGAAGATACAGTCAGATTAATGCACAGGCTGCAGGGTGTACAAGTTCTCAGCATGGGCCACTCTTACCCTTCTCTGAGGGCTCCTGCGTCCCCTCATCTTCTAGGCTTCTGAGGAGGCGCAGAAGCTGGCTGGAGGTCTCCCTACTGTCTCGGCTTAAGTAGGAGGAGATAAGCTGGAGACATCTCGGAGAGTCACGAAAGTCCTGAGGGTGCCTCTCTAACCACGTCTGGAGGAGGCCACGGACCACCCTAAAATGAGAATGAATAACATCTCCTACAATTATGCCTTCTGATGGTAACCTCATAATTATAATGAGGCATTAGTCATGGCTCTACGATGGCTAATCCTGTAATGGGGAGGAACCAATGTTTCCTCACATCCGAATGTATTAATTAATGATCTACATATGTGTCTGAGGCAGCAAGGAGGGTGGCCATGCAGGCTCATTTGATTGGTTTTAAACCATACAATAGAGTATGTATTTAAAATATGTAATTCACAGCATACCATACTAGGGATTCAAACTCTCAAACTCATGCACCACAGTCAGACACTTAATACATGGAGATATTTGCTCCTTTAACTATAAAAAGATAGTTGAAAGGGAGAAGCAGTGGGTGACAGAGAATAACAGTGGGTGACAGGAAGAGGGTTACAGTGGCAGCAGTGGGCCCTTAGTCTCAGGGTCCCCGGTGCACTGCACATGCTCTACCAATGGTAGTTTCTCCTCTGGCTAGAAGTCTTGAGACTGGATACTCTCTGCAGAGAGGCACAAGACAATTAAGATGGCAGCACACTGTCCATGGTCCACGTGGGACACCACGAGGACCCAGGATCAGCCACCGTCAGAGTAATCAGCCTGCGATCGGAGAGGAGATGAGACTAGCAAGGGACCACTCACTGACCCAGCAGCGACAGATGTAAGACAGCCAATGGTATGGGAGACTTGCCCACTGCTGCTTCATGACACCAGGCTTACAACACAGAAACAAATGGCTTCTTTTAAGTGTCTGACTGTGGTATATGAGGTTGGGTGTTCAAGTCCTTACATGGCATGCTGACTAGGCACTGTGTATTTGAAAAACAGGGAGATCTAACTACAAGTAATTATTGACACAAATCACATAACGGAGTATGATTTTGGTACAGGGGGTATAGTGTTCAAATCCCTTGCTTGGAGTGTTCTCATAAACTAATATTTTTCATTACCTGCAATAGGCATAGAATCTTCCCTCTTGGGTGTCACAATTAGTAAGTTAAATGCTGGGGCAATAAAGTATGTGGTACAGACTGTCTCCCATATTTTACTAACTTGTGTGTTAGTCCACGACCTTTACAGTCCACCTGGGTAATAGTGCTGCTGGTACATCCAGTAGGGCTGGTACCCAGGACGGGGCTGTTGGATTGGACCAGCGAGGGCTAGATATAGTATTTTACATTACAATGGCCATGCTCCCATCAGTACCCAAGCCCCGTGCATATGTAATTTCCCCTGAGTACAGCACCATACTATTAAGCCTGTAAAATGTTGAAATGACGGCGGTAGAGGAAGAGAGGTGACATATAAATATATATGGAGTTGGATTGTACGGAAGGATGAAACCTGACCTCTGAACGGATGCAGTGTCTGGAACCGGGCTTCCATGGGGTACAGGTTCCTTGTCACCGACTTTTTCCAGACACCTGTAAAAGAAAAGACGCTCAGCGGCGCTCATTTGTGAACACTGCATTACAGTGCAGATAGACACTAAAACAGAACAACCAATCAGCCACTAGCTTTCATCTGTGACCTGCACGTTAGACTGCAA
Source organism: Crinia signifera (assembly GCF_055691185.1). NCBI lineage: Eukaryota > Metazoa > Chordata > Amphibia > Anura > Myobatrachidae > Crinia > Crinia signifera. Next base: position 300,323,387 of record NC_139220.1, on the reverse strand, counting down.
AGGCGAGTGCTGATTGGCTGAGAGTCAGTGTAAATACCGGGAAATACGAGGTAGTGAGGACAATTTAAATAGAGATTTCACTAAAAACTTCTATAAACCGAGAGTGCCCAAATTCCGTCCTCAAGAACCCTAGCAGGTCATGTTTTCCAGATGACCGGTAGAGCTTTTACAATGTGTAATGAATGCACCTGTGCACTAGCTAGGAGATCTGGAAAACAAGTACTTTATACCACTGAGATTGACACTGAAACCTGATATAGACATAGAAACATCCCACCAAATAAAAAAAAAGGAAGAAATTGAAGATACGTTAGGAAGAGGAGGTATATATGGACAGAGAGGCATCTCAGGTCAGACAGGAAGGACAGCCCAGAGGAGTTGCCCCACCTGTCCAGCAGCAGCTCCAGGACCCTTTCAGGTGAGGTAAAGGCACGGTAGGTACTCAGGAAGGTGGGCACATACCCAGGATCGGTTCCCTGGAATTCCACCAGGAGGTTCTCCACCAACTTCTCCAGAGTCCCAGCACGGACGCTGCGGACCTTACATGTCTTATAATGGACGTAGCCAGGAGACAAGGGGTTTGCCTGAGGGTGAGGTGGAGCAGATTATATGGAGGACGTGTGTAGGTGAAGGGACAAGCGTGAATAAAAATAAACGTTTTCATGTAAGTAACGTTTTCTACAGATGGCATTGCCTAATAAAAGCCGGGGGGCTTCTCTGCTGTGATTTCCTGAGACAGCGCACCCTGCGGCTCACATTTGTTTCAGACAAATCTACTGATAAAGTTGGGTGACAGGAGAGAGGCAAAAGAGAAAGGGGGCTAGAAAGAGAGGTGAGAAGAAAGGGGAGATATGAAAGTTAGAGATCCAAAGGATAGAAACATAGATGCCTCTAAAAGGGGCCTGGTCATTATCACCAACGAACCAGCTAATAATGTGGAAATACCACTTTCCGCATGTTTTACTAAGGGGCCCATTCATTATTTGGGGCCTGAAGGAGCCGCATAATATTCATCAAACTCCAAGAAAGTCTTGATTCGGTTGTCCCTGCACCAAAGCAATGATGGCAGTAAAGTATCCAGAGTGGCAAATCGTGGTGACTTTGACATTTCATTGCTCCCTATGATGAATAGGTCCCTGTAGCTCATTGGCTACAATAGGGTAACACCATCTAAAGATGGCAATAAGCTAAAGGGGCCAAGTTCTCGAAAAGCTATGGTTTTTTTCAGAGCTTCATAAATAGAATTTCTACATTCAAAGAGTTGGAACATGAGAAAGATGGGGGAAGAGGGAGGGAGAACAGTGACTAGAGAGGAAGAGTAAGCGAGAGAGTGTGGGAGACAGCAGTAGAGATGGGAGAGATAGGAATGCTGGAGAGAGATGTGCGGAGTGAAGTTATGAATGTACTGATAAATAACAGGACAGGACGAGCAAGTTCACAGTGATGTAGGTGGAGCTGAGCATGTTACCTGTAGCCAGGGCACAAGTATAACTAAGGGGGGGCTCTATAGTTCCCAGCATTTTGGCCAACTTATGCCCATTATGGGTTTTTGAAGCTGAGGATCTCTTTGATCTTCTGGCACATTTATATACCAGTCTGGAAGACATGAAGGTCCCACGTAGCACTTTGTAGCTATATCTGATTGGACTCAGAAGCCCATTGAGTATTAAATGCTCCTTTATGGCAATAAGTAGGACTTTGTTTTTCTTGCCACAAACTAAACTGGTGGTAAGATATCCCTCATTATAAAAATGTCTGATAGACACACTTTGCCGAACCCTGCACCTAGATATAGCGCTAGGGACCCCCAATATACAGAGAAGCCTTGACGTGGCTTGGGGGCATATCATACACCTGCACAGGTATATGTAACCAATATCTCTGAATTCTATTATCATGTAGTGTTCTAGATTGGTTACTAATACTATTCAGTGTGCTGGGGGAACCAATGTCTTGCCTTACTTACTCAGTATTAACCCCTCCCTTGCATGCACCTGAATGGTATTACTGAACTAATTTGAGCATCTACCACTATCTGTATGTAGATAGTGAGCTAACCTGGAAATACTGGCTTAGAGCGGGATGAGCTAACTTAGCGGTTCAATGTGCATACGTCCTGGCGCGGTGATAAATAGGGGTGGTACCAGTGCAGTAGCGGTAATGCCGCAATACTCGGCAATAACAATAACAATGCTATCGCCAGTGGCAGGTCCTTGCTCCACCCATTGAACGACTAATGCCAACAAATTAAAATCTCAATAAAACATTTTGTTTTTTTAAATGAAATTCAACCATTTGCACAAATTTCTGTGACATGTTTGGGGAATGCTCCCAGTCAGAGAGACCCAAAATACCACGTGTGACTTCAGATGCTCTGTACTTCTATGTATTCTCTGTTTATACACTGGCTATTTCTAATCAAGCCCTTGGCCTACCACAGAATAAAGACTAAGAATAACAGGGTACAGTCAGGATAAACTTGAATAATAATGGGGCCAAATCTCATTCGATTTGCCACTTTTCATCCAATTTATCGGCACAATGCGCCAAAATCGGATGACTTTTTCTAAAATCGCAGTAGCTATGAAGGGCAGGGCCCTCTTCCCTCATGTGATTTTTGTTCTCTTGCGTAAACCATTCGGTGGTTTTCTGCCACGCTGATACTTATTCCAGTGTCCTCTGCTGATGCCGCTATGGTTATGTGCCCTGTACTTGTCCTTAATTGTATTCAACTGTAAGTCACTGTTTTGCTTATTTGTTTATGTACTCTGCAGATACCTTGTAGCACCATATAAATAAAGTATAATAATAATTGTATTTGGGCACAGGACACAGGCAGGATAGGCAGGACACAGATGAAGAACAGCAGGGTATAGGTAGGACACAGATGAGGAACAGCAGGGTATAGGCAAGACACAGATGAGGAAGAGCAGGGTATAGACCAGACACAGATGAGGAACAGCAGGGTATAGGCCGGACACAGATGAGGAACAGTGGGGTATAGACTGGACACAGATGAGGAACAGCAGGGTATAGGTAGTAAGTACAAGGGGGTACAGGCAGAGTAGGAGAACAGAAGGGTATAGGCACGACACAGATGAGGAACAGCACAGGGTATAAGAGGGAAGAATATGAAGAATAAGGGGGTACAGGCAGGGCACAGTTGGGAAACAGCAGGGTATAGGTGGTAAGTATAAGAGGGTACAGGCAGGACACAGTAGGGGAATAGCAGGGTATAGGCTGGACATAGAGGAGGAACAGCATGGTATATCTGGGAAGTATATGAAGAATAAGGGGGTACAGGCAGGGCACAGTTTAGGAACAGCACAGGGTACAGCCAAGAAGTGTATGGAGAATAAGGAGCAGACACAGGATATATAAGATAAATGCTGCAGGGGAGATAAATCAGAACAGTACAGGAGTAACTGGAGACACCACAATACAGGGGTAGCACCAGGATGTGCCTGACATATACAGCGGTACAGACAGGGTGCACTAGACATGGGTAATAGGCAGCAGCAGGTGAATAATAATGGGGTGCACAGTCCGCACACAGTATAAGGGTATAAGAAGGGTGTTCAGTAACAGATTTGGGGAACACAGACACTGAGTAAATAGGGGAGACACAGGGCCCCTTCCATTCTCATTACCGGGATGTCTGCAGAGGGGCTTTCCGTCCTCACTCTTTTCAGGGTCACTCCATACACAGCCCCATCTTCCACCTCCTCCCCCCACTCCTGCAAGGGATTCTGGGAAGAGAACAATATAAACATAAAAAAACATGGATCAGGTAAAATATCAGAATTAGCCTTCTTTCTGCCCTGATCGCTGGGGGGGATCTGTCCTGTTATAGGGATCAGATCTCTTCCTGGCGAGGAAGCGGTTAATTCTCCAGATCTTTCCAAATCTAAAGTCACTTGTCCGGTTTAGCCAGATCCCCTTCCCCCCTCCGGGCCGCCCTCAGATCACCTGCATGCATATACTGAATTACAGAGGCTGGCACCATTTCAGACACCATGTACTCTCCCCGGCCCAGACCCGTGTCCCCTCACAGTGTCCTCCAATCGGCCCCAGACCCCCATCCTCTGTGTCCCCTCTTAATTCTAAATAAGAGTCTGCTGTCAGCATTTGCACATCATTTCCCTGGCACGATGACCCTGATCAAACCTTGGTGCACTACAAGTCTCATCATGACCTGGTCCACTGCCCCTGATCAATCCTTGGTGAACTACAAGTCTCATCATGACCTAATTAAATAAAAAAAAACTCCTCTTCCATAAATCTGTAATTAGCACAAAGGATAACAATAGACAATAGCGATTGCAATTAGAATCAGAGAGCTGTCAAATCTGGGACTGTCACTGAAAACTAAGGACAGGACAGGACTATAGGGGGAGACGTATCAAAACTTGGAAGAGAACCGGTGAAGATGTTGCCTATGGCAACCAAAAAGATTTTAGCTACCATTTGATAGAATGTGCTAGGCAAATGAGAGCCGGCATCTTATAAGAATTAACCTTTTAAGAGGTTTGATAAATCTCTATATCATATTCACAGTGTAAAGGTGCCTAGCCAATTCCTTCATAAACAGTCCTACAATTCAGGGTTACCCCTTCTGGTCGGACACATTATCAAAAGGGACCACAACTTTTTCCCCTCACCTCATGGCCCTCAAAAGCAGCCTCTCTCCTGCACCCCTCACCTCATGGACCCCCAAAGCAGACTCTCCCCAGCACCCCTCAGCTCATGGCCCTCAAAGCAGCCTCTCTCCTGCACCCCTCACCTCATGGACCCTCAAAGCAGCCTCTCCCCAGCACCCCTCACCTCATGGCCCTTGAAAGCAGCCTCTCTCCTGCACCCCTCACTCGTGAACCTCCCCAAAGCAGTCTCTCCCCAGCTCCCCTCACCTCATGGACCCCCAAAGCAGTCTCTCCCCAGCTCCCCTCACCTCATGGCCCTCGAAGCAGCCTCCCCCCCTGCAGTTAACCCCTTGCTTATAGACAGTGGAGGCATCCAATTTGTGGGCTAAACCAATCTCCAACCTATCAGTTCACTAGAAACTAGTCATATATTAGAGGCACGATTCACATCGTACCTCATACCTCCATCATATCGCTAGTTTCCAGTAAAATGATAGGTTGCATTATTTTTGAATTTTGTTCCGGTCCACCCAATGACTGCCTGTGCTGTGGGTAAGGGATTCATATATTTTATAAAGCCCCAACATGTATTATAAGTAAAGGAATAGTTATATGTAAATGAATGACTATTGTTATGAAATACAAAGACAGACATTGGTAGGACAAATTCCCTGATAACGTTTATACTAGAAACGGATTTGTAAGACCTGCCACACACGTCTAGGACATAGACATACTAGACTAGAGTGTAAGCTCTGCAGGGTACTAATAAGCATCCATGTAATGATCAGCACACCAGGCAGTGAGTTGTTAACCACTGTGCTACACTGCATAATAATATAAATAGGATTAGTTACACACAATAGGCACAAGTACAACCAACACAGGGCGTGATATCATGGCGCAATCTTTTATAACTCTATCATTAATGCCAGGCCCTGGTCACATTAGATCGCAAGCTCTGCAGGAGAGAACTAATTCCCAATGGTATTTTGTTTTTGTGGCTTCCTCACAACCCTATAGATTGCTACAGTACATGATATATTCGCCTCCTGCATTTTAGAGTGTCAGCCCAGCAGGCCAAGTCTTATTTCCCTGTATGTTATGTGCATGCTACTTCTGCAATTCACCATCTCTCTGTATAATAATATCTGAGGCTCTGCGCTTTAAAGTGTAAGCTCTGTGGGTCAGGATCACCTTCCCTCTATACAATCATTGTAGAATCTCTACTTGGAAGGTTTCTATTTCTCTGTATGACCTCCCATGTTCATCATAGACACATGCACCCGTGTGTAGAGTGCTAGCTCTGCAGGGCAGACAGTGTATACGCATAAGAACGAGAGCAAATGAAGCGTACCATAGTGATTTCTTTTCCCAACGCACGAGAGGGCTTGGATCCGGGGGGCTGCTCCTCGTCGGACATTGGTGTTGTTTTGTATTGTCAGTGCCCCTGAGAGTTCCACGTCACAATGAGTGACCCAGGGGACAAGAGCACAGTGTCACCTGCTGCAGTGGAACCATCCTGACACAAATAGGAGGAAGAACAGGGGGGAAACAGGTGGAGAAGAGAGAGAGAAGAGACAGTGGTAGGGGGGCGAAAGACCACACAACCAGAATGACAGAGGGGGGACTATGAGGGCTCGGGAAGTGGATCCCACAGGATCCTCTCCGCTCTTGTTTGGAATATTCCTTGTGCTTGTACAGATGACAGGGAGATGTAACGCTTGTTATCCTCAGGTAATCCCAGAGTATTATCCCCTGATGATTATTCCCGCTTCCGAAATCTCTCCAGAATCCTGGACAACGTGATGCTGAGGATCAGTCTCCCTTTCCACACATACCGCCGGCAGATCCTGGAATCCTCCTGGAATTACACCATAAATCCAGAAAGAATCTGTAACAGCTTCCAGGTGATCCTTCTGAAATTCCCTGGATAACGCAGAGAGCCTCAATCACCATCCTGGATTACCGTCAGGGTCCTCGTATGCCACCTGACACATCCCTTGCCCCTTATCTGTCACCAATTGTCTCCTCGTCCCCACTGGGCACTGACTGTTCCTTATCACCTTGTGCCCGCCAAGTTCTCTGTAATCTTCTGGGTTCCACCTTTCGCAGCCAAACCCCAATTAATTGTTATATCCAGGTCTCACACGCATACATTGTGCCCCGGTGCCCTCTCTATGCCAGGGCAATTGCCCCCCCTTCCTTGG